>NC_051853.1:64775831-65400831 GCF_905115235.1 Hermetia illucens
GTTGATGTTGAATTGTCTCGAAAGTGATCCTACTGCTTTTATCTGGCCTCACACATTGGTCAGGGTCAGCCTAGTCAGTCTTAGTCAGTCTTATCAATTTGGTCGGTATACTGAATTATCTCATGGCCGTGTACAGTTTTACCCTGGCTATGCTATCATAGTCGGCCTTGAAGTCAATGAAAAGATGTTGTGTCAATATTCCAACAGTTTTCCATCGTTTGTCGCAGAGACAAAATCTGATCTGTTACTAATTTGCCTGGAGTGAAGCCTCTTTCTTATGGGCCAATGATACTCTGGTCGTATGGGGCTAACCGATCTAGTAAGATAGATAAATATATCTTATAGATGGTACTCGGCAACGTGACACCTCTTTAATTGAAGCATTGCGTGATATTTCCCTTTTTATGTATGGGACAGATAAAGCCAGTCTTCAGGCATTGATTCGCTGCCTCACATCTTGAGCATAAGTTGATGAACAACTTGGTGTAGCTGATCGCCTCCAATTCGGCTGTAATTCCACCGGTTCCTGGCGACTTATGGTTTTTGAAATGCACAGAATGTTTCTTCCATACTTGATGATCGCAGTATTTGTCTATCATCTTCAGTTGGCGGTACTTCCAACTTGCCGATATTTTGCTTGTTGAGCAGTTCATCAAAATACTCAACCCATCGCTCCAATATGGCCATTCTGTCAGAAATCAGATTTCCCCACTTTGTCTCGGCAAAATGAGTATCGAGGTATATGCTGAATTGTTGGTGAAACTTGCGCGCCTGGTGCGGTTGCTCCCTGTACTTTTCGAGTTCACAGACCTGTTGATTCTCCCAGGCTTTCTTTTTCCGCCTGTGAAGTTGCGTCTCCGTGCGTGCCCATGTCCTTTAAGACATTCATCGGTGAATCAGCCGTTCCGACTTTTTTGCGACTGAGGCCAAGTATGTTTGTGGCCATATCAATGATAATGTTCTTCCGGTGATTGTGAAGATCATTTGTTGATGCTTTATCTGCTGGACCTCTGTTAACTGCGGTTATTGAGACATCCATTTCTCCTTTATACGTATTACGGAGGGCTACACTGTGGATGGCTTCAGTGTTAATCTCACTTGATTGTCAGAAGAGATTCTAGGTGGTGGTGTTTTTCGAGCACGGAGCACCACGCCAACGAAATAGTGATCCGAGTCTATATTGGTCCTCTTATATGATCTGACATTCATCAAGGCTGAGAGGTGGCGGCGTTCAATCAGCATGTGGTCAATTTTTTTGAAAGTGGACCCGTCTGGAACGGCACACATTTGTTTGTGGATCGCTTTTTGGGCAAACCAGGTACTTCCAATAACCATTTCGTATGACACCGCCTTACCCAACCCCCAACCTGGAGGATTAGTTGGTGCAATTTGTCCCGTTTTTAGGCGTGGGAGACTAGCCTTTATCCGTCTCTGCCTGCAGCTTTCCTTTAAGAAGGAGCTCCCAGCGGTCATTATGTGGAGGTAGAGATAGGGTTTGATATTAGAGCTGTTGGTGTTGGGTCAGCAGGCGTTTTCCAGATTTAATGCTCCATCGTGGATACCAATCCACGTTGCCTTAAAATACAAAGGCAGAAGCATATATGTATACATTTGTGAGAAAGTGTTGCGTAATTGTATATACACTCTCAGTGAATGTGGATTATTCCATTGGGGAAATGCAAAATTAAGGTCGGTGGTAGTATAGGCCCCAGGACGAAGCACGGATTGGTACCCATGATGGAGCATAAAATCTGGGAAACGCCTGCTGACCCAACACCAATCATTTTTACAACAGATGCTTATATTCCTAAAACACGATATAGAATTTTATTATTTTCGGAAATATAAAACTGTTTAACAATTTTAAAAACTAGTAGGTGCTCACAATTCTTCTTGGGTTGTCTTTTCTGCTTGTAAATTTTTATTTTTTAAAAATGTTTTCCACGTTAAATTGATCTTTTAACTGGTTAACGTAACAAACGATCTTTTTTTTGCAATTAACTTCGAGCGTCCATGACCTCAGCTACGTTACATGCATACGCGAAATAGAAATTAATTAGTTAGAATGTTCAAGTTCATTTGGAGTTTTCAAATGTTAAAAAAAATGAAAAATAGAATTTGGTTGTCAGACACAAAGTAATTAAAATAAATGAGAATTAAATGAGACGATGTCTTTAGTAGTACTGAAAAGAGTAAGCATATTTTTTATGAAGTTTTAGTTTAGAACTCGTAGGTAATAAAGATAGATAAATTACGCCAATCCTGAATTAATCCTTAACCGATCCTGAATTAAACTTTAATTTGTGTCGATGTTTCTACTTACGTTATTGGTGTTGTGGGTCCAAAATGACCCCAATTGAAAAAAAGCAAATAAATAGTATTGTTACGTTTTTATTTACGTAGACTCGTATCACTGGAAAGCGTAGCACTAGACAAAAACCAGTTCTATAACTTTAATATAAGCATTTATTTTACGCTAAATTATACAACCATACTGCACAATTAATTATAGAACAATTTCATAATCTGGTACAATTCGAGGCGTATTCATAACCGATGCGATCTATTCTAACTATAGAACTAGACCGACTCCGTGGGCGAACCTAGAGCCCTTTTATACCCCGTGGAACATTCCAAAAAGGCATGTAAAGATTTCGCTTGAAAATTACTTTTCGCCTTTGACAAGATCTCCTTACTGACTTTAGAGTCATCTGTTAACGATTATCCTAACTAAATGTTCGCTCTATTGTCATCAAATTTTGGTGTCATGGCTAATTGTCATTACTGCGATTTAAATTAACGTCACACATATTTTTCCGAAAGTGATTTTCATCACACTGCTAACCACCTAAATTTGTTCGTCTTACACGAAGAAGAATCGCTACAATCCCACCGATATTTTAAAGGGTATCATTCTCTCCAGGTGTACTACTTTCAATTCGGCGTTGCCATTTCTAAACCTTTGGATCGGATAGACGACACCATTTATTCTTTTCACTAGTCGATAAGGCTCTTCTTACCCTGCTTTGTGGATTATGAAGCAGCACCAATTGTGCTTCGAGAAAGCCTTCAGAATTCGTCCTTAAGTCGTACCTTGCCTTCATTCTGTCAGGCACGATTCGTAATTGTTCCCCGACTATTTCATGGATCATATGGAGCTCTCGACGCTTCTTTAGCACAAAATGTTCGCCGCTTCCCTCCGTAGCGTGAGAAATTTCAAATTTCAAGTTCGCTATGAGCCACAAATCAGACTCAGAGATTATTTTTGTTGGAGTATCATGAATTGCCGATCGATATGCCATTAAATGTTGTAACATTGCTTTGTCCCAGTTCTTCTGATCCTTGTCGACAACTTTCTTAAGATGTTCTTGCAGGGTTCGATTAAATCTTCCTACCATTCTATCTTATTGTGGACGCATTGGCATTGATTCATATTCACTTTTGAAAAACTCCGATTCAAAGCTTCTTCCCTGGTCTCTGTGTAGTTCTAACGGAACTCCAAACCAACATACTCAATTTTTCACAAATACGTCCGCGCACGTTTTTGTCTCCTGGTTATGTATTAGATATACTTCCGGTCATTTACTAAAATAGTCGATAACGGCGAGCGCATACGTATTGCCTTTGGTGCTCGTTGGAAACGGTTGGGCTACATCCATGGCAATCCGTTCAAATGGTGCTCCTACGATATATTTCCGTAGGATTCCCCGACATCATGTTTGCGGTCCTCTTGTGGATATACATTGCACGTATGTTCCTATCCAGTCGACCACAGACTGTCGGCATCCAATCCAATAACATCGAACAGCGAACACTTCTTTGCACTTAGTATGAGCCCGGCATCTTGAATTCGTTGCAACACTGCTTGTAAGTTCTTCAGATGGTCGTTGAAGTCTTTTCTCATTACAATAATGTCGTCCAGATAGACTAAGCATATTTTCCACTGGAAGGCCTTCAATACTGTTCCATTAATTTTTCGAAAGTTGCTGGAGCGTTGCATAGTCCAGAAGGTACTACCAAAAATTGCCACAATCCATTGCCAACGTTGAATGCAGTTTTATCTCGATCATTTTCGTCGGTTTCCACTTGTCACTATCCGCTCTCCAGGTCCAGGGTAGAAAACCATTTACTGTCAGATAGTATATCCAGAGTATGATCAATTCGCGGTAGTAGATAACTATCTTTCATTATTATGTCGTTCAACTTCCTATAATCTACACAGAACTGAGTACTGCCATCCTTCTTCACGAGTACAACTGGGGAACTCCATAGATTAGTTGATGTGCTGGTAATATTATTCACAATATGAACAATTCTCAGGATATCCGGAGTATGGGAAATTTAGCAACCCATATACCTTTGACTGTGAGATGTCTAAATGTAGCTAATTTAGCTCTTTGTGGAATGCCTTTTTTAGCGGGGTTTTATTCTAAGGATATGATTTTAGAATTGGTTTTAATGACTTTATTTCGCTGTATTACTTCTGTCAATTTTTCCACCTCATCTCGCTTTGCTAATTACAGCCTTCGGGGAGCTTCCCGTATCAGATGGGCTTCACCTGCATCGATCCTGTGCTTCACTATCGAAGTTCTACCATTGTTATTTTTTATCAAATAATCCAAAGTAATACTTCAACATTTGTTGAGCTTTACGCTTTTGTTTTTCGCGTAGCTTTTCGGTCCAATCGTTTTGTAGCTTCTTGATATTCTTCCCTTTTCCGGAATTAACATTGTCATCTTTTCGAGGGTCGTGATTGATCACTGTTGTAACTTTTTGGCATCGAGCGATGACTGTTCCTTTCCTTAACACTTTCCACGTGTTGCTCAAATTCAGGACTCTTACTGGTACCAACTCTTTATTTTCTACAAGTGTTTCGCCAACAACTATTCCGTCCGGTATACCTTCCTGATCACTCCCGACTAACCACAATGAATCTCGACCAGAATCTCCACTTAATCTTACCTATAATATGGCTTCAGTGTAGGCGAGAATGATTTGTCGCTGTATAACATAGGCCCCTAGATAGACGGTACCTTTTCGCAGTTTAAATTTAAAGATATTTCTGTATTTCTGTATTTCTATATCCCAAAATTCTATCTTTACATCTAAAGTAAATCCATTTCTTATCATGAAATCTACTCACAAAATGATATCGTCAACAATGTCTGCCACTATAAATTCGTGCTTCGCGGTTTTTGTACCAATTGTAATATCTTAAGCAATTTTTCCCAATACAGGTGTTTTCTCATCAGTGGCGGTCCTCAGACAAATTCTTGTTGTTGGCTCTACTCAATCAACTAGGTCACTTCGGACGATAGAATGTGATGCTTCGGTGTCCAATGTCAACGTAAAGGTTCGTCCTTTAAACATTCAACCTACTGTAAGGCTGTGCCCCTTTAAACGACGAGTTAGCTTCGCTTTGTTTATCAATTTATTTTTATTTTCTCCCTCATGTTCCATCATAGGATGGAGCCTTGAACGGGTTGTCTTTGGCTGCAACTGAATATCCACCCAATTTGATTTCATGTAGCTCCAGCTTCACTATTTTTCCTGATTCACATGCCACGCTTACTTGTAAACCCTGAAATTTAATGTTCAAATCGTCGACTTTTGAATCGAATTTTCTCGTCACCTCTTCAAATTTGGTATTAAGGCTTCCCATGTGCTGTTTGACCTTTTTGACGTCTTCTTTCTGTCGTTTCGCCAACCACTCGATGGCTTCGTTCCCGACATTAACACCTTGCGACTCCAAAACTTCGCGAAGTCTCCTCTGCTTTAATTCCCGTCGTAGGGAGCTCTAATGCCGACAGCTCCCTTTTCAGCTGCTGTACTTTCAAGCCATCGTATTTCACCATTTTGGCTTACGGAATCCGACCGCTGTCACCAATTGTTACACTCTTGCTTTACGTAGACTCATATCACTAGATTGCGTAGCACTAGACAAAAACCAGTTCTATAACTTTAATATAAGCATTTATTTTACACTAAATTATAAAACCGTACTCTCCAATTAATTATAGAACAATTTCTTAATCTGGTACAATTCGACATTAGGATCATCTGTTAACAATTAACTTAACTAAATATTGGCCCTACTGTTATATAATTTTGGTGCCATGACTAATGCCATTATTGCGATTTAAATTGACGTTACACATATTTTTTGTGGGGAAAACCCTTTAAGAACCCACCTTTTTTAAAAACAAATCAAGCTTTTGTTAATTTGTTGCTAACAGCAAGGGCGTCCACATCAGTCGACGCGGCAGGACGGGCTCCGAGCCTGTCGAGAAATGGGCAAGGGTTCTTGACGCATGGACGGCGTCAGGACGTAAGTAAATTAGTCCGAACAAAACAAATACGTGTCTGCACGCTAAGTATTGACACCCGAACTGGAAAGCCCGAGGAACTCGCAAGAGCCCTTCGGAAAAAGCGCATTGATATCTGCGCTCTGCAAGAAACCCGGTGGTCTGGTGCTAAATGCTGCGACATAGAACACGAACGGGATAAAAATGGCTATAAACTTCTATTTTGGTAGCCCACACACTCGATATGGTGTTGGCATTGTCATCATCTCAGATTCCGTGATGCCATTAAAGAAGTCGAACGATTTGATGATGAAGCTCACCATTATATCAGCTGAGACCTTGTACTTATGAATACATGGTTCATCAAACGATTGCCTCATCTTCCTACAGATTATAGTGGGAACGGTAAAATGCAAATCGACTATATTCTCGTAAGACGCCAACATTTGACTACCGTCACTGATTGCAAAGTTGTTCCCTACGAGACCATTGTACCTCAAGATCGGCCGTTGATTGCCGTCCTGCGAATTAAGCCACCGATAAAACAGCAGGAGGAATGCACTGGCCCGCCGCGCATTAAACGGTGCAATTTCATGAGAAGAACTCACTTAAGTGATTACCTATCATTACGAATGTGGAGGAATCGTGAAACCAAATTAAAGACACGATCCACAAATCGGCCCCTGCAACCCTCATTTTCACCAAGCCAGGTAAGCGGTACATCAACCGAGATACTTGACTTTGAAATGACGATGTTGAAATGAAGGTCCGTGGAAAGAAACGCCTCTACCACAAATTTCTCGACGATAAAACGCTCGCCAATCGCCAAATTTATAAGAATGCCAACCGGGAAGCAAAGAAAGCGATCGCTGTCACCCGAGTGGCCCATTACAAAAATCTTTACGATAAACTGGGATGGCGAGAAGGATCTGTATCGGGATCTCGGGATGGCGAGAAGGATCTGTATCGACTGGCTAAAAGCCGAAACGAACGCACGCAAGATATCGAACACTTCTGTTGCGTTAATAACAAGAACGATACTTTGCTTACCGACCGATAATCCCCGACAGAGAGATGGCGAGAGTATTTCGAACAGATTTCAACTCAAGAATTTGCTGATCTTCAATTTTAAAGAATTCCACCTGCCAGTGCAACTAAACTCGAGGAAGCAATAAAACGAATGAAATCGGAGAAAACAACAAGACTTGACGATATCGCATCTGAGCTCTGGAAAGCGAAGAGCTGGGAACCAACACTGTAGCTCAGTGAATTCATCAATCGAGAAATTGAGAAAGGTAGAACACCGTCTGACTGGCAAGAAAGTACCAAAGTTCCAAAATGGAAAAAGGAAGGTAGTCCAGCAGAACGTTCAAATGATCGTCCGATTCGGTTGTTGTCCCGTGCCGTGAAGATTTTTGAAAGCATTCTTGGCAATCGTATTCGTGACACCGTTCAAATAACCGGGAATCAAGACGAGTTTGTAAGAAACTACTAACGCAATAAACGCTGCGCGGTTACTCATGGAGAAACACCGTGAGAAACATCTCCACCTCTTTACATTGCATTTCTGGATTGGGAGAAAGCATTTCACCGTGTCACATGAACTCATCTGGTGTGCTCTACGACAACACCGGAGGAACTCCTGTGCTGGGTTCAATTGCTCTACTACAACCCGAAAAAAAAGGCGGGCGTATCAAAACCGCTTCATGTCTCTGTCGGTGTTCGTTAAGGAAGCGCTCTCACTATTCTTTGTATTTGTTATGGACGCTGTCACACGGAACATCCAACGTCCAGCGCCCCATACACTGCTTTATGCCGATAATGTTTTCCTGACCTCTAGTAGCAAAAATGATCTCAAGCAACTTATTGAGGAATGGAATTATCGCCACATACAACACGGACTCAGATTGAGAGCGAATAAAACTGAATTCTTGATGATCAATCCCCATAAAATAGGCACTATCAATATCAATGGCAGTGATCTGCCCAGAACTGAGTGATTTAAATACCTCGGGTCAACGCTATTGGCCAATGAAGAACTGCGTTATGAAATTGTTTCACGCATTAACGCAACCTGGATGAATTGGCTTTCTACAACTGGCATTCTTTGTGATCGAAATCTAAAATTTCCCGCAATATCATCCACCCAGTCGCCCTTTATGGTTCTGATTGTTGACCGACTATAAAAGACAATGAACAGCTCTCGCGGAGACAAAGATGTTGTCGAATTCACTCGCCAAGATTGTTTCGCCTGGTCAGCCACATCGTGACTGCATCCAAATTTTGCTTTGATAGAACAAAGTGGCGGAACCGATCACGGCGAGCCAACTTGCTTGCTTGAAAAAGAAGATGTGCTATATGGCAGGAGCATGTAAAAAGTAACCCTTACTGATACTCTAAAGTTCTAAGGCTTCGTGAGCACCTGCCTGTGACGTATCATTGGGGTACGCTAGTAGTGTTCCGTACAAAGAATTTGGTTGGGGCACAAGCCAGTTACCCGGTGGCAAGTGATCAGGTGACATATTAAAGAGTGCATATCCAGTGAATCCACTGTCTTAAGATGACTGACGAGTGGGCCGGTCCAAAAGCACTTGCGAAGGTTTCGAGAAGTCCTGGAAGGAAATGAAGCGCATCTCAACAAGCCGTTAACGATGTCTCGTAGGCGTGGTATTAAGGAACGAGTTTTGCTTTTATTTTAAATAATTGGATTCTAACGAAAGTTTTCGAGGAGGTGAACCAGCAGTGTTATCTTTCAGTGTCTTCAGCGAAATGAATGGCTACATTCGATTAGTTAACTATTAAACACACATAAGGTAATTTAACCTGACGCGACTGTAGTACGTACACTCCGAACCGAGGTACGAGCTTAAGATCATAATAGCTGGAAGTCAAGAACGTGATTTAATCCATTCGAGATAACACATGGGTCGTTAAGTCCCGAGACTAATGCACACTCGCGTCGTTACCATACTAACCACGCTTTTCGATAGAATCAAGTTTTAGAGGGAAGGTGTGAAAGTTTCATGGCATTCGGTTTAGTAATTCTTGAAATATTGAAGGCTAAATGACGATAGATTTGTATTTGCTTAAATGATGGAAAAAAAACCGAAACCGTGTTAATCAAACACTATTTTTTAATAGGAAAAAATACCGCTGAAGTTAAAAAATGGTTGAAAAAATGTTACCCAGAAAAGTGCCCGCCGAAAGCAACCATTTGCTGATGGTGTGCGAACTTTAAACGTGGTCGAACATCTACCGAAGACGCAGGACGCCCAGATCGCCCAATTGAGGTGGCCGTACCCCCGAAACATCAATGAATTCCTAAAAATCGCTGTCTGATCGTAGAGCGAGGTTGGAGGACATAGGTAAGATCCTAAAGATATCAAAGGACACTGCGTCCAAAATTGTGCATGACAATTAGGACATGAAAAGATTTTGTTCGAAGTGGGTGCCGCAGTTGCTCACAGTGGAGCAAAAACAGCTAATTGATGATTCAGGGCGCGGTATTTGTAGCTGTTTACGTGGGGTAAAAAGGATTTTTACATCGGTATATCAGATGAAACGTGGATTCATCATTATATTCCGGAGTCAAAAAGAGCCCCAGTCGGAGACAAAAGGGCGAAAGCCGACTAAATTGTCCGAAGACACAACAGTTAGCGGACAAGGTCATGGACTCTTGTGTTTTCGGACATCCACAAAATTTTGTTTCTGAACTTTCTTCCAAAGGACCAGACAATCAGCAGCGCCTACTATATTGAGTTACTGGATCGATTGGTTGACGCAATTAAGCAGAAAAGGCCCCACATGACAAACTGCTGTTTCACCTGGATAACGCGCTGGTGCACAAGCCGATGAAAACGATGAGGTAATTGCACGATTTGTTATTCGAATGGCCCCCATCCAGCCACATTCGCTAGATCTGGCGCCATTTGACTTTTACTTGTTGGCAGACCTCAAAAGGAAGTTCCAGGGAAAGAGATTCAGCTCCGAGGTGAAGTTATAGCCGCAATTGAGGCTTATTTTCAGGCAAGACAGGTTTTCTTAGAAAGGCATCAAACGTTTGAAAACGGTGGAATGATTATATCGCTTTGGAAGGCAACTATCTTGATGAAAAAAGCCGAATTTAGTAAAAAAACGCGTTTTTATTGGTTAGTCTCCAGGCTTAATGACCCATGGGTTAGCAAAGGGAAAAGGTCTACATTCTGAAATTGTCGAGAACTTCCGTTTTCCTTCAAATAAATAATAACAATCAAGTGAGACTTTAAATACAACTATTTTTTATTGATTTATAGTTCTTGTCTATGATTCAGCTTGAAAATTACTTTCTCGCGTGTATTGTTATTTATATGTATGTGAAACTCATAACTTACTAACTAAATACCGTTCACATTAGCAGCGTATTCGGACCGAAAAATACATGGAAGATAGTTTCTTAAAAAATATATGTATTTTTTCCAAAGGTTTCTCTAAAATCAACTGTCAATTTCCTTTAGGAACACAAAGAAAACTTCCTAACCAGAATTTGTTTGTCTTGGAAAAAGCCGCTTTACAATTCTTTCGAGAAAATTCGACTGCATTGTTTGATTCATAAAATTTCAAGTTTAACATTTTGTAATCTCATTTCTAAAGTGTGTCCAAGATATTGAACTATTTTAGGCTTCTTATCTTGACTGGAATGGAAAGTTTAATGAGAAACAATAAAATGTGAGATGAAATTATCTTTTTTTCGTTGAAAGGAAGCATTTCGCAAAACGGAAATCGACTTAACTGCTGTAAAATGAAGTAACAAGGTTCAAATTTCAATAGCAATGGTAGATTTGGCGTATTTATTTGGTCAGCACAATATGGCGAACTCGATGCAGCGTAATTTGATAAAGACTTTAGCTGAGATTTTGATTATGGGCTTGACTACTCTATTTAAGGTGAGTTTTCCTTCTCTGAAAATTGAATTTCGGCTGAATTTAGTGGCTCATATAAATTTTCTCGTAGATTAGTATAAATAAGGTATGCAGCGAACAGTGTGACGTAGAAATAAAAAAATCAACTGATTTGAAAATTACGAAAAGGAATACGAAAAGCAGGGGGATGTAAATTATAATTACATTAAATTTAAGTGACGCATCTAATAGTAGTGTGCCTATCTAGCTCGTTGCACACTGTTGCACCCGCGGACCATGGTGGTAGCCGGCATCGTCATCTTCTTCATATGCATTCCGATGCCGCCTTCGGCTTTCTTGTTCTGGATCGAGATCCACCTGAAATGTTACAAATTAGAATTACCAAGGCGATCTCATAGATGGTAACAATCATTTCCCTGACGCTATAAAGACAATTTCAAAAAGGAAATATTTACAGATATTAAAAGTACTTTTCTGTCTGAGAATTATTTTTCTTTCGTGACCTCCATATTTGTAATGAAATAGCAAAAGTCTAGTTTTGCAACGAAAACTTGACCAGATATAACTTGGTTAGTCGCAAATATAAAATTGAATATGACAAATCTTGCCACTTACCAAATCACACTCCTCTGCATCAATTGGAATATCTACGATCGGTCGTGGTGGCAAACACTGCTCCAATGTGGGAACAACTTCGGGGGTGATTCTCTCCGGGAATATAACTTGGAATTGAATAATCAAACGTCCCTTCTCGAATGGATTCTTGTACATGGGCATACCTTCGCCCATTATACACTTAGTTTGATCGTTTTTGATAACCTCACCAGGCAGCGATGTAATAACGAGATCACGATTATCCAGTGTCTTGATTACCATTTGGAATCCGCAAAGAGCTTCTACAAGTTGAATGGGACGTTTCATCACTAAATCATTGCCAGCTCGCATGAAAACTGGATGTTCCTTCTCCTCCAGAACGATGATAATATCGCCAGGCTGAAGACCGGGTTCTTGGTCACCTTCTCCAGAGAATTGAATCTTCTGTCCGTCACGCATACCCTTTTCAACATGTACTTCGAGAATTTTACGATCACGAACTGTTTTGCGACCATTACAATTCTTGCAACGATCCTTCTCGTTTATAATTTCACCCTGACCCATGCAACGACGGCAAACTTGCTCAATTTGCTGCATGATGCCTGGACCAATCGATTGCACTTTTGTTTGGACGCCAGATCCCCTGCATTGTTGACATTTCTCGACAGCACCCTTCTTTCCACCACGTCCGTCACATTTATCACAGATTACACTCTTTTGCAGGGCCAATTTTCGAACAGCACCATTGTACAACTCTTCCAATGTGACAGCCATTTGATGGATAAGATCTTTGCCACGCATCTCACGACGCCTGTTGAACCTTCTCATTAGAAATATTCTTTTAAATGAACACAACATAATTTCAAAATAGTTACCTTCCGCCTCCAAAAGCATCTCCGAATAACATTTCGAACAAATGCATTGGACTTGTGAATTCAGCGCCGCCGGCTCCACCTTTCTTTATGGCTGCCTCACCACCTTCATCATAGATCTGTCGCTTTTCTGGATCGGATAGGACTTCATAAGCCAAAGAAATCTGTTTGAATTTTTCACCCTCATTTGGGTTCTTGTCAGGATGATATTTGAGTGCCAACTTTCTGTAGGCTTTTTTAAGCTCGTCTGGTGTAGCAGCTGGCGAAACGCCCAGTATATCATAGAATGCTGTCTCCTTTACCATTTTGTGTTTGTGAAAGGTCTAGCTGCAATTAGAAATGAAGAAATATATGAGCGGAGTGTGATATGAAAAAAAGTAAAGTTAAAATCACGAAAACGTCATGCCAAATATCATTTTAAGAACTATGCGATCAGAGGGTACTGCGGTTTCAAACAATTAACTGCCTTTATAATTGCAATTTTTGTCCGACGTCAATAACGAATTTACACACAGGAACACAAAACAACAGTTATATCTTAATTAAGGTACTCGAAAAGAAACGTCGGTGGGAATATTTGGGAGTAGATTTCAAATGAAAAATTTACTCATCCACCAGTCCACAAATACTGCCAATATTAGAACACAAACTCACTTCCCAACTCCATAGAAATTGAAGAGCCAAGTGAATGTTATCTAGGAAACAAAAAAAATCGCCACTGAGCTCTGAAAAGTGGGACTAACTCGGTGTAACAAAATGTTCAATTTAGATGAATATCTCCTACCATGAAGATTTTTGAAACTATTCTTGACAACCACAGGGACTCTTCGTTCTTATCACCGTGAATCTAGCCAGCAGTACACGTGCTTTTTTATTTAATTCTCCATGTCCGCCCTCAGTTTATCGTTCACAGGAAACCTTCATCCACCCATGTGAACCGTCAGGGAAGTGAGGAGATAGTAATCTGAAGGCACCAAATCAGAGTAATGCGGAGATTGTTTGAAAACTTCCAATCAAACGATTTCAGAAGTAACTTCGTGGCGTTGGCCATGTGAGGTTTGAACTGTCGTGCAGTCGGTAAACTCCCTTTGTCAGACTGCCCCTCGTTTTATTTTAAATCGGTCTTTTCAACTTTTTTTTGTAGGGCCTCGTCGTGCCATGTTGAAAATCTCCCCAATCAAAATTATGACTTGTGTGTTTCCTGCTCACTCCTTGGTAGAATATAGGGCATGCACACAGTCAAATTGTGCTTCCATTTCACTATCATTACACTTAACACTGTGTAAATCATAAGTTCACAGCAGCGAGACAAACATAGACACCCATGCCGACTGGGATGATTATGGAAATTATGACTTGATGGTCCCAAAACACGAATGCTATGATTTTTTGGCTGAGATTATAATTTTGAACTCTTTGGCGGATGAATAAAGTTGTGACGCTACTGTTGAGACTGCATTTTGATTTGAGGCGTGCAATAGGCAACTAAACTCCTCTAACATAGTTTTAACTTCACTAAAAATCTCAACTAGTTTTTCCCTTTATGGCGATGATGGCGCGAATTTCGGCCTTAGTGGGAATTTCGATCGACATTTTTCACAGGAGATAATCGTGAGAGTTACCAATATTCTCAAATTGGTCTCATTTTGAAATTGAGGGGATCAGGCTGCACTGCAGTATCATCAACACCTTAAAAACCATTCCCTACGGCCGTGAGAACACTTAATTTCTGTACATGTTTCGTAAATGCTCCTTGTCTCCCTTGGTCTTCATTAAGGGTGCGCCGTGTCGTTACGCTTCTGTTTTTGTCTGGTATCTAACCTTCAGTCCCTCACACTGCTCTATGTGGATGATATTTTTCTAGCGTTTGACAACAAAGCTGATTTCGAGCAACCACCTATTCCCCAAATCAGCTAAAAATCACATATACCGTATTTCCGATATCAGTGCTCTCATCAGTGAGGATAGTTGGTTCCCGAAATACAGTATGTGTAGTTTCTAACCAACAATTGTAGCAAATAAAGGAAAATTCCACGTAATTTCTTCTAAATATGATGATCTCTAGACTTTCACAGTTTCGAATGAAGAGGTTAGCGAAACTGATCGAAATCTAAAGATTTCGGAGGAAACTATGGCGAAAAAAGAAATACCTTTCCTAAGACAACAAGCCCACATTAAGTTACCAGGTATCAGCGAAAATATACTCAAAGTAAGGGGTAGGGCCATGAACATGTCACCTGTCATAGTTGGCGGAAGCTTCAGGCGGCTTAAACAGCTTCATAGATGTTGGAAAAGGTAATCCAAATCTGATTTCGGAAAATCATTTCTCAAAAAAATGTGCCTCATAAACATATATAAAGAAATCATCCTACATTATCAGTCGGTCGCAAAATAAAATCGTGAGGTGAAAATTGACCTACGACTTTGCGATAACCAAACCTGTCAAGATAATATCGTACAAAAAGTGAAAAAATGCTAAAAACATCACACCAAAGTCGTTTAAAGATAAAAAATATATTGCGCTACCCTGCGATTATGAACTTTAAACTATGGTCTCTTGCTAAAATTGCTTTTACCAGAGAAGTAAATATTGATCGCTACCTGACGACAGAAGCAACGATAGGCTGCTCCAAATGACACACTATTATGTGAACTGAAGGAACTGTCAATGGACACCCGAACATCAGCATGTGCTTTGTGTTGTTTTTCGGGAAATTATGGACGGGTAGGTACCAGTGGCCGCTCCACACACTCCTAAGACCTTGACTGCTGTTATGAGAGCAAGGAGGCAGGTTCCAGCCGACTCAGATCTTTAGAGCCAGCCCGTAGCATTCATGAAGGAAAGCAGTTCCCCCACCCCCTAAAGATATCTCTGGGGTCCTCGAAGATTTATTTACCTAGTGTCCGTAGCCTGACTTTGAATAGAGCTGAATAATCGTAAAGGAGAGCCTGAGGGTTACCCGCTCTTCTTCGCAGCTTCGACAATGCGAATTGTAGTGTATGCCAAATCTGGCAGTTTATAGGCCAGTGCTCCGTGCAGACCAATCCTCCTTAATTTAGCACAGGTGGTGAGCCTGCGGCTGCTAAGTAGTACGAGTAGATTCCACTCTTGACTGTACCCGTGGAAGGACTGCCAAAAACAGAGCCCCGCCTAGCCTGCCCGCTCGTTCCCCACTATGTTTCTCTGATAGAGAACCCAGAAGAGGGCGACTTTGAGCGCGCCGCCCAACTGTTCAGCGCGTTCCTGTACTGCTCCACCAGCCTGAATGATGTCGCCACTGAATGCAAGGTCTTAATGGCCACTTGGATGTCGGTCAGAGTGACTATGTTACGCTTGGGGCGTCATGGGGATCATGGCCTAGCCATCGATAAGCTTGCAGTACCGTCAGTCCCGCTTGGAATACACTGACGAAACCTGGGAGATCGTACGACGCGGATGGGTCATAACCTTGCAACACGCCGTCGATTTTTCCCTGGTTGAAAATCCACAGCAAAGTTTTCTATGAAGTTCAGCCTGCGTGTCGCGTAGTACCTAGTGAATGCCCAAATTTTCTGAGGTACTTCATCTAAGATGTGACTATGGCTGCAAGGCTTTGCCGTTCAGCAGCCAGACTCACAAAATCTGACCTGCAAACGTGATTCTTTGAATGCTATTAAGCTTCGTTCGTTGCTCAAAACCTGCCATCATAAAATAGAGCCGTACGTTAGGATGGGGCGGACCACAGCTGTATCCAGAGAACCACCCTTGGCCGGAGATCCTATTTGTTTGCAAAGGTTCTCTTATATTAACCAGAGCAAAGGTAAGATCACGCCACCCTGGGGCGTGCCTCTGTTCACAGCTCTTGTCAAGTATCTATACCTCCCAGATCCCACTGGATTACTCTGGTTCTTAGTATGGATATTACACAGTGGGTAAGACACCCTTCTAATCCTATACTGATCAAGGCTCCCTTGATTGCGTTAGTACTAACATTGTTGAACGCTCCTTCTATGTCCAGGAAGCCAGCTAGAGTATATTGCTTGCACTTCAGTGGCCGTTCAACCGTTCCATTTACCTCGTGGAGAGCGGTTTCTGCGGATTTGCCTTTGAGGAAGGCGTCCTGAGATTTAGAGAAAGACGTTATCATCCTTAAGTTGATGAAGTCAGGCTGATTGGTCGAAAGTCGTTCGCAGATTCATATCTGCACCTGCCCGCTTTCGGTACGAAAGCCCCTCGCGCGTGTCTTCAAGACGACAAGCAACAGGATCACCCTTTCTTGCTGCTTTAGTAGCATGACTGGCATTATGCCATCTGAGACTGGAGATTTATTGGCGGAGAAGCTGTTTATAGCCTACCCGATCTTATCCTCGGTAACTACCGGTTTGATAGTCTTGCACGTTTGAGGCGATTACATACCCTCCAAGCAAGCCTGACTCACAGTCCCCATCGCTGGCAGGGAAATGCGTGTGAACCAGCACTAGAAGATTCCGTGAAACCTGTTGGAGTTTAGTAATGTTGTCAGAAACTTTTCGCAGGTTCCAGCTTTCATGCAAAAAGTCACGATTGGTTTGAAAGATACAAAGGAGGTCATACATATCAAATGTATATTCCAGAACTTTATAATCAGCCGTCATAGGTTGATAATTCCTATAAATTATACTCAATTGAAAATTCGCTCAGAGTCAAGAGAAAAAAAGTCGCATAAAGAAATATATATCGAGTTCATCATCATAAGTGCAAAAAGTTGTATACAATATCCACCGGAAAAGGCGTCTATCGACGTCCCATACAGAGGACAATTCAAAAATCGAAGACATTATCGTAGCTAATAGAAGAAGAGCGGAGTTAATGATTTGGTAGCGACTGTCATTAATACCGTTGATTACCTAGAAAAGGAAGCCACTATAGCCGGCTCCTACTGTAGAGAGCAAATAAGGAGATTACGAGAAACTATAAAGGAGAAAAGGTGAGCAAACCACAAGCTCGTAAGTTTCATTAAAACAACATCCATCCACCCCCAAACCGAAGGTGGCAACTCCCAAATAACAAAATTAAACACAAACTAAACCAATGTGGAGCCCAATGACCGATTCATTGCTATAGAAAACGTTCACATCCAGTTATCTAAATACCGACCTTGCTTTTGTTAGAGGTAGTTTCTGATGTGTAACTACTTAGATAATTTGCAACCAATTTAACAGTATAAGGAGATACAAGGAAATTTATGTGAATAGAACACAATAAATGAATCATAGAAGCTAATTCTACTTTGGATTGAAATCGACCCGATTTAGTGAATACACTTTTCATTTACGCTAGCTTTTCAGCTGCAATTCAAACATTACAAATACTGGTTTAAGTCAAATATGGATGATATTTAACTCTTTTAGGCTTTTAGACCCTTGTATGTATCTTCACATCCATGACTTATTTTTAATTTCAAAGCAACACGTGCACCAATGGGCACGCGAATCTAACCTAATATAAATGAATATATCCAATTTACATTGCCTCTGTACACATACATTCACTGACAATTCAATGGTGCATGCATCGTGCCAAGAAACGAACGCAGTTCAAGGTGACGATAACCTGTCTAGGTGAAGGTGCATTTTTAGCCAATTGCTAAGCAATTGTTTTGCACCAAAATAGCCAATCTATATGCATGCATGTTTACCGTGAAATCCGGCGTGTGCGACCATTACAACATCCTCAAAAATTCGATTTCTGTTTGCTATTTTCAACCTAAATTGGATTACAACACGAATGAAACTATTCGGAAGCAAAAGTCTTGATCGGCTTAAGAAAGTTGGACGAAAGTAACACCTAGGAAGGATGGATTTTTGTAATTGCAAATGGCGCCAAACCAATACAGTACAATACCAAATGATGAATATGTATTGTATAGATTTAAAGCAGACGAATGTGCATGCTTTATTGATTACAGACGCTAAAGCACGTTGAGTTGTCGAAAAAAGAATATCTATATAAGGAATTTCTAGCTAGTAGGTATGACATTTGTTTAAAAAAACTAACTTGGCTTGCAGGCCACACTTGCACACAATTGTTTTATGATAATCTATGTACATATATATACAAATTTAATAATAATAATCGTTGTAGCAACAAGTCATATTGGACCAGCGCCTTGAAATGTGTTAGAGCACTCCATTTACGACCGCAACGGTACACTACTCTGGTCAACATTGCGCTCGCCCGATATTATTACCCTGATTTGAGCCGCGACCTTGCGCTACGACAGCCTAGCACTCTAACCACATGAGCCACCCGGACATATTACCAATTTCTTCAGCAAATACAACACGAATGAATGCGAGCGTGCGCAGTGACAGAGCTGTCAAATGAAGTTCATTACACGGACTTGCATTGCACATATTATTCAAGTTTACCTAATTAGCGCATGTATCTCCCTATATTTTATGTTATGAAAATCATAAAATTAAATGCCACTAAGGGTGCACAAATCTCCGGCTTAAATTCAATCTTTATGAATGGAAGCGATGGAGCTAATTTAAGCTACATTAATTATTAGCCCTTGCAGCTCAAATAGTGCCTTCCGCAATTCTCAAAAAGAATTCATTCAATTTAATTACACTCAAAACTTATTGTCGAAAACGAAAAGCAACGGGGGGTGTCAAATTTTGTTTACCGAATAGTCTTGCTGGGTATCAACTGAAAGGTCTCGACCAGTATTTTCAAAAGCCACTATCGTATCAGCCTCATTATTGACAGAATTCAGTTTGAAGCAAGTAATGAGGGAGTATTATCACCAGCTTTTGCTAATGGAGAAAACCTTATGCTCACCCCACTTGCTTATAAACGCATTTATTAAAATAATAATAATAATAATAATCGTTGGCGCAACAATCCATATTGGATCTAGGCCTTGAAGTGTGTTAGAGCACTTCATTCAAGACCGTAACGGTACACCACAGTACACTGTGGGAGGCAATGTGGTCAGCATTGCGCTCGCCCGAGATTATTACCCTGATTTGACTAAGGTACTCATTCACAGCTGAGTCGACTGGTGTCCGACATCCAATCACGATAACAAATTCCTCTGCCCCCAGCGAGATTTGAACCGCGACCTTCCGCTACGATAGCCCAGCGCTCTAACCACTTGAGCCATCCGGACACACATTTATTAAAACCTTATCATAAAAATTTCAATCATACGTGAAAAAAAAATCTGGAACGGTTTCCGATTTTCTTATGTAATAACCTTCGGTCGCGCATCATTATGAGACGTAGGTATCCAGAGTATAGAATATTATCAACATTTTTCAAGGTTTTAAAGTGCGATAAACCCACAGAAAAACCAAATTTGATAAGGGAAATAAAAAAGAATGACCGAATAAAACTAACAACTATACATACTCGCAATCTCAGAATTTATGGACTTTTGAATACCTATAAGCCAGATTTGTCAATAAGGCTGTCGTTAAGACTGCGATGAATTTCAGTTTCATCAAAGAAGGAAAAAATTCAAACTTGACAGCTCAGCTGAATTTTGCATCCCTCCGAGGCGCAACATTTGTAGCGGCTCGATGACTCTCACACACTTCAGAGGATCCGAAAACATGACATTGACGGCCAATTCGAGCAAAATTACTAACAAAAACTATCAGGGCGTTCGTCAAAATTACTTCAAAACAACCCGCTCATTTTTAAATTGCATATCATCGCGGTTGATCGACAATAGCGTGGCTTCAGGGAGAAAAATACTACACGCAACTAATGAAATTGGATTAAGCATTTCCACAGAAGCGCTCAGAATTGGTCAAATTTGTCAATCGCAAAGGGGTCATATTAGACAATGACAATATCAAACCCCACACAGCAATAACTACTTAAAAAAAATTTGTGCAACTTGACCGAGATTGTCTTGTTCCACCCGCCGTACTCGTTCGATTACCAGTGTTCGGGTTCTACCTTATTTCGACCAATTGCGGATAACACGGGAAACACAATTAAGATGCGTGCGGAATGCACACGAAAGAAGCTCAGATCCGCCCGCAATTTCAATGTTCAATCAAGATTTCAGGTCGATAAAGTTCCATCATCCTGTATTTTATGCTATGAAATTCATACAATTAAATTCCACTAAGAGCGAACATACCACGGGCTTAAATTTAATTTTTATGAATGGAAGCTAGGGGACTAATGCAAGTGATATTAATATTTAGCACTTGCAATGCAAACAGCCTTTCGCAGTTCCGAAAACGAATTCATTCAAATTAATCACATTCAAAAGTAACAGCCGAAAACGAAAAGCGCCGCCATCTTGGAAATGACGTGAAGTGTCAGCAAACTATTCTGTCATGCATCGCAAAAGTTCAATTTTCCGAACTTTTTGAGTGGAGCATTACGCATCGGACTTGTTGTATATTGCTTCATACAAGTCCGTGCAATGAACTTCATTTGACAGCCCACCCAATGTACACTTACGCAGTCATTCCATTGTTGTGTTTCCTGCTTAAGGGACGGGGAAGAGTAAACTACATGATACCTCGGAACCGACCCATGACTTTCGTTTCTCCCATAACAAAAAGTTAAAAAGTGCTTATGATGAGTGATGCCAAATTTCATGGTGTCAACAAAGGTAGGGTAACTACTACTAAAATAATAAAATAACTTTCTATTGGTTGGAATGAGATCGAACCACATGAAGTAGGTGGGGTAACTCTAACCTTTGGCGTGGAACCGGTCTCAATGTTTTCCAAGTTGTGGAAGCGACAGGACGTCAGTTATTGTAAAGCTCTGCCCGCCGACCGTGCCACGAAAAAAAGGGAATTGTCGGAGAGGAGACTGTCAAAAGGATTCTTGAGGCTTACGGCGAATTTGATCCATCCTACTCACAAGTTTCGAGCTGGGTAAAGGCCTTTAAAAAAAGCAGGGAAAAGGGTCATCATCAACCAGCAAAACTGAAAAAAATATGTCTCGTGTTGGACAATTTTAGACTGATCGTCGATTCAGTATCAAGATGGTTGCCAATGAACTGAACCTGTTTACTGTTGCGTTTCCCATTGTTATTGAAGGTTTAGCGATAAGGAAAGTGTACACCAAATTGGCGCTCAGGGTGTTGTCAGACGTCCAAAAGACTAAACGAGTGGCCATTTACAGCGTATTGAAATTGAACTTGATTTTTTTTAAGAACCGCATCACTGGCCATGAAACCTGTGCTTTTCACAATACGACCCAGAAACAAAACGACAAAGCTCCGACTGGCAAAAATGAGCAAATCAAAAGTGAAAACAATGCTTCTGCCTTCTCGAACAATAAAGGAGTGGTCAAGGAGTTTGTTGTTTGTTTGACAGACAGTTAATGCTGCCTACTATGAGGATGTGATGAAAAAAAGACTCCGAAAAAGCTTCACCAGAATGAGAAAAGATATCTCCACTTCCTGGAGACTCCATCACAACAACGCACTACTAGTTCAGGAGTTCCTGGTCAAACACCAGATGCCATCCTCCCTATAGTCCTAATGTCGCCCCAACACACTTCTTTGTTCTCTCGAATTAACGCAACCCTGAAAGGAGGACGTTTTTCGTCCATTGAAGAAATCCAAGACTTTGCGGGAAGTCCCCAAAAACGCCTTCCAGGGCGCGTACCGCGCATGGCAAAGTCACTGGAACAATGTGTAGAAGCCCACGGACAGTGCTTTGAGGAATTTTAAGTGAAATAATTGCATTACTTTTGGGACGCACCATTCAAACCGAAGATTCCACGATCGTCATAACATAAAAATTTGGCTGAATCCATGGAAATACAGCAGATGCAACCAATTGTCAAGTTGGCTGGAATGGCTTTAGATTCCCAGATTAAAGGCTATGTAAATAAAGACATATTCATCAACACCGACGAGGGATTTTTTTCAAAACAAGAAAACGTCCAACATGACATTCTTAATCTTCGTGGTGAAAATATTGGATTGGGGAAAAAGAAATGTATTTTGCCAATAGATGCGACACTTAAACATATCTTGCGTTGTACTTATCGCATCGGGTCATACTATACGGCGATTTGAAGACGACAATCTGTGCTACAAGTTGACAGTGTTGTGATAGTACGTTTCAGTCTCAATTTATAGCGCGTCAAAGATGGAGTCCACCAAGCAAGAAATTCGTCATATTTTACGTTTTTACTACCTGAGAGGTAAGAATGTAACGAGGGCGGCCGAAAAAATTTATGAAGTTTATGGGCCCGATACTGTAACGATTGGCATAGCACTGAGTTGGTTCGATCGATTTTGTTCTGGTGTAGTGGATGTCGAAGATGTACCCCGTACTGGTAGGCCAATCGTCGTAGAAACCGATAAAATCGTTTAAATCATCCAAATAGACCGGCATGTGAGCATTCGCACGATTGGCCAGGAACTGGATATAGATCATAAAACCGTTTGGAACCATTTGCAGAAGATTGGATTGCAAAAAAGCTGGATGTTTGAGTGCCACACGAGTTGACGCAAAAAAATACCTTGGAACGAATGAACGCCTGCGATGCACTGTTGAAACGCAACGAATTCCACCCATTTTTGAAGTGGATGGTGACTGGTGATGAAAAGTGGATCACGTACGACAACGTCAAGCGAAAAAGATGAAGTTCGAAGCGCGGCGACCGGGCCAAACCATCGCCAAGCCCGGATTAATGGCCAGGAAGGTTTTGCTGTGTGTTTGGAAGGGAATCATCCACTATTAGCTGCTCAACTATGGCCAGACCCTCAATTTGGTGCTCTATTGTGAGCAGCTCGACCACCAGCAGGCGATTGACCAGAAGCGATCAGAATTGGTCAATAGGAATGGTATTGTGTTCCCCCACGACAACGCTCAGCTTCACACATCTTTGATGACCCGCCAGAAGCTACGGGAGCTCGAATGGGGTGTCCTATCGCACCCACCGTATAATCCGGAATTGGCACCAAGTGAAAAACGCTCTTGTTGCTACTAAGTTGGTCTGAAAAGAGGCTTACGAAAACTGGCAGTCTGAGTTTTTTGCAAATAAGGAGGGGATTTTATAAGAGGGGATAATGAAGTTGCCTTCTAAATGGCAAAAAATTTGCATACAAAACGGCGCATACTTGACTTAAATCGGATAATTCTAAGTCAAATAAAGCGTAAAATTTCTATCACAAATAGGACACTTCTTTTTCCCCAACCCAATATATCTACAAATTTGACCCGGACTGGTTCATTTAAATCGCGTGCTCAAATTAATTGTGGATTTGGTCACTTTTCTGTATGACGCGAATTTTATTATGGACAAAATTGTTAGACGAGATTGAATGAATTGTGTTTCCAATGAAATCATGATCAACACCTACTATCAGGGGTAATTTCATATACAATAGGTTCCATATGTGACATATTTGCAGACGATCAACTTGTCAAAATTGGCTAGATGGTAAAGAAATGTCAGTAAAAGCCTCGCAAGATTACCAACGACTCTTAAATACTTTTTCTAGCATGCGGAGCTCAAAACCGTTCCACCAGACGATGAAGATAATCTTCCTTTGATCGATTCAAACGGTCGAATCCAGAGAAGCGATGAGCGCCCATTGAGCTTTTGGTTTTTTTTTTTTAAATTGTAGAGCAATTAATACCAATATCTTAATTTGGTAAGCGCCTTTGATTCTGATATTGTATCGGTTAAAACTCCTTGGATATTTATAGTACAAATACTGTCCACAGGATTACGCCAGCAGAGCCACAGCGACCACGAAGTTACTGGGCAGGAAAACATCAGTATCAAGAAACTCGATAAAAACCGTGACAAGAATTTTAGCAGCAAACGGAAATCCTTATAAATCCCTTGTTTTGCAGATTAAAACAGTATTATATTTACTGGTTATAATGTCCTACTTACTCCCCCGAGGTACATTATAATCGGATTACAGTCTTCCTCTTCGGGACGAGAATCACTAAAACAATATGAACGTGGTGAATGGCTACTTCATTTGCACGTTCATAGCACTTGCACTTCTAGAATGAACCGCCTTTTCTAGTAGACCCCGGAGAAAGCAAGAGCAATTTTAAGCATGCGTTGTACTTCCCAAATATCGTCATACCTCATTTCGTTAAATTTAATGTAGTTTTATAAGAAAGAAAGCTTGTTCTTAAACTCTTAGCCTTTCCTACTTTAGCTTAGAGAATTCTATACACAAATATGATCCAATATCGTCCCTGCAGTGCTCCTTTAGTGCACTTATGGACTATGACCGTTGATAATTGAAAATCACAACCGATAACAGCTACGATGATGAAATCCGCGCACGGGTTGATGTTAGCTTACAAAAACTGTTCCGCTCGAAACATCTCACCATAGGGTCTAAGCTCTTACTGTACAAGGCAATGGATCTTGCCAGTCCTCATGTATTCCTCGGAAACTGGGGTTCTTAGCAAGAAAAATCCCGAACTCTTGGCCGCGTTCGAGAGAAGAATCCTCCGAAGAATGAACCGTCCGGTTGTGGATAAAATCCAGCTCAATAGGTTACGGTGGGCGGGTCACTTAATCCGTATGGATGAGGATGATCCCACCCGGAAAGTCTATAAGGGCAGTATCTATGGTAGAAGAAGAAGACGAGGCAGACCCTACCTAAGATGGAGCGATGGCGTAGTCCAGGACGCCAGACAGCTTTTGGGGATATCGAATTGGTGGACCTCAACGCAAAACCGGGATATCTGGAATTCCTTATTAAGGCAGGCCTAGACCGGATACCGGTTGTTGCGCCGTTAATGATGATGATGGATTATGACATATATTCAGAAAAAGTAAAAAAAAATCGCATTAATACAGGTTGAGATCGACTCTCCTCCCACATCTCCGCTACTTCAGACTTTCGGTACTGCTATTACTGAAAATCTGGAATATTTCGCTCAAAGGATTTAAGAAAAATAATATTGGAATGGACCACGTTCCCGGAAGAGGGATTACTTTGGCTACGTTGCCCCCATCGGAGCATACCGCTAACGAAACCGCAACTCATTTCACTGGAGCTTAATAGGTGATGTTATATTCGCTTCTGCGATGTTGAGCAAATCATCCGAATTACAAATACTTCTGCCACGTGAGTCAATCAACCGTTTTAGGTTAATTGAGCTACGGACTATTCGCCACTGCCAATGCGCTCGCCTGACTCTAGCCGTTCTCTTATCACAAACAGCTGATTGTACACACATCTTTGCAGCGTGAACGCTTTTCCCCAGAGTTTCGCACTCTAGATTAACTATTGCTAGTAAAACAGCTTCGGAGCCATGACTCAGCAAGCCATTGACTGGACGGGCATATCTAAAGCGGAACTCGGCGGCAATTCGTAGAGGGGCTTCCATTTTCTCTACTACTGCTACGAAGCCAACGGGAACCGCCGGGATTTCGCCGGGATTTCGCCGTTGACAACTTCTCCCTGAACCCAGCATGTTTCTAGAATTAACGGCGCAGCCCTGGCACTTGTTTCGATGCTCCAATGCTCTTCCCACTTTCATTCGCACGTCATAGTTTGCAGCCACTCACGTCACAAAATGTGTTTTTCGTCAGCCAGACGGCATGAGAGGGAGAACTGTTACGACGGCGAATCACTCAAAACGCAGCGCAAAAAGTTCACGAAGATTCCATGAGTGCGATTTGGGCGAAATTCGAGCGCGTTGGTTTCTTCTAGAACAATTTTCTGACGAAATCGATTTCAAACTCGAACATATCAAACCAATAGTGTTTGGGAATTCAGGGAAACTCAAGAGTAATTGGGGTTATCGGCGTCCCATTCTGGCTTTCCGCTGCGCAACGCATTTTTGAATGGTCTAGGGAACGGCCATTGCGAAGGACGAAGTTATATCGATTGCAGATGGGAGTTTGCTCAGCAAGCAATCTTGATTCGATCGATTTTCAGCAGCGGCGATAACGAACATGCAGACACGCTGAACCTAGAGCACCTTCTCGAATCCCGAATGCGACACGTTACACGCTACGCTTGCAGTGGCTTTTCTCAGAATTGCATTACATAAAGCGATAAAACTTCCCAATCACTAGTCAAGCAATCCGAGCACATACTCCAAAGGGAAACCACCTACCGATCGCGATCAGAAATTCTACTTGGTTGAGCCACTCACGTTTTCTATTCACTGCACGGCCGTAAAAACCGAACCACGAGACTACGTTTACTTTTTTCTTTCTTGAAGGAGAGGAAACTTTGACACTGAATTCAATCGCAAACCGTTCGAGGATTTTCACTGAACGTTTCCACGATATCTTCCGTGCGGGACGTTTCCTTTTCAAATGAAGTAGTCGATATGATTGGGTGATGGCTACACTCACCGTTTTTGATGTTGCTTTTCACTCTTTCCTGAATTTTCTATGATTGTGCGCCTCGCACGCCGCCTGTTTCAACAAAGAGAAGAATTCACGAACAATTTCTAGAACACGCTTTTGACTTCTTCCAGGTGATTTGTTCGCGAAACGAGCAGTGTGGAATGCCAGATGCGAAAACTGCACGAAACGAGTGGTTGTCACTTTGAATTGAATATTTCACTGGCGGGAACCACTTTGAATAAAAGAGATATTTTTATGAGTTTTATGAATTCACATGTTCACAGAATGGTGCCGCTTATTAATTTTGCTAAAACGATCCGCTAAGAAGGATCACCTTTGTCGACAAGAGATTATTAGCTTCCCAGTACGAAGTAAGTGCATACACACAACATCACATGCATTATTGGATAGATAGATACACATCGCACGACATTTGAAAACTGCATTTATTTGAATTAACTCTGAATAAACAATACAAAAAGAGAAACATAATAAATAAACAACTCAAATAAACTTTATATTCATTTACAGTTCCATAAAATTTTTGCAAAAGTGCAACAAAAGTGATTGTACGACTATTGTTATATTGATATATTCGCCTATTGGCTAAATATCAACACTTTTTTGGGCTTCCTTAGGCTTCCAGGACTGCTTGCATCCGGGATGACATAGATGATGCCAGTTTCTGCGTAATATTTGGAGTTATACTATTCCATTCATCCTGTAGGGCTTTCTTTAGAAAACTCTTTGAAGGAATATGTTGTTTATGTAACTGCGTTTTGTGAGTCTTACAAGTGCTCGATTGGATTTAAGTCTGCTTTGGTGAATGCTGCTGCTTTGGTACATTATGCAGTAGCCACTCTCGTATCATGCGAGCTGCACGTTTGGGGTTGTTAACCTGTTATAAACTATAATTCGGACCCAAACCCATTTTATTGACAGATTCCTGTAAATTGGTTTTTCATAATATTGAGGCATACATGCTGGTCCATTTTGTCATCAATAAATACTAACCAACTCATACTCACCCAAATAAGCACATTACCTTCGCCGTGTTTCACGGTGCTCCGTAAATTCTTCTTCTGTTATACAGTACTCTTTTTCCGCTAAACTTTTTATAGACCATCGTGACCAAATATCTTGTACTGACTTTCATCTGTAAACACAACTTGTTTTCAGAACGAGATATCCTCGTCTTTGTGCAGAAAAGCAAATTCTTTTCTTTTAAACATTTTAGGTCTACTGACGACAGCCTTTTTCTTAGATATCCTAGAGAAATACTCATATTTGTTTGAAGTTCTTTGCACCGTCCTAGCGCAAACGTCTGCATTAGTTATGTGGATATTCCTTCGCGACCACAGTGTGGTAACTGATCGCATTTCTATGCAGCTTACTTAAAATAAAGGAAATGCGGAACAGCTGAAGTAGTCGTACGATGACCTCTGTCGTTTGAGATTAGATGCATATTTGTATTTTTTATGCTGTTACTCGAAAACATTGCCAGCAGGCATGCCCATAACACTTGTACTAGAAGTAATAATATATCATCAATGGCGCAACAACCTTAAAGGGGTCATCCAGTGTGAAGGCTGTTTTTTTCCCTTTCTTTAGACATTTTGTGAAGAATTGGATAAAGATACAAAATCGAATTTTTCACCATATATTTATTAATATCTTGATGCGTAATAATTTCTCCAGCACGATAGCATAGTTCATTATTGAAATACAGACCAATTTATACACCCATATCCAAAAAAGGTATTTTTCTGCTGCCACGCTAGAGGGCCCTGTGATCATCTTAAGAAAAAGAAACGCAAACTGGGATTATTAAAAAATAATAAAAGCTACATTTTTGGCGCCGTGTTAAACTTTTTCTGTGAATTTTGGTGTTATTTTAAGGCTTCTTTAATGAATAAAAACAAAAAACTTCTGAATGAACCGCAATTATTCTAATTTGCGGACCGTAGAAATATGTCCTGAATAAGTCGTGAACACTTCAAAGAATTTCGTTGGATAGATTTTGGGCTATGGTGGCAGCCGATTTTTAATATGCAGTTTCGAGAAAAACGCATTTAAAAAGTAGAATGGGATTTTTATCCATAAAATTTTAACTGATCATTAATCTGCTATACGTAGTCCATAAACTTTAGGTTTCTTCAAGAAACACATGCACAGCCTTGGCTTCAATTCTTGTCCTTTTAGCGAAGTCATTCGAACGTCCTTCGAACCGATAAATACACGCCTTATTATGGCGATCGACATAAATCTAGCATGTGACTTATTACTCCGAATATCAAAAAATCACTTTGCCCATATATTCTACACTCTATCTAGATACAATTGATGCAAAAAAAAAATTCGAACCCTCGGATTCGACACATGGGATGACCTTCTTAATAAGGAACTCTAGACATCCAGGTTTTGCGCCGAGGTCCACCAATTCGATATTCCTAAAAGCTGTTTGGCCTCCTGACCTACGCCGTCGCTCCATCTCAGGCGGGGTCTGTCTCGTCTTCTTTTCCTACCATAGATATTGCCCTTATAGACTTTCTGGGCTGAATCATCCTCATTCATACGGATTAAGTGACCCGCCCACCGTAACCTATTGAGCCGGATTTTATCCACAACTTGACGGTCATGGTATGGCTCATCGTCAATCCTCATGTAGGGGCCCAAAAAGTCTTCGCGAGATTCTTCTCTCGAACGCGGCCAAGAGTTCCCAATTTTTCTTGCCAAGAACCCAAGTCTCCGAGGAATACATGAGGACTGGCAAGATCATAGTCTTTTACAGTAATAGCTTTGACCCTATGGTGAGACGTTTCGAGCGAAACAGTTTTTGTAAGCTGAAATAGGTTCTGTTGGCAGCCAACAACCGTGCGCGGATTTCATCATCATAGCTAAAATTGATAGACCAGTAGCTTACACCTAACTACAATTTTTATTTTTCAGTGTATATATACAGTTACTCAAAAAAGTATCCGGACAATGGTTAATTTAGAATTGTAATGCGAAAAACATAGATTTGTAAAATAGTAACATAATTTTGTTTTCCACGATAATAATATTTTATAGCAACACTTTCGAGTGAGCGAAAAAAAATCATCATTTCGTTTTAGTACAGTTGTTTTTCTGAGAATTTATGTATACATGCTTGTTATGAAAGTCAAAAAAGTATCCGGACAGCGATGAATTCTTGGAAAATGCACAATATTGCAACTGAGTTGTCTTTTGATTTAACATGGTGATTAAACATTGATTAGTAGCGCATTCAATTCTTCTGTGTATACACACGTTTAATAAAGATGGGTCGGAAAACGCGGGAGATTAGTAGTGATGTTAGAAAAGTTATTATTGATCTTTTCAAGGACAATAAACCGATACGAGCGATCGCGGAAATCGTGAAAGTGAATAAATCGACGGTTTAAAAAAACGGGTTTCATCGATAAGAAAGGGCGATCAGGCCGTCCACGAAAGTTTAATGACCGAGAAGAAAGATGGATCGTGCGAAAAATGAAAATAAACCCCAAACTAAGTGCAGTTAAGTTGAGAGCTCAGGCGGAAAAGAGGTTTGGTAAAGTTACAAGTGTCGAAACAATTAGAAATATTCTTCGAAAGAATAATTTCCACGGTAGAGTTCCCAGAAAAAAGCCCTATATAAGTAAGCAAAATCGGCCAAAAAGGCTACGGTTTGCTATTGCACATATAAATAGGTCTTACGATTTTTGGAAAACCGTTATATTTGCCGACGAAAGCAAATATAACATATTTGGATCAGATGGAAGTAATTTTGTATGGCGGCAGCCAAATACGGAGCTGAATTTGAAAAATTTAAAGTGCACGGTGAAACATGGCGGTGGTTCTCAGTTGGTATGGGGCTGTATGTCGCAGCGGGAGTTGGCAATTTAAAGTTTATAAATGGGAAATATGACAAATATCAGCATCTCACAGTCCTTAAGGAAAACTTACTTCAAAGCGCAAGGAAAATGCAAATGGCGCAAAGTCCGGATCTAAATCCAATAGAGCATTTGTGGGAACATTTGAAAAGAAAAATTCAAAACTGCGAAATTTCAAGTCTAATTACACTTAGAAAATCTTTGAAGGAAGAGTGGGCGACGATCAGTCCACAATTTTGTGAGAAACTTGTCAAATCGATGCCTAGTCGACTAAGGGAAGTAATAAAAAATCGAGGAGGTCCAACAAGATATTAAATTTTACATTAAAGGGGTAAGTTTCCTTCAAACGCTTTCTGTCCGGATACTTTTTTGACTTTATTTTTTGTAGCGTTCTTAACAGCGGAGCTATTTTTTTTTTTAAAGCGGAAACTGAGAAATTTTTTTTTTTTTGGAAATTTATTATAAACCAATCAAAGATAAATATAACAAATAATCATTAAGCAAATGTGCCACAATTGTTTATATTTCTTTGAAAATATCTATACAACGGTCATGTCCGGATACTTTTTTGAGTAACTGTATATATATATAGGGTTTAGGGGTCCAGGAGATAGTATTAAAAGAATGATAGTTTGGTTAAACTAAAAGTATTTTATTGATTTAACGCGCTTAAAGTATTACGTACGTACAGGATGATGGTGTGAATAGCTACTGATGTTTTAATTACAATGCATTCTATTTATATCCTAAATCTAATTACCCCCACGCGCTCGCATCTATTGCTAGGTACATGCTGTACTTGCGTGACCTACTCACTCATGGTTTTCCCCCCGGGGCTGCCCCGCAATGACCAGATGTGATTGTCTGGGGGTTCCCCATACTTAATGAGCGTCGCTCTAATTATACTCTACGTACCACATATATTGCGGGAGCAATTTACCCCCTTCATTAGTACAAAGCTACCGTTATAGCTGTTATCGGTTGTGATTGCCGACCCTAGATAGGAGAAATTTTCAACAGTCTCAAAGTTGTAGTCACCTATATTTATAGTTTTCGATTGACCAGTGCGATTCGATGTCGTTCGTTCTTTCCCTTTTGGTTTTGGCGCTGGCGTTGCCACCATGTACTTCGTCTTACCTTCATTAATGTGCAGCCTAAGATCTCGCGCCCCCTGCTCGATTTGGATGAAGGTAGACTGTACATCTTGGGTTGTTCTTCCCATGATGTCAATATCGTCAGTATAGTCGCACTTACCGCAGAGAGAAAATCTGATCTGTTACTGATTTGCCTGGAGTGAAGCCTCTTTGGTATGGGCCAATGATGTTCTGGGCGTATAGAGCTATTTGGCCTAGCAAGATAGATGAAAATGTCGCCTCCTGGCGACTTATTGTTTTTAAGCCGATGAATTCCACGGATTGTTTGTACTTTCTCCTATACTTGGTGGTGACAGCATTTGTCCGACGTCTTCAGTTGGTGGGACCTCCAACTCGCCGATGTTCTGATTGTTCAGTAGCCCATGAAAATACTCAACCCTTCGCTTTAATATGCCTATTCTGTCGGAAATCAGATTTTCCTCTTTGTCTCGGCAGGATGAGCATCGAGGTGTGTAAGGCTTCATCCTGCTGACTTGTTGGTGAAACTTCCGCACCTGGTGCGGTTGCTCCCTTTACTTTTCGAGTTCACAGACTTTTTGGTTCCCCCAGGCTTCCTTTTTCCGTCTGTGAACTCGCTTCTCCGCTCGCTGGAGTTCGTGATAAGTCTTTGCGCGTGCCCGCGTTCTTTGAGAATGCAACATTACTCGGTATGGAGAGTTCTTCCGCTCCGTTGCTAGCTTACATTCATCGTCAAACCAGCCGTTCCGACTCTTTTTGCGGCTGGGACCAAGTATATTTATAGCCGCATTTATGATAACGTTCTTCACAATCACCTGAAAATCGTTGGTGTATATGTACACCTAATTTTCTTTTTACACGAATTGTGTTACTTTAATACAATTTTTAAAATTCTAAGATCTCCATTAAAATTTTCTTTATATTTTATGAATTTCTCTTATTCTACTACCACTCATAAATCATAAAATTTAATATCGTATTATATTTTTGTCAACTCTGTTTAATGCAAAAGCTAAAGAACAAATTGAAATTGGAACCAAATGTTACAAAAACGTTTCGAAACCAAACACACCAATTATGCGGATTATGTGCGTATTTTCTCTTTGAGTGGGATTCCCCTAATTATACATTCAGAAAAGGCGGAATTTTTTTATACGCAACTCATTCTGATTTTGAAAATTGAAAAGAGAGGACGTTTAGTTGCCGTGAATCTTTAAAAAATGATAAGTAAAATGAAGAAAGTGGTCGTATAGATTTATCAACCCGTTAACAGGTAAGTTTTGAATAATTTCGAAATTTTTGCATTGAATTTAATTTTTCATTGTAGTTTGGTAGGCCTAACCCAATGTCACATACTTAGGTAAATCGGCTGTAACAATGAAGAAGAGGAGAGTGATCAGTTTAGATACTAAAATTAAAATTTTGGATTAACTTGCAACAAGACAAGATGCAACTGCGGTAGAAAAACATTTTGGTATTCATGAGGCTACTATAAGAACAATTAAGAACAAGTCGGGAAACCGGAAGCTAGACGCTTCAGGTATGAAAGGTTTTGTGTATTTCTTTTATAAAGAGATTTGGGTGTGTATTTGTCCCATTAGCATGTAGCACGTAAAATATGCATAAATTATGTGAAAATAGCCACTTTCAAGTGATATTGACATTCATAGTCTCGAATTTGCAGAGAAGCGACAGCTTTGACCTAGTATTACTTTGTTAGTAATAGTGCGATTTTCACCAAATTTGGCAGAATCATGCCCTATGCTGTAGCCTATATTGTTGCAAAATTTTGTGATTCCAGGGTGAATTTAAGGGGGGTTTTCCTGTCAATTACTAAAAATTATAGTAATGTACTATTATTAACTTTATTTGAACAGGTATCGGTATGGAGGGTATTTCGGAGCCTAGGCACCATATAGTGACAGCCCCCTGATTTTTTTCAGATTTTTCGGTTGAGTGGTTTCTGAGAATGGGTTCGTTCAAAAAATGACCACTTTCAACCCCCCGCACCCCCCACCTTTTCAACAAATGTCAAAACTAAGACTGGCTTCGAAAAGTACTAATCGAGACCTTTAATTTGATACCCCACATGACTATATTTGATGAAAAAAAAATTTACACCCTCCCTTTTTATGTATGGGGACCCCCCCCCCCCCTTAAATTCGTCGTAAAACTATGTAACTCACTATATGCGTGAGCGTTCACAGTTTCCACCTTTCTACCAAATTTGGTGCCAATCACTACAACCGTCTCCGAGAAAAATGCGTGTGACGGACAGACAGAAAGACAGACAGACAGACAGACAGACGGAGAGACAGACAGACAGTAAACCGATTTTAATAAGGTTTTGTTTTACAAACAAAACCTTAAAAACGAAACTGTGATTGGAAAGCTTGTATGTTCTGAAACAAAAATAAGTGCCAAGGCTTCGTCATACATAAAAGATGTTGTCAAAGAGAAGATGGGAACAGGTTTGGTAATATGGATTGAAGATAAATAAAAAATAATACGGAATTACTATCAAACAAACAGCCTTAGAATCTACAAACAATCAAAAAAATTTAACCAAGCCTTTCTTCTAAATCAAAGCATCCTGAATTTTCAGCAAGTACTGGTTGGATGACGAGTTTTCTTAGAAAACCTGCTATCTACAATAAAGATGCGGAAACGTCATGTTCGTGGGTCATATGATATCACATCACTTTTTGAAAAAAGGAATATTGCAATGTCGGAACACCGGAAGCTGGTGCTTCGAGTATAAAGGTTTTGTGTTCATCTTAACTTTCTACGCACATTTTTCCATTCGTTTATGGCTAAAACCCCAAAATATTTAGTCATATTATTATCAAACTACAAGATATACGAACATGTTACAGACATAGATATTATGCTCAACCGAATCAAACAAACATTGCCTATTACCGAATACTGTATTCTATATGCATGAATACAAATTGATCATAGACCTATTTTCGATTTACTTCGTGCATAAAAGTCTACATACGTACATACAAAGCACGTATATTGAGTACATGTATACATATAAATGCATACATATATCTGTCTGGAGTAATTGCTATTGATATATACATGATTAAAAAATTAAAACGAGTGTGAGCTCACTTTGTTGTGGTATTGACGAATTGATATGTTATGATGATGTCATACACGTTTTAGAATGCACGAAATTCAAACAAAATGTAAAAGTATTACTTTCCATTACTTCGTTAATAATAGTTCCTTCAAGCTTCCCAAAGTTATGCCTTATGTTATCCCTTAAGTAAGTGCCAAATTTTGTACTTCTAGCATGAACTTAAGGGGGGTGTCCGGCTAACTTTCTAAAATATCCTAATATACTATTATTAACTTCATTTGTACAGATTACGGAACGGGATGTATTGTGAGACCTAGATTTCATTTAGATACATCACTATGATTTTTTTCAGATTTTTTGGTTGAGAACGACTTGTTACGCATTTTGGGGGTCATATTATGTATAAGATACATATATAAACCCACTTAGTACACATCATTGTATTACAAGGCTGTCACATCATTGTAGTACAAGGCTGTCGTACGGAAGGTCGCGGTTCAAATCTCACTGGTGACAGTGGAATTTGTATCGTGATTTGACGTCGGATACCAGTCGACTTAGCTGTGAATCAGTACCTAAGTCAAATCAGGGTAATAATCTCGGGCGAGTGCAATGCTGACCACATTGCTTCCTATAGGGTTCTGTAATCCTGTTGTGTACTGCTACGGCCTTGAATGAAGTGTTCTAACACACTTCAAGGCCCTGATCCAATATGGGCTGTTGCGTCAACGATTATTATTATTTTTCCCGAGCTATCACAATCTCGGCAGATGCCTAATACTGGCACTAAGTGCCAAGCCTTGGGTGAATCCGTCGAGAATTCCCCGCAACATCGAGCACGAATGCAGAATGGTGTACTTCTGCATGGTTTGGATCAGACTGTACGAAAGTCCCAGGACATCAAGGGAAGCCGTGAGGGATTTAGGTACAATACCTGTAGCTGACAATATTATGGGAACTACAACGCTCGAGACGTCAAATTTCTTTGATTTCCCGAGCCAATGGCTCATAGTTCTCTTTCTTCTCTACATATTTTCACTCAATGTTGCTATTATGGGGGATAGAAACATCAGTAATATACGCGGAATGACCCGTCTTGCCAACTGACAGTACGTCAGGCTTGTTATGGGCCGTATGGCGATCAGTTAGAACTTGCCGGTCCCAATACATGCTGTAAACAGAACTATCAAGTATTGCTTGCGACTCATTTCGGTAAACCGTACATGTTCCCGTGATTAGCCCATGCTTATCTGCAAGGTTTTGGTGGATAGCCTTACATATAGCATTATGCCGGGGGATGTATTGCACCGGTGCCATAACAGTACAGCCAGAAATGAGATGGTCCAACGTTTCTAACGCCGAACCACACATTCTGCACTTGTCGTTCTCCACCTGTTCTTTCATGATGAGCTTCATTATAAGCTCGGGTGGCGACCACGCCATCCTGAATGGCACACATGAACCCCTCCGTCTCAGCAAAGAGCTCCCCAGCACACAGCCATCTGTTCGACAAATGGCTGCCAAAGACAATTCACGTGTTTATCGTGCATTGCCTTCAATTTCCATTCATCGATCCGCTCTTGGTCCGACTTCACCCCACTCAGAGGATTGAAAGATCGATCCTCCAAGTTAAGTGGAGTCAGCCCACAGTCGGGACTCGCCCGCTTTTTGCTGTAAAAATAAGCGCGCAGCGAGTCGACTTGGGGATGATGTTGTGCCGTCACATCAACCACGCCCCTACCTCCGATGTCACGAGTCAGGTTCATCCGCTCCACGGCAGACTTTGGATGATGCATTCGGAATTTGGACATAGTTGTCCGTATCCGCCGTTGGACGTTTTCCAGATCGGTCTTCGTCCACGGCAATATTCCGAATGCATAAGCCAGTGAAGGGATAGCGCAGCAATTCGAACAGCAGAGAATCCTTCAGATCACCAACTCGAGCATGGGTTCCTTGCAGAATTTCTAGGTACTTGTAAAAGTCTGTCTCGGTCATAGCTTCGATGTGGAGGTCACCAATGCTATGTCCGGCATGCGGCTCATGATGACCTTTGCGGATGGCTTGAATTCGACACTTGTCTAATCCAAACTCCATCCGAATATCACGGGTGAGCATGTCTATTATTCGCAACAGATTTCTAAGATGGTCGTCAGTACCAGCATACAGCTTGATGTCATCTAAGTACATCAAGCGTGTCAGTTCACACTTAGCACGTAGGCCATACTTTATTGCAAAACCATGCCCTCTAGCATCATTCAGTAGCCATGAAAGGGGGTTCATTGCCATACAAAACCCTGCAAGATGCCCCTCCGTATACGGATGGGCTCTGAGGTATTAGCACCCTCAGATGTACGCACTGATAAGGTGATATGCCACCTTTCCATGACTGTCGCCAAAAACTTTATTAGTTTCGGATCAATGCGATATAGTGTAGGACATCGATTAGCCAGGTATGCGGGAAGCCTTGGCATAATCGATCTAGCAACTAAAGAGGTTTCTTTGGCTTCTAGTTGCTTGTCCTACAACTACCGAGTCGATAATGAGTTGCTCTTTGCAACCCCTTGACCCAACTCGGCAGCCCTTTTGCACCGCGGACAGAATGTTGTTGGTCTCGAGGTGCGCATTGACCATTCCACTAAAAATGGACGTTATGAATTTGTAGAGGGTTGGTAAGCAAGTAATCGGTCTGGTGTCTGAGGGGTCCTTCACCGTGTCAGTCTTAGGGATAAGGTAGGTAATCCCCGCAGTGAAGAAGGGTGGAAATTCTTCCGACCGACTCATGACCTCATTTATACTACATGCCAACCGACTGTGTACGCTGGTAAATTTCTTATACCAGATATTCTGCACCCGATCCCCTTCAGTCCTTCGATCTGTTTATGGCTCGTTGAACTTCCTCTTCGGTAACATCGGTAATATTCATACCAGGCGCATTGGTATGGTGGGTGCCTTCGGCGGTGATCCACGCAGCATGCTGGGCGGGGGAACCCCCAAACTCTACCCCAGCACTCTGTCGCTTCCGTCACCGAAAACTGTACTGTCTAGACGCTCTGTTGGGATTCGTTGAGAGATCTGAACAAGCTCCGCTGGTTCCTCGCGTATGTTGCATTTTGGACACGTCTGCAATGACTTTCACCATACCGTCGTGACCGACTGCATATGTCCCGAATTTCAACTGCGGATGTCTCATTAGGGATGCATAGTTTCTGTAAATCCTGTGCACTTTATTTCTCACCCGTCTGCTGGCATTTCTAGTGCTGATCTGAATCGGTCTAGCAATCTTCTGCCTTAGTGAGTCCCGCCGACGTTCCTGACGAATTTTCCATGGTGGATCTCTTCGGTTACTCAAACCAATAACACGAAAGCAAATCTTCTGACAGTGCAATCTGATAGCCGTAAATGCACCACAATACACAAGCGATTATAGTAGCAGCAGAGACATATCAGCACACAGCCGAGATGCAATCTCATCATTGATTTGAGATAGAATTCTCGGAGTTGCTGGAGATGTATATAACCTGGGAATACCTGGTCTATGCAAAGGATCCATTTCCGAGAATTCTATACACGCTCTTTGGAATTCGTCCCGAGCCTCAGCGGAAACTCCAGCTGGACGGTGGAGAAGAGTGCTTCGGCGAGTACTGAAACTGTTGCCTGCAGTGCGGCGTGGTGTAGTTGATGCCGCCGCCTCTGCCCCCATCGACTCTCGGTCACCAGTTTCGCCGATGACCTCAAGTCGCACACAGTCCCTGATGGTGCCTGGGATTGTGTCGCTGCGGGTAGTAAAGTGGTACTGGTCTGCAACTCGCTGCACAGTCACGTGCGCTAATTGCGGGAAACGCTCGACGAATTTCTGGTGCAACAAGGAGTGTTAAGATGTTGTATTCGTCCCTGCCGTTATGTCGTAGGAGGAGCGGATGATGAAGAGGTTCATTTCTTCGGTCCACTTCATCCGTTGCCTACGCAAACCTGCTGAACTGACCACCCCCGTTATGGCGAAACAGCTGCAGCAGGCGGAGCTATGCTCCTGGTTGTCATGGCGACTAGACGTCGAACCGCCCCACGACTAGCGGTTTCGATGCCGTGATGTCTATTACGGAAACCCAGTCACGAAGTCAGACGACTCCTGCCGGTTATCTGTACCAGACCTTAAATTCCTTCTTCTTCTCATAGATGGATTTCCATTTTATACCTAACTGCTGCCAGGTGTGGGGATAGCTTCCTCAGTAAGTAATCTGCAATATAGCAAAGTTCTTGCACGTTCCTCACCTACCCGCTGAGACGCTGTGGTGGCGCACATAAAAGTAAACCGATTAGAATTTATTTTACTGATAACTTCCTCAGTTGGTTTCTCTTCATACTTTAGCAAGCTTTGGCCAGTCAATCGAACATGTCTAACATCTTAAGATTGGAGTATTTAAAAATAAAATAACTATTTACACTATATGAGATGAAATCAACCATGAAATTAATATTTTACAATTGAACAAATTCTAAAACTAAAAATAAAAGGATACGCGCATTATAGTTGACAAACAGAGTGAATAGTGAAACTAAAGTAAGTAAGAATTTTTCGGATGTAATAAGACCCACTTTCTTATCATTATTTCTAGCATTACATGCCATATTACGCCAGTGCCAATAGAAATGGACAGAATTAATATAAATTACGGATAGAGCATACATATGCACCATAAACAATGATTACACCTTAGATAAGAAACATAAAGTGCCATATATAAGGCCTTCACAACTTTTGAGCAGCACATATCATAAAAGGCAAACACTGTATTGATCTTGGTTCCCTCGCTTAACCCTACATTTGGTCCAGCACCAGCAACATATATACATCAATCAGCAGCAGAACATGAACAGTACGGATCAACTTTACTTAAAGCAAAGAATCTACATCCACGTATTCGCTTGCACCCGAAATAATTTTTCTAGCCGAAAGCCAGCGCAAAGCCAATCCAAAGCAGTCAAGAGAACAAGCAACCATAACAAAAATAGATCCACTAGCAATGCTCGGCGTCGTTATCAACCGGCATTCGACAAATGCTACCGTCACTTGTACTACGAAGAGCGGCGATGCTTTGTCATTGCAAAACATCACTTTCCAAAGAAGAAATATCATCATCACTTTTGTAATACGGTGATGTTAGGTGATGCGGTAATGTAAGTTAATGCGCTGATTTTAAATGATGCGGTAATGGAAGGTGATGCGCTGATGTGAGATGATTCAGTAATGCAAGGTAATGTGCTGATGTTAGATGATGCCGTAATGTGCTGATGTTAGATGATTCTGTAATGCTAGGTAATGTGATGATGCTAGATCATGTTGTAATGGTTGGTAATGTTTTTATTCCGATCGTTGATGGTAATATGGTTTTACACTTGAAGGTGATATCTCTTTTGTAATATTACATACATCACTCACCCATCTCTACTCCTCCTTAATTTTAAGGGAGAAACTGCATCTGCAGATGAATTGGCTGCTAAAAAGTTTTCTTAAAAACTTATTGAAAATGCGGGGTACACACCAGACCAAGTATGAAATGTAGACGAAAGTGACCATTTTTGGAAAAAATACTTGGCAGAACTTACGTTGCAAAATCACAGAGAACCGCCGCTGGTTTTAAAGTGGCAAAGGACCGTGTCAGGTTGTTGTTTTGTCCAAATGCGTCAGGAGGATGTATGGAAAAACCACTTCTAGTAAATTGTACTTTAGAGCCACGTTCGATGAAAATTGACATTTCCTGGTGGCTAAAAGTAAAACGCTAATGAATGCAAAATATCTAAAATGTAAAGTTCCTTTAATCCTAGACAATGTCCCTGGTCGTCCGCTCTTGGAGCACCCAAATATTCAATTTTGTTTTCTGCCGTCTAATACTACATCTTTAATATAACCCTTAGACCAATGAATAATTGCTATATTTAAAACGTGCTACATAAAAGGTTCATTCCCATACGTGCTAGACAAACTAGATAATAATGAGGAGTTAACAGTCATTCATGAATGGAAAAAAAATCATTTATGCAGTGTATTAACCAAGTTACAAGTAGAAAGACTCTGTAACCCATAATAACGGCGAATTTATTGACATTGTTTCATTGTCACGAACAACTGGTGGAGATAGATTCGATGATCTATCATCTGCAGATCCAGAGGAGTTATTAGTTGATAAAAGCTTGAGTAAGAATGAAATTATTGATCCCACCCTTGCAACTTACCATGGAAGAGAACATACCGATAATGACGAAGAGGATCTTCCTGTTTTAAATGCAACCGTAATTAAAAAAGGTGTTGACCTTTCAGGGAATTTAGGTCACCATATTGAATATAATCTTGGTAAGGAACGAGCTGCAAAATTTTAATGTGAACTGAAATTGCTAGTGGCATCTTACAGGGAACTTTATAATGGATTATCAAGAAATCAAACGTAATCTTTAATATCTTTCTTTTAAGAACTCTGCACAGCCTGGAAATCTCCCTCTCGACTACCAGTTCCTCACAGTATGCTCTAAAGGAGTGTTACGATGAAAGCTCAGCGTTCCATCATCCTGGCACCAACACGGTCTCCAAGGATCAACCAACCAAACTCCCCGCGAGATAATATGTGGAACCGGATGGCGCATGCTGGAGGTTACCCGAATACTAACAATTCGGCGAGATGAAATCCGGGTTTCTTGGTTCACATATATTATCTCCCTGTCAGAAGGCAGAGGTTTTCTCACGTGCCTTGACTCAATAGTCACACGACTAAACCCACCCGGGGAAATCTACTCTAGTAGAGATGTGAAGTCCCGAGGCGCTGCGATACCACCGACAATTTCTTTAACAAGGGAGCTAAACTGCGTAACGGCTTAATAAGTAGAAGGACTACCCCAAGTTGATTCTGACACCTACGCGACAAGTGGCCCCCGTGTTCCTTTCCTCTTCATGGGGGGCCCGATCACCTGGTAGCCCTACTGGGGCCTACCCCAACCTAAATGTTTACCCCACTACCGCTTCAAATATAATGGAAGGAACTCTATATAAATGGGAGGACCGTTGCTTTCCGGGAGAGGATTAGAGGAAAAAAACGAAATCTGGAGCTCAAACTTTATAATAATATTTAAATTATTTTTGTTTTATTTCTAAAAATAAAACCATCAAATTCCGACAAACAATTTTGACTATAGATAGTAGAACGAGTATATAATCCGATGTATGCAGTTTTTGTTGTTTCCGCCCAAAAATCTTATCAATAGGAAGAATCTGTGATAAATAAACTCAACGTCTTTCATACAATTCAACAGATCTTATCAATAGATATCTATCGAGATAGTCAGAAAACTAAAGAATGGAAATCAACGCGAGCACGCCCACGTTGACACACACGTTGATATAATAAAAACTTGTTGTTTCTTTTTCGTTGGTGTGGATATTTATTCTTGCAAATACCGATATTTCGGGAACCACTTGTTCCCTTCATAAGTGCTAACAAGTTTCTAATTGTCGTTTCAACTGTTGCAGTTAAGGCCGGATCGTTTGGAGACGAAGGGGTATTGAACTGAATCTCAAATGATTCCGCAAGAACTTGTGTTTTTCAAGAGTCACTGCGGATAGGTTCCCTCTTCTTAGTAAGAACGAAGTTTCGGGACTTGTGTTTACCCATCGGCTTTGAAGTTCAATTGCAAAATAGTCGGACATATCTGGTGGTGTTTTACAAGATTCCAGCTGGAAAGCTTGTTTGATTTCGTCAGACAGAAGGGAGCAGTCGAGGATAGACTGATTTCTCGGCCTTTTCGGTGGATCTGGCAAAACTATCTCAATATTGGTGAGCGAAAAAGGGTCGAAGATCCATTTAGTTTTAGTTTAGTTTAGTTAGGTATGCCTCGAGCTGAAATCGCTACCGAGAAGAAGGTATTTTGACTTTAACTGAGTATTGCACAAAACTTCCAAGTTATGACCTAGTTAATAAGTTTTGGAATTACATTTGGTATAGGTGGAAACTACTAAGATCCCTCTACCATCGGTAGCTTTAACTATTGGCGCCGCAACGGAGGAAGTTTGCAAGTTCTCGATCGCGACCTCTTCAAAAAGATAGTCTTTTCAGTCTAGGGGTGCAGCGCCTGAATTATTATCTTTCCGAATAATGTTGTATTCGTATAAGTTTATTTTATACCTGTTTTTAAAGTGAGTTTCTAAAACGATGTAGAAATTAAGAGTGTCGATTAACAATTGGGCGCGAATTGACGCTGCTCCTTGCTGGGCGCAGAAGCGAAAGATTCAACCAATTCCCAAAATTTTCTGGTTGGTTGGTTGACGTTCGCTTAAATCACTGTTTTTGGAAGAGATTTCCAAGCAGCCTGCGCGTATGACTCGCGTGGGCTGGAGAAACTCTGTGAAAGTTGAGTCACTGTTTGCTTGACTAAAGATTCCTCAGTTGCCTTCCTGGTTTTGGCAGCATCCCGTCTGACTACTATTTATTTATAAGCTCGACATCCACTATAGTTTGCAGAGTGCCTGGTTTGGCCGCAGTTGCACCGATGTGGAACTTCCGTCTTGGGGCTTGAACATTCCCCACGCGGATGGTTTTTCTGCATTCAACAAAAGTGGGTGCTCAGAAGTGAGTTCGGCTATATTTGTTCGGGGCCAGTTTCACTCTGCATATGACAAGCCATAAACCGCTGTGCTCGCAACCACGTGGCCGCTCACCAAAGCATTGCATCATATACACGGTACTAACAGCAGATCTAATGGGCGGAATTTTTCTCGCGCAGTGGTTTTTTTTTATCATACAATTTCAAACAATGTACCGGGAGAGCTTTCTTGAATTGGATTTACTGAAAGCCCACGCTTGAAGTACCAATCAATCAACGGCGCGTTGTATATTCCTAGACACGAAATCTCGACCAACAGATAGCTTAGCCACGTTATTCGCATGAGCTTGGGTGTGTATTGGTTGATTGATTGAATGGTTGATCAATGCCCTCCACAGAAGTAACGACATCACACTTCCTTGGAGCAGCCTTTCGTTGCTTCTGTTGCCAGGTAAAGATCAGCACTCATTTCAGCATCAGCAATTTCTGCGTTTGCATTGTTTAAATCTACATAATTAAAGTTTCATCGACGCCATCACAAAGTTTCTAGTAGGATACATTCTCAAAGGCTCCTTCAACGCCTACGAAAACTCCATCGCGTACTGACCTTTCAGAGTGACGTCATTTATTTTCGAATCAAGGAATGAAGAATAGACTCACAGGACTTTTTAGCGCTGGTAAGCATGTTGGTTTTCATTTAATGGGAGCGACCATAATGCTTTCTCGTGACTGTGACGCTCAATCAGTCTCTCGAAAATGATGTTAAACTGATCTCTCTGAAGTTATTTGAATTTGAATCGTCATCTTTCCCAGGCTTAGGTAACTCTTTTCCAACAGGAATGTAGGCATGAAGCCCAGAGTAAGACATGCTAGAAAAAAAATTCCTAGAAATCGCTCTTAGTCCTTATTCTAGTGTTGCATCGCTAACATAAAATATAAATAAATAAATTTCCTTCTCGGGAAGTGGAAACAGGACATAATATTCAAAGGTTTCAAATTAACGCCTATTGATTTGCTTGAAATGATACTGCACGCCACGAGAATTTCGGTACCACTTCCCCATCATAATTCCGCCTATTGTTTGTCAAGAATTGAAAATACTTGTACGTTACAGAATGGCTCGGATTGAGGTGGGTATCTGAAAGCGCGAAACGTAGGTTGGTACCCACAATGAAGCATAAAACCTGGGGAACGCCTGCTGAACAAACATAAACAGCTCTATTATTATCCAAATCTATCTGCACTTCTTCGTGGTGTTCACTGGAAGTTTTTTCTTAATGAAAAACTGTATCCAGGGAAGAATGGCGGCGAATATTCCGAGCCTAACCAACTGGTATTCCAGGTTGGGGTTTGGGTAGGGTTGATAATCTTACACGGAAAACTGAAATTAGGACGCACGAAAAAAGCTTGGGACTGGATGGCTTTTAAAACGACGGACCTGGCAACGATAACGGACTAACGATTTTCGCATTTTCTTTTGTAAGGTGCGCTCCCTGTTCAGAAAAAAAGTTGCCAAGCAGCTAGCCGATACCCTGGTCCAAAATAGAGCAGATGTAAAAGCGTTGCAAGAGATGCGGTAGATCGGCCTCTTGAAGAAGGGCCACTTCACCATATACTATAGTGGCCATCCGGTAAACCATGTGCTCGGAGTAGGTTTCCTAGTCAGTTAAAAAAATAAAGTCTGTTGTTATCCACATAAGCGAAAGGTTATGCACTCTGGGTTTGGGAGGCAAGTTTCGAAATATAAGTCTCATTAACGTTCAAGCCCCTACAGAGGAGATTGCAGAGTTGGAGAAGGATATCTCGGAACCGAGTGGGGACCGAGCCCGTATACAGGCGATACGCTGATTCCTATAGCTTAGACAAAATTACCAATGACAATGGACTGCGAACTAGCAGTGTCGCATGAAATGGTTGTTTCAACCAAATGTTGTGTTGATTGAACGTCGCCACCTCTCTGCTTTCATCAATATCAGAACATATAGGGGAATCTATAAAGACACGGAACACCATCTCGCTGGAATGGCGCTTCGGGCTCGAATAAGAATACCATTTCAAATCATCTCTGACAATCAGCGGAAAGTGAACACTGAAGCCATGCATTACAGAGTCCTCTGTAGCACCTACAAGCGGAAAATGGACGTTGCAACAACCGCAGCTAACAGAAGTCCAGGAGATGAAGCATCGACAAAGGATCTTCACAACCACCTGAAGAATGCTATCATTGGAATCGCAACAAACATACTTGGAACCAGTCACAAAAAAAATTCGGAATGACTGGTTCGACGCAACGGAACAAAAGGATGCTGCTTACCGGGCAATGCTGGACTCTCAAAGAACGCGTCCACGCGTGGAGACAAGTCTATGAACTCAAAAGGTGCAAGGAGCAACAGCACATCTTGATGCTCAACCTGCCGGGACAGATAGGGAAATCTGATTTCTTACAGAATGGGTATATTGAGGCAGTGGATTAAGGACTTTGATAAATAAGTCGCCAGGAGCCAATGGAGTTACAGTCGAACTGGTCAAATACGGGGCGACCAACTATATCAGCTTATATTCAAGGTGTGGGACAGCGAATCAATTGTTGGCGATTCGCAACGAGGGAAAGATCGCAGTGCAGTAATTATAGAGGCAGCACGTTGCTGAATACAGTCTATAAGGTACTCTCCGCTATATTGCTAGGCCGGATAGTTACATACACATAATTGGCCGATACCACTGAGGCTTCACTCCCGGCAAATCAGCAATGGATCAGATTTTATTTGTGCGGCAAGCAATGGAAAAACTGTTGGAATGTTGCATTCAGTTGCACTATCTTTTCATCAATTTCAAGGCCGCCTATGATAGCAGAGCCAGGGTAAAACTACACAGGATCAGTATCGCGCCGAAACTGGCTAACCTGACTCTGACCAATGGTCGAGGTAAGATAAAAGTAGCAGTATCACTCTCGAGACCATTCAACATCAAAAACGGCCTAAGAGAAGGGGATGCTCTGTCATGCCTCTTCTTTAACCTGGCCCTGGAAAAAGTGATCCGCGATGTAGACATTAATACAAGGGATACATCCTCTTCAAGTCTATCCAACTAATGGCCTACGCTGTGATATTGACATTATGGGAGGAAAAAAAGGAAATGTACAAGTTACCTTCATTCAGATCGAGCAGGCGGCGTGAGATCTTGGGCTGTACATTAATGAAGTGCGAAAATCTCAACCGACAACAGCTACGACGATGAAATCTGGGCACGGTTGTGGGCAGCCAACAGAGCCTATTTCAGATTACAAAAACTGTTCCGCTCGAAACGTCTCGCCATAGGGTCAAAGCTCTTACTGTGCAAGACAATACCAGTCCTCATATATTCTTCGCATACTTGGGTACTTAGCATGAAATATTACGAACCGTATTCGAGAGAAGAATCCTCTGAAGAATTTTTGGCCCCCTACATGAGGAAGACGGATTCTGTAGCCTAAACAATGACGAAATTTATGAGTGATACAACGACCGCCTGGTTGTGGATAAAATTTGGTTTAATAAGGTGCTGTACGCAGATCATTCAATCCATATGGATGATTCCATAAGGGCAATATCTATGGTTGAGAAAGAAGACTAGGCAGACCCTGCCAGAGAAGGAGTGATGGCGTAGGCCAGGACGCCGGACAGCTTTTAGGGATATTGAATTGGTGGATCTCGGGCGAAAACTAGCATGTCAGGAATTCCTTATTAAAGCAGGATTAGACCGGATACCGGTTGTTACGCCGTTGATGACGATGATGATTTGAATTAGAACAATATTATGCTGTTGCCCGACAGTAAATTCTTCTCAATCATGCTAAGATCATCCAAAGGTATCCTTGCCCGGGGACCAGGGGATGTAATCGGAGGGTGGCAGTCCAGTTCGGCACGCCCCAAAGGAATAACACTATTCAAAAATCTAGAAAAGATTTTGTTTTTCTTCAGAGATAAATTAATGGAACAAAGGACCATCTTGTCACATTGAAGCCTTACTCTATGTGGTAATTAAATTTTTCAAAGGAATATAAGCAAACGTGGAATTATTTCGTATCGTATTTTTAGATATCTGGAGACAAATCTTTTTTCATTGTTTTCATTCGTCCTAACAACAAAGTTTTTCTTTTGACTTGGCTATTCAGAAAGTGTTCTCTGAATCTTGGAAGTGCTCGGGGCTCTCTGAAGATTCCGCAAACAATGGACTTTTTGTTATTGTCTCCGCGTTCAGAGGGAAAACTTCATTGGAGCCAAGAAAACCATTACATGGTTTTCCACACTGAGGCCGGAGCTTTCATGAAAAGCTTCCGTGAATTTTCATTTGTTGAGGAGTATCATACATCCCTTTGGCACCATTTCACAGTGTTTCATGTCCCTGCCGGATAACACGACGAACTCTCTGACGAAATTGTCCGTTTTTTCCCGTTTCGAGAGCAAATTCATAAAGGATATCGACATTAGTTGCGTTGTTTGTGTCATCGCCTCCTCGAATTCTATTCCAATTCCCATCGTAATTAACTTAACCTTTTTTTTATCGTATACAAGCAGTATCAAGATGAATATACATATAATCACACAAGCATCTCGAATTTTTTAATGGATAAAGAAATTGAAATTTATGTGCAAGACAGCGACACAATCAAGCAAAATAAACATCAACTTTTTTCCCACATGGGGCGCCGATTAAATATTTTCTTTCGATTTCATGATATCAAAGATATGTCATCAGAAGATGCAAAAAGGACGTGTGCCCTCCATTTACCTCTCGCTCAAAGTACAGTCTTAGAAATTGGAATAAGTTTCATGCAAATGAATCCTGTGCTTTGCCACGGGTAACACATACATATATAGTAAGTATATGCAAGTTACTTATTCGTTTTGAGCAAGGGGGATATAATATTGCTGAAGGCTAGAAGCTGCCTTCGTTTTATTATCCACAATATTCGCGCATCTTGTACTTTGGAGGCTTCATAGTGTAAACATAAAGAAATTTTAAATCCTGTCTCATTGAATATCGTCGGAATAAGCATTTTTGGGGTTTGTGTGGAACAAAACCTTATTAAAATTGGTTTGTTGACAGACGTCACTTTTTTTATAGAGGTCGAAAGCATGGAGTGTGTTACTATATCCTACTAAAATCGCCTCTCTTCTGCTATGCCACACAAAACTATTGGTTCACTTCTCTGCCACTTGATCGCAAGGGTTCTATCGTTCGAAGTTCCTCCTAAATACAGGTTATGCCACTTGCTGCACTTCACACTCCCTGGGACTCAGGCGTTTGCGGAATAATATGATAACATAGTGTCTACTCGTTAAGAGGAGTTCAAACTGTTCCATCTCACTACCAAATCACAAGAACGGGCTTTGGGTTTTCATAGCTGCATTCACTTTAAAAGTCAGGACGAAAGGGGGAATTGTGACGTCCAAAACCATGTAAATACCGGCGGTCTCTATCATGTCCCACCATGACCCGGAAGTTCTTCGTGATGAGGTTTAAAAAATCTTTGAAAAGTTTGGGTTCGTGTCCCCTGATGAGCAAGCTAGCCTATTCCATTTCTGGTAAGTTCACTCAGTACAGTTCCCTTTGCGGTTCTTCTTCATTTTTCAACTGCGTACTCCTGAACTCATTTGCGATTTGACAGAATAGCTCTAGATCGTATAGTGGCGTCGCCGCTGCTTTCCTGACCAGTTCACTCCCACACCAGTTTGTAATTAACCTGTTAGGACCACAGTGCCTTAATAGCTGCTAGGATTCGGTTTGAATAGCAATGTTCTGCCCCCTATAATTCCTTTCAAGGTTGAAGGAGGCATTTCCGCCTTAAATATGCAGGTTTGTTACCAATTGGCTCAAGGTGCGTTTTCCTTGGACCAATGATCCCGGTGCCTGCTCCCGCTGCTATAAGGGATTTGTCAGTGTACCAGGTAACTAGCTGCTGGTTTAAATCATATGTCAATGCCACGCTTTCCCAGTTTAACCTGTTGCTATAACCTGTTTCAAATTTCTTATAGAACAACAGGTTTCAATCTTTTTGTCATATTATCCCTTGGTATCAGCAGTTCAGGACGCCGTCTAGAAACAATAAATTTTCCTTCGAATTCGGTAGCTCATCCCTTCACTTGTATTCCCAGACATTCTGAAGACCGCCGTCCTTGCCTGCAACTGTATGTGCAGATAAAGAGGATGGAGAAGAGGAAAGATGCCGTTGTGCATGTCCTATTGTTCCACTGATACACACGCAAGCCAGTTTTTGAAGTTTGTAAAAATTCTGGCTGTTGTTGTTCTGTTTGCCCAGATTATCGCCCCATAGATAATCATTGACCTTACTGCAGTGTAAATTCAGTGCAGTATTTTCGGGGTGCACAGCCATTTCTTTCCCTATTTTGGGCCTGCAAGTAACCAGAGCTCTGGTGGCTTTTCGATTTATGTTTTCAACCATAGTAGTTTTTGGTCCAGTGTGATTCCCAAATATTTGGTCTCTGTTACACTTTCATGCTATGCAAACTAATGGTTTTCAGGTGATCAAGGTTGCGCTTCCTAATGAATGATACTATATTGGCCTTGTCTGTTTTATGCGCAGCCCTTCCTTCTTGCACCACAGTTACCAGTGATTCGCAGTCCAATTTGGTTTATGTCACATAGGGAATCCTCGTATTTTACCCCTAAAGATTAAAACAATTTCATCAGTCTAATCGTGGACTTGTATTCTAGTGTTTGTTAGCTCTGCTAGGAGTTCATCAACCACCATGCCCCACATTAATAGTGATAATACCCCACCTTGTGGACAACCTTGAGTAGTGTTCATTACAATAGAATTTGTACCTGTCGGTACTTCTATTTGCCTACTCTCTAAGATTCTGGGTGTTTCCTGCTCCCTTGCGGATTAGGGCGTCTCGTATCTCTTCGTGCGATATGCTATCGAACGCTCCTTCGATGTCCAAAAACCCATAGAGTGCTTTTTCCTGTTTTTATGGTGTACCGTACTGCGCCCATCAGCTAATACAGGACAGTTTCAGTTAACCATTCTACTCGGTAAGCGTGCTTATATGGATGTGGAGAATGTTAGATCTAATGACATGACATTCTCCACCATTTTAAGTACGAACGATGTTAGGCAGATTGGTCTGAAAGATTTGAGGTGTATAGGTTCCTTTTTACTCACTTTCGGAATAAAGACCACTCTTGCCCGTCTCCATACTCTTGGTATATATCTCAAGGCAATGCTGCCGTTTGCCACTCTCAGCAGAGATCCTAAGATGATTTCAAAGCCTGAAGTAGTGCTGGCAAAATCCAAAGCCATCTACTCCGGGTGATTTCAGTGGGTTCAATGTTCCCACTGCCAAACTAACCCCAGCTTGCAATTCACCCTTTTCTCCCTTCTGTACGAGTGACAAGCAGAATGCTATTGCCTTCCGCCGTGGAGTAGGCACCGGAAAATGGGTTCTGAGAAGTGGATGAATCCTGTCCTCCTCATATCCCATAAATGACCCTTCTTCTTCACATAGCCAGAAGATATTGCCTTGAATTTGGCTATTGCTGTGTTTAGTCTGGATGCTTCTGCGGCTTGTTTTATTTTGTAACAAAAATCACTTTGGGAAAATTATGTGTGACGTCAAAGGAAATCGTAGTAATGACCGGAAACCAAAATTATATAACAGTAGGGCGAATATTTAGCTAGCATAATTGTTAACAGATGACTCTAATGCCAGTAAGGAGGTCTTGTCAAAGGCGCAAAGTAGTTTTTTAGTACAGTGTTTGCATGCCTTTTTGTACCCCTTAAAGGAATTGTCCTATACTTCATTGTTCAGTATGGTTGTATAATTTAGTGTAAAAAAGCTTATTTAAAGTTATAGAACGAGTTTTTGTCTAGTGCTACGCATCCTATTGATGCAAGTCTACGTAAAGTAAGAACCTAACAATATCTTCACAGCATTCCCTGAAGCGGTATCGTTTTGCTTCCCTGATGGCGTTGCTAGACGCCGCCAGTGTTCTTTTGCCAGCCTCCGGTTTGTCCCACTCGATTGAAGAGTTTTCTCACATCCATTCTCATTCTGGCTAGGTTCTTGTTCCTCCAGGGAACGTTCCTTGATGATTTGACTGTCTTAATCTTAACTGGCTTCAAATGCGTCAATGACTACCCTGAAGAGGCTTCTCACCACTGTTTTCAGCTCTTTTTCGCTCCTGATATCACCGCTCCTTTGCAGATGAGCCATATTGTCACTCAGTTGTTTTGTGTAGGAGCCCCAGTCTGCTCTCTTAGAATTCTTTATTATTCTATCTACTTCCAAGTTGCCCTCGATGTCCAATGTGATTTTTCTGTGAGCCGATATTGAGGGCTGAGGAGGCTGAGAGACTTTTCGATCGGCGGGATTGTTAAACCTAACAGTTAAGTACATTGAATTGCCCTCGATTTGAAGATGAGTTTTTTCGAGTAAATCAAAGCAGCACCGGGCAAAGTGACAGTTGGAATTTCGGCCTTAAATCGGCTCATGGAAAATGTTGAGGGTCCTATCATAAGAGCATGATATGTCTTTTCATGAATGCAACACAGTTTGTTTTGTTCTATGGTGCGCACGGTTAGGCTGAAGCACTTGACAGGGTAGTTGCGAGGGTGATTTCCATTACCGTCTTGCCAAGGAAAGTAAAATGATTTACAACTGCAAAGGAAGAGACGCAAGGGCGGTGGTAGCTCGTGAAGAACGACGAGATGTACTAAGGAGGCAGATATAATGCGTGGCTTATTAGCCACTTAACACCGTGATATTGATTATTTCTTTATCCAGTTTCTAATTAGGTATGTAGTTGTTCAGTTGTACCTGAGATTAGGAGACATGCATCCCTGACTGCATATATTGCAATGAGGTGGTGGACAACACCAATCACATCTCCTCTCTTGTGGAAGTGGGCGTAGGATTCTTCTGTAACTTTACCCAGATACAGGGAGCTTTTTACGAACCACAGTTTTCAGAAAGATGGAGAAGAGTGCGGTCAAATGGACTTGTTCTGGGCATTATGTTCAGATTCTTGTTGCGAAGAAAATAGAATTCGACCGGCGGGGGACTGGATGCAGGGGGTTGTTTGAATTAACAATTCCCTTCCTTATCTGCCTTCCTTCTCTTCGTGAAAGGAATTCCCTGACTAGCAAGCTCCTTAAGGCGAGACTGGCCTGTGTCAAACGCAGGTATTCAATTGGTAGTCCGAGGGCTTACCATTGTGGAAGTCCAACACTGTGCGTAAACACATTCTTCTACTTTACCTAAAAAACAAGAGTATATTTTATCATTCGAACCTTTCATAAGATATTTCCTCTGTATTTATCACATTCACAGCGTAAAATGTACAGTAGGCCAAGTAGGTATGAAAGAAAAACGAACGGAAGAGAAAAAAATAAAAGATCCTATATACTATGCTATAGTAAGCGTTGAACGTATATGTACTTTCTATTGGTTCTCTTGGAATTGCAAAGAATACTTCATAGTTACAAAATCCATACAAACTCGAAATCATTTTTCGACGCTGAAGGTAGCTAAGAGAGCAGAGAATCACACTCACAAATTCGCTAGTGGTTGTCGGCATGGGGTCGGGACTCGGTGATGTTTGCAGATGTTTTGTAACATAATATCACATCGACACGGACGTTATAAAACATTACTTATCACAAGAGTAATATCATCATTACTTATTCACTGGGTGGTGATACGGTGATGTTTCGAATTTAAGTAGTGTTATGATGTTAAGTGATGTTGCGATATTAAGTGAACTCTTGATAAGTGGAAAATGTTCTTAACTTTAAGCTTAAAAGGTCAATAACTCACCTGCTATGGATAATCGCTAAGGTTCTGAAAAAGGGCACTATTCTTGAAGGCGGCAATTTAATGAGTATTAGCATGCTTTCTGCTATCGTAAAGATAATAGCTAAAATGATCCTGGGACGTATCAAGCTTCCGTTCTTCCGTTACTTCTTGCACTGACCACATTAACATCTCGCGGATCATTGTTGTGTGCTCTGTTTAGATCACCGCTTCATCTGGTCTTCATTGATTTCTAGAAAGCTTTTTACGGCATCAACAGGGAGTATATCTGAAATGCTCTATGCAGTAGAGGCATCATTGTGCGTGCTATATCGGGGTGAATTTTCAAAGGAATTTGAAGTTCAAAGCCGAACTGGTTAAATATGGAGGCGACCAATTACACCAAGTGGTTCATCAACTTGTGCTCAAAGTGTGGGACAGCGAATTAATGCCTGACGGCTGGCAAAGAGGCATTATCTGTCTGATATAAAAAGGGAGATATCACGCAGTGCAGCAATTATAGAGGTATCACGTTGCTGAGTACTATCTATAAGATATTCTCCGCTATCTTGCTCAGAACATCATTAACCCATACTAAAGAGGCTTCACTCCAGGCAAATCAACAATAGATCAGATTTTCTCTGTGCAGCAAGCGATGGAAAAACTGTTGAAATATGTAGTTGCACCATCTATTTATCGACTTTAAAGCCGCTTATGATAGCATAGCCAGGGTAAAACTGTACACAGCAATTCAGTATTCCGACGAAATTAATAAAACTGACTAGGCTGACTCTGACCAGTGTGCGAGGCCAGATAAAAGCAACAGGATCACTCTTAAGACCATTTAATATCAACAACGGTCTTTAACAAGGGGATGCCGTTTCATGCGTCCTCTTTAACCTGGCGCTGGAGAAAGTGATCCGTGATGCTGAGGTAAATGCGAGGGGTATGATCCTCTTTAAGTCCACCCAACTACTGGCCTATGCTGACGATATCGACATCGTGGGAAGAACGAACCGTGACGTTCAAACTGCCTTCATCCAGATCGAGCAGAGATCAATAAAGGCAAGACAAAATATATGGTGGCAACCGCACTGGTCAAACGGGAAGAATAAACATAGGGGACTACAAATTTAAGACTGTTGATAATTTCTCCTATCTAAGGTCGAAAATCACAACCGATAACAGCTACGATGATGAAATCTTCACACGGTTGTTGGCAGCCAACAGAGCCTATTTCAGCTTACAAAAACTGTTCCGCTCGAAACATCTCACCATAGGGTCAAAGCTCTTACTGTATAAGACAATGATCTTGCCAGTCCTCATGTATTCCTCGGAGACCTGGGAGAGAAGAATCCCGCGAAGAATTTTTGGCCCCCTACATGAGGATGGACGATTCCGTAGCCTACATAACGAAGATACCATGACCGTCCGGTTGTGGATAAAATCCGGCTCAATAGGTTACGGTAGGCAGGTCACTTAATCCGTATGGATGAGGATGATCCAGCCCCGAAGGTTTATAAGGGCAATATCTATGGTAGAAAAAGAAGACGAGGCAGACCCTGCCCAAGATGGAGCGGTGGCATAGGTCAGGACGCCAGACAGCTTTTAGGGCTATCGAAGTGGTGGACCTTGGCCCAAAACCGAGATGTCTGGGGTTCCTTATTAAGGCAGGCCTAGACCGGATTCCGGTTGTTGCGCCGTTGATGATGATGATGATCTGGATGCAATCTCGAGGGTTTTATATCCCCATTCACCGTATCAAGTCACTGTTGTTTCGGCCGGCCTTTTGGTCGTTTACCATCGACTTCGATGTTCAGACCAATGTTGGCAAGTGAATTTTCGTTAGCGCGAGTTACGTGATCATACCATCGAAGACGCCTCTCTCGTAGTTTTTGCACGATTGGCGCAGTCTCATATCGATCGAGGATATTCTCATTTCGGACGTAATCAAAACTTGCCAGGCCACTAGTCCAACGTAACAGGTCAACTCTCAGAACCATAGAGAGCGACAGGATGGACGATATTGCGGTAAATTTTAGATTTGAGACGAACACAAGTTTTGCAACGCTACTTCATCCAGGTTGCGTTAATATGTGGAGCAATTTCATAGTACAGTTCTTCGTTGGCTGATAGTTCTGGGCAGGTCACTCCCGCTGACAGTGATTGTGCCTGTTTTATTGGGATCGGTCGTCAAAAATTCGGTTTTGTTCAGTTTGTTTTCCTAGCATCTGATAGTAAAAATGATCTCGAGCAACTTGTTCAAAAATGGAATGATCGCCTCATGCAACATGGTCGCAGATTGAATTTAAACAAAACTGAATTTTTGACGACCGATCCCCATGAAACAGGCACAATCACTGTCAGCGGCAGTGATCTGTCCAGAACTGAGCGATTTAAATACCTCGGGTCAACGCTATCAGCCAATGGAGAGCTGCGTTATGAAATTGCTTCACGCATTAACGCAACCTGGATGAAGTGGCGTTCCACAACTGGTGTCCTTTGTGATCGACGTATCAACGAACGTCTCAAATCTAAAATTTACCGCAATGTTGTCCGTCCAGTCGCTCTCTATGGTTCTGAGTGTTGGCCGACCATAAAAGACAATGAACGGCGTCTCGCGGTAATGGAGACGAAGATGCTACGTTGGACTAGTGGCGTCACACGTTTAGATCACATCCGAAATGAGGATATCCGCGATCGTTATGGGGTTGCACCGATCGTGGAAAAGTTGCGAGAGAGGCGTCTTCGATGGTATGGTCACGCAATTCGTGCAAGCGAGAATTCACTTGCAAAGATTGGTTTGAACATCGAAGTCGATGGTAAACGACCAAAAGGCAGACCTAAGCAACGGTGGCTTGATACGCTGGATGGGGATTTGAAAGCCTCGAGATTGCACCCAGATCAGGCATTCGATAGAGCCAAATGGCGAAGCCGATTACGACGACCCGACCCCGCTTGTGAACGGGACAAGGGCTGAAGAAAAAGAAGAAGAATCTGAGACACGGTCAAACGTTCTCTCCAGAAGAAATGCAATGTAAAGAGGGTGATGCTGTCCACGGTGTTTCTCCATAAGTAACCGCGCAGCGTGTATTACGTTAGCAGTTCCGCAGTTCTTGACAAATCAGGCTTGATTTACGGTTATTTGAACGATTCCGCGAATACGGTCGTCAAGAATGCGTTCAAAAATCTTCATGGCATGGGAAGGACGGTAATTTGAACATTCGGCTGGACTTCCTTTCTCTTTCCAAATTAGAACTTTGGTACTTTCTTGCCAGTTAGACGGTGTTCTACCTTTCTCAATTTCTCGATTGAAGAATTCACTGAGCCACAGTGTTGGGTCCCAGCTCTTCGTGTTCCAGAGCTCAGATTCGATGTCGTCAGGTCCTGTGGCTTTCCCGATTTCGGCGCTGATAGGTGAAACTGCCACTAATGTCGGCAATAATTGTGGAAGTGGAGGATGAACAAATTCTTCAGTTAAAATCTGCTCCAAGTATTCTCGCCATTTATCTGCTTTTACTGAAATTAAGTTGTTCCGGTCTAATGTCCTTCGTACTACTATACGGGGGTAGCACATGGAAAGTGATTGAAACTCTGTTGCTAAGAATTAATAGTTCTGTTCCAGGTCAACATTGAAAATACTATCCTTAGATTGGTTACTAATTCCAACTGGATGATGATTTTGGTTGTTGATGCTGATATCAAATCTCAATCAACTGATAATTGATGTTGTAATTAAATTTTCCCCCATGGTATTACACTTCTAAGAAGCCTTTCCTAGATAGCATTGAGAAGTTCAGTAGTATCAATATAAATCCTTTACGTTTTGTTGTTGTTTGTTTCTTCTATTAATTTCACCTCCACTGTATTATAAGCCTTTTATCAGCCGATACCACTTTGGCTGGTTAAAGGATGCTTCCAAGTTAAGTTTCCCTATCTTTCCTTAAATGTATAGGTCGTGGGGTCTAGGTGCCTGGAAAATTTCTGATTTTTGCAGGAATCTGGGGAAAAACTTTAAACGCTTATATCTCCGTTAATATTGAGAATTTCGCAAAAGGAGCTTAATTTGGGGTCACTACTATTGGTAGAGGGTCTGAGCTTCAAAATGGTATATAGGTTGTGGGGTCTAGGTGCCTGGAAAATTTCTGATTTTTGCAGGAATCTGGGGAAAAACTTTAAATGCTTATATCTCCGTTAATATTGAGAATTTCGCAAAAAGGAGCTTAATTTATGATCACTACTACTGGTAGAGGGTCAGAGCTTCAAAATGGTATATAGGTTGTGGGGTTTAGGTGCCTGGAAAATTTCTGATTTTTGCAGGAATCTGGGAAAAAACTTTAAACGCTTATATCCCCGTTAATATTGAGAATTTCGCAAAAAGGAGCTTAATTTGTGATCACTACTATTGGTAGAGGGTCTGAGCTTCAAAATGGTATATAGGTTGTGGGGTTTAGGTGCCTGGAAAATTTCTGATTTTTGCAGGAATCTGGGGAAAAACTTTAAACGCTTATATCTCCGTTAATATTGAGAATTTTGCAAAAAGGAGCTTAATTTATGATCACTACTACTGGTAGAGGGTCAGAGCTTCAAAATGGTATATAGGTTGTGGGGTCTAGGTGCCAGGAAAATTTCTGATTTTTGCAGGAATCTGGGAAAAAACTTTAAACGCTTATATCCCCGTTAATATTGAGAATTTCGCAAAAAGGAGCTTAATTTGTGATCACTACTATTGGTAGAGGGTCTGAGCTTCAAAATGGTATATAGGTTGTGGGGTCTAGGTGCCTGGAAAATTTCTGATTTTTGCAGGAATGTGGGAAAAAACTTTAAACGCTTATATCTCCGTTAATATTGAGAATTTCGCAAAAAGGAGCTTAATTTATGATCACTACCACTGGTAGAGGGTCTGAGCTTCAAAATGGTATATAGGTTGTGGGGTCTAGGTGCCAGGAAAATTTCTGATTTTTGCAGGAATCTGGGGAAAAACTTTAAACGCTTATATCTCCGTTAATATTGAGAATTCCGCAAAAAGGAGCTTAATTTATGATCACTACTACTGGTAGAGGGTCTGAGCTTCAAAATGGTATATAGGTTGTGGGGTCTAGGTGCCTGGAAAATTTCTGATTTTTGCAGGAATCTGGGGAAAAACTTTAAACGCTTATATCTCCGTTAATATTGAGAATTTCGCAAAAAGGAGCTTAATTTGTGATCACTACTATTGGTAGAGGGTCTGAGCTTCAAAATGGTATATAGGTTGTGGGGTCTAGGTGCCTGGAAAATTTCTGATTTTTGCAGGAATGTGGGAAAAAACTTTAAACGCTTATATCTCCGTTAATATTGAGAATTTCGCAAAAAGGAGCTTAATTTGTGATCACTACTATTGGTAGAGGGTCTGAGCTTCAAAATGGTATATAGGTTGTGGGGTCTAGGTGCCTGGAAAATTTCTGATTTTTGCAGGAATCTGGGGAGAAACTTTAAACGCTTATATCTCCGTTAATATTGAGAATTTCGCAAAAAGGAGCTTAATTTATGATCACTACTACTGGTAGAGGGTCTGAGCTTCAAAATGGTATATAGGTTGTGGGGTCTAGGTGCCAGGAAAATTTCTGATTTTTGCAGGAATGTGGGAAAAAACTTTAAACGCTTATATCTCCGTTAATATTGAGAATTTCGCAAAAAGGAGCTTAATTTGTGATCACTACTATTGGTATAGGGTCTGAGCTTCAAAATGGTATATAGGTTGTAGGGTCTAGGTGCCAGGAAAATTTCTGATTTTTGCAGGAATCTGGGGAAAAACTTTAAACGCTTATATCTCCGTTAATATTGAGAATTTCGCAAAAAGGAGCTTAATTTGTGATCACTACTATTGGTATAGGGTCTGAGCTTCAAAATGGTATATAGGTTGTGGGGTCTAGGTGCCTGGAAAATTTCTGATTTTTGCAGGAATCTGGGGAAAAACTTTAAACGCTTATATCTCCGTTAATATTGAGAATTTCGCAAAAAGGAGCTTAATTTGTGATCACTACTACTGGTAGAGGGTCAGAGCTTCAAAATGGTATATAGGTTGTGGGGTTTAGGTGCCTGGAAAATTTCTGATTTTTGCAGGAATCTGGGAAAAAACTTTAAACGCTTATATCCCCGTTAATATTGAGAATTTCGCAAAAAGGAGCTTAATTTGTGATCACTACTACTGGTAGAGGGCCAGAGCTTCAAAATGGTATATAGGTTGTGGGGTTTAGGTGCCTGGAAAATTTCTGATTTTTGCAGGAATCTGGGAAAAAACTTTAAACGCTTATATCCCCGTTAATATTGAGAATTTCGCAAAAAGGAGCTTAATTTGTGATCACTACTATTGGTAGAGGGTCTGAGCTTCAAAATGGTATATAGGTTTTGGGGTTTAGGTGCCTGGAAAATTTCTGATTTTTGCAGGAATCTGGGAAAAAACTTTAAACGCTTATATCTCCGTTAATATTGAGAATTTCGCAAAAAGGAGCTTAATTTGTGATCACTACTACTGGTAGAGGGTCAGAGCTTCAAAATGGTATATAGGTTGTGGGGTTTAGGTGCCTGGAAAATTTCTGATTTTTGCAGGAATCTGGGAAAAAACTTTAAACGCTTATATCCCCGTTAATATTGAGAATTTCGCAAAAAGGAGCTTAATTTGTGATCACTACTATTGGTAGAGGGTCTGAGCTTCAAAATGGTATATAGGTTGTGGGGTTTAGGTGCCTGGAAAATTTCTGATTTTTGCAGGAATCTGGGGAAAAACTTTAAACGCTTATATCTCCGTTAATATTGAGAATTTCGCAAAAAGGAGCTTAATTTGTGATCACTACTGCTGGTAGAGGGTCTGAGCTTCAAAATGGTATATAGGTTGTGGGGTCTAGGTGCCTGGAAAATTTCTGATTTTTGCAGGAATCTGGGGAAAAACTTTAAACGCTTATATCTCCGTTAATGTTGAGAATTTCGCAAAAAGGAGCTTAATTTGTGATCACTACTACTGGTAGAGGGTCTGAGCTTCAAAATGGTATATAGGTTTTGGGGTCTAGGTGCCTGGAAAATTTCTGATTTTTCCAGGAATCTGGGGAAAAACTTTAAACGCTTATATCTCCGTTAATATTGAGAATTTCGCAAAAAGGAGCTTAATTTATGATCACTACTACTCGTAGAGGGTCTGAGCTTCAAAATGGTATATAGGTTGTGGGGTCTAGGTGCCAGGAAAATTTCTGATTTTTGCAGGAATGTGGGAAAAAACTTTAAACGCTTATATCTCCGTTAATATTGAGAATTTCGCAAAAAGGAGCTTAATTTGTGATCACTACTATTGGTAGAGGGTCTGAGCTTCAAAATGGTATATAGGTTGTGGGGTTTAGGTGCCTGGAAAATTTCTGATTTTTGCAGGAATCTGGGGAAAAACTTTAAACGCTTATATCTCCGTTAATATTGAGAATTTCGCAAAAAGGAGCTTAATTTGTGATCACTACTACTGGTAGAGGGTCTGAGCTTCAAAATGGTATATAGGTTGTGGGGTCTAGGTGCCTGGAAAATTTCTGATTTTTGCAGGAATCTGGGGAAAAACTTTAAACGCTTATATCTCCGTTAATATTGAGAATTTCGCAAAAAGGAGCTTAATTTGTGATCACTACTACTGGTAGAGGGTCTGAGCTTCAAAATGGTATATAGGTTGTGGGGTCTAGGTGCCTGGAAAATTTCTGATTTTTGCAGGAATCTGGGGAAAAACTTTAAACGCTTATATCTCCGTTAATATTGAGAACTTCGGAAAAAGGAGCTTAATTTGTGATCACTACTACTGGTAGAGGGTCTGAGCTTCAAAATGGTATATAGGTTGTGGGGTCTAGGTGCCTGGAAAATTTCTGATTTTTGCAGGAATCTGGGGAAAAACTTTAGACGCTTATATCTCCGTTAATATTGAGAATTTCGCAAAAAGGAGCTTAATTTATGATCACTACTACTGGTAGAGGGTCTGAGCTTCAAAATGGTATATAGGTTGTGGGGTCTAGGTGCCAGGAAAATTTCTGATTTTTGCAGGAATCTGGGAAAAAACTTTAAACGCTTATATCCCCGTTAATATTGAGAATTTCGCAAAAAGGAGCTTAATTTGTGATCACTACTATTGGTAGAGGGTCTGAGCTTCAAAATGGTATATAGGTTGTGGGGTTTAGGTGCCTGGAAAATTTCTGATTTTTGCAGGAATCTGGGGAAAAACTTTAAACGCTTATATCTCCGTTAATATTGAGAATTTCGCAAAAAGGAGCTTAATTTGTGATCACTACTACTGGTAGAGGGTCTGAGTTTCAAAATGGTATATAGGTTGTGGGGTCTAGGTGCCAGGAAAATTTCTGATTTTTGCAGGAATGTGGGAAAAAACTTTAAACGCTTATATCTCCGTTAATATTGAGAATTTCGCAAAAGGGAGCTGCATTTGTGATCACTACTACTGGTAGAGGGTCAGAGCTTCAAAATGGTATATAGGTTGTGGGGTTTAGGTGCCTGGAAAATTTCGGATTTTTGCAGGAATCTGGGAAAAAACTTTAAACGCTTATATCCCCGTTAATATTGAGAATTTCGCAAAAAGGAGCTTAATTTGTGATCACTACTATTGGTAGAGGGTCTGAGCTTCAAAATGGTATATAGGTTGTGGGGTTTAGGTGCCTGGAAAATTTCTGATTTTTGCAGGAATCTGGGGAAAAACTTTAAACGCTTATATCTCCGTTAATATTGAGAATTTCGCAAAAAGGAGCTTAATTTGTGATCACTACTACTGGTAGAGGGTCTGAGCTTCAAATGGTATATAGGTTGTGGGGTCTAGGTGCCTGGAAAATTTCTGATTTTTGCAGGAATCTGGGGAAAAACTTTAAACGCTTATATCTCCGTTAATATTGAGAATTTCGCAAAAAGGAGCTTAATTTGTGATCACTACTACTGGTAGAGGGTCTGAGCTTCAAAATGGTATATAGGTTGTGGGGTCTAGGTGCCAGGAAAATTTCTGATTTTTGCAGCAATGTGGGAAAAAACTTTAAACGCTTATATCTCCGTTAATATTGAGAATTTCGCAAAAAGGAGCTGAATTTGTGATCACTACTACTGGTAGAGGGTCAGAGCTTCAAAATGGTATATAGGTTGTGGGGTTTAGGTGCCTGGAAAATTTCTGATTTTTGCAGGAATCTGGGAAAAAACTTTAAACGCTTATATCCCCGTTAATATTGAGAATTTCGCAAAAAGGAGCTTAATTTGTGATCACTACTATTGGTAGAGGGTCTGAGCTTCAAAATGGTATATAGGTTGTGGGGTTTAGGTGCCTGGAAAATTTCTGATTTTTGCAGGAATCTGGGGAAAAACTTTAAACGCTTATATCTCCGTTAATATTGAGAATTTCGCAAAAAGGAGCTTAATTTGTGATCACTACTACTGGTAGAGGGTCTGAGCTTCAAAATGGTATATAGGTTGTGGGGTCTAGGTGCCTGGAAAATTTCTGATTTTTGCAGGAATCTGGGGAAAAACTTTAAACGCTTATATCTCCGTTAATATTGAGAATTTCGCAAAAAGGAGCTTAATTTGTGATCACTACTATTGGTAGAGGGTCTGAGCTTCAAAATGGTATATAGGTTGTGGGGTCTAGGTGCCTGGAAAATTTCTGATTTTTGCAGGAATCTGGGAAAAAACTTTAAACGCTTATATCCCCGTTAATATTGAGAATTTCGCAAAAAGGAGCTTAATTTGTGATCACTACTATTGGTAGAGGGTCTGAGCTTCAAAATGGTATATTGGTTGTGGGGTTTAGGTGCCAGGAAAATTTCTGATTTTTGCAGGAAGCTGGGGAAAAACTTTAAACGCTTATATCTCCGTTAATATTGAGAATTTCGCAAAAAGGAGCTTAATTTGTGATCACTGCTATTGGTAGAGGGTCTGAGCTTCAAAATGGTATATAGGTTGTGGGGTCTAGGTGCCTGGAAAATTTCTGATTTTTGCAGGAATCTGGGGAAAAACTTTAAACGCTTATATCTCCGTTAATATTGAGAATTTCGCAAAAAGGAGCTTAATTTGTGATCACTACTACTGGTAGAGGGTCTGAGCTTCAAAATGGTATATAGGTTGTGGGGTCTAGGTGCCTGGAAAATTTCTGATTTTTGCAGGAATCTGGGGAAAAACTTTAAACGCTTATATCTCCGTTATTATTGAGAACTTCGCAAAAAGGAGCTTAATTTGTGATCACTACTACTGGTAGAGGGTCTGAGCTTCAAAATGGTATATAGGTTGTGGGGTCTAGGTGCCTGGAAAATTTCTGATTTTTGCAGGAATCTGGGGAAAAACTTTAAACGCTTATATCTCCGTTAATATTGAGAATTTCGCAATAAGGAGCTTAATTTATGATCACTACTACTGGTAGAGGGTCTGAGCTTCAAAATGGTATATAGGTTGTGGGGTCTAGGTGCCAGGAAAATTTCTGATTTTTGCAGGAATCTGGGAAAAAACTTTAAACGCTTATATCCCCGTTAATATTGAGAATTTCGCAAAAAGGAGCTTAATTTGTGATCACTACTATTGGTAGAGGGTCTGAGCTTCAAAATGGTATATAAGTTGTGGGGTTTAGGTGCCTGGAAAATTTCTGATTTTTGCAGGAATCTGGGGAAAAACTTTAAACGCTTATATCTCCGTTAATATTGAGAATTTCGCAAAAAGGAGCTTAATTTGTGATCACTACTACTGGTAGAGGGTCTGAGCTTCAAAATGGTATATAGGTTGTGGGGTCTAGGTGCCAGGAAAATTTCTGATTTTTGCAGGAATGTGGGAAAAAACTTTAAACGCTTATATCTCCGTTAATATTGAGAATTTCGCAAAAAGGAGCTTAATTTGTGATCACTACTACTGGTAGAGGGTCAGAGCTTCAAAATGGTATATAGGTTGTGGGGTTTAGGTGCCTGGAAAATTTCTGATTTTTGCAGGATTCTGGGAAAAAACTTTAAACGCTTATATCTCCGTTAATATTGAGAATTTCGCAAAAAGGAGCTTAATTTGTGATCACTACTACTGGTAGAGGGTCTGAGCTTCAAAATGGTATATAGGTTGTGGGGTCTAGGTGCCTGGAAAATTTCTGATTTTTGCAGGAATCTGGGGAAAAACTTTAAACGCTTATATCTCCGTTAATATTGAGAATTTCGCAAAAAGGAGCTTAATTTGTGATCACTACTACTGGTAGAGGGTCTGAGCTTCAAAATGGTATATAGGTTGTGGGGTCTAGGTGCCTGGAAAATTTCTGATTTTTGCAGGAATCTGGGGAAAAACTTTAAACGCTTATATCTCCGTTAATATTGAGAATTTCGCAAAAAGGAGCTTAATTTGTGATCACTACTACTGGTAGAGGGTCTGAGCTTCAAAACGGTATATAGGTTGTGGGGTCTAGGTGCCAGGAAAATTTCTGATTTTTGCAGCAATGTGGGAAAAAACTTTAAACGCTTATATCTCCGTTAATATTGAGAATTTCGCAAAAAGGAGCTGAATTTGTGATCACTACTACTGGTAGAGGGTCTGAGCTTCAAAATGGTATATAGGTTGTGGGGTCTAGGTGCCTGGAAAATTTCTGATTTTTGCAGGAATCTGGGAAAAAACTTTAAACGCTTATATCCCCGTTAATATTGAGAATTTCGCAAAAAGGAGCTTAATTTGTGATCACTACTATTGGTAGAGGGTCTGAGCTTCAAAATGGTATATAGGTTGTGGGGTTTAGGTGCCTGGAAAATTTCTGATTTTTGCAGGAATCTGGGGAAAAGCTTTAAACGCTTATATCTCCGTTAATATTGAGAATTTCGCAAAAAGGAGCTTAATTTGTGATCACTACTACTGGTAGAGGGTCTGAGCTTCAAAATGGTATATAGGTTGTGGGGTTTAGGTGCCAGGAAAATTTCTGATTTTTGCAGGAAGCTGGGGAAAAACTTTAAACGCTTATATCTCCGTTAATATTGAGAATTTCGCAAAAAGGAGCTTAATTTGTGATCACTGCTACTGGTAGAGGGTCTGAGCTTCAAAATGGTATATAGGTTGTGGGGTCTAGGTGCCTGGAAAATTTCTGATTTTTGCAGGAATCTGGGGAAAAACTTTAAACGCTTATATCTCCGTTAATATTGAGAATTTCGCAAAAAGGAGCTTAATTTGTGATCACTACTACTGGTAGAGGGTCTGAGCTTCAAAATGGTATATAGGTTGTGGGGTCTAGGTGCCTGGAAAATTTCTGATTTTTGCAGGAATCTGGGGAAAAACTTTAAACGCTTATATCTCCGTTATTATTGAGAACTTCGCAAAAAGGAGCTTAATTTGTGATCACTACTACTGGTAGAGGGTCTGAGCTTCAAAATGGTATATAGGTTGTGGGGTCTAGGTGCCTGGAAAATTTCTGATTTTTGCAGGAATCTGGGGAAAAACTTTAAACGCTTATATCTCCGTTAATATTGAGAATTTCGCAAAAAGGAGCTTAATTTGTGATCACTACTACTGGTAGAGGGTCTGAGCTTCAAAATGGTATATAGGTTGTGGGGTCTAGGTGCCAGGAAAATTTCTGATTTTGCAGGAATCTGGGGAAAAAACTTTAAACGCTTATATCTCCGTTAATATTGAGAATTTCGCAAAAAGGAGCTTAATTTGTGATCACTACTATTGGTAGAGGGTCTGAGCTTCAAAATGGTATATAGGTTGTGGGGTCTAGGTGCCTGGAAAATTTCTGATTTTTGCAGGAATCTGGGGAAAAACTTTAAACGCTTATATCTCCGTTAATATTGAGAATTTCGCAAAAAGGAGCTTAATTTGTGATCACTACTACTGGTAGAGGGTCTGAGCTTCAAATGGTATATAGGTTGTGGGGTCTAGGTGCCTGGAAAATTTCTGATTTTTGCAGGAATCTGGGAAAAAACTTTAAACGCTTATATCTCCGTTAATATTGAGAATTTCGCAAAAAGGAGCTGAATTTGTGATCACTACTTACTGGTAGAGGGTCATGAGCTTCAAAATGGTATATAGGTTGTGGGGTCTAGGTGCCTGGAAAATTTCTGATTTTGCGGAATCTGGGGAAAAACTTTAAACGCTTATATCTCCGTTAATATTGAGAATTTCGCAAAAAGGAGCTAATTTGTGATCACTACTATGGAAGAGGGTCTGAGCTTCAAAATGGTATACAGGTTGTGGGGTCTAGGTGCCTGGAAAATTTCTGATTTTTGCAGGAATTGGGGAAGGGAAATTTGTGATCACTACTACTGGTAGAGGGCTGAGCTTCAAAAATGGTATATAGGTTGTGGGGTCTAGGTGCCTGGAAATTTCTGATTTTTGCAGGAATCTGGGGAAAAACTTTAAACGCTTATATCTCCGTTAATATTGAGAATTTCGCAAAAGGAGCTTAATTTGTGATCAAACTACTGGTAGAGGGTCGAGCTTCAAAATGGTATATAGGTTGTGGGGTCTAGGTGCCTGGAAATTTCTGATTTTTGCAGGAATCTGGGGGGAAAAACTTTAAACGCTTATACTCCGTTAATATTGAGAATTTCGCAAAAAGGAGCTTAATTTGTGATCACTACTACTGGTAGAGGGTCTGAGCTTCAAAATGGTATATAGGTTGTGGGGTCTAGGTGCCTGGAAAATTTCTGATTTTTGCAGGAATCTGGGGAAAAACTTTAAACGCTTATATCTCCGTTAATATTGAGAATTTCGCAAAAAGGAGCTTAATTTGTGATCACTACTACTGGTAGAGGGTCTGAGCTTCAAAATGGTATATAGGTTGTGGGGTCTAGGTGCCTGGAAAATTTCTGATTTTTGCAGGAATCTGGGGAAAAACTTTAAACGCTTATATCTCCGTTAATATTGAGAATTTCGCAAAAAGGAGCTTAATTTGTGATCACTACTATTGGTAGAGGGTCTGAGCTTCAAAATGGTATATAGGTTGTGGGGTCTAGGTGCCTGGAAAATTTCTGATTTTTGCAGGAATCTGGGGAAAAACTTTAAACGCTTATATCTCCGTTAATATTGAGAATTTCGCAAAAAGGAGCTTAATTTGTGATCACTACTACTTGGTAGAGGGTCTGAGCTTCAAAATGGTATATAGGTTGTGGGGTCTAGGTGCCTGGAAAATTTCTGATTTTTGCAGGAATCTGGGGAAAAACTTTAAACGCTTATATCTCCGTTAATATTGAGAATTTCGCAAAAAGGAGCTTAATTTGTGATCACTACTACTGGTAGAGGGTCTGAGCTTCAAAATGGTATATAGGTTGTGGGGTCTAGGTGCCTGGAAAATTTCTGATTTTTGCAGGAATCTGGGGAAAAACTTTAAACGCTTATATCTCCGTTAATATTGAGAATTTCGCAAAAAGGAGCTTAATTTGTGATCACTACTACTTGGTAGAGGGTCTGAGCTTCAAAATGGTATATAGGTTGTGGGGTCTAGGTGCCTGGAAAATTTCTGATTTTTGCAGGAATCTGGGGAAAAACTTTAAACGCTTATATCTCCGTTAATATTGAGAATTTCGCAAAAAGGAGCTTAATTTGTGATCACTACTACTGGTAGAGGGTCTGAGCTTCAAAATGGTATATAGGTTGTGGGGTCTAGGTGCCTGGAAAATTTCTGATTTTTGCAGGAATCTGGGGAAAAACTTTAAACGCTTATATCTCCGTTAATATTGAGAATTTCGCAAAAAGGAGCTTAATTTGTGATCACTACTACTGGTAGAGGGTCTGAGCTTCAAAATGGTATATAGGTTGTGGGGTCTAGGTGCCTGGAAAATTTCTGATTTTTGCAGGAATCTGGGGAAAAACTTTAAACGCTTATATCTCCGTTAATATTGAGAATTTCGCAAAAAGGAGCTTAATTTGTGATCACTACTATTGGTAGAGGGTCTGAGCTTCAAAATGGTATATAGGTTGTGGGGTCTAGGTGCCTGGAAAATTTCTGATTTTTGCAGGAATCTGGGGAAAAACTTTAAACGCTTATATCTCCGTTAATATTGAGAATTTCGCAAAAAGGAGCTTAATTTGTGATCACTACTATTGGTAGAGGGTCTGAGCTTCAAAATGGTATATAGGTTGTGGGGTCTAGGTGCCTGGAAAATTTCTGATTTTTGCAGGAATCTGGGGAAAAACTTTAAACGCTTATATCTCCGTTAATATTGAGAATTTCGCAAAAAGGAGCTTAATTTGTGATCACTACTACTGGTAGAGGGTCTGAGCTTCAAAATGGTATATAGGTTGTGGGGTCTAGGTGCCTGGAAAATTTCTGATTTTTGCAGGAATCTGGGGAAAAACTTTAAACGCTTATATCTCCGTTAATATTGAGAATTTCGCAAAAAGGAGCTTAATTTGTGATCACTACTACTGGTAGAGGGTCTGAGCTTCAAAATGGTATATAGGTTGTGGGGTCTAGGTGCCTGGAAAATTTCTGATTTTTGCAGGAATCTGGGGAAAAACTTTAAACGCTTATATCTCCGTTAATATTGAGAATTTCGCAAAAAGGAGCTTAATTTGTGATCACTACTACTGGTAGAGGGTCTGAGCTTCAAAATGGTATATAGGTTGTGGGGTCTAGGTGCCTGGAAAATTTCTGATTTTTGCAGGAATCTGGGGAAAAACTTTAAACGCTTATATCTCCGTTAATATTGAGAATTTCGCAAAAAGGAGCTTAATTTGTGATCACTACTACTGGTAGAGGGTCTGAGCTTCAAAATGGTATATAGGTTGTGGGGTCTAGGTGCCTGGAAAATTTCTGATTTTTGCAGGAATCTGGGGAAAAACTTTAAACGCTTATATCTCCGTTAATATTGAGAATTTCGCAAAAAGGAGCTTAATTTGTGATCACTACTACTGGTAGAGGGTCTGAGCTTCAAAATGGTATATAGGTTGTGGGGTCTAGGTGCCTGGAAAATTTCTGATTTTTGCAGGAATCTGGGGAAAAACTTTAAACGCTTATATCTCCGTTAATATTGAGAATTTCGCAAAAAGGAGCTTAATTTGTGATCACTACTACTGGTAGAGGGTCTGAGCTTCAAAATGGTATATAGGTTGTGGGGTCTAGGTGCCTGGAAAATTTCTGATTTTTGCAGGAATCTGGGGAAAAACTTTAAACGCTTATATCTCCGTTAATATTGAGAATTTCGCAAAAAGGAGCTTAATTTGTGATCACTACTACTGGTAGAGGGTCTGAGCTTCAAAATGGTATATAGGTTGTGGGGTCTAGGTGCCTGGAAAATTTCTGATTTTTGCAGGAATCTGGGGAAAAACTTTAAACGCTTATATCTCCGTTAATATTGAGAATTTCGCAAAAAGGAGCTTAATTTGTGATCACTACTACTGGTAGAGGGTCTGAGCTTCAAAATGGTATATAGGTTGTGGGGTCTAGGTGCCTGGAAAATTTCTGATTTTTGCAGGAATCTGGGGAAAAACTTTAAACGCTTATATCTCCGTTAATATTGAGAATTTCGCAAAAAGGAGCTTAATTTGTGATCACTACTACTGGTAGAGGGTCTGAGCTTCAAAATGGTATATAGGTTGTGGGGTCTAGGTGCCTGGAAAATTTCTGATTTTTGCAGGAATCTGGGGAAAAACTTTAAACGCTTATATCTCCGTTAATATTGAGAATTTCGCAAAAAGGAGCTTAATTTGTGATCACTACTACTGGTAGAGGGTCTGAGCTTCAAAATGGTATATAGGTTGTGGGGTCTAGGTGCCTGGAAAATTTCTGATTTTTGCAGGAATCTGGGGAAAAACTTTAAACGCTTATATCTCCGTTAATATTGAGAATTTCGCAAAAAGGAGCTTAATTTGTGATCACTACTACTGGTAGAGGGTCTGAGCTTCAAAATGGTATATAGGTTGTGGGGTCTAGGTGCCTGGAAAATTTCTGATTTTTGCAGGAATCTGGGGAAAAACTTTAAACGCTTATATCTCCGTTAATATTGAGAATTTCGCAAAAAGGAGCTTAATTTGTGATCACTACTACTGGTAGAGGGTCTGAGCTTCAAAATGGTATATAGGTTGTGGGGTCTAGGTGCCTGGAAAATTTCTGATTTTTGCAGGAATCTGGGGAAAAACTTTAAACGCTTATATCTCCGTTAATATTGAGAATTTCGCAAAAAGGAGCTTAATTTGTGATCACTACTACTGGTAGAGGGTCTGAGCTTCAAAATGGTATATAGGTTGTGGGGTCTAGGTGCCTGGAAAATTTCTGATTTTTGCAGGAATCTGGGGAAAAACTTTAAACGCTTATATCTCCGTTAATATTGAGAATTTCGCAAAAAGGAGCTTAATTTGTGATCACTACTACTGGTAGAGGGTCTGAGCTTCAAAATGGTATATAGGTTGTGGGGTCTAGGTGCCTGGAAAATTTCTGATTTTTGCAGGAATCTGGGGAAAAACTTTAAACGCTTATATCTCCGTTAATATTGAGAATTTCGCAAAAAGGAGCTTAATTTGTGATCACTACTACTGGTAGAGGGTCTGAGCTTCAAAATGGTATATAGGTTGTGGGGTCTAGGTGCCTGGAAAATTTCTGATTTTTGCAGGAATCTGGGGAAAAACTTTAAACGCTTATATCTCCGTTAATATTGAGAATTTCGCAAAAAGGAGCTTAATTTGTGATCACTACTACTGGTAGAGGGTCTGAGCTTCAAAATGGTATATAGGTTGTGGGGTCTAGGTGCCTGGAAAATTTCTGATTTTTGCAGGAATCTGGGGAAAAACTTTAAACGCTTATATCTCCGTTAATATTGAGAATTTCGCAAAAAGGAGCTTAATTTGTGATCACTACTACTGGTAGAGGGTCTGAGCTTCAAAATGGTATATAGGTTGTGGGGTCTAGGTGCCTGGAAAATTTCTGATTTTTGCAGGCAATCTGGGGAAAAACTTTAAACGCTTATATCTCCGTTAATATTGAGAATTTCGCAAAAAGGAGCTTAATTTGTGATCACTACTACTGGTAGAGGGTCTGAGCTTCAAAATGGTATATAGGTTGTGGGGTCTAGGTGCCTGGAAAATTTCTGATTTTTGCAGGAATCTGGGGAAAAACTTTAAACGCTTATATCTCCGTTAATATTGAGAATTTCGCAAAAAGGAGCTTAATTTGTGATCACTACTACTTGGTAGAGGGTCTGAGCTTCAAAATGGTATATAGGTTGTGGGGTCTAGGTGCCTGGAAAATTTCTGATTTTTGCAGGAATCTGGGGAAAAACTTTAAACGCTTATATCTCCGTTAATATTGAGAATTTCGCAAAAAGGAGCTTAATTTGTGATCACTACTACTGGTAGAGGGTCTGAGCTTCAAAATGGTATATAGGTTGTGGGTCTAGGTGCCTGGAAAATTTCTGATTTTTGCAGGAATCTGGGGAAAAACTTTAAACGCTTATATCTCCGTTAATATTGAGAATTTCGCAAAAAGGAGCTTAATTTGTGATCACTACTACTGGTAGAGGGTCTGAGCTTCAAAATGGTATATAGGTTGTGGGGTCTAGGTGCCTGGAAAATTTCTGATTTTTGCAGGAATCTGGGGAAAAACTTTAAACGCTTATATCTCCGTTAATATTGAGAATTTCGCAAAAAGGAGCTTAATTTGTGATCACTACTACTTGGTAGAGGGTCTGAGCTTCAAAATGGTATATAGGTTGTGGGGTCTAGGTGCCTGGAAAATTTCTGATTTTTGCAGGAATCTGGGGAAAAACTTTAAACGCTTATATCTCCGTTAATATTGAGAATTTCGCAAAAAGGAGCTTAATTTGTGATCACTACTACTGGTAGAGGGTCTGAGCTTCAAAATGGTATATAGGTTGTGGGGTCTAGGTGCCTGGAAAATTTCTGATTTTTGCAGGAATCTGGGGAAAAACTTTAAAACGCTTATATCTCCGTTAATATTGAGAATTTCGCAAAAAGGAGCTTAATTTGTGATCACTACTACTTGGTAGAGGGTCTGAGCTTCAAAATGGTATATAGGTTGTGGGGTCTAGGTGCCTGGAAAATTTCTGATTTTTGCAGGAATCTGGGGAAAAACTTTAAACGCTTATATCTCCGTTAATATTGAGAATTTCGCAAAAAGGAGCTTAATTTGTGATCACTACTACTGGTAGAGGGTCTGAGCTTCAAAATGGTATATAGGTTGTGGGGTCTAGGTGCCTGGAAAATTTCTGATTTTTGCAGGAATCTGGGGAAAAACTTTAAACGCTTATATCTCCGTTAATATTGAGAATTTCGCAAAAAGGAGCTTAATTTGTGATCACTACTACTTGGTAGAGGGTCTGAGCTTCAAAATGGTATATAGGTTGTGGGGTCTAGGTGCCTGGAAAATTTCTGATTTTTGCAGGAATCTGGGGAAAAACTTTAAACGCTTATATCTCCGTTAATATTGAGAATTTCGCAGAAAAGGAGCTTAATTTGTGATCACTACTATTGGTAGAGGGTCTGAGCTTCAAAATGGTATATAGGTTGTGGGGTCTAGGTGCCTGGAAAATTTCTGATTTTTGCAGGAATCTGGGGAAAAACTTTAAACGCTTATATCTCCGTTAATATTGAGAATTTCGCAAAAAGGAGCTTAATTTGTGATCACTACTACTGGTAGAGGGTCTGAGCTTCAAAATGGTATATAGGTTGTGGGGTCTAGGTGCCTGGAAAATTTCTGATTTTTGCAGGAATCTGGGAAAAAACTTTAAACGCTTATATCTCCGTTAATATTGAGAATTTCGCAAAAAGGAGCTTAATTTGTGATCACTACTACTGGTAGAGGGTCTGAGCTTCAAAATGGTATATAGGTTGTGGGGTCTAGGTGCCTGGAAAATTTCTGATTTTTGCAGGAATCTGGGGAAAAACTTTAAACGCTTATATCTCCGTTAATATTGAGAATTTCGCAAAAAGGAGCTTAATTTGTGATCGCTACTATTGGTAGAGGGTCTGAGCTTCAAAATGGTATATAGGTTGTAGGGGTCTAGGTGCCTGGAAAATTTCTAATTTTTGCAGGAATCTGGGGAAAAACTTTAAACGCTTATATCTCCGTTAGTATTGAGAATTTCGCAAAAAGGAGCTTAATTTGTGATCACTACTACTGGTAGAGGGTCTGAGCTTCAAAATGGTATACAGGTTGTGGGGTCTAGGTGCCTGGAAAATTTCTGATTTTTGCAGGAATCTGGGGAAAAACTTTAAACGCTTATATCTCCGTTAATATTGAGAATTTCGCAAAAAGGAGCTTAATTTGTGATCACTACTATTGGTAGAGGGTCTGAGCTTCAAATGGTATATAGGTGTGGGGTCTAGGTGCCTGGAAAATTTCTGATTTTTGCAGGAATCTGGGGAAAAACTTTAAACGCTTATATCTCCGTTAATATTGAGAATTTCGCAAAAAGGAGCTTAATTTGTGATCACTACTACTGGTAGAGGGTCTGAGCTTCAAAATGGTATATAGGTTGTGGGGTCTAGGTGCCTGGAAAATTTCTGATTTTTGCAGGAATCTGGGGAAAAACTTTAAACGCTTATATCTCCGTTAATATTGAGAATTTCGCAAAAAGGAGCTTAATTTGTGATCACTACTACTGGTAGAGGGTCTGAGCTTCAAAATGGTATATAGGTTGTGGCGTCTAGGTGCCTGGAAATTTTTGATTTTTGCAGGAATCTGGGGAAAAACTTTAAACGCTTATATCTCCGTTAATATTGAGAATTTCGCAAAAAGGAGCTTAATTTGTGATCACTACTGCTGGTAGAGGGTCTGAGCTTCAAAATGGTATATAGGTTGTGGGGTCTAGGTGCCTGGAAAATTTCTGATTTTTGCAGGAATCTGGGGAAAAACTTTAAACGCTTATATCTCCGTTAATATTGAGAATTTCGCAAAAAGGAGCTTAATTTGTGATCGCTACTACTGGTAGAGGGTCTGAGCTTCAAAATGGTATATAGGTTGTGGGGTCTAGGTGCCTGGAAAATTTCTGATTTTTGCAGGAATCTGGGGAAAAACTTTAAACGCTTATATCTCCGTTAATATTGAGAATTTCGCAAAAAGGAGCTTAATTTGTGATCACTACTACTGGTAGAGGGTCTGAGCTTCAAAATGGTATATAGGTTGTGGGGTCTAGGTGCCTGGAAAATTTTTGTTTTTGCAGGAATCTGGGGAAAAACTTTAAACGCTTATATCTCCGTTAATATTGAGAATTTCGCAAAAAGGAGCTTAATTTGTGATCACTACTGCTGGTAGAGGGTCTGAGCTTCAAAATGGTATATAGGTTGTGGGGTCTAGGTGCCTGGAAAATTTCTGATTTTTGAGGAATCTGGGGAAAAACTTTAAACGCTTATATCTCCGTTAATATTGAAAATTTCGCAAAAAGTAGCTTAATTTGTGATCACTACTACTGGTAGAGGGTCTGAGCTTCAAAATGGTATATAGGTTGTGGGGTCTAGGTGCCTGGAAAATTTCTGATTTTTGCAGGAATCTGGGGAAAAACTTTAAACCCTTATATCTCCGTTAATATTGAGAATTTCGCAAAAAGGAGCTTAATTTGTGATCACTACTACTGGTAGAGGGTCTGAGCTTCAAAATGGTATATAGGTTGTGAGGTCTAGGTGCCTGGAAAATTTCTGATTTTTGCAGGAATCTGGGGAAAAACTTTAAACGCTTATATCTCCGTTAATATTGAGAATTTCGGAAAAAGGAGCTTAATTTGTGATCACTACTACTGGTAGAGGGTCTGAGCTTCAAAATGGTATATAGATTGTGGGGTCTAGGTGCCTGGAAAATTTCTGATTTTTGCAGGAATCTGGGGAAAAACTTTAAACGCTTATATCTCCGTTAATATTGAGAATTCCGCAAAAAGGAGCTTAATTTGTGATCACTACTACTGGTAGAGGGTCTGAGCTTCAAAATGGTATATAGGTTGTGGGGTCTAGGTGCCTGGAAAATTTCTGATTTTTGCAGGAATCTGGGGAAAAACTTTAAACGCTTATATCTCCGTTAATATTGAGAATTTCGCAAAAGGAGCTTAATTTGTGATCACTACTATTGGTAGAGGGTCTGAGCTTCAAAATGGTATATAGGTTGTGGGGTCTAGGTGCCTGGAAAATTTCTGATTTTTGCAGGAATCTGGGGAAAAATTTTAAACGCTTATATCTCCGTTAATATTGAGAATTTCGCAAAAAGGAGCTTAATTTGTGATCACTACTATTGGTAGAGGGTCTGAGCTTCAAAATGGTGTATAGGTTGTGGGGTCTAGGTGCCTGGAAAATTTCTGATTTTTGCAGGAATCTGGGGAAAAACTTTAAACGCTTATATCTCCGTTAATATTGAGAATTTCGCAAAAAGGAGCTTAATATGTGATCACTACTACTGGTAGAGGGTCTGAGCTTCAAAATGGTATATAGGTTGTTGGGTCTAGGTGCCTGGAAAATTTCTGATTTTTGCAGGAATCTGGGGAAAAACTTTAAACGCTTATATCTCCGTTAATATTGAGAATTTCGCAAAAAGGAGCTTAATTTGTGATCACTACTACTGGCAGAGGGTCTGAGCTTCAAAATGGTATATAGGTTGTGGGGTCTAGGTGCCAGGAAAATTTCTGATTTTTGGAGGAATCTGGGGAAAAACTTTAAACGCTTATATCTCCGTTAATATTGAGAATTTCGCTAAAAGGAGCTTAATTCGTGATCACTGCTATTGGTAGAGGGTCTGAGCTTCAAAATGGTATATAGGTTGTGGGGTCTAGGTGCCTGGAAAATTTCTGATTTTTGCAGGAATCTGGGGAAAAACTTTAAACGCTTATATCTCCGTTAATATTGAGAATTTCGCAAAAAGGAGCTTAATTTGTGATCACTACTACTGGTAGAGGGTCTGAGCTTCAAAATGGTGTATAGGTTGTGGGGTCTAGGTGCCTGGAAAATTTCTGATTTTTGCAGGAATCTGGGGAAAAACTGTAAACGCTTATATCTCCGTTAATATTGAGAATTTCGCAAAAAGGAGCTTAATTTGTGATCACTACTACTGGTAGAGGGTCTGAGCTTCAAAATGGTATATAGGTTGTGGGGTCTAGGTGCCTGGAAAATTTTGTTTTTTGCAGGAATCTGGGGAAAAACTTTAAACGCTTATATCTCCGTTAATATTGAGAATTTCGCAAAAAGGAGCTTAATTTGTGATCACTACTGCTGGTAGAGGGTCTGAGCTTCAAAATGGTATATAGGTTGTGGGGTCTAGGTGCCTGGAAAATTTCTGATTTTTGGAGGAATCTGGGGAAAAACTTTAAACGCTTATATCTCCGTTAATATTGAAAATTTCGCAAAAAGGAGCTTAATTTGTGATCACTACTGCTGGTAGAGGGTCTGAGCTTCAAAATGGTATATAGGTTGTGGGGTCTAGGTGCCTGGAAAATTTCTGATTTTTGCAGGAATCTGGGGAAAAACTTTAAACGCTTATATCTCCGTTAATATTGAGAATTTCGCAAAAAGGAGCTTAATTTGTGATCGCTACTACTGGTAGAGGGTCTGAGCTTCAAAATGGTATATAGGTTGTGGGGTCTAGGTGCCTGGAAAATTTCTGATTTTTGCAGGAATCTGGGGAAAAACTTTAAACGCTTATATCTCCGTTAATATTGAGAATTTCGCAAAAAGGAGCTTAATTTGTGATCACTACTACTGGTAGAGGGTCTGAGCTTCAAAATGGTATATAGGTTGTGGGGTCTAGGTGCCTGGAAAATTTTTGTTTTTTGCAGGAATCTGGGGAAAAACTTTAAACGCTTATATCTCCGTTAATATTGAGAATTTCGCAAAAAGGAGCTTAATTTGTGATCACTACTGCTGGTAGAGGGTCTGAGCTTCAAAATGGTATATAGGTTGTGGGGTCTAGGTGCCTGGAAAATTTCTGATTTTTGCAGGAATCTGGGGAAAAACTTTAAACGCTTATATCTCCGTTAATATTGAAAATTTCGCAAAAAGTAGCTTAATTTGTGATCACTACTACTGGTAGAGGGTCTGAGCTTCAAAATGGTATATAGGTTGTGGGGTCTAGGTGCCTGGAAAATTTCTGATTTTTGCAGGAATCTGGGGAAAAACTTTAAACCCTTATATCTCCGTTAATATTGAGAATTTCGCAAAAAGGAGCTTAATTTGTGATCACTACTACTGGTAGAGGGTCTGAGCTTCAAAATGGTATATAGGTTGTGAGGTCTAGGTGCCTGGAAAATTTCTGATTTTTGCAGGAATCTGGGGAAAAACTCTAAACGCTTATATCTCCGTTAATATTGAGAATTTCGGAAAAAAGGAGCTTAATTTGTGATCACTACTACTGGTAGAGGGTCTGAGCTTCAAAATGGTATATAGATTGTGGGGTCTAGGTGCCTGGAAAATTTCTGATTTTTGCAGGAATCTGGGGAAAAACTTTAAACGCTTATATCTCCGTTAATATTGAGAATTCCGCAAAAAGGAGCTTAATTTGTGATCACTACTACTGGTAGAGGGTCTGAGCTTCAAAATGGTATATAGGTTGTGGGGTCTAGGTGCCTGGAAAATTTCTGATTTTTGCAGGAATCTGGGGAAAAACTTTAAACGCTTATATCTCCGTTAATATTGAGAATTTCGCAAAAGGAGCTTAATTTGTGATCACTACTATTGGTAGAGGGTCTGAGCTTCAAAATGGTATATAGGTTGTGGGGTCTAGGTGCCTGGAAAATTTCTGATTTTTGCAGGAATCTGGGGAAAAATTTTAAACGCTTATATCTCCGTTAATATTGAGAATTTCGCAAAAAGGAGCTTAATTTGTGATCACTACTATTGGTAGAGGGTCTGAGCTTCAAAATGGTGTATAGGTTGTGGGGTCTAGGTGCCTGGAAAATTTCTGATTTTTGCAGGAATCTGGGGAAAAACTTTAAACGCTTATATCTCCGTTAATATTGAGAATTTCGCAAAAAGGAGCTTAATATGTGATCACTACTACTGGTAGAGGGTCTGAGCTTCAAAATGGTATATAGGTTGTTGGGTCTAGGTGCCTGGAAAATTTCTGATTTTTGCAGGAATCTGGGGAAAAACTCTAAACGCTTATATCTCCGTTAATATTGAGAATTTCGCAAAAAGGAGCTTAATTTGTGATCACTACTACTGGCAGAGGGTCTGAGCTTCAAAATGGTATATAGGTTGTGGGGTCTAGGTGCCAGGAAAATTTCTGATTTTTGGAGGAATCTGGGGAAAAACTTTAAACGCTTATATCTCCGTTAATATTGAGAATTTCGCTAAAAGGAGCTTAATTCGTGATCACTGCTATTGGTAGAGGGTCTGAGCTTCAAAATGGTAGATAGGTTGTGGGGTCTAGGTGCCTGGAAAATTTCTGATTTTTGCAGGAATCTGGGGAAAAACTTTAAACGCTTATATCTCCGTTAATATTGAGAATTTCGCAAAAAGGAGCTTAATTTGTGATCACTACTACTGGTAGAGGGTCTGAGCTTCAAAATGGTGTATAGGTTGTGGGGTCTAGGTGCCTGGAAAATTTATGATTTTTGCAGGAATCTGGGGAAAAACTTTAAACGCTTATATCTCCGTTAATATTGAGAATTTCGCAAAAAGGAGCTTAATTTGTGATCACTACTACTGGTAGAGGGTCTGAGCTTCAAAATGGTATATAGGTTGTGGGGTCTAGGTGCCTGGAAAATTTCTGATTTTTGCAGGAATCTGGGGAAAAACTTTAAACGCTTACATCTCCGTTAATATTGAGAATTAATTTGAGCTTAATTTGCGATCACTACTATTGGTAGAGGGTCTGAGCTTCAAAATGGTATACAGGTTGTGGGGTCTAGATGCCTGGGAAATTTCTGATTTTTGCAGGAATCTGGGGAAAAACTTTAAACGCTTATATCTCCGTTAATATTGAGAATTTCGCAAAAAGGAGCTTAATTTGTGATCACTACTACTGGTAGAGGGTCTGAGCTTTAAAATGGTATATAGGTTGTGGGGTCTAGGTGCCTGGAAAATTTCTGATTTTTGCAGGAATCTGGGGAAAAACTTTAAACGCTTATATCTCCGTTAATATTGAGAATTTCGCAAAAAGGAGCTTAATTTGTGATCACTACTACTAGTAGAGGGTCTGAGCTTCAAAATGGTATATAGGTTGTGGGGTCTAGGTGCCTGGAAAATTTCTGATTTTTGCAGGAATCTGGGGAAAAACTTTAAACGCTTATATCTCCGTTAATATTCAGAATTTCGCAAAAGGGAGCTTAATTTGTGATCACTACTATTGGTAGAGGGTCTGAGCTTTAAAATGGTATATAGGTTGTGGGGTTTAGGTGCCTGGAAAATTTCTGATTTTTGCAGGCATCGGGGGAAAAGCTTTAAACGCTTATATCTCCGTTAATATTGAGAATTTCGCAAAAAGGAGCTTAATTTGTGATCACTACTACTGGTAGAGGGTCTGAGCTTCAAAATGGTATATAGGTTGTGGGGTCTAGGTGCCTGGAAAATTTCTGATTTTTGCAGGAATCTGGGGAAAAACTTTAAACGCTTATATCTCCTTTAATATTGAGAATTTCGCAAAAAGGAGCTTAATTTGTGATCACTACTACTGGTAGAGGGTCTGAGCTTCAAAATGGTATACAGGTTGTGGGGTCTAGGTGCCTGGAAAATTTCTGATTTTTGCAGGAATCTGGGGAAAAACTTTAAACGCTTATATCTCCGTCAATATTGAGAATTTCGCAAAAAGGAGCTTAATTTGTGATCACTACTACTGGTAGAGGGTCTGAGCTTCAAAATGGTATACAGGTTGTGGGGTCTAGGTGCCTGGAAAATTTGCAGGAATCTGGGGAAAAACTTTAAACGCTTATATCTCCGTTAATATTGAGAATTTCGCAAAAAGGAGCTTAATTTGTGATCACTACTACTGGTAGAGGGTCTGAGCTTCAAAATGGTATATAGGTTGTGGGGTCTAGGTGCCTGGAAAATTTCTGATTTTTGCAGGAATCTGGGGAAAAACTTTAAACGCTTATATCTGCGTTAATATTGAGAATTTCGCAAAAAGGAGCTTAATTTGTGATCACTACTACAGGTAGAGGGTCTGAGCTTCAAAATGGTATATAGGTTGTGGGGTCTAGGTGCCTGGAAAATTTCTGATTTTTGCAGGAATCTGGGGAAAAACTTTAAACGCTTACATCTCCGTTAATATTGAGAATTAATTTGAGCTTAATTTGCGATCACTACTATTGGTAGAGGGTCTGAGCTTCAAAATGGTATACAGGTTGTGGGGTCTAGGTGCCTGGAAAATTTCTGATTTTTGCAGGAATCTGGGGAAAAACTTTAAACGCTTATATCTCCGTTAATATTGAGAATTTCGCAAAAGCGAGCTTAATTTGTGATCACTACTATTGGTAGAGGGTCTGAGCTTTAAAATGGTATATAGGTTGTGGGGTTTAGGTGCCTAGAAAATTTCTGATTTTTGCAGGAATCTGGGGAAAAACTTTAAACGCTTATATCTCCGTTAATATTGAGAATTTCGCAAAAAGGAGCTTAATTTGTGATCACTACTGCTGGTAGAGGGTCTGAGCTTCAAAATGGTATATAGGTTGTGGGGTCTAGGTGCCTGGAAAATTTCTGATTTTTGCAGGAATCTGGGGAAAAACTTTAAACGCTTATATCTCCGTTAATATTGAGAATTTCGCAAAAGGGAGCTTAATTTGTGATCACTACTATTGGTAGAGGGTCTGAGCTTTAAAATGGTATATAGGTTGTGGGGTTTAGGTGCCTAGAAAATTTCTGATTTTTGCAGGAATCTGGGGAAAAACTTTAAACGCTTATATCTCCGTTAATATTGAGAATTTCGCAAAAAGGAGCTTAATTTGTGATCACTACTGCTGGTAGAGGGTCTGGGCTTGAAAATGGTATATAGGTTGTGGGGTCTAGGTGCCTGGAAAATTTCTAATTTTTGCAGGCATCGGGGGAAAAACTTTAAACGCTTATATCTCCGTTAATATTGAGAATTTCGCAAAAAGGAGCTTAATTTGTGATCACTACTACTGGTAGAGGGTCTGAGCTTCAAAATGGTATATAGGTTGTGGGGTCTAGGTGCCTGGAAAATTTCTGATTTTTGCAGGAATCTGGGGAAAAACTTTAAACGCTTATATCTCCGTTAATATTGAGAATTTCGCAAAAAGGAGGTTAATTTGTGATCACTACTATTGGTAGAGGGTCTGAGCTTCAAAATGGTATATAGGTTGTGGGGTCTAGGTGCCTGGAAAATTTCTGATTTTTGCAGGAATCTGGGGAAAAACTTTAAACGCTTATATCTCCGTTAATATTGAGAATTAATTTGAGCTTAATTTGCGATCACTACTATTGGTAGAGGGTCTGAACTTCAAAATGGTATATAGGTTGTGGGGTCTAGGTGCCTGGAAAATTTCTGATTTTTGCAGGAATCTGGGGAAAAAGTTTAAACGCTTATATCTCCGTTAATATTGAGAATTTCGCAAAAGAGAGCTTAATTTGTGATCACTACTATTGGTAGAGGGTCTGAGCTTCAAAATGGTATAGGTTGTGGGGTCTAGGTGCCTGGAAAATTTCTGATTTTTGCAGGAATCTGGGGAAAAACTTTAAACGCTTATATCTCCGTTAATATTGAGAATTTCGCAAAAAGGAGCTTAATTTGTGATCACTACTACTAGTAGAGGGTCTGAGCTTCAAAATGGTATATAGGTTGTGGGGTCTAGGTGCCTGGAAAATTTCTGATTTTTGCAGGAATCTGGGGAAAAACTTTAAACGCTTATATCTCCGTTAATATTGAGAATTTCGCAAAAGGGAGCTTAATTTGTGATCACTACTATTGGTAGAGGGTCTGAGCTTTAAAATGGTATATAGGTTGTGGGGTTTAGGTGCCTGGAAAATTTCTGATTTTTGCAGGCATCGGGGGAAAAGCTTTAAACGCTTATATCTCCGTTAATATTGAGAATTTCGCAAAAAGGAGCTTAATTTGTGATCACTACTACTGGTAGAGGGTCTGAGCTTCAAAATGGTATATAGGTTGTGGGGTCTAGGTGCCTGGAAAATTTCTGATTTTTGCAGGAATCTGGGGAAAAACTTTAAACGCTTATATCTCCTTTAATATTGAGAATTTCGCAAAAAGGAGCTTAATTTGTGATCACTACTACTGGTAGAGGGTCTGAGCTTCAAAATGGTATACAGGTTGTGGGGTCTAGGTGCCTGGAAAATTTCTGATTTTTGCAGGAATCTGGGGAAAAACTTTAAACGCTTATATCTCCGTCAATATTGAGAATTTCGCAAAAAGGAGCTTAATTTGTGATCACTACTACTGGTAGAGGGTCTGAGCTTCAAAATGGTATACAGGTTGTGGGGTCTAGGTGCCTGGAAAATTTGCAGGAATCTGGGGAAAAACTTTAAACGCTTATATCTCCGTTAATATTGAGAATTTCGCAAAAGGGAGCTTAATTTGTGATCACTACTATTGGTAGAGGGTCTGAGCTTTAAAATGGTATATAGGTTGTGGGGTTTAGGTGCCTGGAAAATTTCTGATTTTTGCAGGAATCTGGGGAAAAACTTTAAACGCTTATATCTCCGTTAATATTGAGAATTTCGCAAAAAGGAGCTTAATTTGTGATCACTACTGCTGGTAGAGGGTCTGGGCTTGAAAATGGTATATAGGTTGTGGGGTCTAGGTGCCTGGAAAATTTCTGATTTTTGCAGGCATCGGGGGAAAAACTTTAAACGCTTATATCTCCGTTAATATTGAGAATTTCGCAAAAAGGAGCTTAATTTGTGATCACTACTACTGGTAGAGGGTCTGAGCTTCAAAATGGTATATAGGTTGTGGGGTCTAGGTGCCTGGAAAATTTCTGATTTTTGCAGGAATCTGGGGAAAAACTTTAAACGCTTATATCTCCGTTAATATTGAGAATTTCGCAAAAAGGAGGTTAATTTGTGATCACTACTATTGGTAGAGGGTCTGAGCTTCAAAATGGTATATAGGTTGTGGGGTCTAGGTGCCTGGAAAATTTCTGATTTTTGCAGGAATCTGGGGAAAAACTTTAAACGCTTATATCTCCGTTAATATTGAGAATTAATTTGAGCTTAATTTGCGATCACTACTATTGGTAGAGGGTCTGAACTTCAAAATGGTATATAGGTTGTGGGGTCTAGGTGCCTGGAAAATTTCTGATTTTTGCAGGAATCTGGGGAAAAACTTTAAACGCTTATATCTCCGTTAATATTGAGAATTTCGCAAAAAGGAGCTTAATTTGTGATCACTACTACTAGTAGAGGGTCTGAGCTTCAAAATGGTATATAGGTTGTGGGGTCTAGGTGCCTGGAAAATTTCTGATTTTTGCAGGAATCTGGGGAAAAACTTTAAACGCTTATATCTCCGTTAATATTGAGAATTTCGCAAAAGGGAGCTTAATTTGTGATCACTACTATTGGTAGAGGGTCTGAGCTTTAAAATGGTATATAGGTTGTGGGGTTTAGGTGCCTGGAAAATTTCTGATTTTTGCAGGCATCGGGGGAAAAGCTTTAAACGCTTATATCTCCGTTAATATTGAGAATTTCGCAAAAAGGAGCTTAATTTGTGATCACTACTACTGGTAGAGGGTCTGAGCTTCAAAATGGTATATAGGTTGTGGGGTCTAGGTGCCTGGAAAATTTCTGATTTTTGCAGGAATCTGGGGAAAAACTTTAAACGCTTATATCTCCGTTAATATTGAGAATTTCGCAAAAGAGAGCTTAATTTGTGATCACTACTATTGGTAGAGGGTCTGAGCTTCAAAATGGTATATAGGTTGTGGGGTCTAGGTGCCTGGAAAATTTCTGATTTTTGCAGGAATCTGGGGAAAAACTTTAAACGCTTATATCTCCGTTAATATTGAGAATTTCGCAAAAAGGAGCTTAATTTGTGATCACTACTACTAGTAGAGGGTCTGAGCTTCAAAATGGTATATAGGTTGTGGGGTCTAGGTGCCTGGAAAATTTCTGATTTTTGCAGGAATCTGGGGAAAAACTTTAAACGCTTATATCTCCGTTAATATTGAGAATTTCGCAAAAGGGAGCTTAATTTGTGATCACTACTATTGGTAGAGGGTCTGAGCTTTAAAATGGTATATAGGTTGTGGGGTTTAGGTGCCTGGAAAATTTCTGATTTTTGCAGGCATCGGGGGAAAAGCTTTAAACGCTTATATCTCCGTTAATATTGAGAATTTCGCAAAAAGGAGCTTAATTTGTGATCACTACTACTGGTAGAGGGTCTGAGCTTCAAAATGGTATATAGGTTGTGGGGTCTAGGTGCCTGGAAAATTTCTGATTTTTGCAGGAATCTGGGGAAAAACTTTAAACGCTTATATCTCCTTTAATATTGAGAATTTCGCAAAAAGGAGCTTAATTTGTGATCACTACTACTGGTAGAGGGTCTGAGCTTCAAAATGGTATACAGGTTGTGGGGTCTGGGTGCCTGGAAAATTTCTGATTTTTGCAGGAATCTGGGGAAAAACTTTAAACGCTTATATCTCCGTCAATATTGAGAATTTCGCAAAAAGGAGCTTAATTTGTGATCACTACTACTGGTAGAGGGTCTGAGCTTCAAAATGGTATACAGGTTGTGGGGTCTAGGTGCCTGGAAAATTTGCAGGAATCTGGGGAAAAACTTTAAACGCTTATATCTCCGTTAATATTGAGAATTTCGGAAAAAGGAGCTTAATTTGTGATCACTACTACTGGTAGAGGGTCTGAGCTTCAAAATGGTATATAGGTTGTGGGGTCTAGGTGCCTGGAAAATTTCTGATTTTTGCAGGAATCTGGGGAAAAACTTTAAACGCTTATATCTGCGTTAATATTGAGAATTTCGCAAAAAGGAGCTTAATTTGTGATCACTACTACAGGTAGAGGGTCTGAGCTTCAAAATGGTATATAGGTTGTGGGGTCTAGGTGCCTGGAAAATTTCTGATTTTTGCAGGAATCTGGGGAAAAACTTTAAACGCTTACATCTCCGTTAATATTGAGAATTAATTTGAGCTTAATTTGCGATCACTACTATTGGTAGAGGGTCTGAGCTTCAAAATGGTATACAGGTTGTGGGGTCTAGGTGCCTGGAAAATTTCTGATTTTTGCAGGAATCTGGGGAAAAACTTTAAACGCTTATATCTCCGTTAATATTGAGAATTTCGCAAAAAGGAGCTTAATTTGTGATCACTACTACTGGTAGAGGGTCTGAGCTTCAAAATGGTATATAGGTTGTGGGGTCTAGGTGCCTGGAAAATTTCTGATTTTTGCAGGAATCTGGGGAAAAACTTTAAACGCTTATATCTCCGTTAATATTGAGAATTTCGCAAAAAGGAGCTTAATTTGTGATCACTACTACTGGTAGAGGGTCTGAGCTTCAAAATGGTATATAGGTTGTGGGGTCTAGGTGCCTGGAAAATTTCTGATTTTTGCAGGAATCTGGGGAAAAACTTTAAACGCTTATATCTCCGTTAATATTGAGAATTTCGCAAAAGGGAGCTTAATTTGTGATCACTACTATTGGTAGAGGGTCTGAGCTTTAAAATGGTATATAGGTTGTGGGGTTTAGGTGCCTGGAAAATTTCTGATTTTTGCAGGAATCTGGGGAAAAACTTTAAACGCTTATATCTCCGTTAATATTGAGAATTTCGCAAAAAGGAGCTTAATTTGTGATCACTACTGCTGGTAGAGGGTCTGGGCTTGAAAATGGTATATAGGTTGTGGGGTCTAGGTGCCTGGAAAATTTCTGATTTTTGCAGGCATCGGGGGAAAAACTTTAAACGCTTATATCTCCGTTAATATTGAGAATTTCGCAAAAGGGAGCTTAATTTGTGATCACTACTACTGGTAGAGGGTCTGAGCTTCAAAATGGTATATAGGTTGTGGGGTCTAGGTGCCTGGAAAATTTCTGATTTTTGCAGGAATCTGGGGAAAAACTTTAAACGCTTATATCTCCGTTAATATTGAGAATTAATTTGAGCTTAATTTGCGATCACTACTATTGGTAGAGGGTCTGAACTTCAAAATGGTATATAGGTTGTGGGGTCTAGGTGCCTGGAAAATTTCTGATTTTTGCAGGAATCTGGGGAAAAAGTTTAAACGCTTATATCTCCGTTAATATTGAGAATTTCGCAAAAGAGAGCTTAATTTGTGATCACTACTATTGGTAGAGGGTCTGAGCTTCAAAATGGTATATAGGTTGTGGGGTCTAGGTGCCTGGAAAATTTCTGATTTTTGCAGGAATCTGGGGAAAAACTTTAAACGCTTATATCTCCGTTAATATTGAGAATTTCGCAAAAAGGAGCTTAATTTGTGATCACTACTACTGGTAGAGGGTCTGAGCTTCAAAATGGTATACAGGTTGTGGGGTCTAGGTGCCTGGAAAATTTCTGATTTTTGCAGGAATCTGGGGAAAAACTTGACACGCTTATATCTCCGTTAATATTGAGAATTTCGCAAAAAGGAGCTTAATTTGTGATCACTACTACTGGTAGAGGGTCTGGGCTTGAAAATGGTATATAGGTTGTGGGGTCTAGGTGCCTGGAAAATTTCTGATTTTTGCAGGCATCGGGGGAAAAACTTTAAACGCTTATATCTCCGTTAATATTGAGAATTTCGCAAAAAGGAGCTTAATTTGTGATCACTACTACTGGTAGAGGGTTTGAGCTTCAAAATGGTATATAGGTTGTGGGGTCTAGGTGCCTGGAAAATTTCTGATTTTTGCAGGAATCTGGGGAAAAACTTTAAACGCTTATATCTCCGTTAATATTGAGAATTTCGCAAAAAGGAGCTTAATTTGTGATCACTACTATTGGTAGAGGGTCCGAGCTTCAAAATCGTATACAGGTTGTGGGGTCTAGGTGCCTGGAAAATTTCTGATTTTTGCAGGAATCTGGGGAAAAACTTTAAACGCTTATATCTCCGTTAATATTGAGAATTTCGCAAAAAGGAGCTTAATTTGTGATCACTACTACTGGTAGAGGGTCTGGGCTTGAAAATGGTATATAGGTTGTGGGGTCTAGGTGCCTGGAAAATTTCTGATTTTTGCAGGCATCGGGGGAAAAACTTTAAACGCTTATATCTCCGTTAATATTGAGAATTTCGCAAAAAGGAGCTTAATTTGTGATCACTACTACTGGTAGAGGGTCTGAGCTTCAAAATGGTATATAGGTTGTGGGGTCTAGGTGCCTGGAAAATTTCTGATTTTTGCAGGAATCTGGGGAAAAACTTTAAACGCTTATATCTCCGTTAATATTGAGAATTTCGCAAAAAGGTGGTTAATTTGTGATCACTACTATTGGTAGAGGGTCTGAGCTTCAAAATGGTATATAGGTTGTGGGGTCTAGGTGCCTGGAAAATTTCTGATTTTTGCAGGAATCTGGGGAAAAACTTTAAACGCTTATATCTCCGTTAATATTGAGAATTTCGCAAAAAGGAGCTTAATTTGTGATCACTACTATTGGTAGAGGGTCCGAGCTTCAAAATCGTATACAGGTTGTGTGGTCTAGGTGCCTGGAAAATTTCTGATTTTTGCAGGAATCTGGGGAAAAACTTTAAACGCTTATATCTCCGTTAATATTGAGAATTTCGCAAAAAGGAGCTTAATTTGTGATCACTACTACTGGTAGAGGGTCTGGGCTTGAAAATGGTATATAGGTTGTGGGGTCTAGGTGCCTGGAAAATTTCTGATTTGTGCAGGCATCGGGGGAAAAACTTTAAACGCTTATATCTCCGTTAATATTGAGAATTTCGCAAAAAGGAGCTTAATTTGTGATCACTACTACTGGTAGAGGGTCTGAGCTTCAAAATGGTATATAGGTTGTGGGGTCTAGGTGCCTGGAAAATTTCTGATTTTTGCAGGAATCTGGGGAAAAAGTTTAAACGCTTATATCTCCGTTAATATTGAGAATTTCGCAAAAGAGAGCTTAATTTGTGATCACTACTATTGGTAGAGGGTCTGAGCTTCAAAATGGTATATAGGTTGTGGGGTCTAGGTGGCTGGAAAATTTCTGATTTTTGCAGGAATCTGGGGAAAAACTTTAAACGCTTATATCTCCGTTAATATTGAGAATTTCGCAAAAAGGAGCTTAATTTGTGATCACTACTACTGGTAGAGGGTCTGAGCTTCAAAATGGTATATAGGTTGTGGGGTCTAGGTGCCTGGAAAATTTCTGATTTTTGCAGGAATCTGGGGAAAAACTTTAAACGCTTATATCTCCGTTAATATTGAGAATTTCGCAAAAAGGAGCTTAATTTGTGATCACTACTACTGGTAGAGGGTCTGAGCTTCAAAATGGTATATAGGTTGTGGGGTCTAGGTGCCTGGAAAATTTCTGATTTTTGCAGGAATCTGGGGAAAAACTTTAAACGCTTATATCTCCGTTAATATTGAGAATTTCGCAAAAAGGAGCTTAATTTGTGATCACTACTACTGGTAGAGGGTCTGAGCTTCAAAATGGTATACAGGTTGTGGGGTCTAGGTGCCTGGAAAATTTCTGATTTTTGCAGGAATCTGGGGAAAAACTTTAAACGCTTATATCTCCGTTAATATTGAGAATTTCGCAAAAAGGAGCTTAATTTGTGATCACTACTGCTGGTAGAGGGTCTGAGCTTCAAAATGGTATATAGGTTGTGGGGTCTAGGTGCCTGGAAAATTTCTGATTTTTGCAGGAATCTGGGGAAAAACTTTAAACGCTTATATCTCCGTTAATATTGAGAATTTCGCAAAAAGGAGCTTAATTTGTGATCACTACTACTGGTAGAGGGTCTGAGCTTCAAAATGGTATATAGGTTGTGGGGTCTAGGTGCCTGGAAAATTTCTGATTTTTGCAGGAATCTGGGGAAAAACTTTAAACGCTTATATCTCCGTTAATATTGAGAATTTCGCAAAAAGGAGCTTAATTTGTGATCACTACTATTGGTAGAGGGTCCGAGCTTCAAAATCGTATACAGGTTGTGGGGTCTAGGTGCCTGGAAAATTTCTGATTTTTGCAGGAATCTGGGGAAAAACTTTAAACGCTTATATCTCCGTTAATATTGAGAATTTCGCAAAAAGGAGCTTAATTTATGATCACTACTACTGGTAGAGGGTCTGAGCTTCAAAATGGTATACAGGTTGTGGGGTCTAGGTGCCTGGAAAATTTCTGATTTTTGCAGGAATCTGGGGAAAAACTTTAAACGCTTATATCTCCGTTAATATTGAGAATTTCGCAAAAAGGAGCTTAATTTGTGATCACTACTATTGGTAGAGGGTCTGAGCTTCAAAATGGTATATAGGTTGTGGGGTCTAGGTGCCTGGAAAATTTCGGATTTTTGCAGGAATCTGGGCAAAAACTTTAAACGCTTATATCTCCGTTAATATTGAGAATTTCGCAAAAAGGAGCTTAATTTGTGATCACTACTACTGGTAGAGGGTCTGAGCTTCAAAATGGTATACAGGTTGTGGGGTCTAGGTGCCTGGAAAATTTCTGATTTTTGCAGGAATCTGGGGAAAAACTTTAAACGCTTATATCTCCGTTAATATTGAGAATTTCGCAAAATGGAGCTTAATTTGTGATCACTACTATTGGTAGAGGATCTGAGCTTCAAAATGGTATATAGGTTGTGGGGTCTAGGTGCCTGGAAAATTTCTGATTTTTGCCGGAATCTGGGGGAAAACTTTAAACGCTTATATCTCCGTTAATATTGAGAATTTCGCAAAAAGGAGCTTAATTTGTGATCACTACTACTGGTAGAGGGTCTGAGCTTCAAAATGGTATATAGGTTGTGGGGTCTAGGTGCCTGGAAAATTTCTGATTTTGGCAGGAATCTGGGGAAAAACTTTAAACGCTTATATCTCCGTTAATATTGAGAATTTCGCAAAAAGGAGCTTAATTTGTGATCACTACTATTGGTAGAGGGTCTGAGCTTCAAAATGGTATATAGGTTGTGGGGTCTAGGTGCCTGGAAAGTTTCTGATGATCATGCTAAGATCATCCAAAGGTATCCTTGCCCGGGGACCAGGGGATGTAATCGGAGGGTGGCAGTCCAGTTCGGCACGCCCCAAAGGGATAACACTATTCAAAAATCTAGAAAAGATTTTGTTTTTCTTCAGAGATAAATTAATGGAACAAAGGACCACCTCGTCACATTGAAGCCTTACTCTACGTGGTAATTAAATTTTTCAAAGGAATATAGACAAACGTGGAATTATCTCGTATCGTATTTTTAGATATCTGGAGACAAGTCTTTTTTCATTGTTTTCATTCGTCCTAACAACAAAGTTTTTCTTTTGACTTGGCTATTCAGAAAGTGTTCTCTGAATCTTGGAAGTGCTCGGGGCTCTCTAAAGATTCCGCAAACAATGGACTTTTTGTTATTGTCTCCGCGTTCAGAGGGAAAACTTCATTGGAGCCAAGAAAACCATTACATGGTTTTCCACACTGAGGCCGGAGCTTTCATGAAAAGCTTCCGTGAATTTTCATTTGTTGAGGAGTATCATACATCCCTTTGGCACCATTTCACAGTGTTTCATGTGCCTGCCGGATAACACGACGAACTCTCTGACTAAATTGTCCGTTTTTCCCGTTTCGAGAGCAAATTCATAAAGGATATCGACATTAGTTGCGTTGTTTGTGTCATCGCCTCCTCGAATTCTATTCCAATTCCCATCGTAATTGGGTCTGTGTGTAATTGAAAGTAGCCGCTTTACTTAATTAAGGGGTAACAATGTGTGGTGACGAAGTGCTGTGAACAGTAAAACGAGTTCATGGAGTATTGTGTATAAATTACAATTGCTATCAGGAAGGTGGAAAGCACGAGGAGGTTACGCGATTTGTGAGGTAGATCTGCTCAACGGTGCAGCATATCTGAAACAGTTTTTTGGTGGAGCAAGTGGCTATCAACTACTAATTAGTGGTGACCTCAGACAGCAGTCAGCTTCGATTTTTTGTAAGTTCCGAAAGCCAAGTAGAAAGAAAATAAGAAGATAATGAGATAATGCGATATTGTAGCCTGTACACCGTCATGACCATAAGAATTGGGGGTTCTAAATCGATATTTTTGCCTCACTGTATTATGGGGTTTAGAGGGACTTTCCATGGTTCCATTAGCACAAATATGTTTTGATAAAGTGTGAAGCATGAATGGGATCTTATCGTTACCTATAGAAGCAATTGAGGAACGACACGCACCTATACATACATATATAGGTAGTTATTTTGCAACATTGGGAGCTGTCTAGTCTATTTCATAGAGAGAATCTAAATACAGGCATTTAAAATAATCAATTCTAGGCGACATACATACTGGGAATGCAGTCTGAAAGTGTGAGTCAGTCTATTTGCTATAGGATTTCAATCTGCATGGCACAAAGCAAGTAGTGAAATAACAATGCAGAGCAGATTAGCGGAAAGCATAGAAGTATCTTGTTTTCCGCATAGGAGGCATATGGTCAATTTAATGCAGTACCCATTCCTCGATTTATGTTACTATATAAATGATTTGAAATATGAATTTTGCTCCAGGACAAGTCTATATTATCATGTATAAAGGGCCTGGACATATCAACAAGGAAAAAGGTTTAATTTATGTGGAATTTCTAACTGGTCCTAATTTTCTTGCCTTAATTACACATAAGTATGGAAGTGTATGGACAGTGACACATTAATTTGCTACAATTTTTCACTGAAATACGAAACTCAAGCACTCTTTTATGACGGAAAGCAGGTGTCCACGACAATGTTCACACACGTAACATCGGGCAACATTTATTTGTTTTCATTAGTGGCTACCATGTTCCATTCGTGACGTTCTAAACTGCTCCCTAATGTATATTTAGGCAAGCCGAAGCTCATATAAGATGCTTTGAATATCGCGATAATACACTGTACATGAAATATTCCTGTGATTATTCCCTGAAAAAGAGTCCCCAGTTATCATGTTTGTTTGGTAATGTGCCTTCATTAACTTAACCTTTTTTTATCGTATACAAGCAGTATCAAGATGAATATACATATAATCACACAAGCATCTCGAATTTTTTAATGGATAAAGAAATTGAAATTTATGTGCAAGACAGCGACACAATCAAGCAAAATAAACATCAACTTTTTTCCCACATGGGGCGCCGATTAAATATTTTCATTCGATTTCATGATATCAAAGATATGTCATCAGAAGATGCAAAAAGGACGTGTGCCCTCCATTTACTGCTCGCTCAAAGTACAGTCTTAGAAATTGGAATAAGTTTCATGCAAATGAATCCTGTGCTTTGCCACGGGTAACACATACATATATAGTAAGTATATGCAAGTTACTTATTCGTTTTGAGCAAGGGGGATATAATATTGCTGAAGGCTAGAAGCTGCCTTCGTTTTATTATCCACAATATTCGCGCATCTTGTACTTTGGAGGCTTCATAGTGTAAACATAAAGAAATTTTAAATCCTGTCTCATTGAATATCGTCGGAATAAGCATTTTTGGGGTTTGTGTGGAACAAAACCTTATTAAAATTGGTTTGTTGAAAGACGTCACTTTTTTTATAGAGGTCGAAAGCATGGAGTGTGTTACTATATCCTACCAAAATCGCCTCTCTTCTGCTATGCCACACAAAACTATTGGTTCACTTCTCTGCCACTTGATCGCAAGGGTTCTATCGTTCGAAGTTCCTCCTAAATACAGGTTATGCCACTTGCTGCACTTCACACTCCCTGGGACTCAGGCGTTTGCGGAATAATAACATAGTGTCTACTCGTTAAGAGGAGTTCAAACTGTTCCATCTCACTACCAAATCACAAGAACGGGCTTTGGGTTTTCATAGCTGCATTCACTTTAAAAGTCAGGACGAAAGGGGGAATTGTGACGTCCAAAACCATGTAAATACCGGCGGTCTCTATCATGTCCCACCATGACCCGGAAGTTCTTCGTGATGAGGTTTAAAAAATCTTTGAAAAGTTTGGGTTCGTGTCCCCTGATGAGCAAGCTAGACTATTCCATTTCTGGTAAGTTCACCCAGTACAGTTCCCTTTGCGGTTCTTCTTCATTTTTCAACTACGTACTCCTGAACTCATTTGCGATTTGACAGAATAGCTCTAGATCGTATAGTGGCGTCGCCGCTGCTTTCCTGACCAGTCCACTCCCACACCAGTTTGTAATTAACCTGTTAGGACCACAGTGCCTTAATAGCTGCTAGGATTCGGTTTGAATAGCAATGTTCTGCCCCTTATAATTCCTTTCAAGGTTGAAGGAGGCATTTCCGCCTTAAATATGCAGGTTTGTCACCAATTGGCTCAAGGTGCGTTTTCCTTGGATCAATGATCCCGGTGCCTGCTCCCGCTGCTATAAGGGATTTGTCAGTGTACCAGGTAACTAGCTGCTGGTTTAAATCATATGTCAATGCCACGCTTTCCCAGTTTAACCTGTTGCTATAACCTGTTTCAAATTTCTTATAGAACAACAGGTTTCAATCTTTTTGTCATATTATCCCTTGGTATCAGCAGTTCAGGACGCCGTCTAGAAACAATAAATTTTCCTTCGAATTCGGTAGCTCATCCCTTCACTTGTATTCCCAGACATTTTGAAAACCGCCGTCCTTGCCTGCAACTGTATGTGCAGATAAAGAGGATGGAGAAGAGGAAAGATGCCGTTGTGCATGTCCTATTGTTCCACTGATACACACGCAAGCCAGTTTTTGAAGTTTGTAAAAATTCTGGCTGTTGTTGTTCTGTTTGCCCAGATTATCGCCCCATAGATAATCATTGACCTTACTGCAGTGTAAATTCAGTGCAGTATTTTTGGGGTGCTCAGCCATTTCTTTCCCTATTTTGGGCCTGCAAGTAACCAGAGCCCTGGTGGCTTTTCGATTTATGTTTTCAACCATAGTAGTTTTTGGTCCAGTGTGATTCCCAAATATTTGGTCTCTGTTACACTTTCATGCTATGCAAACTAATGGTTTTCAGGTGATCAAGGTTGCGCTTCCTAATGAATGATACTATATTGGCCTTGTCTGTTTTATGCGCAGCCCTTCCTTCTTGCACCACAGTTACCAGTGATTCGCAGTCCAATTTGGTTTATGTCACATAGGGAATCCTCGTATTTTACCCCTAAAGATTAAAACAATTTCATCAGTCTAATCGTGGACTTGTATTCTAGTGTTTGTTAGCTCTGCTAGGAGTTCATCAACTACCATGCCCCACATTAATAGTGATAATACCCCACCTTGTGGACAACCTTGAGTAGTGTTCATTACAATAGAATTTGTACCTGTCGGTACTTCTATTTGCCTACTCTCTAAGATTCTGGGTGTTTCCTGCTCCCTAGCGGATTAGGGCGTCTCGTATCTCTTCGTGCGATATGCTATCGAACGCTCCTTCGATGTCCAAAAACCCATAGAGTGCTTTTTCCTGTTTTTATGGTGTACCGTACTGCGCCCATCAGCTAATACAGGACAGTTTCAGTTAACCATTCTACTCGGTAAGCGTGCTTATATGGATGTGGAGAATGTTAGATCTAATGACATGACATTCTCCACCATTTTAAGTACGAACGATGTTAGGCAGATTGGTCTGAAAGATTTGAGGTGTATAGGTTCCTTTTTACTCACTTTCGGAATAAAGACCACTCTTGCCCGTCTCCATACTCTTGGTATATATCTCAAGGCAATGCTGCCGTTTGCCACTCTCAGCAGAGATCCTAAGATGATTTCAAAGCCTGAAGTAGTGCTGGCAAAATCCAAAGCCATCTACTCCGGGTGATTTCAGTGGGTTCAATGTTCCCACTGCCAAACTAACCCCAGCTTGCAATTCACCCTTTTCTCCCTTCTGTACGAGTGACAAGCGGAATGCTATTGCCTTCCGCCGTGGAGTAGGCACCGGAAAATGGGTTCTGAGAAGTGGATGTATCCTGTCCTCCTCATATCCCATAAATGACCCTTCTTCTTCACATAGCCAGAAGATATTGCCTTGAATTTGGCTATTGCTGTGTTTAGTCTGGATGCTTCTGCGGCCTGTTTTATTTTGTAACAAAAATCACTTTGGGAAAATTATGTGTGACGTCAAAGGAAATCGTAGTAATGACCGGAAACCAAAATTATATAACAGTAGGGCGAATATTTAGCTAGCATAATTGTTAACAGATGACTCTAATGCCAGTAAGGAGGTCTTGTCAAAGGCGCAAAGTAGTTTTTTAGTACAGTGTTTGCATGCCTTTTTGGACCCGTTAAAGGAATTGTCCTATACTTCATTGTTCAGTATGGTTGTATAATTTAGTGTAAAAAAGCTTATTTAAAGTTATAGAACGAGTTTTTGTCTAGTGCTACGCATTCTATTGATGCAAGTCTACGTAAAGTAAGAACCTAACAATATCTTCACAGCATTCCCTGAAGCTGTATCGTTTTGCTTCCCTGATGGCGTTGCTATACGCCGCCAGTGTTCTTTTGCCAGCCTCCGTCCCACTCGATTAAGGAGTTTTCTCACATCCATTCTCATTCTGGCTAGGTTCTTGTTCCTCCAGGGAACGTTCCTTGATGATTTGACTGTCTTAATCTTAACTGGCTTCAAATGCGTCAATGACTACCCTGAAGAGGCTTCTCACCACTGTTTTCAGCTCTTTTTCGCTCCTGATATCACCGCTCCTTTGCAGATGAGCCATATTGTCACTCAGTTGTTTTGTGTAGGAGCCCCAGTCTGCTCTCTTGGAATTCTTTATTATTCTGTCTACTTCCAAGTTGCCCTCGATGTCCAATGTGATTTTTCTGTGAGCCGATATTGAGGGCTGAGGAGGCTGAGAGACTTTTCGATCGGCGGGATTGTTAAACCTAACAGTTAAGTACATTGAATTGCCCTCGATTTGAAGATGAGTTTTTTCGAGTAAATCAAAGCAGCACCGGGCAAAGTGACAGTTGGAATTTCGGCCTTAAATCGGCTCATGGAAAATGTTGAGGGTCCTATCATAAGAGCATGATATGTCTTTTCATGAATGCAACACAGTTTGTTTTGTTCTATGGTGCGCACGGTTGGGCTGAAGCACTTGACAGGGTAGTTGCGAGGGTGATTTCCATTACCGTCTTGCCAAGGAAAGTAAAATGATTTACAACTGCAAAGGAAGAGACGCAAGGGCGGTGGTAGCTCGTGAAGAACGACGAGATGTACTAAGGAGGCAGATATAATGCGCGGCTTATTAGCCACTTAACACCGTGATATTGATTATTTCTTTATCCAGTTTCTAATTAGGTATGTAGTTTTTCAGTTGTACCTGAGATTAGGAGACATGCATCCCTGACTGCATATATTGCAATGAGGTGGTGGACAACACCAATCACATCTCCTCTCTTGTGGAAGTGGGCGTAGGATTCTTCTGTAACTTTACCCAGATACAGGGAGCTTTTTACGAACCACAGTTTTCAGAAAGATGGAGAAGAGTACGGTCAAATGGACTTGTTCTGGGCATTATGTTCAGATTCTTGTTGCGAAGAAAATAGAATTCGACCGGCGGGGGACTGGATGCAGGGGGTTGTTTGAATTAACAATTCCCTTCCTTATCTGCCTTCCTTCTCTTCGTGAAAGGAATTCCCTGACTAGCAAGCTCCTTAAGGCGAGACTGGCCTGTGTCAAACGCAGGTATTCAATTGGTAGTCCGAGGGCTTACCATTGTGGAAGTCCAACACTGTGCGTAAACACATTCTTCTACTTTACCTAAAAAACAAGAGTATATTTTATCACTCGAACCTTTCATAAGATATTTCCTCTGTATTTATCACATTCACAGCGTAAAATGTACAGTAGGCCAAGTAGGTATGAAAGAAAAACGAACGGAAGAGAAAAAAATAAAAGATCCTATATACTATGCTATAGTAAGCGTTGAACGTATATGTACTTTCTATTGGTTCTCTTGGAATTGCAAAGAATACTTCATAGTTACAAAATCCATACAAACTCGAAATCATTTTTCGACGCTGAAGGTAGCTAAGAGAGCAGAGAATCACACTCACAAATTCGCTAGTGGTTGTCGGCATGGGGTCGGGACTCGGTGATGTTTGCAGATGTTTTGTAACATAATATCACATCGACACGGACGTTACAAAACATTACTTATCACAAGAGTAATATCATCATTACTTATTCACTGGGTGGTGATACGGTGATGTTTCGAATTTAAGTAGTGTTATGATGTTAAGTGATGTTGCGATATTAAGTGAACTCTTGATAAGTGGAAAATGTTCTTAACTTTAAGCTTAAAAGGTCAATAACTCACCTGCTATGGATAATCGCTAAGGTTCTGAAAAAGGGCACTATTCTTGAAGGCGGCAATTTAATGAGTATTAGCATGCTTTCTGCTATCGTAAAGATAATAGCTAAAATGATCCTGGGACGTATCAAGCTTCCGTTCTTCCGTTACTTCTTGCACTGACCACATTAACATCTCGCGGATCATTGTTGTGTGCTCTGTTTAGATCACCGCTTCATCTGGTCTTCATTGATTTCTAGAAAGCTTTTTACGGCATCAACAGGGAGTATATCTGAAATGCTCTATGCAGTAGAGGCATCATTGTGCGTGCTATATCGGGGTGTGAATTTTCAAAGGAATTTGAAGTTCAAAGCCGAACTGGTTAAATATGGAGGCGACCAATTACACCAAGTGGTTCATCAACTTGTGCTCAAAGTGTGGGACAGCGAATTAATGCCTGACGGCTGGCAAAGAGGCATTATCTGTCTGATATAAAAAGGGAGATATCACGCAGTGCAGCAATTATAGAGATATCACGTTGCTGAGTACTATCTATAAGATATTCTCCGCTATCTTGCTCAGAACATCATTAACCCATACTAAAGAGGCTTCACTCCAGGCAAATCAACAATAGATCAGATTTTCTCTGTGCAGCAAGCGATGGAAAAAACTGTTGAAATATGTAGTTGCACCATCTATTTATCGACTTTAAAGCCGCTTATGATAGCATAGCCAGGGTAAAACTGTACACAGCCATTCAGTATTCCGACGAAATTAATAAAACTGACTAGGCTGACTCTGACCAGTGTGCGAGGCCAGATAAAAGCAACAGGATCACTCTTAAAACCATTTAATATCAACAACGGTCTTTAACAAGGGGATGCCGTTTCATGCGTCCTCTTTAACCTGGCGCTGGAGAAAGTGATCCGTGATGCTGAGGTAAATGCGAGGGGTATGATCCTCTTTAAGTCCACCCAACTACTGGCCTATGCTGACGATATCGACATCGTGAGAAGAACGAACCGTGACGTTCAAACTGCCTTCATCCAGATCGAGCAGAGATCAATAAAGGCAAGACAAAATATATGGTGGCAACTGCACTGGTCAAACGGGAAGAATAAACATAGGGGACTACAAATTTAAGACTGTTGATAATTTCTCCTATCTAAGGTCGAAAATCACAACCGATAACAGCTACGACGATGAAATCCGAGCACGGTTGTTGGCAGCCAACAGAGCCTATTTCAGCTTACAAAAACTGTTCCGCTCGAAACATCTCACCATAGGGTCAAAGCTCTTACTGTATAAGACAATGATCTTGCCAGTCCTCATGTATTCCTCGGAGACCTGGGAGAGAAGAATCCCGCGAAGAATTTTTGGCCCCCTACATGAGGATGGACGATTCCGTAGCCTACATAACGAAAATACCATGACCGTCCGGTTGTGGATAAAATCCGGCTCAATAGGTTACGGTAGGCAGGTCACTTAATCCGTATGGATGAGGATGATCCAGCCCCGAAGGTTTATAAGGGCAATATCTATGGTAGAAAAAGAAGACGAGGCAGACCCTGCCCAAGATGGAGCGGTGGCATAGGTCAGGACGCCAGACAGCTTTTAGGGCTATCGAAGTGGTGGACCTTGGCCCAAAACCGAGATGTCTGGGGTTCCTTATTAAGGCAGGCCTAGACCGGATTCCGGTTGTTGCGCCGTTGATGATGATGATGATCTGGATGCAATCTCGAGGGTTTTATATCCCCATTCACCGTATCAAGTCACTGTTGTTTCGGCCGGCCTTTTGGTCGTTTACCATCGACTTCGATGTTCAGACCAATGTTGGCAAGTGAATTTTCGTTAGCGCGAGTTACGTGATCATACCATCGAAGACGCCTCTCTCGTAGTTTTTGCACGATTGGCGCAGTCTTATATCGATCGAGGATATTCTCATTTCGGACGTAATCAAAACTTGCCAGGCCACTAGTCCAACGTAACAGGTCAACTCTCAGAACCATAGAGAGCGACAGGATGGACGATATTGCGGTAAATTTTAGATTTGAGACGAACACAAGTTTTGCAACGCTGCTTCATCCAGGTTGCGTTAATATGTGGAGCAATTTCATAGTACAGTTCTTCGTTGGCTGATAGTTCTGGGCAGGTCACTCCCGCTGACAGTGATTGTGCCTGTTTTATTGGGATCGGTCGTCAAAAATTCGGTTTTGTTCAGTTTGTTTTCCTAGCATCTGATAGTAAAAATGATCTCGAGCAACTTGTTCAAAAATGGAATGATCGCCTCATGCAACATGGTCGCAGATTGAATTTAAACAAAACTGAATTTTTGACGACCGATTCCCATGAAACAGGCACAATCACTGTCAGCGGCAGTGATCTGTCCAGAACTGAGCGATTTAAATACCTCGGGTCAAGGCTATCAGCCAATGGAGAGCTACGTTATGAAATTGCTTCACGCATTAACGCAACCTGGATGAAGTGGCGTTCCACAACTGGTGTCCTTTGTGATCGACGTATCAACGAACGTCTCAAATCTAAAATTTACCGCAATGTCGTCCGTTCAGTCGCTCTCTATGGTTCTGAGTGTTGGCCGACCATAAAAGACAATGAACGGCATCTCGCGGTAATGGAGACGAAGATGCTACGTTGGACTAGTGGCGTCACACGTTTAGATCACATCCGAAATGAGGATATCCGCGATCGTTATGGGGTTGCACCGATCGTGGAAAAGTTGCGAGAGAGGCGTCTTCGATGGTATGGTCACGCAATTCGTGCAAGCGAGAATTCACTTGCAAAGATTGGTTTGAACATCGAAGTCGATGGTAAACGACCAAAAGGCAGACCTAAGCAACGGTGGCTTGATACGCTTGATGGGGATTTGAAAGCCTCGAGATTGCACCCAGATCAGGCATTCGATAGAGCCAAATGGCGAAGCCGATTACGACGAGCCGACCCCGCTTGTGAACGGGACAAAGGCTGAAGAAAAAGAAGAAGAATCTGAGACACATTCAAACGTTCTCTCCAGAAGAAATGCAATGTAAAGAGGGTGATGCTTTCCACGGTGTTTCTCCATAAGTAACCGCGCAGCGTGTATTACGTTAGCAGTTCCGCAGTTCTTGACAAATCAGGCTTGATTTACGGTTATTTGAACAATTCCGCGAATACGGTCGTCAAGAATGCGTTCAAAAATCTTCATGGCATGGGAAGGACGGTAATTTGAACATTCGGCTGGACTTCCTTTCTCTTTCCAAATTGGAACTTTGGTACTTTCTTGCCAGTTAGACGGTGTTCTACCTTTCTCAATTTCTCGATTGAAGAATTCACTGAGCCACAGTGTTGGGTCCCAGCTCTTCGTTTTCCAGAGCTCAGATTCGATGTCGTCATGTCCTGTGGCTTTCCCGATTTCGGCGCTGATAGGTGGAACTGCCACTAATGTCAGCAATAATTGTGGAAGTGGAGGATGAACAAATTCTTCAGTTAAAATCTGCTCCAAGTATTCTCGCCATTTATCTGCTTTTACTGAAATTAAGTTGTTCCGGTCTAATGTCCTTCGTACTACTATATGGGGGTAGCACATGGAAAGTGATTGAAACTCTGTTGCTAAGAATTAATAGTTCTGTTCCAGGTCAACATTGAAAATACTATCCTTAGATTGGTTACTAATTCCAACTGGATGATGATTTTGGTTGTTGATGCTGATATCAAATCTCAATCAACTGATAATTGATGTTGTAATTAAATTTTCCCCCATGGTATTACACTTCTAAGAAGCCTTTCCTAGATAGCATTGAGAAGTTCAGTAGTATCAATATAAATCCTTTACGTTTTGTTGTTGTTTGTTTCTTCTATTAATTTCACCTCCACTGTATTATAAGCCTTTTATCAGCCGATACCACTTTGGCTGGTTAAAGGATGCTTCCAAGTTAAGTTTCCCTATCTTTCCTTAAATGTTTTGTTACTATGGGAGCTATACTAAACTTTCTTCTATCTTTCGGGAGTTGAGTTTGGGATCATATTGGGCTTTTTTGAGCTACATCATTTTGGAGTATTTAGTTCAGATAGCTTAGCTGGTAATGTTATGGACTCCATTGTGGGTCTTAATCATTCCAAGCACAAAAAATAGGAAATCTCCCGGTAAAAGTTTGTATATATTTCTCTGCAAGAAACTGCTGCATGGGCATAAGGACAACCTAATGAAATATTTAAGGAAGTGCATATGTATGTATTTCCCTTTTTAAAATCCGAAATTTGATGGGGTTATTGTCCTCCGGACGATTCTTACCCACGCACAGAAGTCATTTCAATTACAAATTTCTTCCGTAATTTAAGCTTCCCATGGAATATACACCCCTTGATTATTTCTAGAATATTTTTCGCGTTATAAAGCTGATGGTTATATGCCACAGCATCCACACACTTAACCATTCAGAACAAGAGTACGTCTGTTTTTAATAGGGCTCAACGTGGGTACACACAAAAGTTGTCAGCCATTAAGCTCGGAATAATACCCCGCAGGATATTCTGACCTGCGAGTGAGTTCTAACTCATGTAACATGTTTTAATTATCGCGATAATCTAGTGCATATAAGAGTGTCCCACAGTGTTGTGAGCACCTACAATGAAACAGTATCCGGGAATCGGTGCTTGTAAGGAAATATGTGCTTTTCACACCATTGTTGTTCACTGCGTGGTACACACATGTATTCATAGAGGGATTGAAGAGAAAAGTTTATTTCTAAGGGTTTTATTTCAATTTACGCTTGAGATTTTTCAAGTGCCTTCGATTTTATGCTATTCGCAATACATGGTATTTTTTCATGAGGACTCTAAACTTTTTATTTAAGAGTTCGTTGAATTGGAAGCGTATTCCTTTTATGTAGTCATTACACACTTTATATCCTTAAATATTCTTATCCAGGTTTATTTTGGCGATTGGTTTTATTAGCAGAGCATGCAACCCGTATCCTAATTGCTCAAATCAAATATTTTAAATTCATATATTTATGTACATTATATAAACGTAAATTGTGCCTGTAAATTTGTAAATTAATTTGAGGGAAAACGCTTCTTCAATTAATGGATATTTTTTTATTTACTTTTTGTAATTTTTATAAAGACTCACTCCTCTCACTTGAACCTTCGTCATTCATTTTGTGTCATTCTTTTCATAATTTTGATAAAGGTTCGGTTTGAGTGGAAATGCCATGTCTTAATAAAAATTAATAATATTACCGCTGGGAGCGTATGGTTTCTAAGACCCTTCATTTCAACTCAATTTCAGAATCTAGAAAATCTGCCTAGCAAGAAATTAAAAAGAAGGGTGTCTTTTGTCACCATAGTTTGAGTATTGGGAAAATGAACTACTCCTTCCTAAAACATTTTTTTTTTAATTTCTCAAACGGCATGCTATTTGTAAATAGCCGACATCATATTTAAAACTTACCCGTGTGAAGGTTGTTTTTTTTTCGCTTTTTTTAGAATTTTTTTGTGAAGAACTGGATAAAGATACAAATATGAATTTTTCACCATATATTTACTAATGTATTGAGCATGCGTAGTATTTTTTCCAATCCGATGGCATGGTTCGTTATTGAAATACAGAGCAATTTATACGCCCATCTCCAAAAGAAGGTGTTTTTCTGCTGCCACACTAGTTGGAAGGAGAGGAGAGTTGGAAGGAAAGGGAAGTGACAAAGTTTAGGATGGGAGCAGTAGTGGATAAGGAACGGTGTAAACCGCTTTGTTTGGGCATGGGAGTAGCGACCTGTGTAAGGAATTACTCGACCATCTATGACTATGTTTTGTGTGTTTCTTATATAAAGACATTTGAGCCGGCATTTGCCCCATTAGCACCTCCACCGTAATGTATTGCATATATTGTGTCAAAATATTCACTTTCGCGGCTAACATTGAAACTCTTAGAAGTTTCACTGAAGTGACAACTTTGACCTCCTATAACTCTCTTATTAATGGTGTAATTTCCACCAAACTTGATAGAATAATGCTTTTGTGCAATATGGTAATATACTATTATTAATTTTATTTAAATAGATATCGGTATGGAGGGACTTTCGGAGTCTAGGAGCATAGTGGCAGCTTGGTGATTTTTCTCAGATTTTTCGGATAGGTAGGTTCTGAGAATGGGTCGGTGAAAGTGATCTTTCAGCGGCCGCTCTCCTTCTGGTGAAATTAATGTCAGAATTTAGACCAACTTTGAAAACTACTAACCGAGACCGTTCAATTGATACTCCATATGACTATATCCTGTGAAAAAAGATATAAATTCCACATAGAATTATGCAATTCACTTCACTAAATGGATATTCACAGTTCTCAACTTCCCACCAAATTTGGTGTTAATCGGTATAACCGTTTCCGAAAAAAATGTGTGACAGTAAACCGATTTTAATGAAGGTTTGTTTTACTCAAACCCTTAAATGGGAGCACCTCTTCCCTTCTTATTTTTCCCCTAATGCATGAACTTGGCTTTTGTTCAGGTGCAGATTCTTCGCATTCAGCGAACTTTCTATGGCGTTTATTTCTTCTCTTGGAATTGTTTAATTGAATTCATTGCTCGTGATCGCTCCACTGAAAAACTTGGAATTTTTGCGACTTGACTTTTCTTCTTTAATTTTTCCTTACCATCCAGTCTCTCACGCAGTGTCTACCAAGGGACAATTTTGGCTTATTATAGCTTTATTAATAATAGTGCGATTTCCACTAAACTTGGTAAGATCATGCTGTATGTTATAGCCTACATTACTACTACGATGAACTTATGGGGAGTTTTCCAGCCAAATACTAAAAATTATAATAATATACTATTATTTACTTTATAAGGAGGGTATTTCGGTGCTTAGGTACCATTGAGACGTACAAACTGCCATCATCCAGATCGAGCAGGCGGTGATTGGCGCGAGATCTTGGACTACACATGAATGAAGTATATGGTGGCAACGTCAGCACCGAAAACCAACCAACCAAAAACATCAATCCGCACTGGTCGAACGGGAAGAATAAAGATAGGAGAATACAATTTTGAGAGCGTTGATAATTTCTCCTATCTAAGGTCGAAAATCACAATCGATAACAGCTACGATGATGAAATCCGCGCACGGTTGTTGTCAGCCAACAGCGCCTTTTTCAGCTTACAAAAACTCTTCCGCTCGAAACGTCTCACCATAGGGTCAAAGTTCTTACTGTACAAGACAATGATCTTGCCAGTCCTCATGTATTCCTCGGAGACTTGGGTTCTTAGCAAGAAGAATTGCGAACTCTTGGCCGCTTTCGAGAGAAGAATCCTCCGAAGAATGTTTGGCCCTCTACATGAGGATGGACGATTCCGTAGTCTACATAACGACGAAATATATATTAGCGATACCATGACCGTCAGGTTGTAGATAAAATAGGTTATGGTGGGCGGGTCACTTAATCTGTATGGATGAGGATGATCCAGCCCGGAAAGTCTATAAGGGCAATATCTATGGTAGAAAAAGAAGACGAGGCAAACCCTGCCTAAAATAGAGTGATGGCGTAGGTCAGGACGCCAGACAGCTTTTAGGGATATCAAATTGGTGGACGTCGGCGCAAAACCAGGATGTCTGGAATTCCTTATTAAGGCAGGCCTAACCGGATACCGGTTGTTGCGCCGTTGTTGATGATGAGGTAACATTTAGAAGCAGCCTGTTGATTTCAAATATCGGTTGGGTAGTTTCTGAGAGTGGGTCCGTTGAAGAGATGATCATTTTCGACCCCCCGCATTCCCCACCTTTCTAACAAATGTGAAAACTAAGACCGGCTTTGGAAAGTACTAATCGAGGCATTTCATTTGATATCCTACATGAACCGATTTAGTAAAAAAAAAATGTACACCGTCGTTCTCTTTAAATTCAACCTGAAAGGATATAACTCATTGTATGGGTGGGCGTTCGCAGTTCCCACCTTTCCATCAAATGTGTCAATCGCTATAACCGCCCCCGAGAAAAATGTGTGTGACAGACAGGCAGACACACATTCGGCTTCCGTACTGCCAGATCAACGCTCGACGCCATCAAACTGGTCACTGGCTTAGCTGAAAATGCGATGCACCGAAGGGGTAGAACTAGCAAGTATTGTGCTGTGATTACCCTTTACGTACCAAATGGGTTCAACTCTGCCAGTTGGAACGTTATAAGGAGGTTATTGGCGGAGATTGGTGTACTCAGTTAGTTAACTCCGCTAGCCGACAGCTACTTAATAGATAGAAGGTTCTGGTATGAGACAGGCAATCGAACCAAAGAATACATTGTTCCCGCGGGTGTTCCACAGGGCTCTGTGCTGGGACTGCTATTGTGGAACATCATGTATAACGATGTCCTCAACGTCCCAGTTGCTAGCGAGGCCATAATAGTGGGTTACGCCGATGACATAGATTGTTGTTGTAAAAGACCTCGTGGATGCGGAATTATTTCCATCCGCTGAAAGATGCATATTTTGCATTCGCGGAATATTAAAACAGAATCGGTGCTTATCACGAAGCCCGCGATGCACTCGTAGACTACTTATAGCTAGAGTAGTTAGCTCTATACTGCTTTACGCAACGCCAATTTGGTCAATTGCATTGCATACCGCATGCAATGCTCAAAAAATGAGCACGGTGTATAGAAAGACCGCCCTAAGAGTGTGCTGTGGTTATAGGACCATTTCGGATAAAGCGGCCTATGCAGTAGCCGGAATGATGCCGATCGACATTTTCGCCGATTAAATGGCACGTACCAATGATGAACTAGATTCTTCCTCTGATCGGCAAATGAAAAATGCCGAAAGGGAGAAATCGTTAAGCACGTGGCAGCAACATTGGGAACAGGCGAAAAAGAGTCGATGGACCCATATATTGAATCCCAGCATGAAAGTGTAGACGCAGAGAACGCATGTGAAATAAACTATAACCACCATGTCCCGTGAGAAACTGCGTGAGATTTCTCACGGGATATGGTGGTTACCGTAAATATCTCTATAGGTTTAAACTGGACAGCTCACCCAACTGTACCAGCTGCGACGGTATTCCGGAGGACCCGGAGCATGTTTTCTTTTATTGTCCGAGATTCACTGAGGAACGCAAAAGTCTAGAGGATTCATTGGGAGGAACACTTGCACCGGAAAATATAATTGGAAAAATGCTTGCATGCCAGGTGAGCTAGAATGTAGTGAGCGACATGGTAGGGCGGATTCAGTGCAGATTAACAGCCGCATGGGAGGCGAGAAAGGAGCGGTTGCGAATGCAATCGATAAGCGAAGGGAAAGGCTAGAGCCAAGCCATGTCCACCCCGCAACGAAATATATTGTGGTTGTTTCGCGGGGAAAAGGACAAGAGTGTGCATGGGGTGGTTTTAGTGGGTAAAAATCCGACACGCTGGGATATGTGTACCTGTGTCTTTGGAAGATTTCCACCTCCGGAAAAAAGAGACAGATGGGCAGACAGACAGTAAACCGATTTTAAAAAGCAAAGCACAAAAAAAACAAAGATAAAGAGTTAAAATCTCAACAAACTTTTCGTATAGGTACAAACTGCCACTGGATCAGAAAAGTCTGGTTTCAATATTGGTTTATGTCGTGCTTCAGTTCGAGAAGGTATACCTTTCCAAAAATTTGGCAATGAAATAATACGTGTAGCAGGACTTGTTGTTAGCCAGCGGTGCAGTTGAAAACTATTGTTATTGATATAGGAGTCAAACCAAGGGGTATGTGTGTAGTTTAAGTTGCCCTCTAAAATTAGGGTCTACGATTTGCCAGGTGGGCGTGGTTGATCCGCGCAGAAGGAACTGATGGTGTAGAAGTCATTCGGATTAAAGGTTTGATCTGGATAATAGACGAAGAATTTAAGGAAGCTAATGGGTGGGAAGAGTTGTATAGTAAAGAATTTGCCGGAAACTAGAATTGCGGTGCATCTGACCAAGCTGCAAGCATTTGGTTTGAATAGTGTTGGTCAAAGTTAGGAAATGAGGGCCTGTGACATTATTTGCGCGTTATGTTCACCGAGGAACAATTCGAAATCGTGTCTACGGGTCCGATCGACTAAAGAGTTTATCTTTAATTCAAAGATCCTAGCATCCATGATTGACGTCATTAGGATGATCATAATCATAAATTGCCGACATTGTTCGGCGAACAGACACTGATTCGGGATGTTTTGGTTGGGCAATGTTGGAGGAGCTGGTGTAGTTAGGTTGCCGCTGCAGATTGAACTAGCGAAGTATACGGAAGGCCGAGTGGAAGCGAGCGTTGAAACCTCGTGTTATTTGTTGGGTTGGACAAGGTTTACTGTAAAAACTGCATTGTCGCCCTACATTCAGCGCTTAGGCGACAGGGACAGGTCTAGCTTTTCATGAGTCAGCCTTAGTCCAAGCATTACTTTCTTTTCGATAGGATGTCGGTTCATTTTAGGCACCATTATTCTATTTATTGAAGCTTTAGCCTAGTTTCTCAAAGTGAGCAACACGTAGAACCCTGATGGCTATGGCATATTCTTAATTGCTTAGTATAAATTCCGATAGTTCAACAATTTTGACTCCAAATATGAATCTTCAGATCTGACTTCTACTCAACAGCAGAAGAGCTGCATCATAGTAATTTCCGTTCCTAATTCGCTACATTTCAGGGTGTTTAGAGAGCTCCTTTGGTTTACGTCTTTTACCGCACTAAATATTGAAGGAAATTTCATAGTTGCTGAGCTTCTCCTGAATATATCCAGCTTTCGATCCTGATTTCTATGATTCCTAAGCTTGACTGCGGTTGCTATCATTATGCCTTGTGATGCCTATTGTTCTCTTTTGTTGTCACGGATCGGGCAGATCCAGTTTTCCATGTTACGCTTCAATTCCGACAAGTAAGTTCATTTCTATTCCAAGACAAACTATCCCACGCTGGGCGCTATTTATGTTTTATTGGGCCATGTATTATGTATGGTTAATGGGTGGATGAAAACACTAAGTTTAACCATATCTATATTCATGACATGTTAGATATACATAATCCAACTTTATCAGAGTTGATATTAGCTGGCATTTACCCTTTCATCTTTTGTGTTCTCATTGTTCTTAAAATTTTTTCTATTGGGTTGGTATCTGGTTATTAAAACCAGACAGCTGCCCATTTTCATTAAATTTAAGCATAAGGTAATATGTAATATGGTTGGCATAAACCACTACGCTGAGCAAAACGCGACAACTACAATACACCATCATCCTTGTGGGTTCCTGGTAGTATGATTCAGGATCTGAATATAAAAGGCTAGCATAAATAATAAACAAATAACATCCTTCGCGAAAAATGAAGGCTGAAATGGCCGAAGGATAGAGTCCTGAAGGAACTCCGATGGGGTAAACATAGAGACGAGATCAACTACAGAATTAAACGCGATTTACTCTATCATCTCAGTAAGAGCCCAACCAGTAGAGACTAGTTTCTGAAAATCCATACGTCGATGTTTGGTGAGAAGCAAGGAGTAGTCAATAGAGACGAAAGCGTCGGAGTCAGTAGCATACAAACCTCCACTAGAGGTCGTTATAAGCAAAGATTGTTGAATATTATCCTCACAACAGTAAGAAAGAAGGAAATAAAAGAAAAAAAAGAAAAGAATAAAAGAAGGAAGGCCTTGTCACCGGGTTCCCTTTTCCAATGATTATCCCCTTCTTCCACTCATTGGGAAAGCACTTCTGAACGACAGCCAGATAGCGGAGACGTATTGAGTTGGAGTCCAACGCTCAGCTCCCTTGGGAGTAGACGCAGTAGTAACAGGTAAGCGACCGATGATGGCCCCTTTGAAACTTGATATCAACACCTTTTCCCTTAAGGACAGAAGACTACTCCTAAGTCTATTATCAACGTCGATTTGACCGTTACCGTTCAGCCGAAACTCAACTGACATTTTGTCACCGAAGACGAGGTGATGAAACTTACAGAAATCTACAAACGTTAAGCCATACTTTGGCAGATCTCATCTTAACATTCAGATCGATCATCACGGCAATAATGTCACCTTTAGGGAGCATTCCTCTGCACTGGTGCGTAACATTGTAGAATTGTATAATAATGCTCTTAAATCTACACCGTAATCTAGCAATCAAAATCCTGTCAGAGTCTAGCTCGCAGGTTGTGAGAGCATGCTTCTATCGAGCATTCTGGGACTCTCGATATCATTGTCGAGGAGTTTCGATGACCAAAGGCCCTAACCATAACGCCAGTCTCTACCCGAGGCATATTGTAGGGAGAAACTTTCCAGATAAGTAAAAATACTTTGAGTGTATTCATGAACTCGAGCTCCTGTGATGCTGACATTCTATTACATTGTGGGAGTAAATTCACACGAACTTTGACCTTCCATGATCTTATCAATAATAATAAATCTTCCAAAAACTTTGCAGTAGTTACGATTCTATCATATTTTGCAACTGACTATAATAAGCCGAAGACGTGAAAATATAAGTTCCATCTGATATTCTATTTCAGTATTAACAGTTTCAGCAGCCTATACCTTAGTACTTTTCCAGTTCAACTAATTAGGGTGTATACATATGTACATGTATATAGTGATTAAGATAAATGAATTTTACAGGAGTGATGCCCTGGAGTGATCACCCAACCAACCATTTATATGGTTGCCCTTCATCCTTGGTATGGTATAATGCGTCAACTAGTTCTGCTATCGTTCGCGGTTACCTAAAATGTCCTTCAGCACCCCCAATGACTTCCCTTCACACTCACATTTCTCGTCTACTGTTCTAGGCCAAGTGCCCTTGGGGCGATTCACTCATCGGCCATCCTGAGAGAGTAGGTCCCACTGCATGCAATAGCCCGCAGTGTAATTGTTGCCAATCTGTAATGTGTGACCTATCCATTGCGACCTCCATCTTCCGAACACAGTGCGCCCACCAAGTTCTTAGTTTGAGATAGTATCAGGCCAACGCACTCCGATGATACAACGTGGAGAGGTATTGACAAAAGCTTGGAGTTTTTGGGTAACATTGGAGTTCAATTTCCATGTGCATAGCAACACAGAAATAACACTAGCGGAAAACGATCTGAACTTGACCTTGGTGGTAAGATAACCGCATTTCCAGATTCTAGACAGGGTAGTGAAAACGGATCTTACGCTGTTAGTACGTCGGTAACATTCATTTCAGTGCCACCGTGTCGGCAGATGCTCTGCCCATTAATGGAGGTAGGGAGAATATGATAGGTCAGAAGCAAGTCATCATCATCTCTGCCCTGGGAGAATCGTGACCGAACACGACATGAGTGCGAATTATATCCAAGTGAATACTGCCTTATATATTCAGACCCAAATTGGGCCGAAACGAAATTATTTTGTTTGAGCATCCAATTGATGTTGGATCAGACAAATTGGGTAGAAACTTTCTTCCACTTTCGGTCATGAGTTGCCTCTGCCCTGGACGAAAGTGTCAGCCATTCTTTCCATAAATCTTTTTATGCACATATCCTATAACAATTCTATCATAATGCTAACTTCTGAGAATTTTATTCGAAACGTTAAGTACCGTACCCGGAAAAGTCTCGCTTGAGGTCACATTCAGCATAAAAGAGACATTTTCATAGCTTCCAAAGAATCGCCCTTAGTCACGACTTCCTACGAAACAGCAAAACTCGACCTAACCAAAGTGTAAGCAAAGGTAAAACAATACACAATGGCTATAAGCCAATTAAGCCGATTCTTAGGCGAAAGTTTCTTAGGAAAGTTTGCGGCATAGCTGCATGGCCACGTGACCAGTAAAAATAAAGTCTTCCGGTGCTATAATTCTTTTTCCAATTCCCCGTTCCTTCTATTTGGTTAGTTGGACAAGTATTCCCTTACATCCGTCATTAGACCAGAGTCTCAAATAATTAAAGTTAATGTCACGATATCTTGCGAAGTAGGCATTTTTTATCCTTTCAATGTCACGGGCAAGCTCAAATGGTGAAATAAAAATTACTCGTTGCGTGTTATGGGCTGTGTAATAATAAGGTTTCTTCCAAATGAAATGGTGAAATGAAACGTCGAAATAAAATATTATTTGCCGAGTTGTCACAATCTCGGCAGATGCCGGATTTTACCTAATACTAGTACTAAGTGTCAAGCATTTAGGCTAGGACGATCCTACCTACTTAAATTATAAAGGGGCGCTGGTGGTGGTGGCCAATGGTAGGTTATTTATTTATTAGTTTGGCAGATTTTTGGATTTATTTGTTCCGGTGAATGGAAATGAAACGAAAACAGAGGGAGAGATAAAATCTGGTCCCTGAACTTCGTTCTCGGTTAACATGGTTTAATCGTCACATGAGTTTGGATGTATTCAAATTTGGTTTGCCCCTAACAAACAGGAGGCGTGAAGTCTTCAGAAAGACAATCTACCGGACAGCTTCTGAGTAGGTATACTTCCTTTAAATAATTACTGCTAAAATCGAAGCCTATGGCTGCAAGTACCCGGAAGCTTTTTTGGAAAATACAACGGTCAGCTTTCCATCTAGTGTATTGCTCTGCTTATGGTGTCGTACCGCATCAGGCCCAGAGAACTTATTTGAAGTTGTACCATAGCTCTTACCACTCTAACATAGAGATGTCCAAAGTCATACAGAATGCAATCTCAACAGTATGCAGTATTCGACGATTAAGTTGGTATTTCCGTGGTGGGATTGTGCCTTAGATTTCTTCCCAGGGTGGGTTTGGTCATCATAGCCAGCCCACAAGGGGTCTTTCACATTTATATGGTTGCCTTTCCTCCCTTGATGGAGTCTTGGATTGTTCCATCCTCTCTTTATGACAAAAGCGTTGATGTGGTATTCGACATAAATCCCCATTAAAAAATTAGAAAAAATAAGAATTCGCACAAAGTGAAATCGAAACCAGAATGGAAAGATATCAAAATTGGAAAACATAAATAAGTAAACATATTTCTGGACGAACATTAAGAAGAAAAGAGGATTTTAGTCCAAAATGAAAAACGAGTAAATACGAGGCTAAAATATAATTATAATCATTAGAAATGTTGAGTTCAAACGAAAATTCATCCTTTCGAAATTCCTTTACTTGCGGGCTAGTCGCTTTCGAAATTGTACGCAGCCTTCTATGGTTGAAATTGCTGGACAACTACTACTTTGCTCTACGAGTTGGGGCTAAAGAATACACTTAAAGTGTTTTCCTGCGAAAGAGGCGACTAAAAAGGATAGAAATTTGTGGGCTAGCAATCTCCAAATTTTGAAACTTTATTGCTACTGAAACGTCTCGGATAGAGGCTGACCTCACGCCGCAGACCATCGAACATGGACTACGATTGATTTCTGGAATGTGCGCACGCTCCTCGAGAATGGTAGCTAGGGTCCCCAGAATATTCACTTTCTTAAACTCGAGCGAGAATTCCAACGATGTACGTTGGACTTTCTGGACGTAAGCGAAGTAAAATGAAGAGTACTGCTCTTCCATTTGGTAGCAGTCCGAAATCTGGTGTTGGGTTGTTTCTGACAGCTATCGAAATTTGCGCTCTCTTGATATTGACTGCCAGATTCTGGTCCAGGGTAAGAGATTTCCGATAGAGTGCAACAGAATTCTAGGAACAATTACATATACGCAGTTCAGGAGAGACCTTTGGATTATGACTATTATTTAGATAATAATGGGGAAACCCGCTCTTGCCCTCCGTAACGAAAATTGTTGAATAGTTGGTGGATTTCTGCATATTCTCATCATTAGTGGCACACATGTCAGTTGGGTTTCAACTGACCGACACCATACGAGCAATCAGTAGATTTATGAGTTGCATGCTGGATATGTGTAACAAGAGAGGCAATGACATCGGCTTCGAAAGGAATCATCATCTGATAATTCGTTCGCTTGCGTGTTGCGTCCTAGGGCAAGTGAGCTGTAACCCGCTAACATCAACATTGATCCCTTGTATAATCTAGTTGTCGCTTGAGAGTGGAAGAGCAATTTTGCTGATCGGACGGAAGATACACTGAGTAATCCGTCTGAGAATATCGATAAGCATTAGGTCGCCATGAAAATGCTTTGTTCCGGATACTAGCCAGGTCGTGGGTCACGTTCCGAAGGAACGTTATAAGAACTGACTGACTGCAGAATCGTGAAAACGGATCTATGAATGAAGGGGTTCTATTGACCGTTCTGAATGATGGCGGATGTGACGCGCTCAAAATTTGATACCGAGCGAAATCTCTGGAAGTTGAGCGTAGCGAAATAGAGAAATTATTTCGACCATCAAGTGCATTGATGAATAAACCCGTTGGAATCGACGGTCTCCTCGCGGAATTATTTATCGCTACATCTGCAGTTATCGTAGATTTGGTACTTCCATTCATAGGGAAATCTTGAGAATGCGAGACCTTTTCCGAAGAGTGGAAGAGGATGATTGTTAAGAGTTCAAAGAAAAGCACCCATTTTGAGTGAAGCAATTGCAGTATCTGGTACTTCATGCCATCGCAAAGCTAGTAGCTAAAATAATCCTGGAACTTATCAAAGAACATTTCGAAAGTTTGATCGAGAGAGCAGGCGGGCTTCCGCTCCTACTCTTATTAACCACATTGAAACCTAATGAATTATTCCAGAACAGTGGAAGGAGTTTAGGCCTTCGCTTCACCTACTCTTTATCAATTTTGAGAAACTTTCAACAATGTGAACAGGGCTCTATGTGGAGCGCTCTACACAGGAGAGGCATTCTGGAGAAACTAATAGCTATTACCAAAGCGACATATATTGGTGGGAAATGTTACGTGCTTCACCGATGCTTCACAGGTTCAGAACGAAGTCCGCCAGGGTTGCATCCTGTCACCGATATTATTTCTTTTTGTTATCGGTTACGTTCTTCATGCTGTTTTGTCCGGAGGACGAGAAGAAATTCAATGGGCAATGACATCTTTCCTCGAATACCTCGACTAAGCTGATGACATCCGTTTGCTCTTTCACCGGGTCATGGAGCAAATGGCTCTGGATTTGGAAAGACAAGAGTAAAGATTATTATCAACAAAACCAGCTTCTCAGTCTGACGGGTCATCGCCATCAGCATTAATGAGCGGAGCATCCAAGGCTTTGATCAATTAATTTATCTAGGAGCAGCTGACGGGGGGTAATGGACTGGATGTACCCATTAGCAGCGGTAGATCTGTATTTGCTTTTCTAAAATGTGGAATGCAGTCATCTTAACACCAATATCAAAATGAGACTGTTCGGTGCCAGTGTCCTTTCCGTGCTGCTATATGGAAGAAGCACATAGGAAGTCCCCCCCACTGTCAGTCGGAGGCTTGAAGACTTCGTGGGGTATGCTTCCCCGATACTATTTCAAACGAAGAAATTGATCGACGCACGGGTCTGGTACCCATATACAAGGCGATCGGAAGGCGAAAGTAACAGTGGATGGATCACACATTAAGGAGGGGCGACAATTGCATTACTGGCTATGTCATGGAGTGGAATCCACTATTCTAAGATGGCCGACAAATAGCGCAGTAGTGAAGGACTGTAGGTGCCTCGAAGTCCGGGGGAGCTGAGCGCATTTACGGTACGGTTGACGCGCTATACTTCACCCAGGGTTAAATGACAACCATAGATGTACTAAATACAATAAATGCTATATGCTATCGGTAATGAAGACGAAGATATTGCACGGACTCGGTAGCATAACACGCTAATTATGACTGAAATGAGGACATTCACGATCGATATGAGTCTTTAATGGAATGGTCATGTCTATCGCTAATCTATGAGGTGATGTATCTTGTTTTGCTTTTGCCAAAGTGCAAATTTTGAGTAGAGCAGATTGGTTTAGTAGCTTTTTCTCGCCTTTCTTTTTATTTAAAGTCGCCAGTACTGTACACAAGATGTAATATAACTATGTTTTATTGAAAAGCTTACTTTGGTGCAAAGCTTCCTTTATGTGTAGTCCTTTATATCATGAATCTAACGCACCGGACTGGAAGACATCCTGAGGATGGCAAATGTAGTGGGCGTCCCTTCAACGTTACCACATTGAGAAATATCAAAACAGTCTTTCTGATTGTTTTTCGAGATTGGAAAGCACAGTTGAGTTTAATAGCAAAAGCAGAGGCATAACAACATTTGGGTGTGAAAAACATTCGCGAGGCGTAGCCCGTTTTCCCACTCCGAAACAGAAATATGTTGATGATTTCAAAAGTAGAGTCCAATAAGCAGTCTTTGGAGTGGGTAGCAGCCACTGCGAGCGTCCGAACGACCCACCAGTCGGTTGAGAAGTTTTGAGATTCTGATGAAACAATCTACATATGGAGATTACTTGATGAAGGGAAGAATCATCACACGTGCCGTTCAAGAGGCATCTCGCACGTCACCAAATGTCTCTCGATATCCTTCTCCTTGAATTGATTTGGAATCCAGTTACCTGATTTCCCGGCCATTTCCATCGCGTGCATCCAACTCTTTGGACAAATAATCAAGGGTTCGCGTTCTTTATCACTCACGTCGAAATTGCAACTGAGGATCGTCGAAATCATTCTTTACAAGTTGTATCTGAGCGTGATTACCGTAAATATTGCTCAACATACGACGCGTTTCAGCCCCATTTTTTCTTTGAGAGGTAAAAATGAAGCATGACTTTCTGCAAATGCTGTTTTTTCGGGGCGAATGTTGACATTTTTGGCGTCAGATAAAAAACGATTTTTACGCTTCCAACGAATGTCAACTGCTCCGATCAAAACCTTATACGGTTTTCGGGATGTCTTTTCCGGCAATGTGGATTGTCACGATGGCTTCCTGGTCTTGGTTCAAGGTTGGGTTCCTTGGATGTCGCTGGCTATCGCGGAAGAAGGTTCGAGCTCATCGGTGTTGCTAATAGACGAGCTAGTCATCGCCGGGAGCACTGTCTATCAAACTCAAGGTAGCAGTACTGTATGTTGATTTATTTTGCGGTGTGCTTTGCTGAGATATTAATGCTACTGTTTGCACTTCTTGGTCACGTGATCGTCGAACTGCTGTTGCCTTTGCGTGGCTACCTTGTAACGTCTCTTTTTTGTGGTCCTTGGTTCTTGGGGCGTGGATAAATGCTTATATCAGTGCCTGTATCATAGGACCGTATTTTCGTGTTTCGGTCGGACATAGACATGCGTTGTGATAGGGATGAAACGAGGCCATTAGCATGGAAGTATTTTCCACGAGCTACCTTGTTTTCTCTTCCTGGCTGGCACTCAATCGCTTTATTACGGATTATTTATCGCTCCTCTGTATTAATCCGCAAACGTATTAAAATCATCAAAAGTTGTTGCACTTAAAGTCAAGCAGGCCGAGGCGGACTAATCACACTAGCCGTTGCAGTCAGCATTGTTTTCCAAAGAAGAAATTCAAGGCACATTTGATTCGAGATGTTTCCGGTGGAAAGAACGGGAAGTACGTCGGAAAGGCAAAGAGAAGCGTCCAACACCTCTTGATTTAGCCAAGGAGCATAGGATTACAATGGTGACATTTCTGTCTCCCTCTTCCCGCCCTAGACGGCTTTTGGACCCATCAAATTGCAGTGGGAAGCTGGAATCAATGGCTGAATGAAAATCCATCCAGGGAAAACTATGCATTGAGCTCACAAAATATGTGAATAAAAGATTTTTTTCAAAACCAATAAGTCTAAGGCCTAAAGAGTGTTGGAACTCACACCACCCAAGCGGGTGGTAGAATTGGTTGTCCCTACTAAGTTCTTAGTAAGGTGGTAGAAGTTTGTGTTAGTACGGGTATAAAGAATAGAATACCTCTGCAAAATGTCACCTTAGACGATACGAGGATAGAGCTGCATCTTTATTATGTGAGATGCTCAAGAAATGGTCTGCCGTTATACAATATTTCTTAGACAATTTCCACTATCCAAAGTGAGCCAAGTTTGAATTCTATTCGATACGGTGCTACCCAATCACCCGTCTAAATTGTAAAACATGCTTGAATCGTTAGAGTGCTTTGTTCTCATAGCGGCTGAAAATGCAAATAGAATCGTAGAAAGGTGCGCGTTTAATACTTAATGAAATCTACTATTCGTAACTTACAACTACTCAATCGATAAGATGAGTTCTTCCATATACATATGTATTTATTTTCACTATTCCTGGGTAATTGAATGTGAACTTTATCAGAAAAAAAATCATTACTCAGCGAACGTTGAAAGGTCAAGCAATATTCCCTAAGGTTAAGAAAACATTCTCAAAAAAGGAATTGAATGAAAAGTATTTTCATGAATCGTACATCCGTCTTCAATTCAGATTGCTTGAATCATCTGTTTGCCTTTTCCTTTTTTGATAAATATAATTTTCTGCCAATCAAAACCCACTTTCAGACATTTCGGAAATTGAGAAGTGCACTTTGCCCTTTACGTTGATGGCAAGTGTATTGGAATGATTGATCAATATTAGACCTTTCTATAGAAATCAATTGTGGATTTTATATAGAGTGAGGCCAAAAGTCAATTAATATTTGAAATGATTATAAGAAATTCAAAAGTTATATGAACTAAAAAGCATTTGTTTCAGAGTTGTTACAATCTCGACAGTTGTTACATCTAGGACGATCCTACCTACTTAAAATATAAAGGGGCTCTGGTGGTGGTGGTTGGTGGTAGGTTAAGGAGAGAACGCCCCTCAACCATGAACATGTATGCAGAATGGTGTGGTTCTGAATGGTTTCATCCAAACTTTGTGAGAGTCCCAGGCTGTGACGAATTTGGGTACAATCCTTCTAGCTCACATTATTATGGGAACTAAACCGCCCTCTCGAGACACCAAATTTCTTTGATTTCCAGAGTCAGTGGCTGATAGTTCACCCTCTTCTCTACATATTTCCGTTCAATGTTGTTATTACAGGGGATAGCAACATCAGTAATATACGTGGAGGGTCCTGTCTTGTCAACTAATAGCACGTCAGGCTTGTTGTCGGTTATATGGTAATCAGTTAGAGTTTACATATTCCCGCGATCAGTCCATGCTTGAATGAAAGATTCTGTATCGGCGCCATAACAGCCCGCCACAACGTCTCTAGTGCCGAACTACACATTTTGCACCCGTACTTTCATTATAAGCTTTTTATGTTCCGGGATGGCGACCACAACATCCTGAAGAGTGCACATAAATCCTTCCGTCTCAGCAAAGAGCTTCCCAGCAAAATATGACTACCAGAGATAATTCAAGTTTTTACCAAGGATTGCCTTTGACTTATCTTAACTTTAATTCCTTTAGAGGATTGAAAGATCGATACTTCAAGTTAAGTGGAGTCAGCCCACAATCTGATACTCGTCTGCTCTTTGCTGGTGGCGTCTGGTGGGTCGACTTGGTGGTGATGTTATGCCTCCACGTCAACCTCGTACCTGCTTCCGATCCCACGAAGCAGGTTCATCCGCCTGACAGTTCTAACAATTTGGATGATGCATTCGGAATTTGGACATAGTAGTCTGTATCCGTCGTTGGATATTTTCCAGATTGGTCCTCATTCACGACAATATTTCGAATGTATAAGCTAGTGAAGGAATAGTGAATATGTTCAGTGCGCTTATTTTATTCTTCCCCGAAAGATGGGATTTCAGCACTAGCTCACATGTCGCAAGAATTTGGACAGCAGAGCATCCTTCAGATCACTCCTAGGTATTTTTAGAAATCTGTCCCGGCCATAGCCTGGATGTGAAGGTCGTCAAAGCTATGTTTGGCTCGTGATAAACGATTCGACACTTCCACTGTATTCCAAATTCCATCCGAATATGACGGTTAAGCATGTCTACTAATCGTAACAGACATCTGAGATGGTCATCAGTACCAGCATATAACTCGATGTGATCTAAGTACATCAAGTGTGTAAGCTCGTTCGTACTAAGTAGGCCAAATTTGATTGCGAAATCATACTCTCTATCATCAGTCAGTACCAATATAAAACCAAACAGAACTCAATCAATCTAACAAAGCCCCAAAGAAAATAGTTATTTAAAAAAAATCAGAGCTAGTAAACTATTCATACAATACAGTTTCTGATATTAGATGCAATATATTTCTTATCATTACGATAACTGCCTCAACAAGGATCCTCGATCTACTTCTGTGGTAGCTGGAAGCATCCACGATGAATCGGCTTTGGCTCAAGCGCCTCACACATTTCTCGCAGCTACACCCGCCCCTGCTGTTCCACTTGCTGCCTTCAACGCAGTTTGTTGCGCAGCTGACAACCGGAGCTATTCCGAAAAACTTTCCGATCTTGTCTCGCTCCCGCGATATCGTTCATTCTCCAGGCTATCGTTCGTCACTTTCACGGTCGAGACACTAGAGTACATAAAGGGGAAAGTTGACTCACTTTCACTATTGTCATCTGTCAAACTGACAAAAAACATCCGCCCCTACCGAGTGATATCTTTATTTAAAGTCAATTATCCGCACGAATGGAACGGAATCGGCAATACTGCTTTTTGGCTTGAAGGTGTGTTCATTAAGCCGTACAAGTGTACCAGCTCAAGAATAAATTACAGGGCTGCCTCAACCATCAGGGTCACTGGCTCTGTGTTTACTGTCGGCCGTTTTATCAAAGTGTTATTGGGTTAAGAACCAAGCAGGGACCTTCAATTTATCGGTGATGGCTCAGCAACATCATATACTCTGTATTCATGAAACCTGGTTTGGCGATAATTGATTGAACTCGAAGCTCCTTGCATGGTATTCTATTTTCCGCTGCGACAGGAATCGGCCTGCATTACTTAAGTCCGGCGATGAGGTCTTAATTGCATTAAAAGTTCAACTCCGCCCCGAATCCGTTTTTTTCTCCCCTTTCTCTGGGTATTGCTCAACGCCTCTTCTAGATGCAGACTGCTCCGAATTGCTTGCCATTCTTCTCCTTACACGTTCCGTAGTTGAGTTCCTCATTGGTAATCTTGACACCAACGTTGGACCTGCTTTCCTGACATCTTCCTTGTTAACTAACTGTAAATAACACATCCGCCCCTCTGTATGTAATCTTTGACAAAGGTCTCGCTACTTTCCTTATCTTTGGAAAGAGGGACGCTAATTCCTATCCTCCAGAGCGGAGATCCTTCTTTAGCTGTGGACTACCGTCCCATCTTTCCTCTCTCCTCTAGAGATACGTCAACGACTGGCTGACCATGCACTTCAGTTACCTCATTGTCAAAAGGCAGGATGGTTTCGTGGAACATGGACCTACTGCTCTAAACCTTCAGGTCTTTACCAACTTTACCAACTTTATTAATATTTGAGCTTTGGTAGTAAGCAGTAAGTAGTCCGGTATCATAGTTCATTATTGAAATACAAAGCAACTTATACCCACATCTTCGAAAAAAGATGTTTTTCTGCTGTAAAGCTAGAGGGCGCTGTGCCCAATTTAAAGAAAGAAAAAAAATAAATGGCATTTTAACGTGCGGACTTAACCACGGTTGGCAAACTAGGAATATTAAAAAATGTTGAAAGGTAAATTTTTTCCACCTTGTTGAATTTTTTTGTAAATGTTGATGTTTTTTCACCGCTTCTTTAAAGCATGAAAAAAATGATCCAATGAATCATCATCAATCATCCTAGTTTGCGAACCGTAGAAATATGTTCTGAATAAGTGGTAAAAATTTCAAAGTATTTCGTTGGATAGGTTTTCAACACGCAGTTTCGAGAAAACCGGGAATTTAATTGAAGAATTCACTTTTCTAGAAAACTAATTTCTCTCAGAAATTTCTACAGTAAAGATATTTTTAAAGAATAGTTTACGGAATTAGTGGCAGCTATGATATCACAAAACGTCTTAAAACAAATACATACAATCAAAATGTAACAAAAATCGATGAATTCTATGCACAAAGTGTTCTGTCTTCCCGAGTGCTATATACATACATTATTGTCACACTAAGCAAATCCCTAAGCTGAGTTGTTTCCTCAATATCTTGGAATTGATCGAAAATTCTCCATGCAATCTCAAATCTGTGCTGTAATAGGTTCGCTCGTATCTATTGATTTTATTCAAAGGTTATTACGAAAATAATTACATAATCGGCTTATTGCGCTTCAAGATAAAGTATGTGCTGTAACGCTAAAAGTGTTTGAAAGGATATTCTTCAAATTTATGTTAAAAGGGAGCTTTGGAATTTTAACTACAAAGATGTAGTTTAAAACGGAAAGTTTTGGAGAAGAAAGTGGACCGTGGGCAAAACAAATCGAAAAACCGGAAACTGCCTCAAGTGCAGAAGGTTTTGTGTATTTATTATGCGAGAAACTTTGTTTATCAGCAAAAAAATTCTTTATCCTCTTCCGCATGTAACATAAAATTGTATCAATCGCTGTACGTAAATAGTTTTCCAGGCCACACATTCCTACCAAGTAAAATATGTAGCTGATTTGGAGTAAATTGTATGTGACACACAGACAGATGGAGTTACTTTGATGAGATTTGGCTTTACATAAAACCTTAAAAGCACTGGCAGTTTCAAGAAACGAACCTAAAAATTTGAAAGATAAAAGCTCTATGCTTTAAGTACAAGTGTCGGCAAGAGAAACAAAGCTCAATACAATTGACAACGATGGATGAACCAGAGTTACGAATAAAAAGGAGCAAAAGCAAAGATAGAACTTCGCTCAGGAGCAATTATTATCTCTAGCAAGGGCGATATAGGCGTGCGGTCATCAAGCCTTATAATATACCATCATCATCAACGGCGCAACAACCGGTATCCGGTCTAGGCCTGCTTTAATAAGGAACTCCATACATCCCGGTTTTACGCCGAGGTCCACCAATTCGATATCCGTAAAAGCTGTCTAGCGTCCTGACCTACGCCATCGCTCCATCTCAGGCAGGGTTCTTTTCTACCATAGATATTACCCTTACAGACTTTCCGGCTGGGTCATCCTCATCCATACGGATTAAGTGACCCGCCCACCGTAACCTGTTGAGTCGGATTTTACCCACAACCTGACGGTCATGGTATCGCTCATAAATTTCGTCGTTATGTAGGCTACGGAATCGTCCATCCTCATTCTTCGGAGGATTCTTCTCTCAAACGCGGCCAAGAGTTCGCCATTCTTCTTGCTAAGAACCCAAGTCTCTGAGGAATACATGAGGACTGGCAAGATCAATGTCTTGTACAGTAAGAGCTTGATCCTATGGTCAGACATTTCTAGATTTTGTAAGCTGAAATAGGCTCTGTTGGCTGCCAACAACCGTGCGCGGATTTCATCGTCTTAGCTGTTATCGGTTGTGATTTTCGACCCTAGATAGGAGAAAATATCAACAGTTGTAAAGTTTTAGTCTCCTATCTTTATTCTTTACGTTTGACCAGTGAGATTAGACGTTGTTCGTTCTTTCAGTTTTGGTGCTGACGTTCCCACCATGTACTTCGTCTTGCTTCCATTGATGTGCAGTTCAAGACCTCGCACTGCCTTCTCGATCTGAATGAAGGCAGTTTGTACGTATCGGGTCGTTCTTCCCATGATGTCGATATCTTCAGCATTGGCCAGTAGTTGGTTAGACTTAAAGAGGATCGTACCTCTTGCATTTAGCTCAGCATCACGGATCACTTCCTCGAAGGCCAGATTAAAGAGGACGCATGATAGGTCATCCCCTTGTCGTAGACCGTTGTTGATGTCGAATAGTCTTGAAAGTGATCCTGCTGCTTTTATCTGGCCTCACACATTGGTCAGGGTGAACTTAGTAAGTCTTAGCAATTTTGTCGGGATATCGAATTTTTTCATGGCCGTGTACAGTTTGATCCTGGCTATGCCATCATAGGCGGCTTTAAATTCGATGAAAAGATGATGCAACTGATGTCCATATTCAAACAGTTTTTCCATCGCTTGGAACTTAGCAACGTGATACCTTATAATTGCTGCCCTGCGTGATATCTCAATTTTTATGTATGCGACAGATAATGCCTTTTTGCCAATCGTCAGGCATTGATTCGCTGTTCGCTGGTTGATAAACCACTTGGTGTAATTGGTCGCCTGCATATTTAACCAATTCGGTTGTAATTCCCTCGGCTCCTGGCGGCATATGATTTTTAAGCCGATGAATTGTACAGACTGTTTCTTCTATACTTGGTGGTGGCATTATTTGTCCGTCATTTTCAGTTGGTGGGACCTTCAACTCGTCGATATTCTGGTTGTTCAGTAGTTCATCAAAGTACTCAACCCATCGCTCCAATATGCATGCCCATTCTGTCGGAAATCAGATTTCCCTCTTTGTTTCGGCAGGATGAACATCGAGGTGTGTAAGGCTTCATCCTGCTGATTTGTTGGTAAAACTGCCTGGTGCGGTTACTCCCTGTACTTTTCGAGTTCACAGACCTGTTGATTCGCCCAGGCTTCCTTTTTCCGTCTGTGATAAGTATTCGCGCGTGCGTGCGTCCTTTGAGAATGCGACATTACTCGGTATGCAACATTCGTCCGTTCCGTTGCTACCTTACATTCATCGTCAAACCAGCCGTTCCAACTTTTCTTGCGGCTGGGGCCGAGTATCTTTGTGGCCGTATCAATGATAACGTTCTTCAGGTGGTTATGAAGATCATTTGTTGATGCTTCATCTCCAGTTCATCTGTTAGCTGTGTTTATTGCGGCATCCATTTCCCCCTTATAGGTCTTACGGAAAGCTGTGTTGTGAACGGCTTCGGTATTCACTCTCACTTGATTGTCGGAGAAGATTCTGGCCGGTGTTGTTATTCGATCTCGGAGCACCATGCCAACGAGATAGTGATCCGAGTCTATATTGGCTCCCCTATATGTTATGACATTCATCAAGGCGTTCGATCGTGGTCAATTTGGTTGAAAGTGGTCCCATCTGGAGGGGCCTACGTATGTTTGGGGACCGCTTTCCTCGCAAACCAGGTACTTCTATCATAACAACCATTTCGTGTGACACTGAATAATGCGCAGTCCGTTGTCAATTGTATTTTCATGTAAGCTATGGGAGCCAACGTATCGCATTAATACGGGCTCCTTCCCTACTTGGTTGTTAAAATCCCCAAGTATGATTTTGATATCATATCTGGGGCAGGCTTCCAGGGTTCATTCTACTGCCCCGTAGAAGGTATCCTTCTCCAACTCTAAAGTCTCCTTTGTAGGGGCGTGAACGTTTATGAGGCTTACATTTCTAAATTTGCCTTGCAAGCGCAGAGTGCATAGCCTTTCGCTTATGTTTTCAAAGCCGATAGCAGGTTTCATTTTTTGGCTGACTAAGGAACCTACTCCGAGCGCATGGTTAACTGGATGGCCACTATAATATATGATGTCGCCACTGTTCTCCAGGAAACCGGTCCCTGTCCAACGCATCTCCTGGAACGCTGTTGCATCAGCACTATATTGGGACAGGGTGTCGGCTAGCTGCTTGGTAGCTCCATCCCAGTATAGGGAGCTCACTTTCCATGCGAAAATGTGCAAATCGTTATTCCTTTTTCGTTGCCGGATTCGTCGTTGTGTTATCCGTCCGCTTCGTAACTTCGGTTTTCCGTGTAGCGTTGTCAGCCTTACTCAACCCCCAACCTAGAGGACCAGTTGGTACAATTTGCCCCGTTTTTAGGTACGGGAGACTCGCCTTCATCCTTCTCTGTCTGCAGCTTTTCGTTAAGAAAGAACTCCCAGCGGTCACCACGTGGAGGTAGAGATAGGGTTTGGTAGTAGAGCTGCTGGTGTTGGATAAGCAGGCGTTTCCCACGTTTTATGCTCCATCGTGGTACTAATCCACGTTTCGCCCTGGTACCTATACTACCCTTTGACCAGCCTTGCCTCTTAAGTGAATAGATTTACGCTTCGTAATGAATAGTAATGAGGCGATCGTAGCTGGATTAATGCTCAGCTCAGACTTCTTCCATCAACTCCTTGTAATTCTCAATTTCAGTTGGATTCTATGACATAGGGTGAAATTAATATAATATCGTCAGATTAATACGATATCGTTTGCGGATCCTTGGATATGCAAAGAGTCCTTCTTGCCTTATACATACATACATACATGGTTCGATTTAGGTCATTTTCCGGTTTTCATAGACTAATTAGTTCTAGTCGAGGTGTTTGTGTAATACAAAGTTCTGAAAGTCTACTGGAAAGTCTCGTCTAAGATCAACTTAGGAGTGCAATACTTTACGTGAATACTAATCAAAACTAGAATGTTCCCAGCCATAACAAAAACGATGACACTGGAAAGTTTCGTGTAAATCCTAACAAAGTTAAACTATGTTAGTTAAAATTGTTGGTTTTCACGTGAATCTACGACTCATTTCTTTCTGATATTGATGCGAACTATTTATCCCTCAGTTGTAAGCAGTTCAGGATTGAATTAGGTTTAAGTTTTACCACTCCTAAAAACATGAAGCAGTTCTGTTATAAATTAATAAATAGGATTAATCAATTCCTATTCAAATTACCAAACCTTGAAATAACGAATAAGCAAACCTTAACCCACTCGAAATGAATTAGTAAACTTTTGAACATATTCAACATTTCCATAGCTGAACCAAATCAAGAGTTATTAATTCAGTACCTTCTGAGATTTGAATGATGTTTGGAAGCATCTGATACCATTACTTGAGTTGTCCTCTGAAAGTGTGTGGGGGAATATTTCTGCTATTATCTCCTTTTAGCATAAATCCACCATATCCCTTTAAAATTAACTTCAATTTTAACAAGCTTGTATCTGGCGCGTACTTCAAGATTTCGATAAGAACACTTCCCCATTCATATACAGGTAATAGGTGAAACTTGCACAGGTAAAAAGCCTCTGCCTTCTTCCAACGAAAGTAAAATTCATTATTTCCTGGAAATAAATATGGTTAAGATAAACAAAGAAACGTTTACGTTTTTCCGGGAAGGGGGTTTGGAGCTACGACGGAAAGGACTACCCATTTCAAAGTAGGTTAGTAAAACATTCAAATCTAATTTCCTTATCCTGTTCTTCTATTTGCAGGTGCGCTTATAGGAGAAAAATGTCCCTGCGATCCTTTTATGTTGTTTTATGCTTAGTATGCTGGCTGCACGGAATCTCCGGGGCTTCAACACCTCTTAACATTCGCAAATTGTACGGTAAGTTCCCTTTGCGTTTGAATTTATGTAAACCTTGTAAGTCGTGGACTAAAACAATTGCGGAGAAAGTGAGTGTTTTGTTAATTATAGCGTACATGCAGTTGAAATGTTCTCTCGTTTTTCAAAATAAGGCGCTTTAAAGGACATCCACTGGAGAACTTTGAACATAGGCATGTAAAGGGGAGAATATGTCAAGGTATTATTTATTCAGGCTATCGCATGCTCTGCAAATGTTGTTAAGAATGCAAACTTGTTCAGCATAAGAGCGAAGGAAAAATTATATCAAACGGCTTTCATTCAGGATCCTTTTTCATGCGCGTGAAGGAAAAATGGAACGTTTTTCTGAAAGTCCGAGAGTTTCTAGTTATATCTCAAACCCAATCTCTCCCTAACCTTGTTTTTACAAAATATGCGTTATGGAGGAGTATTTAAGAAATGAAGGGTAGTTTTACGATTCGTTAATTTTTCATAAATTCTTATCTTTAAATATGCCAACAGGTTTCCATACTAAATCTGAATAATGAATGTAAGTTTCTCATGTGACAATTTGATTGACATGAATTCGATAACTGTAAAGGAATTCTAACCCTTGTCTTGAATTTCAGTGAGAATTCGGTTTACATCACCTTATATCTTTGAAATATATTCGAACTCCATAATTTTACTTTTCAGGGTATTTTGTGGATAAGGAACATTTTGTTGTGCGGTATTTTTAAGCAGGCGTCAGTTGAGGGTGCGGTGGCCGAGGAGGTGGTTGGACGTCTTGTGCCTCGGTTTGACCTTTGCTTTCCGTCATATTTGCTTTTTTGTCTGGTACGTTTTGAGGTATGCTTGTCCTCTGCAGCATTAGGTGTGATGGAAAGAAAGCGGTTCAAGCTCAATAAAAAAAATAAAATAGAAAGTAACAGGAAACATTACGAAACAACTGTAAGAAGGGAAAATGAGAGTGGATTAGATCAAAAGTGAAAATAACATGGGCCAACCAGCAAACAAATTTTCTCATGTTAGGAGTATAAATCAATTTCAAGTTTTTTTTTCATAAAATTGAATTGAATATATTTTGCAATGCGATTATTTAAAATATTGGCCATCGTTAGCCACTACTTTTTCCCATCTTCCTGGTAGCATACGAATCCCGCGTGAAAATAACACCTCGGTTTTTGATATAATCCACGAATCTACCCACTTTTTGGTTTCTTCGTAAGAATGAAATAGTTGGTCAACCAGGTCATGCGTTGTTCATAGGAAAAGGTGGTAATCCGAGCAATGTCTGGACTGTATAGCGGGTGAGGTAGCACACACCATATTTCCTTGACGATTTTGCAACATGTAACCGGGTATTATCATGCTGAAAAATCACCCTGTCATGTCTTTCGGAATATTCTGGTCGTTTTATTTTCAACGTTCCATTCAGATTCATCAGTTATTGTTGTTAACATTCCCCTGTGGGTTGTCCGGATGGTTTCGTCCGGATGGAGTAGCTCATTCTACAGAACGTGGAATTGTAGAGCATGAGCCTCGGTCCGTGAATATTCGGCTTTGGCGTTAATGATTATGCGTGTTCGGGTTAATCATATGATTTTTCCACTTCGGGTTATCGTGGCGAATCCACTTTATATGGCCAGTGACGATGCCATGCAAAAAATCCTTTCTTTTAAGACTTTTTGTGAAAGAAAACCTTATTAAAATAGATTCAATGTCTGTCTGGACGTCTATTTGTCTATCAAACCCAATTAACCCAGAAACGGGTGAACCGGTTGTCATGAAATTTGGTGGGAACATGGGGTCTGTGTGCCTTTTTACATGCAACAAGTGGCATCATTTTACGTTGGGACTAAGAGGGGAAGTCCCTATATATGCGAAGGAGGGGGCTATAAATTGTTTTTCACAGAATATAGGCAGGATATCAAATGCAAGACCTCGATTAGTACTTTTCGAAAATGATCTTATGTGACATTGAATGAAACACAGAGGAGTGATGACTCAAAATATGTGGATCAAAAAGTGAAACAGATCTTATTCTCAGAACCTATTAAACTGAACAATCTAAAAACAAGTCGGAATACCGGAATGCAATTCAACTATTACTAACAAAGTTATAGAGGGTAAAACTCTCTCTCTCTCTGTCAATCACGTGAATTCATTGTTACCCAGGACATGTGTGACGTCATCATCATATAAAGTGAACTCATATCATACACCATCTACTGAATGGCGGGCACACTAATTTGAGTAGCACTTCACTCCATTCTGCTATTCAGAAGATGGCGGGCTCCGGATCACTCATCCCTGTATTATTTGAAAGTGGGTGCGAGTTTTGAACTAAATAAAAATAGAGCAAAAGCATCTGCAGTCGGGTTTGGCCATGCTGCTCTTCAGGGTGGAGGCGCGTGGCAACACCTGATGAGATCACCTCCACCCGGTAATCGAAACCGACGACTCACAAGAATTTTTTCCGGGTAGTGTTCCATATAGGTGAATGCACTTATCTATACTTTAGTACCAGCGGTTTTCAACTTTTGTACTTATATATGTACATATATATGTTTTAGTGTATACAAAGTGGAAATATTTAAATGCGCGCTATCAATTAGATGCAAACAGACGGACAGATAATAGACAATGTTTTTCTGGGATGAGCATAACATTATATTTATGTCTTTAATATGTACATATATCTGAAAGTTTGGAAATGCAAACATGAAGGAATATTTTCAATTAATAACTATCTGTGAAAAGAGAAACATGCATAGAAAGTTCCTTACATAGGATGAACACAAAACCTGATCTGAACCGGCCAGCTTCCGGTATTCCGAGTTTTTTGCTATTAAAACTGCTGTTTACATGTGAAAAAACGTCGTTCCACGTGTTTCGGCTTCAGTTCGGATCGTACCCAATTTCTTTCCTTTCTGATCATTTCAAATGCTTTCTAAAGTATGGAACTGGTTTGTTGTGTTACGTCTAATGATTCCGCAAGTTCTTCTTTTGTTTGGACTTCATCCAATAGTTCTTTTAATTCGGTGTTTGCAAACTATATCAACTGTCCATTTTTACAGCATGACGTTACGTTACACGTTCCCTGCGTTGGAAGATGTTTTCCATAAACTTCACGCAGCAATCGGTAACCTTCAGCTGCTTTTTTCTTCCAAGTTGAAAACCGGAAGCTCGGCGCTTCAGTTATGGGAAGTTTTGTTGATTTTGTTTTGTATATAGCTCATAGTGTATAACGTTGAATATATTGAATTCGACATGGTACTAGCATTTTAGTAGTAATTTGACGCGAAAGAGGCAGTTTTGACGTGTCCGCGGCAGTGATCTGCCCAGAACTGAGCGATTTAAATACCTCGGGTCAATGCTATCAGCCAATGGAGAACTGCGTTATGAAATTGCTTCACGCATTAACGCAACCTGGACGAAGTGGCGTTCCACAACTGGTGCTCTTTGGAATCGACGTATCGACGAACGTCTCAAATCTAAAATTTACCGCAATGTCGTCCGTCTTGTCGCCTTCTATGGTTCTGAGTGTTGGCCGACTATAAAAGACAATGAACGGCGTCTTGCGGTAATGGAGACAAAGATATTGCGTTAGACAAGTGGCGTGACACGTTTTGATCACATCCGAAATGATGATATCCGCGATCGTTATGGGGTGGCAGCGATTGTGGAAAAGTTGCGAAAGAGGCGTCTTCGATAGTACGACCAAACGACCAAAAGGCCGGCCGAAACAACGGTGGCTTGCTACGCTGGATGGGGATTTAAAAGCCTCGAGATTGCATCCAGATCAAGCATTCGATAATTTAATTTTTTGATAAGGTAGTTTCTGAGAGGGGATCCCTGAATTATTTGGGAGCTTTTGGACTTCCACACTCTTCCCATTTGCAACCAATGTCAAAACTAATAACCGTTTCAGAAAGTACAACTCGCGCCCTTTCATTTGAATCCCAATCGATAAAACGTTCAACGTGAAATTCACCGCTTCTCGCAATTGCGTTTCTTTGGCACAAAACTATTGTGTTCGAAGCAAAAAAAATATACTCATTACATTACAAAGAAATGGCAGACTGAAATCTAGTGTGGCGATTACACTTTGTCATGGCTAAGTTGGTTGCAGCATAACTTGGCGTAATTTAGTAATACAAACCCCATCTTTTGTAAAATTCTTCAAATTAATTTATATACCTAATAACTTCGGATTATACAAGTTGAATCCGAAAATTTCTTAAAATTCTCAAACCAAGAACAGATTTTATATAAAACATAAAATTTTGTCAGAGTGAAATTATGCGGTGTTTCCTACGATTAATTAATTGAAGTAATAAAAACTTGTTGTTTCGTTTTCGTTGGTGTGGGTATTTATTCTTGCATATACCGATATTTCGGGAACCACTTGTTCCCTTCATCAGTGCAAACAAGTGGTTCCCGAAATATCGGTATATGCAAGAATAAATACCCACACCAACGAAAAAGAAACAACAAGTTTTTATTACTTCAATAAAATTTTGGTAGTATTTGCTTATTGGATATCAATATCATATCAATAAGCATACTTAAGTCCAAAGGCAATGCGTATTTGGCGCAATTCGTCCACTTTACCAAACTAACAAGCCAGGGATAACAAGACCAAGAAAAATGTCACTCTCAATGATGTCATTTTGCAGTCATTGAGTCCCAAGTAGTAAATTTTGCTTAGTCTATTTCTACTATTCATCATCTGGGTATCGGAGCCTCTTGAGAATCCGAATATCCTATTCTAATATTCGCTACAAATATAAGCGTTTGGAATTCCCTTACTTTAAGATTTCAGATTGCAGTCTAGTTTTATACTTTTTCAGCGTCTGGCTAATCAACTAATTTACTCTAACGGATGTCAAGGGGCGCTCATTAAAAAACGAATACTTTAGTCACCTTGAGTTTGCTTCCCAAATTTCGAACGCTGTGAATATAGTAGTCAGGGACGCAAAGTTCTGGTTTGCCGTGATATAACTAATGAGGATAGAAGCAAGCTCATAGTATTCTCTTGCAACACAAACATTTAAAATTTTATTTTCCTCACCGCAGATATTGGATAAGTGCTGGGAAAACATTAATGCCACCAAGTAGCAAGTAAATCTACAAAACCAGCTAACAAAATGTTTTGGCACAGACTCCGGATTATAGCAAGACTGCTTTTAATATGATACAACATCGCTCTGGGATATATAAACCGAAAGATTCCAGTAGACCTAAATGGTATGGTACTGTACAAATCATCCCAGATATTGGCCTATGTGAATGATATAAATATCCCGGCATGATCAAAATAACGGAGACCCTAGTCAATCGTACTTGCGAAGGAATGTAGCGAAAAATAAACGAAGGCAAGAAAAAACTAGAAGAAAGACGCTAATCACAGAAAGTGGGAAACCAGGCGATTGTAACTTCGTTCAAGTTTTATTTTTGCCTACTTTGGCTCAATTGTGAAAAAGGACAAAAGAGAAATAGACGAAATCAACAGGCGGACCTTAATGGTTGCGTTGCGCCTCGTCAACCACACCTACGCGCCATCAATATCGATTCCTGCAAATTGCTTCAATATCCCTACACTAGGCCCCCCCCCCCTATATCACACAGTTCTACTGTAACCACCAACTATCCCAGGAAGGTGATCTATCCCTGCCACTTCCGCTTTCTGATCATCATTCAAGGCAATCATCAATTAATAATCATCAGTACCAACGGTCAACCAAGCGGTTGGCACAAGATATGATTAGAAGTTGCCGGCAATTATACTATATCTGACAATGGCACATAGTGTAGACTCAAAAATTTGTATATACAAGCAGACATCCAGAAGCACCACTTCCAGACTAATTAATGTCCTGATTTAGCACCTATTGAAGGTTTGTCTACTGGTTTTTCATCTTATGCAATCTATATCTCCAAATCCATATCATACTATGTAATCATACGTTTGCAGCAGTATGTACGCATTTGCTGCGTGATAAGAAAGCAAAGCAGACAATGTTTTCCCTTCTCCACAGTTTTTGCAATTAGAAAGAAATTAAGTTCCTTCTTAGAACATGCAAACGCCAGTGGTGCAGCCCAAAGGAATGAATTTCAAATCAACGGACCGTAACAGCTCTGTATTTTCAAATTGTTGGTGGGTAATTCAAAAAAATCACCATAGAGGCGACTTATCTTTCTAATAGAGGGATTTGTTCCCCCTCTTTTGTGAAGTATTTGAAGGATCAATTCCTGAAAGAAATTTTTGATAGGATAAATTGTCCACGAAGTGAACCAAATATTTCGAAGGGAAACATTGCCTATTTGAACCTACTTGAAGCATATTAAGGATCAATTCGTACTTGAGAATGGTGCTCCCTATCTATGGATAATAGTAACCCTAAATATTTTTTCCAGAGATTGTCCTGGTGAAAAGTGTTCTAGGCAGCGCCGAAGACGTTAGTCTTACATTTGTATAGTAACAATGTTATTCTGCAATATCGCCCTTTGAATCCTTATGGATTCACGAGTCCTTACATCTTGTTTTTTTCGCCCCTTCAGTAGCTGAAGAAGCGTACGTATATATATGAACATATTTTAGGTAATCCTATAGAGATTGTCCTAACGATATCGAAATCTCGCAATTCAAAGAAATCTTTGTTATCTTATTTCGTCACAAATAATATTGAATTATATACACTCAACGCAACATAGCACATTGAAAATGTTGAAATCTAACTGAATATTATTTTGGAAAGGAATACTTGTTACGAGTTGGAAAACTGAGTTTATATGAATAACTACTGTTCTGTGAGACTGACAATCAAAAGCCTAAAGAAGTGCAATTGCTTTTAGTTTAAAAGAGTGCTGACATTGCATTATATGGGTGCCACTCATCCCTTGGTGAGGTATAGCGCACCACTGAAATGTTCGTACAATTCAGCCCCGTGACTTCCCAAGATGCCCCCACTTCTCCTTTACTGTTCTGGATCAAGTGCTTTTGGAGCGACATACTCGTCGGCTATCACGAGAGAGTGGGTTCTACTGCATGGCGTAGCCAGCAATGCAATTAGCGTCCCTCCTTAATGTGTGACCTACCAACTGCCACTTCCACCTTCCATTTACATCACGTACGTACCAAATTCTTCGTTTGAAATAGTACTCCAATGATGCGTCGCATACAGTTGTTCACGAAGGCTTAGCACTTTCCAGTGATAGTCCGTTGGAAAGGAAAAAAAGTGCACCAATCGTGTCCGGATAACTGAGTGGTTAGAGCACAAGGCTGCCGTGCCGAAGGTCACGATTCAAATCTTACTGGTGGCAGTGGAATTTGTATCGTGATTTGACGTCGATTACCAGTTGACTCAGCTGTGAATGAGTACCTGAGTCTCAAATCAGGGTAGAGGCGAGCGCAATATTGACCACATTGCCTTCTGTAGGGTCCGAGATCGAGTTCACTTCAATGTTGTTGACCATCGCGTAAGCAATTTTCAATCAACCGATGGACACTGTGAGATTATGTTACTCGGCAACTTTCTCTTTAAAAATCTTACTGCTATTTATCTTATTGTCAGGTCCTTAAATACGAAAATTCCTTTACTATTGTGCTGATTTGTAATAACTCGTTGGCGAAGTTACTGCCATTTCCCCAACAACTGCGCAGAATTCTTCCTTCCAAGCTATGTGAATGCCTAATAGCACGATAAGTAATGCTTTCACCCAGCGGCTATTATGACAGCGTATTGCTGCTTTAAGCTGATGATGAAGACGCTCGACTATGCTGTTAGCTGCAGGGTGGTTCCGTGTACTTCTGATGTGTTCTGCCCTTCAGGATGGTGAGTTCTTGAGCCAATCTCAATTCAAATTTCATTCCTTGACCTGAGGTGATTCGAAATGGTATGGCATGTTTAGAGGTCTATAAATCGAGGAGGGTGGGAGCCAATATGAGAAATCGTCTACCAATAAGACATGACGATAATATCCAGATGCACATTGACAGTTATTACATTTATATGTCCAAAGTCGGAAGTCGGTTTTGACAGGTGGCCAAACTAGTTCGGTGTTATTCATTTGATTGCGACGTTTGTTCCGAGGGTGTGTGGTGCACGACGTCTCTAGAAGTATTTCTCTCTACCTGCACGTACAAATGCTGTCAAGGAGGAAGATCTTCAGAATGTCCGGGAGTACCAATGAGGCGAGGAGCTTCATAAAAAGAAGGAAAATTGATATTCTTTCTAGGCCGTATCCCGAATTGCTGATATCAAGTGATAACATGACAACGAGCTTTTACTTTGCAAAGAAGTTTGAAACACTTTGGAGCCACAGGGCAAACTGAGAGAGCGTGACATTGACATACGGCTGAAACCTACAACTGATTACCTATTATACTGAATCCCTTACGGCAGAAGGAGCAGACGTTGTGATCATTGATTCGAAGAAAACGCACTTTGAAGAAATGGGTAAGCATACCAGCTTATTTCAGGCGAAAATATACGCCATGACAGATGGTCCTCCTTCACCCTCGAAAGGAACTTTAAGGGGCAGAATATTACTATTCTAACGGACAACCAATCGGCTATTAAGGTACTTAGGTCCTACCAGATAAATTTCAAATTAGTATGGGAATGGCTTACCACACTTAATACGCTCGGTTCGCTCAACACGGTGTGGATACTTTGGGTTCAAGGCCGCATTGGGTTAAAAGGCAATGAAGCAGCTGACGGTATGGACAGTAAAGGAGCATCGATGCTGCTATACGGGTCTGACCCATTCGGTGGGGTCGAAAATGGGTTCATTGCAACGACATTGAAAATAGAAGAGGAATGACTGAGGGAACTTTACTCTGCGAGCTTACCAGGAATGAAACAGTCCAGGGTGTTCATGGAGAGATAAGAACCCAAACGATCGAAAGTTTGTTTTAACCTTACCAAGAAGATCCTCCGGGTCATAGTGGTAATACTCGCTGGTCACTGCAGGCTAAACTATTACTTGGGGAATATAGGATTATCTATGGACACTGTGCGTATATTCTGTGAATGATGAAACCTCCACACATGTTCTGGGACAGTGCTTGGCACTTGTGCAAAGTACCATCAAGATCAAGATCTCATGACTTAGATAAGCGCAAATGGACCAAATGTGAAGTCGCACATCAGCACATCAAATTATATAAGAATCAGTTGAAATTATTCAAACAGCCTTTTGGCTACAAACCTGTGTAGTTGTTGACCTAGTTGCTTAGGGCGTGTTTCTGCTGCTGAAGGCGAGGATGCTGGCAGGCCTGAAATTGCTTTAATGATGTTTGGTGTCGAAAGAAGAACCACGTAATTTTTGTGAGGAGTCTCTTACAGTTTTGTTGTAAATTAACCCGTAAATGAATTTCAATTAAATTGTAAATTTTTTTTCTAATTTTTGTTGCGTTCTATCACTTGAAAGTATTAAAAAACTACAATGCATCTTTTTCTTGCTTTGGGTGTATTGTAGGGAGGCTACTTACGAGAACAATGAACCAACTTTCTATAGAAAGGAAATCCTCCAAGAGTAATGCATTACCCTCTTTATCCGCATTTACATGCATATTTCATCCGCATTCGGGAACTGAGCTTACATTTGATATCCTGGTCATATTTCCAAGAAACGCATCTATTATAACTATTTACTTATGGTCATAGAATTCAACAAAATCTACAACTTCAAAAATAGAACAACCTTGGAAGTATATGTAACCTATTTCCAAGTATTCGGACAGTGTGACACTTTGCTTTCCGTCGTGGGGGAGACGGACTTCCGGAGATAAACTCAACTTTCTAAATGAAATAGAGCAGGAAGATACATATCCAGATATATGAACACACAATATATATGCAGATGTGTTCGTTTGGATGTTACAAGTAGATAGATATGTACTTACTCATCTCACGGTACAGTTTCTATGATAACTATTAAGGAAGTCTGTGAATATAAAATTTTGCTGGCATGAGATTGCATACTGTCTACATCCTCCATCATAAGGTAAACTTTTGCTATTCCATTAAACTCGTGTAAGAGATATTTTGCTCATCAAAAGGGCAGTACGAAATTTTGGGATGAACCCATTCCTTGAGTGCTAGTACAGATGATGAAATAGGTTTGCCACCATGGAAGCATGAGAATAAGTTAAACTCCTCAATTCATTTAAAATGAATGTGCGCTCAAGGCTTTCATAGGAAAAGGACAATGCTCTAGTCATACTGAATTTTGGCCAAGGATTGCTGAAAATACTACGTTTAAATAATAAAAGCGTTTTCAACAGATGAGGCACTGCAAGCTTAAAAGTTTTGGTACCAGAGTTCAGTGTCCTATTTGCTGTGAAAAATTTATAAAGTTATCCTAATTGTGATACTTCTCGGGTAGGTTGGGGACATTAGAGCGTGTCCTACTGGAATTAGGAAGTTGTACAGTAATAACAGGATTAATTAAAATGTCATGAAGGCTAGAAATGAGTACGGAGAAACAAATAAAATAACACAGAGCTTGTTCGCTATTTCGAAGTTGTTCGTTATTTCGAGTTATTATTGTCAGACAGTTGTTGCAAATAAGAACTACGAAGAAAAGTGTGTAAGATTCATTCTTTCTGTTTGATGGATGAAAACTTCACTACACTAATTTCTGTCAGATGGTTATGTGGGGCTTTTACCAATGGAAACTACCTCTTTTTCCATCCACTCTCTCCGAGACTTCTTTATGGTTTTACTCGCGGGGTTGGATTTTAACTGTTATGCTTCTTTCGCCGCTTATCACACCTCGATCGAACTCAACATATTCTCCACGATAATTTCCGTTGATAAGTGAGGATTGGCTACCGCTTTTATTTCGGTTCTGCAAACCTTGGGCAATGGAAGAGTACATATTCCACGTCCTCCGTTATGCACTCGTATTTCCGGCATTTAGGTGAATCATGAATGTGTCCTCGACAGCCACCATGTTTGGCTGAAAACTAGGTTAAGTCATAGCCTACGTTACCAGGCCTTCATTTAATCCAGCTCTACCAATGATAAGTTCCTTGCCGACCGTCCTCGAACGCCATTAGGTTCACTAGTTCGTTCGTGAATCCGTAGGGCTTCAGTCGTTCGTGCGCGCAGCATTTTCAAAGAACACTAAGTCTAAACGCCGCCCCTATTTTTCTTCTGTTATTAATCTTGCTTAGTACGGTTACCCACCCAGGTACTGCGTACAATAACACCGAAGATGCTACTTTTGAAATGGGTTGTCAACGGCTTTGTCTTGGGTGCCCTATAGTCGGTAGCGATCAACGAGCTGATCTTATACGCTGCATATTATAGATGTTGTTTGAACACCCAGATATATGAGAGCAGGCTGTGAATGTATAATTAATTATAATATATAATTCTACTTTGTGCTCTGCGAGTGATAGTCTAGCATTTTTAAACCATGACTTTATCTACCAGATTGCTTTGTTGGCGTATATTTCGACGTCGTCCAATGGAGGTGACTCTGCCATAGAGACGCAACGTTAGTACTATGTTTTACATTATGTTTCACAATAAAGGAACGAGGACTGATTCTTGTGTTAGACCGCAGATTGTTCGATATTTTGGAGGGCTCGCATCTGAATCTCAACGGAACTGCCTTTCTATCAAAAACTCCTCAACAATACGTATAATGTACATCGCGGTACCCGGCCTGGCTAGTGCCTCTATGATTTCCTTCCACCTCGCCGAATCGCTAGCGTTTTTTAGGTCGAGGTTTACCGTCGCACAACGCCGATTTAGCCAGATCCAGACTGTCTTCCAGATAGGTCGCCCTTCTTTTCTGCGATTCGGAGTAATCCCCTCGAAAAGTTTGCCGATGGTATTTAAGAGGCGTAATGGCCTACAGGCCGAAGATTCGTCTGGTGGCTTGTTCGGCTTCGGGATGAGTATCAATTTTTGTCCCTTCCATTGTGCAGGGAAGATACCTTTCAAGCATCCACTATCCCTACTGCCAGTTTGCTATGCTATGTTGGGTATACCATTTAAGCCAGGAACCTTGTTGACTTCGATGTCCTTGGCCGCTTCTAATACCTCTTTGTCGCTTATCTTCGGTACTTCATCGGGATTGACTTGAACGCTCGGGAGTTCGTCGTTAATATATTCAGGAAATAGAACCTTAATCCGTTCAGCGACTTTGGACAGATAATTGGGGAGACGGGGTGGGGAGGAGACTTTCCCTTGATTGCAAGCTTCCCTGCTTTGCGATGGCGGTTTGGAGTTTTTTTTTTGGCAACTGTATACAGTTGGTGTAGCTCCTTATATTCTGTCATGTTTCTGCGGCGTTGAAATCGCCTTCTTGCATTTAAGCATACTTTGCGATATTCATTGATTTCAGCATTCCAAAGTTGGTGAGAAGGTGGGAACTGTGAACGCCCACACCTACAGTAAGTTACACCTTTCTACATTAAGTTTAGGGGTTAAAATACTTAAAGGAATATTGTGCTCATTGTCATCTTCCATCGGGTTTCTAAATGATATTCCAACGTTTTGCGATTATTTCTTGTGGTTTTTTTCGAGCCGAATACAAGTTCAATATTCCATCTTTGATCTGCAGTCCCTCTAATACTTTCTCTATCGTAATATTACCTTACGTAACAATTGCCAATAGCAAAGCACGATGATAGTGCATTTTGGTTGTAGCAATAACATTTTCATCCATAGATTTATCTAACCTCATCCATAGATTTATCTAACCTCTAAAAATCAAGCGGAGCAGAATTCAGTTGGCTTAGATTTTCAGAGCCAGCTAGTAACCTGGCCCTAGCAATATCTGGTTAATCGCAAAGGAAATGCCTGAGAGTTTTTTCCTTTTGGTGGCATAGTCACCTACTGGTGCCCGGTGCAAACCGCCGTAATTCTCTAAGCATTTGTACGCGTTGGACCCAAAAGTTCTTGCGATCGGCCCTTGCTATAGGAGGACTTGGCGTAGGTAGTAAGTGGCTATTAAGTAATATGAGTAGATTCCATCATTTTATGTTCCTATGATTGGGAATCCAGAGGAGGAGATTTTGAGCTTGCTGTCTAGATTATTGAACGTGTCTCTGCACTGCCCCGCTAGCCTGATATCACCACAACACACACTATGTTACCCTTGAGATTCTGATCATACCCCAGCCATCGACTTGCGAATCCCGGAAGATTGTTCGGCTCAATTACATCGTATGTACCGGAAAAAACATCGTACCAAAAATCTTTACTCCGCCGGTGGAGAATATGGTGTCATAAACTTGCAACATATGACGTCCTCCATTCTGCCCTGGTTGGAAAGTCCGCAGCAAAATTGGGGCTTGGCTTGCAGGAGACGATCGGTTGATCAGAGCTCCCGAGATACTTCGTTTCGAATGTTGCTATGGAAATAGGAATTCGCTGTTCAACATCAGGGATGTTTCTCAGTGAGTGGAAGGGGATGACCGTCAAGATTGGGGAAAAGAGGACGCATCCTAAGTGCACCGTCGCGAAGCGAGCATAAGTTTACCATGAACGCATTAAAGGACATCTCGGAAGCTTGATCGACAGAGAGTAGGTTGGTTTCTCTTCTCGCTTGAACCGGGAGTGTATCCGTAATGCTTTGCGTAGGAAGGGGATTTCGGAGAAACTAACAGCTATTTTCAGTGGCATAAAATGTCACGTGCTGCATAGAAGTAAAATTTCGCCGCAATTTGAAGTTTGAAGTGGAGTCCGAAAAAGTTACATTTTTTGGCCGATACTACTAATCGATACTACTTCTAAGCGACGTTCTTAATTCTGCCTTGTCTGGAGAACGTCGAAATGAATTAAGTCGTGTTTTCTTAACTATCTCAATCACGCGGATAATATTTATTTGTTCTCTAACAAAGTCATGAATTTTGGCGAATTGGTTCTGTATTTGAAAAGAGAGAGATTGGAATTAATGATTAATCGTTTCCATGTACTATCCCCAGAAGGCGGAATAGAGAGAACATTGGATAAGAATAACCTCTACTTGATATTGATAAAATTAAACGGTTTGAAAAGGTTATTTCCTTAAATGGCTGAACATTTTACGGCGAAACAAATACTGTATTTCAGGAACCAACTGAAATAGAGAACAGTTTGCTTCTGAAATACGGTATTTGTTTTTCCGTCATATTTTTAGCCAACGAAAAAAATATCGTTCTTAGTTCATTCACCCCCCAACTTAAACCTTGATATTGATGCTGAGATACTCAAATTTCTAGATTTTGGACAAAGCGGTGATTTCCCGTTTGTTTGCAAGAGAAGTTAAGCTGGTCACCGTCTTAGATGAGAAGGCAACCGTAAATGCCCCTGACCACATTTGTGACCATACGGTACCGAAATCATCATTATTTGCGGTAATTTCTGCCTCCCTGATTAAATAACAATGACAATAATGAGTTTTCTATTGTTAGGCCGTACACTACGTTGCACCTCCCGAAATAAGTCGCAGTAACGGATCTTAAATACCTTATGTTCGTTCCCGTTCCAAGTGATAGAAAGAACCTTAAGTTTTCAGCGTTCGTCGATTGGTTTCCAAGCTCCCGCCAGATACTTTTCCCACTGTCAAAAGAAAGTCGGGTCACATAAAAACACCGTATTGAACCTAGGTTGCCAAGACTCCCCACCACTGCGAGTAAATGTGTACGCAATACGCAAGCAACCATCAAGTGACAATTTCGATTGAGGCCTATGTCAGAACCTCTCTTGTTTTACACATCTAGCTGGTAACTCCTAAATCTATTGGTGTCGGTCAAATAAATGCTCGAACAATGCCACTAACGAAAAGCGACACTCTCGCCGAGGAGTGTTCGTAAATTCCGAAATCTAATCATAAACCATTTGTCAAAATATAAGGCCATAACCTAAAGATCAGTTCAATACCGAGTCATCGTAGCCGTTTCCGAAGCATGGGGAATTTGGGCAATTGCAGGTTACTAGGCCACAAGCCTCTATCCCATTCGGAGTGGGTTTTGAATCTATATTGATTTGATTTTTTGGTGGGAACCCTGAGTTGTAGGCCATTGGTCTAAATAGTAATGAGTATTGATTTATATATTATAATTTTGGTTGTTAAGTTAAACCTTAAATTTCTTATCCACCTTATATCATCATCATCAACGGCGCAACACCCGGTATCTAGTCTAGACCTGCCTAATAAAGAACTTCATATATCCCGATTTTGTGCCGAGGTCCGGCAATTCCATATCCATAAAAGCTGTCTGGCAGCCTGACCTACGTCATCGCTTGATCTGAGGCAGGGTCTGCCTCGTCTTCTTTTTCTACCACATATGTTATATTTCTCTTATAGACTTTTCAGGCTGGATCATCCTCACCCACACGGATTAAATTACCGGCCACAGCAACCTATTGAGGCGGATTTTGTCCATCACCTGACGATTATGGTGGTATCGCTCATCGATTTCGTCGTCATATGGACTACGGAATCGCCCATCCTTTTTAGGGGCCAAATTCTTCGAAGGATTCTTCTCTCGAACGCGGCCAAAAGTTCGCAATTTTCATTGCTGAGAACCCAAATCTCGGAGGAATACATGAGGACTAACAAGCTCGTTTTCTTATATAGTAAGAGCTTTGATCCTGTGGTGACAGGTTTCGAGCGAAACAATGTTTGTAAGCTGAAATAGGCTCGGTTGGCTGTTAACAACATTATAGATGTTATCGGTTGTGATTGTGAGAAAATGAAAAATGATCAGCGGACTCAAAGCTGTAGTCTCCTTCTTTCTCTGACGAGTCCTTTTCGGTGCTGTCGTCGCCTAAACATGTTTTTCTTAATTTTATTGATGTGCAGTCCAGCATCTCGCGCGATCGCGGGCTGTTCGATCTGGATGAAGACGATTTGTACATCCCGAGTTTTTCTTCCCATGATATCAGTATCGTCAGCATAGGCCAGTAGTTGGGTGACCTTAAAACGGATGGTGCAATTGCTGGCCAGTTCTTTTTCGATCGCTTCTTGGAGAGGGCAAATCTGATCTGTTGCTGATTTACCTGGATTGAAGCCTCTTTGCGAGCAAGATAGCGGCAATATCCTGTAGTTAGTACTCAGCAACGTGATACCTCTATAATTGCTGCAGTACGTAATATCTCCTTATAGTTCCTGGAAATGTAATTTGGACGCTCCTTATCTCTTCAATGTCACAAGGTGACTAACGAGTTTGTTGGCACTTTTTACTAATTACACTTATTGGCCCGCATGTGCGCTTTCACAACAGGACAGTTATTTGTTGATTTGTTTCTTATTGGTTTTGATCGTCCAGGAATTGGTACAGTCGAGGATTTTGCTAGCTTGAGCTTGAAACTTTCTTATGGCTATTAGATCGTCATGTGATCATAGGATGGCTCTACAACCTGCAAATGTGGTAAGCGCTGTGTGATTTGTGGGCAGATTTACAGTATATATTAGGTAGAGGACGGGACCTAGGATTTCTCTTTCCGAAACACTCGGTTTTATTGTTTGCGTGCGACTGAGCACATCCTTATTCTTGACTTTGAATCTGCCGCCGAAGAGATAGCTGAGTAACAATTTTTGGAATTTGCAAGAAAGCTATAGCTTTTAGTTTAGAGCCTTTCGGACAAATGCCTGTGGGATGTCTAGGATTTTGCCTATCCGGTACTCTTTATCTTCAAAAGGCGTTGGTGAGGGCAGATTATATGCTAATATGTCTATAAGACCAAACCTTAATTTTTGTTTTTTTCCTAGCCTTAGAGTCACTGAAATCCTCCTTGCGTGCTTAAAACCGGGAGGATAGTAGTTCACTCAAAATATGGCATTAAATATATGGCGAATAGTTACTTTGCCTACACGTGGTAATTCTTTCGCTATTTTGGCAGTAACCAGCTCATGTTCAAACGCTTTGTGAAGGTTTTTTTTTTTTTGTTTATCTTGGCTAGTGCTAATTTAGGAATTTTCATTTTTATTTTTATTTTTTTCTCCTCTCTATCCCCTTTCTTATTATTTATATGAAGTAGCAATAAATTCATACTTGGGCCCAGCTGCAAAAGGAGTCGGAACGGCTGGTTTGATGATGAATGTAAGCTAGCAACGGGACGGAAGAATGCTGCATACCGAGTAATGTTGCATTCTCAAAGAACGCGGGCACGCACTTATCACGAACTCCGTCGAGTGGAGAAGCGACTTCACAGACGGAAAAAGGAAGCCTGGGAGAACCGACAAGTGTGTGAAGTACAGGGAGCAACCGCACCAGACGCGCAAGTTTTACCAATAAGTCAGCAGGATGAAGCCTTATACACCTCATTGCTCATCCTGCCGAGACAAAGAGGGAAATCTGATTTCCGACAGAATGGGCATATTGAAGAGATGGGTTGAGTACTTTGATGAGCTACTGAACAACCAGAACATCGGCGAGTTGGAGGTCCCGCCAACTAAAAACGACAGACGAATACTGCCACCACCTAGTATAGAAGAAACAGTCCGTGCAATTCATCGGCTTAAAAATCATAAGTCGCCAGGAGCCGATGGAATTACAAAATTAGTTAAATATGGAGGCGACCACTTACACCAAGTGGTTCATGAACTTGTGCTCAAGGTATGGGACAGCGAATCAATGCCTGACGGACGATTGGCAACAAGCCATTATCTGTCTCGTACATAAAAAGGGAGATATCACACAGTGCAGCAATTATAGAGGTATCACGTTGCTGAGTACCATCTATAAGATATTCTCCACTATCTTTCTAGGCCATCCATACGCTGAGTACCATCTATAAGATATTCTCCACTATCTTACTAGGCCATCCATACGCTCAGAACATTATTGGCCCATACCAGAGAGACTTCATTCCAGTCAATCAGGCAAATCAGTAACAGATGAGATTTTCTCTGCGACAAGCCAGGGTAAAACTGTACACGACCACGAGAGAATTCGGTATCCCAACGAAATTGATAAAACTGACTAGGCTGACCCTGATTAATGTGCGAGACCAGATAAAAGCAGCAGGATTACTGTCAAGACCATTCGACATCAACGACAGTCTACGACAAGGGGATGCCCTATGATACGTCCTCTTTAACCTGGCCTTGGAGAAAGTGATCCGTGATGCTGAGGTAAATGCGAGAGGTACGATCCTCTTTAATTCCACCCAACTTCTGGCCTGCTGACGATATCGGCATCATCGGAAGAACCACCCGAGACGTACAAACTGCCTTCATCCAGATCGAGCAGGCGGCGATTGTCGCGAGATCTTGGGCTGCACATCAATGAAAGCAAGACAAAATATATGGTGGCAACGTCAGCACCGAAAACTAACCATCCAACAACATCAAACTGTACTGGTCAAACGGGAAGAATAAGGATAGGAGAACTTTGAGACCGTTGATAATTTCTCCTATCTAGGGTCGAAAATCACAACCGATAACAGCTATAATTGTGAAATCCGTGCCCGGTTGTTGGCAGCCAACAGAACCTATTTCAGCTTATAAAAACTCTTCCGCTCGAAACGTCTCACCATAGGGTCAAAGCTCTTACTGTACAAGACAATAATCTTGCCAGTCCTCATGTATTCCTCGGAAACTTCTTAGCAAGAAAAATTACGAACTCTTGGCCGCATTCGAGAGAAGAATCCTCCGAAGAATTTTTGGCCCCCTACATGAGGATGGTCGATTCCGTAGCCTACATAATGACGAAATCTATGAGCGATACCATGACCAATAGGTTGTGGATAAACTCCTACTCAACAGGTTGCGGTGGGTGGGTCACTTAATCCGTATGGATGAGGATGATCCAGCCCGGAAAGTCTATAAGGGCAATATCTATAGTAGAAAAAGAAGACGAGGCAGGCCCTGGCTAAGATGGAGCGATGGCATAGGCCAGGACGCCAGACAGCTTTTAGGGATATCGAATTGGTGGACTTCGGGGCAAAACCGGGATGTCTGGAGTTCCTTATTAAGGCAGGCCTAGACCGGACACCGGTTGTTGCGCCGTTGATGATGATAATGATGAATAAATTCTTTGAAATTTGCTTGAATTGATTTTCTGATTAGTTTGTTTGTTTGGACTTGCTATCAAGTGTGGAGATAGTTGCTGGCTGATCTGGTGAGAGTTCGTTAGTTGTAAACCCTGTTAAGAGCAGTTAATTAATGTTTTTGTTAATCCCAAATAATCTGGTAAATGCATATTATTCGCAGTAACAGAAAATCCTAAGAGTGGAATGTATTTTGACAGTTTGGGTATGGGTATGGGAAACTGATGAAGAATATCCGGAAATATCTTAAAACAACCAACAATGGGAAACTGACCTTTCAGCATCAAATGAAGAGAAGCATACGAATAGTAAGGATACGGACTCCAAAGCACTATCCTGTGGTTCTTCTTGCATAGGCTGCATCTGTTTATGAGAATCGTACTTTCATTACTTTCTCTCTACTATATCCTTCTTAAATCTATTTTCATCCTATTCAATTGAACCGAGAAAACGTTAAACATTCAGCCTAGGGGTTGATTGTTATTTTTAACGCCTTCACATAGCAAAGTTCTTTTATTTTTCAAATGGAAATATTATTTTTCCTCGAAAAGCTTAGGAGAAACGCAAAATGTGTTAAAATTCCACTGCTTGATAAAATGAAATGAAATCGTCAAATCGTCTTTACACTCCAGGAATACATTTTCCGCGAAACAATTACAATATTGTCAGGAGTGTTCCCTGGTTAGCGAGACGCCTACGCAACGTTCTTAACGAAATCTTTATGCTAGTAAGGGAAACGAGGTAAATATGTATGTTAAGTAAAGTTAATGTATTCATTTAACGCGCACACTGACAACGAATAAACTACGAGAGGGGCTTAGGTTCAAAAATATTACATCCGGGAAGTGTAGTATTTACTATGGAAATTCATTACAATCCTCATTTTGACAAGAACACATCCACCCTAGGCCATTCTATTGCTTCCCATGTTATCAGGTTGTACACGCCTCATCCTTTTGATTCCTGGCTTAGTATAATGGGAACACATTGCACGATTGGATCCATTCAACCTTTCGCCTTTCAATAAAGGAAATGTTAAAAGCTAAAAATAGTTACGAGCTATCAGGAGAAAATGCTTCGACCTTATCAACATTCTATTTGGCCTTTGATAAGGCCCGAGGATATCCTCCGAAACTTTCTCTGCACAGACATAATAAATTTCCCTTGTTTGGCAAGTGGACTAGAACTATTGATTTTTTTACAATATGTTGCATGTTTTCCTGCTGAAAATTTGCTTCAGGACGGACGAGCCCAGAAAAGTTTTATCGCTGTTTGATACACAGAAGCCATATCCGAAACCGAAGCCTGTTCGTGTGCACTTGGTCAATTTCGACGGAATTGGGACGAGCAAGTTTTACGTTCATGCCCATACTACGCAACCAGCATATTCAGGACTCGTGTTGTGAATACTAACAGACAGTCATAAAAATAATTATCCAGATGGCTGATGGTGATGAAGATGGGAGCGATAAAAAATGAGGGTACGGAACTCTATAAAAATCTCACAGTAATCTTCATGTTAACGTTTACGGGGCAATGTACAATAATTTGATTTATATGTAGCCTTACTTTACATGCTCATCTTATCTTTGTCATTTTCTGAAAATAATGTATTGGGTCGCAGGAGTTGAAGTTCGTAGATATGTATTTCAGTGCTTCAGATGGTTTTGATATTACATTTCTCTTTTAAGATTTTGTAAATTGTGGGCTTGGGCGGAAGAAGTCAGTCAGTCAATTAAGTTTTTGATTAACTGTGAGATGAAAATCTTCAAAAAATGAATCCCTGAAACGGTAGGACCTGGCAGTGTGAGATTTTTACCCACTAAAAATACCTCACGCGATGCTACAATGGAACACTATCTCATCCAGCAGGTATTCTTACATCAATCATGTGAAACTAATGATTTGGTGAGCCTAGTCTGGTCTGCCTAGTGCTTTAATAATAATAATAATATTATGTATCGCATTGATCCGAAACTAATAAAGTTTTTGGCGACAGTCATGGAAGGGTGGCATACCACCTTATCAGTGCGTATATCTAAGGGTGCTAATACCTCAGAGCCCATCCGTATACGGAGGGGCATCTTCCAGGGGGATTCGTTGAGTTTGGTTTTGTATGGCATTGAACCTCCTTTCATGGCTACTGAATGATGCTAGAAGGCATGGTTTTGCTATAAAGTATGGCCTACGTGCTAAGTGCGAACTGACACACTTGATGTACTTAGATGACATCAAGCTGTATGCTGGCTGACGACAATCTTAGAAGTCTGTGATAATCGGATGGAGTTTGGATTAGACAAGTGCCGAATCCAAGCCACCCGCAAAGGTCATCACGAGCCGCATGCCGGACATGGCATTGGTGACCTCCACATCGAAGCTATGACTGAGATAGACTTCTACAACTACCTAGGAATTCTGCAAGCCATGCTTGAGTTGGTGATCTGCAGGATGCTCTGCTGTCCGAATTCCTGCGAGGTGTAAAGCTGGTGCTGAAATCGTATCTCTCGGGGACGAATAAGATAAGCGCGATGAATATATTCGCTATCCCTTCATTGGCTTACGCATTTGGAATATTGCCGTGGACGAAGACCGATCTGGAAGACGTGCAGCGGCGGATACCGACAACTATGTCCAAATTACGAATGCATCATCCAAAGTCTGCCGTGCAGCGGATGAGACTGCCTTGTGACATTGGAGGTAGGGGCGTGGTTGACGTGGCGGCACAACATCATTGCCCAGTCGACTCGCTGCGCGCTTATTTTTACAGCAAAGAGCAGGCGAGTCCCTTGCATGCGGCTGTCTGTAAGGCAGACTGTGGACTGACTCCACTTAACTTAAAGGATCGATCTTTCAATCTTCTGAGTGGGGTGAAGTCGAACGAAGAGCGGATCGATGAATGAAAGTCATGAATTGTCTTTGGCAGCCATTTGTCGATTTGCGTTTGTCGAAGAGATGGTTGTGTGCTGGGGAGCTGTTTGCTGAGACGGAGGGGTTCATGTGTGCCATTCAGGACGGTGTGGTCGCCACCCGAGCTTATAAAAAGCTCACCATGGAAGAGCGGGTCGAAAACGACCAGTGCAGAATGTGTGGTTCGGCGTTAGAGACGTTGGATCATCTCATTTCTGGTTGTACTGTTATGGCACCGGTGCAATACATCACCAGGCATAATGCTGTATGTATCATCAAAACCTTGCATACAGGCATGGGCTGATCACGGGAACATGTCCGGTTTACCGATATGAGCCGCTAGCAGTACTTGATAATTCTGGTTACAGCATGTATTGAGACTGGCAAGTTCTAACTGATCGCCATTCTCTATGCAACAAGCCTGACGTACTGTTAGTTGACAAGTCGGGTCGCTCCGCGTATATTATTGATGTTGCTATCCCCCATAATAGTAACATTGAACGGAAATACGTAGAGAAGAAGGTGAACTATGAGCCATTGGCTCGGGAAATCAAAGAAATTTGGCGTCTCGAGCGGGTGGTTGTAGTTCCCATAATATTGTCAGCCACAAGTATTGAACTAAATCCCTCACTGCTTCCCTTGATGTCCTGGGACTTTCGCACAGTCTGGTCCAAACCATGCAGAACACCACCATACCACCACCACCAGCGTCCCTTTATTTTCTAAGTAGGTAGGATCGTCCTAACCTAAATGCTTGGCACTTAGTGCTAGTATTAGGTAAAATCCAGTATCTGCCGAGATTGTGATAACTCGGAAAAAAATAATAATCGTTGGCGCAACAATCCATATTGGATCAGAACCTTGAAGTGTGTTAGAGCACTTCATTCAAGACCGTAACGGTACACGTCAGTACACTGTAGGAGGCAATGTAGTCAGCATTGCGCTCACCCTTGATTATTACCCTGAACTCGGATATTTTAAGCTGAATGTTATCATACATTACACATAATCAGCGCTGCAGAAAGATAATTCGGTCCCGGGGTGAAAACGATTCACACCCCTCTATTGTTCTTTTAGCTTCAGTTATGTATTTCATTATTTATCTTTATTTTGGTCTTCTGGGAAAATTTCGGGCCTGAGAAGAGTCATTTATTTCTCCTTCTTTAACATTATCAGTTACCGTTTGTTAAAGTTTGGGTATATAGTTGCATGTGATGTTCCACGATTGCGAGCGCAGCACAGAGCTCTGTAGGAAACCCGTGGCAATGAAATCCTCCTTGAGTCAATCATTAGCATCGTGCCTGAGTCGTCCTTCCTTCGCGAAGTTGTTGACAAAAGCAAAAAGATAACTGTGAATATCAGCATTCATTAAGGACTTCCTAATTGGGTTCCATTGTTTGAATTGGGGCAATAAGACGATTAACCAGTTCTAGCTATGAAGACAAGTTTCTACCACCATCATAACGCTCCGAATATTTCCTTTGGAATTCATGCTCCTCATAACTTGGCGAACGTGTTTGGCCTTACCTTTACTGCAAAATAGAAGGCCTCATTAGATTTTCCTTCCTTACTTCCGGTTCCGGGGTTTGCTTCTATATATCCTACTGTATACTCCCAGTTACTCTTCTCTAACCCCTGGGGATAATACTATTTCCCAAGTTTCCTATGACTGTCACAATCTTTTCTTGCTGAGGGAATAACCCCTCAACGATGATGATGACTTCTGGGTGACACTAACGCAAGCTTCTAAGGGTCTACTAAAAAATTGGGTTCGGCTTTAAGCAGGATCTTCCAACTAACTTGAGGTTTCTTTAGATTTTCTATAGGCTTGTTCTTTCGTTGGCCAATTTAATGGCCCCTCATTTCTGGCCTTGAAAGTTTCCTACAGGTCCCTTTTCCAGCTGAAATAAAACTTACCTGATCGCCAGTATGGAAGTACGCTTATGTTGTTATGTTGTTATGCACCAGTGCAGTCTTTACCGATGTTAGTCCTACAACTGGACTTTTACTCTTTGACATGCCTTTTTATCACTTTCGTTGGTCAATACCACGTTCATCTGTTGTAAATATAACAATGAACTGTACTTCGTTGAGTTTTCGCTGATCATCAGGATGCTCGATTGTCGGACGCCACACGTGACACACATACATATGATAGAAATTTTTTCCTTTAACTTAACCTTAACACATCCCCCTTGATTTCGGGCCCTTGTCCGAGGAAGGGATATTGTTATTTGCTATCTAGTATATGTATATCCTGACGATGACGAAGTGTATCTTTACGTGTAATTTCTTGTTATTTTTTATGTGCTTAAACAATTGTACGCCCTCGTTGAAATAGGTATAACTCTCCAAGTCGTACTTTGGCACCTTCTATCTGAACTATTTCGACGGCTTCTTTTCGCCAACTATGCTTCCTTTAGGGACTCCATGAGGCGTTTTAATCTTGCCTATAGTCTATTCGTTGTATAGTTTGTCGCAATGGGTGCAGAACACTTTATTTACTCCAAACTTGGTCATTTAGTCTTAGAAAATCTGAAAAAGTCTAAGCTACTACTGAAAACGGTTTCCAAACCACCACCACCACCAAACACCACCGCTTTCGTCTTAGCAAAAGATAGATTTGGCTAAACTGCAATGCAATTTTCCTCTTGGATTGTTGGTCTGAAAGGTCCAATTACCTCTGCTCATCAAACTGTTGATAGCCTAGTCGGTGCATCCGTTCATTCTACGGTGTGCGATCCCCTTTACTAAAGCCTCCAAGGATATGGAGGGTTAGCAATCGATGAATCAACTGATTATAGGAGGCGATTTTGTGATGTAGTGGTTCGATATAGATCTAAAAATGGTAGCCATCCGGCCTGGCGAAGTTATGCCTTTTTTAAGGTTTTGTGTAAAACAAAACCTTACTAAAATCGGTTTGCTGTCGGTCTGTCCGGCATACGCATTTTTTCCGGAGACTGTAGCAGCGATTGACACCAAATTTGGTGGAAAGGTGGGAACTATGAATGCTCACGCATACAGTGAGTTACATCCTTTTACGTTGAATTTAAGGGGGCAGGCCTCATATATGCAAAAGGGGGGTGTACATTTTTTTTTCACCAAATATAGTTATGTGGGGTATCAAATGAAAGGTCTCCGTTAGTACTTGTCAAAGCTGGTCTTAGTTTTGACATTTGTTGGAAAGGTGGGGAGTTCGGGGGGTCGAAAGGGACCATTTCTTTAAGGGGGCCATTCTCTCTTGTTCCAGCTGGCTATGTATTCCGCCTATCACAGCCACCCTCTTGTAATTCCACACAGTCTTGTGGGCGGACACTTATTTTTCGGCGTCACCAGTACAATCCTTGCTCTATATATCATTGCAAACTATAAGTGACTCCTCAGAAATTGAGGTCGAATTAATTTATTTTTCCTGTCCCAGTCAATACCTATCCAATTTCCGTATATTTCGCGCTAGAAACCATGCAGCTTTTATCTATACTGTCCTTTCTTCAACAATTTTTGGTAATATGTTTCTTACACCGAAAACTTCTCGATTGAACGGACTGATGTATACTATTTTGCACGCTTTCGGCTGTGCGTAGAACATTCGGGATGATAGTGGATAGGGCGGCCCCATCTTTATCTATCTTTTTTAAAAATATCTATTCAAGTTATGTTTCTTTACTATGTCACTAACAATTTCGTTTTCTAGCTGCTTGGAGAGTCCTCCTTACTTATGTGAACAAGTGCGTCCACCATATTCTCGAATATTTTGTTTTGGAATGACTGTTCTAATTTTGTTTTCTTGGTACAACCCCCGGAGCATAGTCAAATTGGTTGCATTTTCTGCCTATAAAGTAAAAGCCTTTTCTCGATAGACGGTTGAAATTTTTTGCGAATGGGCCAGTGCTCCCAAACATAATTTTTTTCATTAATAAAGACTTCACGAACACAAGCAAACATAAATTAATAATATTTGATTTTGTTACTGAGGTGGCATGTGTGATTCTAATCGTTGTTGTTGATTTATTAGGGCTGAGATTGCAGGGGAGGATAAGGATGGGGTAGCGACTGCAGATGTGAAATATGCGTTAAGAACTGTGTTGACCGCTTTATTTGATGGGAGGGACCTAATGTGCATGGGAATAACGACCTGTGTGGAGAACTACTCTACTTTCTTTGTTGGATAGGCGATTATCACTGTTGTATTGAATGAGAATTTTTGGACGTTGATTCCCGCGGTGGAAAATTAAAGGCCATCTACATTCTCCCGCTAAAAACATTAGTTTGGTATTTTTATTGGTTTTGGGGTTATCTTCACTTGATAAAGTGTCGGTAAGTTGACCCAATTTGAATTCAAACATAAGATCATTGGCATATTGCTGGACTATCCCTGGTTTGGTTCCGCGGGGAGGTTTAGGGATACTCGTTGTGTAGACCGAAAATAAATTGACAGACAGACGCGAACGGAAATGAAGGATGCTATTTAGCTTATAAACGAGTCCTTATTGCCACATGGATTCGAAAGCCTTTCTTGTGTCTAGGGGGTAGCTATCGTAGGTGTCTTTTAGATTGATTCTGAGCAAAACATCAATTTGGGGACTAAGAGGGCATGCTCAACTGGGTGGTCCGATGGGTTCTCGGACTGGAAGATTTGTTTAGTGTTATTTGCATCACAGCGTTCGTTGTTAACCGATCTGCCGGGGTTTGAGAGAATGGAGATATACTATTAAGAAGTAGTTCTTGTTAGTTTTTGGAATAGATGTGATCTAGACTCACTTCCAGTTCATGGAGAAATGGGCGTTTAGCAGGCAGTGGTTTACCAAGTAGGACAGAAACGGACTTCGATTTTATCGAGTCCATATAATAATCGTTGGCGCGATAATCGAATTAGATTAGGACCATAAAGCACGTCAGAGAACTCTATTCAAGAGCGTGCGGTATCTAGTCTGAGATTATTACCCTGATTTGACTCAGGTACTCATTCACAGCTTAGTGCACTCGTATACGGCATCCATTAACGATTCAAGTTCCTCTCCCGCCAATGATATTTGAATTGCGTCTTTCCGTGTGACATCCTAGCCCTCTAACTATTGAGCCATCCGGACACCCTTTAAATTTTTTCTCTGATTATTAAATAATGCGACGAAGGGTTGACAAAGTTAATTTGTCAGATAGGCAGTCAGTCAGCATCTAACATTTAGCTTCTTCTAGATACGTTCTTGTAAAATCTACGCTTATTTTACTTTATCCCCCGGGGGTACTGCGTTGAATTTGAGTCATATTCATTCTTTTGTTGATGAGGTGTAAAAGAAAAGTTTATTTCATTCAGTTTTATTTACCAGACTTTTATCTAAACAATTATTTTGTTTTACACTAAACCTTACTAAATCGGTGTACTATATGTCCGTCTGTCCTTCTGTCTGTCTGTCTGTCTCACCCATTATCTCAGAAACGGTTGAACGGAATTTAGTAGAAAGGTGGGGCCTATAGATCCCATTGTATGCAATGAGTAATATAGTTCCACATCGGGTTTAAGGGGTGGTCTCCAAACTTGGAGACATGCAACAAAGAAGTTTGCATTCTTTTCACTGAGTATATTCGTGTAGGGTGTTAGATGAAAGGACTCGATTAGCATTTTCCGATACCGACATTAGATTTGATATTGGCTGCAAAGGGGAGGAGTACGGCGGTCCTTAAATAGTCAGTTACTTTAAGGACCAGTTCTCAGAAACTACCCAAGCCAAATATCCGAAAAAAATATGGTGGTCCATGCACATGGTATCTAGGTCCCAAATACTGATACCCGGTATTCAAATAAAATTAATAATATAAACATAATATTAATTATAAGTGTATGTTTTAGAAATGGGAACCCCACTTAAATTTATCCTAGAATCACCAAGTATTTCAATAAATAAATAAAGGCTATACTATAGAGCACGATACTTGGTAAGAAGCCCGCTATTACCAACAGAGTTACAATAAGTCAAAATTGTGACGTTTGTGCCAATTAATTGCATTCTAAAACTTTGAATGCTAATATCATACTAAAAGTCTGACTAAATGCAAAAACATTGTGAGCTAGAAATAAGCTTATATATGCAATACACAAAACCTTTTATACCTGAAACCCTTAGCTTCCGATTTACCGACTTGTCATAATTTGGCTTCGGGTTCAATAGTATTAACTCTTATAATTACAATGACAGTGTGCTGGGACCCAAACCCTCCGTTGGGGAAGGCATAGCACATTAGTCTCACCTGTGCACCTTCGCTGAGGGCTCCCGGCAACGGGCTTCAGCTTCCCCATTTACTTTCTAGAGGCTACCACTCTTCGCCACTATTTTCTAGCATGTCCCTCTATGGGAGAGTAATCCACTTGTCGGCCTTCCTGGGATGGTGGATTCCATCACATGGCATGGCCACTGAAAATTTCACGTTCTAATTAATATCTTATGGATGTCTGACCTGAAGGCTGATGAAGCACTCCTTTCGAAATTGTGTCAGATTTTAGCACCTCGACAATACGGCGCAGGCAATTGTTGACGAAGGTATGAAGTTTTCGGACGACAGTAGTGGCCACTTTCCATATGATGTTTCCATATAACAATATAAAGAGGATATTGACGCACAAAATTATAATCCCTGGCAATTGTAGAACGTCTAAGATTTATTTTTAGATTGTGCTTATGTTCTTCCCATCCTATAGATGCTTTTTTCAACGAACATTTCAATTTTTGTTGTTTTCTTTGGTCTTGAATAAAGCAAGCTGTTGGGCGCCTTTCCCTCGTTAGACATTATTCTGTCGTCCCTTCTAACGACAGTACTGAAAAATGCGTTTTTCAACATAAGGTTTCAGGCATGATTCTAGTGAATACGTACTTACATTAATTACTGTTACAGACAGCTTTCTATGAACAATGCACAATCTCGCCATAGTAATTTGAAAAGTTGTGGTTATACCAGTGATCGAGGATTTCTGCGTCTATCTTGATACAATTCTTGAAAAGAAAACCAAAACAAATATACCAAGGCAATCTCAAAATTTTGATTGGTAGAGAGCATGATTTCCTTTCCAATTTTTTATGTACTGGCGAGAGCAACTCATGGAATCTAGATCCCAGTTTTTCCTACTTTTCACCAATACTTTTCAATTTTCAACTCCAAAAAATTAACCTCTACAGGAAGCTTTGTTAGTTCCATTTGCATGCCGCTATACTAGTTACTTCTCTTACAAAGTTGTAGTTACGTGCAGAGGGATCTGCATCATCCCTATTCGTCAATTTCGTAGCTTTTTTACCAACCTCGAGCGCTCAAGTTTATTAGAATTCTTTACGCTGCTTTTTTATAAGTACAAAAAAAACAAGGGTTTTGGATCCTAAAACTGCTGAACTGAATTCATCCGGTGTAAGATTGGGAAAAGATAAGATAATAAAGTGGTGGCTTGATTGTGGGTAAAAAGTTGAATTGCTCTGTAAACCTTTTGCTGTAGTGATGAACCTATTATTTTAGAGATGAACATAAGTGGGCATAGAACCAAATTTGGACAAGTTTTGAGAGACTAATATCATCTTTATCTGATCAATCACAATAAGAAGCGTGGAGCTGATTTGAGCATATTCACGAGCCCCACATACGAGTATAATGCTTCATGATTTCTGACCCACATTGGGCGCTATTTCCAAAAAATGAAATTCATTATTCCCGAGTGGCTGATGAGTGGGTTGGTCTAGTGCGACATAACGCAGAACAGCGAAGGAAACGTGCGAGCTTTTTGGGAAGTCCTGGAGGAGGCTAAATGACATTCCACCAAACTGGCAATGATTTTGTGTCTATGTCTATTATCCATCTCGATGATATTTTAATACTAATAATCGTTGGCGCAACAATCCATAATGGATCAGGGCCGTTAGACCACTTCATTCAACACCGTGACAGTACACTACAGGATAGCCTTTAGAAGGCAATGTGGTCAGCATTGCGGTCGCCCGAGATTATTACCCTGATTTTGATTCAGGTACTCATTTACAGCTGACTCAACTGGTATCCGACGTCAAATCACGCTACAAATTCCACTGCCACCAGTGAGATTTGAAACGCGACCTTCCGTACGAGAGCCTTGTGCTCAGCTATCCGGACACTATGGTATTTTGCTAACTAAAATTTTCCTAAACATCTAAATCATGGAAAACAGCCAAAAGGTTGCCGAGACCGTGATGGCTCGGCACAGCGTACAATAGTTTAAAATCTTCCGGCATCACGTGGAACTACCTGTAGGCCAGATAGCACCATTCCTGAGGAGAAAGAAGTCATTTAGAACGTTTTTGGAATCAGATAATAATCCACAATCAAAATAATCGCAGAATGCATCAAAGGGTCCCTTGAGAGATAACATAACAAGAAACGGATTGGTTCACTTTCTAGTTTCTTATGTCCAGCAGTTCATGGTATCTTGACACCAGCTTCACCTGCTTTTCATTAGTTTTGTGGAGTGCATCATAACAATAACGCGGCATGAAAAGCAGCATTTTGGGAGGTAAGTATGAATATCACAGTCTAAAATATAAGTAACTTAACAAAAACCCTTGCGGCTAACTTCATTTGTGGATAAAACTACGAAATTTTACCTAATATTAGGGATGTCGACTCAGTGGTGAATAAGTACCTGAGTTAAATCTGGGTAATAATCAACGGTGAGCGCAATACTGAGCTCTTTGTCTCCTACGGTGTACTCCAATCCTAAATTTCGAGATATTCGAAAGTTGGGATGCGGGGTAGGGTATTAGGACAAGTTGGTAAGAACAAAATGGGATAAGGATTAAGGGTAGAAAGGTATATTAGGTGTGAGCCGTTTTGTTCGGGTGGAGGAAAGACGCGAGTGTGGTGATCTGTATGGACGACTATTCTATTCCCTTATAAAGGATGGTTATTGATAGACAAGGGGTAGCTTCTTCCAAACTGCAATCTTTAATTTTAAATGTAAATATATATATCGGCGACTTAACCCCTTCATCAGTGCAAAGTTAGATAGGTAGCTAGGCAGCTTTGTACTGATGAAGGGGGTAAGTCGCTCCCGAAATATATAATTACATTTCAAATTAAAGCTTGTAGTTTGGTGCAAGCTACCCATTGTCTATCAATTTTAGATTAGACTATGAGCAGCAGACAAAAATCTGGGTTCTTAGAGACGGATATATCTTCTAAAAGATCTGCGGGAATTGGTTGATAGGAAATTTTTCTCGCTGGTCCCAATCTGCAGATACTTGGCCACTAAACGTTGGTGTCAAATTGGCTCCCCTCAAGAAAATTCACTGTGTATTTGGCTAGGATATAATTGATGCGATTAAAAACGACATCCTCGAAGGATTGAGGTGGGTAAAAGCGCTAAATACTTCTATTTTGAATTTTGGCGCAATCCCTCTTAGTAGGATGCAAACATATTGCTCAAAGTTCGTAGAGATGCTTTCCATTCAAGAACGAATGTATTTTCAATCTTCTTGTTATATGTTTATATATGATTTTGTAGCATATTTTATATATGATAGAATAAGATGTGTAATTTCCATTTTTGAAAAAAGATTTCATAAAGTAACCATTTTCATCCTTTATAATCATCAACGGCGCAACAACCTGTATCTGATCTATACCTGCCTTAATAAGGAACTCTAGACACCTCGGTTTTGCGCCGAGGTCCACCAATTCAATACCCCTAAAAGCTGGCTGGCGTCCTGACCTACGCCATCGCTCCACCTCAGGCAGGGTCTCCCTCGTCTTCTCTTTCTACCATAGATATTACCTTTATGGACTTTCCGGGCTGGATCATTTTCATCCATACGCATTAAGCGACCCGCCCACCACAACTTATTGAGCCGGATTTTATCCATCACCAGACGGTCATGGTATCGCTCATAGATTTCATCGTCGTGGCCAAAAATTCTTCAGAGGATTCTTCTCTCGATCGCAGCCAAAAGTTCGCAATTTTTTTTGCTTAGAAGTCTCGGAGGAATATATACGGACTGCAAGATCATTGTCTTGTACAGTAAGAGCTTTGACCCTATACAGTAAGAGCTTTGACCCTATGGTGAAACATTTCGAGCGGATCAGTTTTTGTAAGTTGAAATAGGCTCTGTTGCAGCCAACAATCGCAGATTTCATCATCGTAGCTGTTATCGGTTGTGATTTTCGATTCTAGATAGGAGAAATTTTCTACGGTCTCAAAGTTGTAGTCTCCTATCTTTATTCTTCCCATTTGACCAGTGCGGTTTGATTTTGTTGGTGGCTTGGTTTTTGGTGCTGACATTGCCACCATATATTTTGTCTTGTCTTTAATAATGTACAGTCCAAGATTTCACGCCACCTTCTCGATCTGGATGAAAGTAGACTGTACATCTTGGATTGTTCTTTCCATGATGTCACTATCGACAGAGTAGGCTAGTAGTTGGGTGGACTTGAAGAGGATCGTACCTCTTGCATTGACATCTGCATCGCGAATCCCTTTCGCTAGGACCAGGTTAAAGTGGACGGATGGTAGATAGGGAGATAGGACATCCTCTTTACTTAGATGAGTCTTATCAATTTCGTCGGGATACCGAATTCTCTCATGGCCGTGCACAGTTTTACCCTGGCTATCCCGTCATCGGCAGCGTTGAAATCGATGAAAAGATAGTGCAACTGATGGCCATATTCCAACAATTTTTCCATCACTTGCCGAAAAGAGAAAATCTGATCTGTTGCTGATTTTCCTAGAGTGGAGCCTCTTTGTTATGGGTCAATGATGCCTTTTTTGGACAAAAAAATTACTCACTCATTTAAAATTCGCCTTTTTCCCATAAACTTTAACGAAAATGATAAAAATTAACAAGTATATGAATTGCAAGTTGAATAATTTGTTTGTTGAATAATAACTGCACGACAGCCCTGAGAAATATAGTCAATAAGCCAAAAAGTCAGATCTATTGGAAGTATCGTCCGCTCTTACTCATTAGCGGTGTATAGGTCAGTTGCTTTTGTGAAATTGCGTTCCCTTATATTTTTGTTAATGATCTCTCAGAGATGTTCGATGAAATTCAAGCCTGGTATTGGTACAGGGCATTGAAGCACGTTTAATGGTTGTTGGCTAGCCACCTTTTCGTAGTTTGGGCCGAAAGCTTCTGATTATTGTCGTAACCAAAAATTCGATTGTTGCCCAATTTATCGCAAGAATGAAGCTGGATAGATAGCGATAATAAATTAGAATATTTGGCTGAAGTACTTACACCCACGACCTTAAACCGCCTCCATGTTTGGTCACCTGGATTGGTATTTGACACCCTAACATTTTCCAAAAATTAGTCGAACATAACGAAACCCTTTTGTTGAAAAGAGCGAGATCCGGAATTCATTAGTAGATACTCTCTGGATGGGCCCTTTTTGCGCCATTTAAATGATAAAGGTCTTCAGCTTCCCGGGCAACTGGTTTCTAACAAATCAACAATAAATTAAGAAAATTCATTTGAATGTTTTTCCCCCGATAATTCAACCATAAATTGGAGAAATTACCTTTTGGTACGTTTTTTTTTTCGTCCAAAAACTTGACGAGAGTGTGAGTGATTACTTTATGACAACCTTTTTCAAAAATAGAAGTTACACATCTTATTCTATATAAAGTATGTATATATATAAAATAGTGTCCGGAAAGCCAAATGGTTAGAGCACAATGCTATCGTACCGAAGGTCGCGGTTCAAATCTTGCTGGTGGCAGTGAGATTTGTATCGTGATTTGACGTAGGATACCAGTCGACTCGGCTGTGAATGAGTACATGAGTCAAATCAGGGTAATAATCTCGGGCGAGCGCAATGCTGACTACATTGCCTCCTACAGTGTACTGTAGTGTACAGTTACGGTCTTGAATGAAGTGCTCTAACACACGTCAAGGCCCTGATCCAACGATTAATATTCTGTTGTTGAGGATACAGAGAGTCATCAGTCCGCACCCACTTGATGATGGACCGGACCACGTGGAAGCAACTTACTTCCTCTCTTGTGGCACACGGAGTCCTCTTTTTTAGGTTAAATACCGAAGTTTTTCAAAAAAGTTGACTGACGGCTACGTCCAAGGCAGAGGCAACTCGTTAGACGCTGCCTCACCTCCATCTTGGGAACAGCTTGACCCAAAGTAGCAACAGGTGATAATCCCTCTGTTTATATATAATTACAAACATGACATCATTGCGAATTATATTGAAGTGAAATGCGTCGTAAGATCAGACCTAAACCAGGCCAGGACGATACCGTCGGTCAACTTTTTTGGAAAACCACAAGAAAGGAAGTAAGTTGCTTCTCAAGAGGTCCGTTCCGTCATCAGGGGGGTGCGAAATCAGGACTCCCAGCATCTTAAAAAAAAAAAAATTCACTTCGGCCTGGTTTAGGTCTGAACTTACGAGAGAGAATATGCTACCAAATTATATATAAACATAATATGAAGATAAAACATCTTTAAAAACTTTGATACGTTTTTTTTCCGGCACTGTAATTCCAAGGGTAGTAGACGGCGCGCCGCTATCCAATTTGAAAATGTAAATGATGATGCCTTCGCAAAAATTTAGAAAAATTTAGAACCACCTCCAATAAACTTGCTTATTTAGTTGACTTACTGATAGCAGATACATATGACGTACTTTATATTGAGAAAGATCTTGTCTAAGATGTAGTAGCTCAATTTGGACCACGGAAAATATTGAGGCTTCAACAAACCTTCAGCCCTTTAAATACAAACCATTTAAAAACTTTGCCCAAATCCTGTCGCCACTCAATGTATAGATCTGTATGCCTGCATGGATATCATCATTTTTAGGCAAACTTTGGATGGAGGTCGTAACAAGGCCAAGTATGAACGAACTTTGTTACATAATTGGATTAACTCAATAAATTGATATCGACAGATTAGTAATTATGGTTGGTAGGATTCAATTGCGTTGAAAGATTCATGAGCTCTCTAGTTATCAAGGAGGCTAGAGTTACGTAACTTGGGTTTATATTCCAATCGAAACGTGGAGCGGTGGCGTGAATATATTGTGTAATCTCTCCTAGCTAGGTGGCTTGTTTAATGAGATTAACTCGGCCTTTGGATTTAACATTGCTTCCAGCGTAACATGATAATTCCATTTCACCCTGAAAGCAAGAATCCGACCGAATTCTTCCCATAATTTGCATAATATCAAATAGTTTAATGAGAAGTTAATTACTCTGATAAATTTTTGGATGGATTCAGTTTCAAGCCAAACTCCAGAAAACTGGAAGGAAATAGTGTTTAAAAGATATTATACGGAAATTTTAAAAAAATTGGTCTTCATTAAAGATGAAAATGATTTACAAAGTATTATGGCCGCCCATTTAGAAGTAAATGCAAAAACTCCTAATTTTTCGCTTTCAATATACCAACATTCATCATCATTCATGCTATCTTTGAACATATAATAAATGTCTAGATAGATTCCTTTGGGATCTCAAATGAAGATAGGAGAAGCTGTGCAAATGGTGATGGCAGATCTTATGACGCACTTCGGAACGAATACATAGATACCAGCATGGATGTGAACAAATGTTCATATTAATTAAAGATAATGGCACAAAGAGTACATTAGCGTGAAATCCTTGAATTATATTTATCAGGACAGGCAGAAAATACAAAATTAGGAAGTCTGTATCCGGTATGCAGATGGGCGAAGAAAGAGAATTTCCAAGAAAGCAGGACTCAAAGCTTCCTTCATCTGCCTAATCTATCATGTATTATACAAAATATTTCTGAAGCTATAAAGATTAACTTAACAATGCAGGTCGGAAATGATTTTTTGAAGTCAAAAGATTTGAGAATTGCCTGAAATGTTCCGCTTTAGGGCACAATACAAAAAGATGTGATTTTGATTGGTTGAATTCAAAAGGAATTGGATGAAAAACCTGTTAAATCTGAACATGAATTCGAACTACAGTAGGAATTATCCACACAGGAAGGAAAGAGCTTAGAAAAGACGAAAACTCCCACTAAGTAGATTCCGCGGAATCGGGCAACTGCCGGATTCAATTAATCCATTTGGCCTAAGTAGCAGCTGCTTATGTCAACATACTTATACTACACAATATAATTCAAAATTATAAAAGCCTGAAATAGGGAATAAGTATTGATCGGCAATTTGGTATCTATCTCACTACTCATTGCAACTACGTCAGCGGGGTTAATGCTGCCATGGGGCTGGGGGGAAGGCGTGAAACTTTCCGTTCTGCAGATGATTATTGTTGCAAGAGATGCTACTAAGTGAAGATAGATAGTTGGAAGGAGCTACGTTTTCTTATAACATCAACTCCTTCGTAACGAGAAGATAATTAACAGGAAGATAATTTTACTCTATACGGCGATGATAAAGGATATATTCTATTAGCAGACTTTACATATGACTCTTAATTTTAGGCAAGTAAGATCGAAGCAGCGTCTGGAATTGATGTCCTTCCATTGCTGATGAATTCCCAATTAAACTCAATTGCTTCGTCACTGTAAACGTCTGTATGATTTGATCTTCTTATCTTTTGTGGTATCTATTAAAGGCTACTTTTGAAATGCAACAGCAACGACCTGAAATTGGAAAATGAAATTTTGTTTCATTGTAGAGAGAAACTCAGTCGATTAATAATACTAATTGAGAAAAAAGTAGAACATAGGGGCGCTCAGGATATATTGATTAGCTTAGTTTTTGGCGAAGGAAGGCCAGTCTATTCTAGTAAGTAGATCATTCGCGGAACTTCTGAAAGTGAAAGCATAGTACTTCCACGGATAAACAGTTTGTCCTCATCTTTTCAACGGCGCACCAACTGATGTCCGGCCTAGGCCTGCGTTAGTAAGAGACTGAAGACATCCTGGCTTTGTGCTGAGATACACAAACTCAACAGTTGTCTGGCGTCCTGGCCAGCGCCATTGTTCCATCTGGCGAAGGGTTTACCATGTCTTCTTTTGCGAATATAGATATTGCCCGGGTAAACTTTTCAGGCTGAATCATACTCACCGAATCCAACCTTTTCAGCAGGTCGTGGTACCGTTCCTAATTTTTTTTTGCTATTTAAGGAATAATAAGGGGCCAAAATACTTCGCATGACTCTTCTCTCGAACGCGGCTAAGATTTGGCGATTTTTCTTGCTAAGAACCTAAGTATCCATACAGGCCTGCCAAATGATTTTCTTCTACAACAAGGGTCTGTTGGCTATCAACAACCACGCAGGTTGGTCATACCTTTTATCGATTGTGATTTTAGACCCTAGATAGAAGAATTTTTTTACGATTTTGCAGTTGTATTCTCTCATCTTTATTGTTTTCACTTGACCAGTCCTACTTGATATATCTGTTACTTTCATTTTTAGTGCTGACGCTGACATTACATGGTATCGTCGGGCTTTCATTAATGTTCAGCCCAGGATTTCGCCCTGGTCGCCGCCTGTTTGAGATCAATGAAAAGAGTTTGTACTGTGACGAAACCCCTTTACTTTACTCTGAGTGAAGCCCCCCAACCTGGAGGACAAGTTGATACAATTTGTCCCATTTCTAAGCGGGAGACTCGTCTTCATTCTTCTCCGTCTGCAGCTTTTCGTTAACAAAGAGCTCCCAGCGGTCACCACGTGGAGGTGGGGATAGGGTTTGGTAGTAGAGCTGTTGGTTCAGCAGGCATTTCCCAGGTTTTATGCTCCATCATGGGTACCAATCCTCTTTTCGCCCTGGGACCTATACTACCCTTTGACCACGAATTGGTGGACCTTGGCGCAAAACCGGGATGTCTGGAATTCCTTATTAAGGCTGGCCTACGCCGGATACCGGTTGTTGCGCCGTTGATGATGATGATGTAAATTATATTATCATCGAAGACGCCTCTTTCGCAGTTTTCCCACGATCGGCGCAACATTATATCGATTGTGAATGCCCCAATTTCGAAAGATACGTTTCGACGGGCCGACAACACTGCGATAAATTTTCGATGTTGGATACGATGCGTCGATCAAAAAGAACGTCAGCTGTTAAATGCGACTTCATCTCAGTTGCGCTGCGGAGTGAAGTAACTTCATAACATAATTCACCAGCATTGATAGCTAGCATTGATTCAAGATATTTAGATCACTCAATTCTGGATTCGGAGGTGTCAAGTGGTTAGAGCGCTGAGTTGTCCTAGCGAAAGGTCGCAATTCAAATCTCATTTATGGTAGAGGAATTTGATATCGTGACTGTATGTCGCATGCCAGTCGACTCAACTGTGAATGAGTATCCAAGTCAAATCTTGGCAATCATTACGAGCGAGCGCAATGATGACCACATTGACTGTTACAGTGTTTTATAGTCTACCTTTACGGTCTTGAATGAAGTACTCTAACATACTTCAAAGCCCTGATCCAATTGGATTGTGGCACCAACGATTATTATTAGAAAGAATGACTAACAGTTTCGTCCAAAGCAGAGGAAACTCATCAGACTCTGCCTCCCCTCTCTATTTTTTGAATATTGGGTGCTATGGCCAAAGCGGCGGGATATAATTCGCACATTTCATTTCATTTGATACCCAACATAAGTCAACTCAATGTAGAAAGGTGTTGCTTACTGCATGCGTGGACATTCATAATTTCTACCTTTTCACCAAATTTCTTGTCAATCGGTATAGCCGTGTTTGAGAAAAGTGTGTTTGACAAATGGACATTAAACCGATTTTCAAATGGTTTTGTTTTACATTATTCAAATAGATATAGGGTCATCAGTTGCGCCATTTTTTCAACAGCGCCAAAGTTGACTATAGGAAAGCTAGGATGAAAATTCACGCGGCCATGAGAGACAAGATAAGATGGCAGCGGCTTAAAAATATTGCTTTGATCGGAACGCCCCACCATAGGGTGAAAGCATCATGTATTCCTCGGACGCTTGGTTTCTCAAAGCCGCCATCCACGTCCAGTTCGGCTGGTCGGTTACGCCTAAAGAGTTCGCAGTAGACCGGCAGCGTAACGTGATGCAGATGTTATGTCAGTTTTCATTGTTCAAACGGTGATCGAATGAAAAATGATTCGGCTAACCGGCCAGATATACCCATTTAGGATGTAAGTTAGAATTTCATGTTTGTTTAGGCTTTAAGCGAGAATTCGCTAGTAAACATCGGCATAATAATATCTCAAATTTGCGCTCCATGGGTGAGAGCGGCATCTCAGGCAGTATTCACTCATTGCAAAAACATGGTGTTTGAAGTTCCTTACTAAGGCAGGACTAGATACCAGTTATTGCGCCGAAGATGACATATAAAATGACTATTCATTAATTTCAAAAGTCAGTTTATTCACAGTATCTAATATTTTTATATTTTTTTCCTTTCAGAATCAAATGAAATCAGAACTAAAAAGGACGACACAACATTTCCCCAGGTAATTTCACTTAGTTATTTACTGTAATAGCAGTTATTTTATTTTTTGCTCTGAATGTATACTTTTGGAATAGGGTAGGTGAATGAGTTTACGCACAGAGTGTTGGACTCCCGCAACAGTTCGCCATTGGAGTACTAACTCAACACCTCCCTGGCATCCGAGAACTATCCCGGAACCGTTTGATACATTACTTTAGGCTAGCCTTTCCGCTCTCCCGGCTTTGGGAGCCTTCAAGTCAGGGAATTCCTTTCACCAATGGGAGGGGAGTTGTTAGTTTAGGGAACTCCTTGCCATCTGGTCCCTCCGTCGGTCGAACTCAATTTTATTCGTAATAAGAAGAGTCCTCATTTCTCTGACAATGTTGTCTGGAGAGAGCTCGCTTGTGTCTGCATGAAGCTGCTGACGAATGCCGTCCCACTTTTCGCAAGAGAAAATGGTGTATTCCGTGTTGTCCACCACTCCATTGCAGAACACACAATCAGGAGATTCCCAATCTTGTGCAGGGTAAGGAAGTAATTAATATTACCGTACGTTCGGTTCAGCAAGGAGCCTAAATTGTCGATAAGTCACGTAGTCCATCTGCCTCTTGGCTCATTTTGCCAATAGACGTTCCTTAGCAAGGAGGGCAACGGGGATCACTCCCGCGATCACTATCGCGGCCGGTTCTCAGACAGTAAATTAATTCGCATAGAGGTTAGCATTAATGGTGCAAGTTGAAACAGAGAAATGTGCTTAGATTAATATATATAATAGTATGTATGTAGGACTCAGTAGTAACTTTCACGAATAAGCAGAAGGATTATAAACGACGGGGAAAACAGTTGCCACGGACTAAAAAATATAAATAGGGTGTGTCCAGTGACAGAATAGATACCTCTCTAAATGATCGCGCAACTTAATATAGGCGATTCGAACCTTAGCTATAAAATACAATTTGGCAGTATATCAACAACACAGATGTTGCTATATTTAACCGCTTAACGATATGTATGTACGTAGATAGTTATCATCGCTGCTGTGGTGCGCCGTTTTCATGCCACAAGCTCCTAAGACTATGGTAAGAGCAAGCGGGAAGAGTCCACTCAGCTCAGATATTCAGAGTCAACCTGTAGCATTCATGAAAGAAAGCAGTTTTCCCATCCTGCAGCTAGAGGTCCCTCTGAGGTCCTCTCTGAAGTCCTCAAGGAATGTTTTCCGTATATTCTCCTTAGCCTGGCTCTAGCTAAGGCTGGACAGTCGCAAAGGAAGTACCTGAGGCTCCCTCCTTTTTCACCGCAGCTTCGGCAATGGGAATTGTAGGGTATGCTGAGTCTAACGTCATGGCCCCTTATAGGCCAGGGCCCCGTGTAGACTGCGGTAATCTTGTATGCATTTGCATGCGCCTGGCACAAGAAATCTCGCAATCGGGTTTTGTTATAGGAGCTCCCAATCCTCCTTGACTTGGCATTGGTGGTTAGCTTTCGCTATCAGAAGTTCCAACTGCTAAGTAATGCGAGTAGATTTCGCCCTTGATAGTCGCCAGAGAGCGCAGATTGGTCGAGCCGAAGGACTCACAAGAGCATAGCCCCGCCTCGCCAAGCCCCTCAGCCCGCTCATTCATCTTCTATGTTCCTATGACCGGGAATCCAGAGAAGAGTGACTGAAGAATCGTGGGAGACCGTACGACTCGGATATACTGTGTGTATCCGGGAAAACTTCCACACCAATTCCGCAGGCCGCCTTTGATCCCTCGGTGAAGAATACTGTATCATAATAACAATATCAGAACAAATCGAAAACCACAGGTTCATTGCATGAGGTATGAAAAGTTTCGTGTATTTCCTATGTAAAAGTATTTGAGTACACATATGTAATACTTATGTATTTAGTATGTCTGGCCATTCTCTTAAGTGTGATAATAACATTGACTCTTACATTGCTGTAAATTTACACAAAAGAGGCAAATTTGAGCTGTTATAACTCCGCTAATAATAGTGTGGTTGCCACGAAACTCGGAAGTAGTAATAATAAATATAAATATAGATAAATAGAATCATCATCAATGCAACAACCGGTACCCGGTCTAGGCCTGCCTTAGTAAGGAACTCCATACACCCTGGTTCTTTGCCGACATCCACCAATTCGATATCCCTAAAAGCTGTCTAGCGTCCTGACTTACGCCATTGCTCCATCTCAGGTAGGGTCTGCCTCGTCTTCTTTTTCTATTATAGATATTGCCCTTATATACTTTCCGGGTTGGATCATTCTCATCCATACGGATTAAGTGATCCGCCCACCGTAACCCATTGAGCCGGATTTTATCCACAACTTGACGCTCATAGTGTCGCACATAGATTTCGTCGTTATGTAGGCTACGGAATCGTCCATCCTCATGTAGGGGCCAATAATTCTTCTGAGGATTCTTCTCTGGACCCCGGCCAAGAGTATGCAATTTTCTTGCTAAGAACCCAAGTCTCCGAGGAATACATGAGGACTGGAAAGATCATTGTCTTGGACAATAAGAGCTTTAACCGTATGGTGAGACGTTTCGAGGGAAAAAGTTTTTGTAAGCTGAAATAGGCTCTGTTGACTGCCAACAACCATGCGCGGATTTCATCATCGTAGCTGTTATCGGTTGTGATTTTCGACTCTAAATAGGGAAAATATCAACGGTCTCAAAGTTGTAGTCTCCTACCTTTATTCTTCTCGTTTGACCAGTGCGGTTTGATGTTGTTGGTTGGCTGGTTTTTGGTGCTGACGTTCCCACCATATATTTTGTCTTGCCTTCAGTGATGTGCAGCCCAAGATCTCGCGCCAATCGGCGCCTGTTCGATCTGGATGGAGGCAGTTTGTACGTCTCGGGTCGTTCTTCCCATGATGTCGATATCGTCAGCATAGGCCAATAGTTGGGTGGACTTAAAGAGTGTCGTACCTCTTGCATTTACCCCAGCATCACGGATCACTTTCTCGAGGGCCAGGTTAAAGAGGACGCATAATAGGACATCCCCTTGTTGTAGACCGTTGTTGATGTCGAATGGTCTTGAGAGTGATCCTGCTGCTTTTATCTGGTCTCGCACATTGGTCAGGGTCAGCCTAGTCAGTCTTATCAATTTCATCGGGATATCGAATTCTCTCATGGCCGTGTACAGTTTTACCCTGGCTATGCTATCATAGGCGGCTTTAAATGAATAAATGGTGCAAGTGGTATCCATATTCCAACAGTCATTCCGTCGCTTGCTGCAGAGAGAAAATCTGTTGTGTCACTGATTTGCTGGAGTGAAGCCTCTTTGGTATGGGTCAATGATGTTCTGGGCATATGGGATTATTTGACCTAGCAAGGTAGCGATGGTACTCAGCAACGTGATACCTTTATAATTGCTGCACTGTGTGATATCTCCCTTTTTATTTTTACTAACTTTACTTTAATAACCAATCAAAAATATTAATCAAGAACCGAGGTGATGCATTTTCTTATTTGTCATGAGATCATCTTCTTCCGGAAAGAAAATCAGAAAAGTCATAACTTGGAAAATTTTCCGGCATTATGTACGAAATTCTTTATGTTTCGCTTTCTGAATAGCGCTTTGTCTGGCCACATTGTGTGATGGAATTTGCCATAACAGTACTTCTGTAAAGAAATGTACACATTTTGTTAGAAAGCAAATTTCACTGAAACTATTGGACGACGATTCGAAACTGTTAAGGACGATTTTATGGAGAAACGACAGGAGAAGTAGGATAAATCGCATAAGAATTAGTGCGCTCCTGTAGCTTGCACCAATTGAAAACTATGAGTTTTTCCTCCTACACTTGCCATTCTAACTTAATTCATACTTGGTCCCGCTGGTAGCTTCCAGCCGCATGGACTACATATATTTTACTTAGCGAACTGTCTCACGATATTAGAGCTGTACGTACATAAGTTTGTTTGCATGTATCCACAATGGAATACACGCTTTTTATATTATCCCCAAAATAATAAAAGTTTCCCATTTTTCCTATTGATAAACGCCGGCCTGTCAACAGTAAGGTCGAAGCAATCCATTTCCGCAAATTCATTCGATAAAAACAAGCCAGGGTTATATCCATCTTACGAAGTGGCAGATTTGATTGTATCACAAGCTTAAGCAATCGACACATGAAAGTCGCTAATTATAATCATAAAATACCTTTAGGGAGTAATTCATGGATTCCTTCCGACGAAGCACTTCAAAATGAAGCTATCTTTCTCCATAGTTTTAAAGTGATCAGTTTCGTTATATTATAACTCCACAAAATCTATTCTTGAAATCTTCTACTGGAACATACGTTTAGCATATTTAGCTGCACATTACATACTATATTTTGTGAATTCGAGTCCCTAGAAGCACGCAGAATGTGGAGAATCCAATAACATTTAAAAAATAATACTAGAAATTTGCTTATAGTAGTAATATAAGTCTAAGGAAATATTAAGGGTTCGCAGAAAAAAATAAATCTTTAAAAATCCTTACACAAACTTGGTATATGGTCGCAAGCATATGCGGTGATAAAGCCGATTTATCGGCATTAATATTATCCCCACGAATGGAATATTCCCAGCACCATTGATAAAAAGCTTTCAATACAGAAGTTATTTTCTGTTATCCTTATCCGTAAGATCCAACGCATAAGGCAAAATGATACAAGACACTTCCACGATATGCAAAGACATCTCGCTACTAGGATTTGGGATGAATTTAAATTGACAGCCTTTGTATTAGCGACATTATCCAATGATGAAGAGCGGAGACGTGAGAATGGAGGCGGCATCCATTCGTTTTCTATTTTTAGATGTTTACATTGCTCGGAATACAAATCAAATGTTGGAAATACGTTATGAGATCAGAAGACCGAAGTTATATTTGGCCTTACATTTTTGTTTTCCTCTCTTGGTTCAATTCGGTTATTCTATCGAAAGGATAATTACAGTTGGCCAAAAAAAGTGTTTGCGTTTTGCGTATCGAAAACACAAGGCCATGAACTCCGAAGTATGTACTTATCTAGCATATGGAGTTTCGGAATTGTGTTTACAGAAGAAGGAATACTATTTTACGAGTATCTGAGCGTGAAATTGAGTTTTGGCCATACTCTTATGTCTTCAAAGATTTCTCCTTTTAGAAAATGCCAAGTAGATGAAGTGGAACCTCAAACAATGAGTGTGAGAATTGGAAAATGGTTCAACGTCTAAAGTTTTGTGTAAAATAAAACCTTGTTAAAATCGGTTCAATGTCTTTCTGTCGACTCATTGAAACCTCCCTGTACTCTCCCGCTTCCCGTGGAACCATGAAGTATTACCTTTAGTCGGAATGTGCGTCGTCAAAGCGATATGAACTCAGATAACAGATGCAGTTTGAAAAAAAAATTGTTAGAGAAAAAGTAATGCCCGGCTGCGTCGAAACGTGCTTGTGTCAAATCTTTAGGCGTCGAAATGACGTGTACTCAAATATTACAGCACGTGGCGGGGTTAGGTCACTCTAGCTAGATCCCCTTTGTTCTATTCGCGGCGCACGTAATCGCAATTTCCTCCTCCGTTTTTCGCAATCTAGGTTATATAAATCCGATCATGGTTTTGATAGAATCCGAATTCTCCTCCGATTCATCTAGAATCTCCACTAGATTCCTCCTTTTGTCCGCGAATTTCACACAGTGGGTAAATATCTACTCTGTGCTTTCCAGGACTACATCGCAGTATAGATAATTGGGTGGAGTGTCCACTTTAAACTTCTAGAAGTACTGTTGAGGTTAAGGTTAACGTTACAATTGATCTTCCAATCTCCTCCTACAACCACTCCTCAACCTGTACGTTTTCCCTCGCAAGTGTCAGTTGAGTGCTCTATAACCACCCGTCAATAGTTTTTTTTTGGAAGTAGGATAGATGAATGCCTTTACGCACAGGGTGTTGGACTCCCGCAACAGCACGCTGGCGGACTACCAACTAACACCTCCCTGTCATCAGAGAACTTGCTGGAATCGTTTGACACATTACTTCGGGCTATCCCTCCCGCTCTCCCGGCTTTGGGAACCACCTTCAAGTCAGAGAATTCCTTTCACTAACGGGAGGGGAATGGAGGAAGAGAGTTGCTGTTAGTTCAGGGAACCCGGTCCATCTGGTGGGTGCTCAGTATACAGGGTTTCCGCAGAGCCCCGATTTTCCGGGTGACAAGTTTATAGCCAAGTCCCGACAGGTCCTCATTCGCCTCGTTAACAAGATTCTGCAAGCCGCGAGCTTTGCTTTTATTTATAGCGCTGCGGAGTCTCCTTTTTGCTTATCTATATTGTGCCTTTATGGCACATGCCTCCTCGTTGTTGTGCAAAAGTTGTGCCAAACGGCGGAGCTTTTGACACTCTTTCCGTAGGTCGGCAATTTCTACCGTCCACCAGCACATAGAAGGCTCGTCGCTCTTGGGGCTTCTCCGAGGCATGGAAGCCTCACAGGTCGTCGTTATCAGGTTCATCACTGAATTTACGACGGTGTCAGCTGCGACACTACCACCCCCCGGAGTGCCCCCAGCGCGACCATACCTGCTCCAAGAGGAGCATGCTTCCTTCACAGCCTGAGCGCCGAAATGTTGGCGTGGATCCGGTGTTTAAAACTACGGGCCCGGTTCTCGCCGCCATTTCCAGAATCCGTTTCCCTCGGTAGTCTGAGTGAGGCATGCCCCATTCAAGAGCCCTGGCATTAAAATCGCCGCCAACCAGGATTTGTCCCTCCGTGCTCGAAACGGCGTCCTCCAGAGCATCGAGCCGAAAGTCGGGCATCGTGTCATTCGGCGTCAGGTAAACGCTAAAAAAACGTTATCTCTAAACACCGGATCCAGACAAACCCGTCCCCCGTCTTTCAGCAAGAACACTAAGTCAAAGGTTGTCCCGAACCCAGATGGCAGCAGTGCCCGATAAGTTGAGATGCCATGAGGGCGGGTCCTTGTTTCGGTATTGCTCGCTAATCAACACTAGATCAGCATTTACTTGCGCAGCGAACTGTACTAGCAACTGGTGAGCGGTTGCACTCCGGTGCATGTCAATTTGCAAAATGCGAATCCCACCGTTAATAGTACCGACTGTTCCCATGAACGTAATTTAGCAGCATCGAGATGGTTTACAACCACAATCAGTGCTACTATATCGTCGGAAAATCTCAATACCGTGGTTCCCTCCAAAGTTGTAAGGTTCAGTACATGATAATACATGGTGCTCCAGAATCGTTGACCCTGAAAAACATTCGTCGAGAGCAGAGCTCCTTATCGATGTTATTCTAGTGCCATATTTCCTAGTAGCTATTGACAATAACACTGGATACGAATACCTATCGTCGGCAGGAACCTCTCACGTGCAAAATTTGCTTTGCTTCTCCAAGAAGTGAATTCTCGGTCATTTAATATAGAGTGAAATTTAATATAGAGTAAAATGCCAAGGAATATACTTCGAATTAAGGCAAAAATGCATATGGTATATCGCAGGGCAGCATTGTTTCTTTTGTATGCCAATGATTTACGGTGAAAACTCTCTTAGCGGACAACCCTAATAGGCTGACGACCCTCTTTTTTGTATATGTCAGAACAATTAGCCTCTCTTGGGCGGACACCCATTTTGACCGGACGCGGGCAGTAGATTTTATAATTTAAAACAAGTCGGAATATCGGAAGCACGCGCTTCGAGTATAAAGGTTTTGTGTTCATCTTATGTAAAAAATTTCTAGGCATGTTTTTCTATCCGTATACAAATCCAGCATATTCCTTCAAATTTTTCCAAACTACAAGATATGTGTACATATTACAGACATAGATATTATTCTTACCCTAAACAGACAAACTGCCTATTACTGAATATTGTACATATCCATGCATATGTAAATTGATCGTACTTGTATTTCTGGTTTACTTCATGCACAGAAGTATACATATATAGTACCTATATATACTAATTTGGAGAATCCCCTGATAAAAAATGTGTGTGCTAATTGCCTTGGAGTTAAAGATTTCACTGCGTCTAACGGTTGGCTGCAAAGATTTCGCAATAGACACAATATAGTATTTCGATGTGTGTCTGGTGATGCCTCCGCTGTTAATCCAGGAGACGCTGAATAATCAAAAAAAAAAACTTTCAGCAATTTTAATTGGTTATAGACTCCAGGACATTTATAATGACGACGAAACGCATTGCCCAACAAAACGCTTGCCTTCAAATGGGATAAGTGTCACGGCGGAAAATTATCCGTCTGTCTGTCTGTCACACCCGATGAAAATTGGTAAGAGCATGTGATCTGTTGTTCCCTTTACATACAGCAAGTGGCGCGTGTTAAGTTTAAGGATATATACCGGTATTTCGAGGACCAGTTTTCCACTTCGCCAGTGAGTTTTTGAGATAAAAATATTCGACATTTACAAAATAAAAAATAAAATTTTGCCTTTTTTTCCCAATGATGCATGCGTTCAATTCACATAAGTGCATATATGCGTATTTGGGTACATATATACGCATCAGCAATGTTTCTTTGTTTAGGATGATCACAATATTTATGTCTTCAATATGTGCATATATCTGAAAGTCTGGGAATATATGAGCAAATATTTTGAATTTTTAGCTATTTACAGAAAGAAAATCGTGTATAGAAAGTTCTTCACATAAGATGAACACAAAACCTTTATACCCGAATCCGCTTCGTTTTCAGTTGGAAGAACCTACAACTCGCCAACAGTTTGATTGTTGAGCAGTTCATCAAAGTACTACTTAGTCGGAAATCACTCTCTGCACATGTCAACCTTCATCGAGATTGCTGGATTGGCCATCATTCGTCCGTTCAGTTGCTAACATCGGAACAGTCGTTCCACCTTTATCAACGATTATTGCTTTATCTCCAGGGCAATTGATAGCTGCAATTAGGGAATACTATGTTATGAATTGCTTTTGCATTTACTCTCACCTAATTGTTAGAGTTAAAATTGAGGTAATGTTGCTATTCGAACTCGGAGCACCATACCAAGGAAATAGTGATCCGAGTCTATATTGTCCCCTATATCTTTTAGCACTCATCCAGGCTGAGAGGGAGCGGCGTTCGAATAACGTGCGTTCATTTGGTTGAAAATGTTTGCGTCCGAAGAAGCCTATGGCCCAGGCCCCCGTGTTTTAACCATTTTGTATAATACTTCTGCTGTTCGATTTTCCTTTTTCTTCGAAAGGTCCGCCGTTGAATTTCTCCCTGAGATCTACGTTACACTTTGGCCTCTTTTTAGTATGATTTTACAATTAGCAGTGATATGCAAGCATGAATCTAGTACACCGCTCTCTTTTGATGACCAGTTTTATACACTTTTTATAAGTTTTCCTTTCATCTTCTAGTTGCTTCGCAGCGAGTATTGCAAAAAACTGTTTTCGAAGCTTAATACTAGATATATTTAAAGTCAATTACAATATCTCTGCCAGTGCTGATTGTATCTGAAACGTACGTTTTGTTTGAAGGGTATAATTTTAGAAAATATTTCATGTGGAAAAGGTCCGTCAGTTCTTCTAAGTTGCTAAATATTATTTGAGGTGTAGCAAATGAGAAAATTTCGGCTATTTTCCAGGGTCAAATACTGAGAACCAAAAAATGACAAAAGCTGGTCAGTTACTGGGAAAATCGACGAGAAATACATTGATCAAAACGCGGTTTTGTCTGTCTGTTTGCTCGCGGTTGAATTCATCAAGAAGCTCAGTGATCAGGGCCTCATTACTGTAATGCCAAAAATACAAAAATATTTGAATTGATTGCAGAAACAATCGCAACAGTCAGATTGCTGAACAAATAAGTGGTCCAGTGGGATTGAAAATGAATTATCCACTACAAATTACTCTCCAGTCTGGCTAAAGGATTGGTTCTCCATTGTTGGCAACTAACGAGATTATTCGAATCAGTAATGAAAATGAGTTTAGAATGGATGAAATCTCAAGATTTCTTTCTCCAGCAGACATAATGGACAACAATTTTGTGGAGTATACGGAATCCATTGGGGTCTTTGTTTCAGTCTTTACACATTACACTTAATAATGTGCTGCTGGACAAACATTCGAAGCCAGGACCACAGTACGTCAAATAAGTGGTATCCACACTAAATGGACCGGAGCTGCGAATGTATTGAAAAGGTTTATCCGTAGACATCATAGGCACTAAACCACGTGCTGGTACTGCTAGATGTTGAGGACCTATGATGTATATGGATAAGCTTTTCCAATACGTTCGCAAGCCACGTCCATTTAGTGTGGGTAATGAACATTACCATAGATATATTGTACCCAGTCAAATGAGATTGAGAGGCTAGCGTTCTACTCTCTCCACCATCGCGCCTCCTAAGAGTACTTCCCGGAACTTTTTTAGCCGCAAACCAGAAGAGTTTTATGAAAAACCATAGCCCTGCTAACATCAACAAATGAAATGTTTTTTACCCTTCTTTTTCTTCAATGATTTCCAGTTTTTCAGTTCAGTCATTTCCCATTATGCTTCAGCGCCCTTCGTTTTTTCGGAAGTCACATTCCACCAATTTTAGTGTCGTATCACCTTCGCAATTATTTGGTCTTGCACCGGGGTAACGGAAGAAATCATTTTATTGTTTGTAATATTTCCTTTTCCTTATGACTTAGCATCCATCCTTTTTATAATCTCTCTCATTTCCTGTGTTTTTTCCTGAATTCGCAATATCAATAATTAACGTCCTTTTGAAATCTCATTTTGAAGATATTACATCAGCTTCCTTTGTGCCTTGGAATCGAGGAAGTTTCTGGGGCCAACGAGAAGAAGCCTGAGGTTATGGGTTTCCTACGTAAGAATATTCGAGTGCATTTGTAGGTAGCCCGTAATGTATACGCATTTAGTGTATCGGACTATTCACTTTACACTGATGTTGATATTTAATGGCGATATACTCTGATTCTGGGATGAACTTAACGGAAGTTTCTAGCGGATTTTCAAAACATAATTATTAATTTTGTTTGAGCATATAAAGGGTATTGTAAGGCCTAAATATCTTATAGGGTCAGCTTTATGATTTGTTTCAGATTTTCCAGTTGGGTGATTTTTAAAAATGGGCCCGTGAAGTAAGTGATCACCATCTCGCCCCGCGCACCCCATATTCGCAACTGATGTAAAAATATAGACCTACTCCAGAAAGGAGTAAAAATATTTTACACCTTCCCCTCCCCTGACGAAGACCGATGGCAGTCACTGGATGTCTGAGGGTAGTTTAAACCTTGCCACTAAGTTTCGTGTTAGTAGATTTAATCGCTTTTGAGAAAAGGGCACGTAGGACAGGCAAACAAACGCGCAAATAGACAGCAAACCGATTTTAATAAGTTTTTGTTTTAAAAGAAACTTTAAAAAAGCTAGAAAGTGTCAGTTCTCGATGGTATGGTATTGTATCGGCGAAGAAATATTTGGGGAAGGATATTGATTGTATAGATTGCATATTGGGTGGTTGGATAGAAGGACTTTATATCACTGGAAACTTAAAAAACGGGAAGGTCACATACAACGAAAGGAGGACGAGTTATGTATCGTGCAGTGAGTGTTTAATCCTTTCTTTCGATTAAGGGCCCGAAAAAATCAGTGTTACACTGCAAAGATATTAAAAATTTCATACAATGATACAAAGATACTAAGTCGATCGCTAAGATTGACAAGAGGGCACAAAGGAAAACAGCAACATAAGTTTTCCGAACAATTTCGCTGTTGTCTATGTATGTTGAAAGGAGCCCAGGAGTATTCACAGGAACTAATTTGTAGTGAGCGACTGTCGGTAGTATATTTGAAATGCAAAAATATTAAATATTTATTCAATACTGGTAGTCTACTAAGCTGAATAGGGATGATGAGTTACTCAAGCATGGGCAGTTGTTTTCTTCTGCGCTTCCCAAATTGCAGCAAATACGAGTATTTTGATGGGTCAGCAGTACGAGGAATTCTGTTAGTGACCTCCATTATTGATATGTATACAACGAATATGTTATTTCAGGTTCATCGTCTAGTACCGAGAATGTAAATCTATATCTGTGGGACCCTTCCTTGCGTGTTCTATGCCCCTTCTATTTTATGAATTTGGGATGGCGGTGCAGGACACGAAACTGCTCTATGTTTGTCAGCGGGTGGTGTTGTTAATGTGTTTTCCTGTATGTCGCTCGACGGAATGCAGCTTTGGTTGGCTGTTCCTCCTCCTGATCAAGAGGTAGTCCGGCGTGCCACGGCCTACAGGATCAGGAGGGGCGAGCCGATTCAATCAGCTGGAGGGGTTAGGAACACTGGATAGGGATTTAAAAGTTTCGCGATTGCATCCAGATCAGGCGTTTGATAAAATAAAATGGCGAAACCGATCACGACGAGCCGACCCCGCTTGTGAACGGGACAAAGGTGAAGAAAAAGAAGACGAGGTGGAGGACTTAGGACCTTTTGGTTGTTAGACGTGGCACCTTAAATGGAACGAATTGGGGAAAAGTTTAAATTGTGTGCGCCAGAGAAAGTTCTGTCGTGGACTTTGGGCTTGAGACGAACTTCCTGCTGACGGGGTATGGTAACTTGAATGAACTTCTTTTCTCACGGAAACTTGCCTCGATTCATGACTTTTAAAGATCCTATATAGCCTTGAAGTTTCTCTTTCGGCGTCCAGTTCCTCGCAGTATGTTTTAAAGGAGCCTCGTTCTGAGCACTTAACTAGCCTCTGATATTCATGCTGTGAATTTCAGAATAATCAGTGCTCATTCTTATTGCTTTTCGAAAATTCATTGATTTCCTCAGACTTTGCAGTTCTCGGTTCCACAAAGGAACTGTTCTACCGCGTTTGGCTCGAGAAATAAAACAAACATCTACACAACGCTCCAGAGTTTCCAATTGATCTATTGTCGCCAAAAGAGTTCTTAGTAGCACTTGCTTGCTAAGAAGTTTTTTGAACTTTATCCATTTCGTTTTCCTAAGATTTCGTCTTTGTACTACAGACTGTTTACTTGAAATAGTCAGATTTATTTCTAGGTATCGGTGATCTGCTAGTGAGACTTCGTCTAGCACCTTTAAAATGCAGATTGTTAGGTCAATTGCTTCAATTCTTTTTGGCCCCGTGCACCCTACGTTCGCAACCGTGGGACCAGCTGAAATTATGAAATCAAATAACTTCTCACGTCCAGGATTGCATTTGTTACTCCCCCAATAAATATATTGAGCGTTCGCATCGGAACCTATTAAAAGTTCGAGACTAGTTCCTTCTGCATACACTACCAGATCCCTTAGTTCTTGTGTCGCAGTTCCATTCTGGAGGAGTGCACCGAATATGCTGCAATTTGATTTGCTGTGTGAGAGTCGAAAATCATTATTGTTGTTCCATCTCAAAATAAATATGATGCTCTACAGTTTCCTGATATAATCGAAACACTATTTATCCAAGAAAAACTAAAGCACCACTTAAGACTTTTTTGGCCCAGTTTGAACAACAAGCTCAAACCCTCCACATTTATAGATTTGTCCTTCCTGGCATTCATGAATTTTGTCCTCCAGTGTCCGAAATCATTACCCGGATTCTGTTCACCCAGCATGCGTGCGCAGCTCGAGATTCACAATGGTGAATTTGGCCCGACCGCCAGAACTCAAAGCTGGGATTAGCTGTTGAAGCACCCGGCAACCTCATCAGTGCACTTGAAGGAGCCCATCACGAAAATCTCAATTCTTAAATTTTGTTTTCATTCCTTGCACCAACATTTTTTTCCACAGGTACCTTTGTCCCTTTGGCATTTTACCATCCATCGAGGAAACATCCACGGCGAAGGTCAGAAATGAGGTTGCAGCTTGTACATAGGTCCTCTTCTTTCTCGACTTTGTGTTTGTATTCCTTTGACAGGACTAGTTTCGTTGGAATCTCTCTTGATCTTGATCACTGATCTGATCACCTTCCAGCACATAGCTCCTAGTCCCCACAGGAAGCGGGGATGTAGGCCCTAGTGCCCATCACATATGTGTTGGTCGTACGTTCTTGCACGCATTACCATTGACCGAAAAGTCCGCTCCAGGGTGGATCTCACCGGGGTTACCAGTTTGTCTTCAGCGTTCTTCGAAGATTCCGCTTCCTTGCATCCGATATCTCTGGACAGCACACCTGGTGGTGTAGCGCACCCATGTCCTCATTCCCAAGGAGCTTCATTTAATTCCTCGTCGTCTTCCGAGGTCCACGGCGTTCGGGCGGTTTGGCCCCATTTTCACATAACAGCGTTAATGAAAATTTTACTGTTGTTATTGCTACATAAATATATCCAAATAGTTATTTTAGTGTGTGTGTATTACATCATATGATATTATAGAATGCCATGCGATCGATGAGTGTTTAGACAGGGGACTAAATGAAAATTGTATTTTATTTTTTTTTATTTTTTACGCAATTGTAATAAGCCCATAACATAGGCTATGTTACTACAAGGTTTTGCAGAAAATGCTGTACTTCCGAACTGAGTTACAATGGGTTAAAATTATTTTGTTAATATGTTAGAAAAAAACAAATAGCGTCCTATCGCCGAACTCAAGCTCTCCTAGCTTTTGTAATTAATTGAAAAATAAATCCAGATACTCGAGAACAATAAATAGAGTTGCAATGAATATAGAGTTGCTTATTTTTCCCATTCATTCTGATTGTCCACTACCGAATGCATATTAAATAATGCTAAACTATCGTCGTGAGAAGATACCACAGGTGGGCTAATCCATACAGAGTATACCATACAGTCTTGGAAACTAGTACGTAATTCAAGTTTCAGCTACATGCAAATAGGACAGTTCAAGCTCCGCAAATGGAGGAAACCTTTTATACATGAAGCTTCCAGTTTCTCGTTTCTTGGCTTCCTTAATTTGAAGTGTCCTTGCTATTTCATAAAGCGGGAACCCATTTCCATTTCCCCCTTCAAAATGTGAATTTATCGTTGTGTTTCTGGACAATGGCATCTCTGCATATCCCTATCTCTCATGGTTAACAAAGAAATGCCAATGAATGAAGGAATTCCTAGTTCATGGGGTTAGTTTGATTTTAAGATCAATATTTCCGTACTGAATCTTACTACACTTTTATTACGTGCATGTAATGGCATCGTCAAAATTCTACATTTCCGAATATTATGAGATATTACGCCATTTTCTTTGTATAAAAGGATACTAAAAAAGTATGGCTCATGAAATATGTAATGGATATGCAAATTCTTATCATGAATATATTTATCGATTGGGTGGAGTGGTTGAGTAAAAATATAAGTGAATATATTAACTGAGAAGTACAACCGTAGAATAAAGCATGACCACGTATTATTCGTCCGTACACATACCAGCAACAGGTGGCATCTGTTGATGGAAACATCAATAAGATTTATGTTTTGCTTTCCAGTATGTGACCATGGTTGACTGCGTTGATAATAATAGATACATCTCAATTCAAAACAAAATTTATGCATTACCCGAACGCTCGTAATATTCCCGCTGGAATTGTTTAGCTTGAGGCGGGTTTGTATAGACATACCCGAACGCTCGTAATATTCCCGCTGGAATTGTTTAGCTTGAGGCGGGTTTGTATAGACATACTACACATAAGTTAACCTGAGATTACTTAGGAGTTTCTGAGTAACCTTGTATCACTCCATTTTTTATTCAAATGCAATTAGCACCTAAGAAGGCTTTAAATTAATTGAAAGAAGAAGCAGATGAATGAAGCTGCGACTGTTCGATCTGTAATATGAAAAACCAGAAAGTAACTTTCATACCTGGTACCAAATACATATACTTATTGGAGCCACCCGCTAAAAATTTTGAAAACGAAAATTTCAACAGGGGAGAAGTGCAAAAGATTCATTAGAATGGGTCCACTTTTCCACTGAATTATAAGGATTAGAAAACTACATAGTGTAAATCGCTCTTTTCCTTTGGTATCTTTTGATATTGAAAACGACATAAATTGTTGCGACATCTCCTCTGCTGCAATAGAGTTACAACAATAACAGTTTAACTAGTCGCCGGTCTTCGTCTTCCTGTTCTTCCTTCGAATAGCTTTCCTTTAGGACTTTAGGGTCATTAAATATTTGGTAGAGTTCGTGATTGTATCTGATGCGTCATTGGTTGTCCTCTCTTTCAGTTCCTATTGTTTTCCACAGGACGCTCCTTTTGAAGGTACTTTCCCGCAAGTTTATGTAAGGGTTCATGTTTCACATCCGCGGCATAGCTCATAAGCTTATATAGTTCTGTTTACTCGGAGTTTTGCTTTCCTAGCTGTATCAGCAGCACCGAGTATTCTTTATTTCGTCCATTTCATTTCCATCTTTCGTCAGTTGTACAACTAAGTATATAAAGTCTATATTTTGAAAGTTATATTCGTCAGCCGTTGTATTTTGTCTGGTGCGCGCCTTTTTCCTCGTTTGCATCATAATTCTTGTCTTCTTCTCGTTAATCCGTCGATCAACTTCATTTGCTGTTTTGTCCAGGTTTATAAAAATCTTCTTTGTTGATGTGAAAGATCGTCACATGATAAGAGGTTAGATATTGTCTTCTATTTGCAGTTAACTCTAAAATTGGTAGACCAGTAGCTTACTCCAAACTAGAATTTTATTTTACAGTGTATATATTTTTCGGGAGCAACTTACTCCCTTCATCAGTACAAAGCTACTGCAAACAAACACTAATTATCTAAATTACTTTTTAAAAAAAAAAAAAAAAACCTTAAATTATTAAATTAAATTATTAACTATCTGCTAATTACCGCGGCGAGTCTTATTAATTTTGAGGGGCAGTTACCGGAATCTGTGTTTAACAACCGCGTCGTGTCTTCTCTCAAAATTTCTGGACCTTCCCAAGGGTCCAAGGTTGTCCTTCGGTTTGTATGACGCAAGAGTTCAAGATTTTCGCGTTGAATGGTATGGGCTTCACCGACTATGTACCCTGCACTGAAGATCTTATGCACGACTTTTGTTTCTGAACACTACTTACCGCTTCCTTGATATGTTCATTAAATCTAGTCGTTATCAGGCGTTTCGTCTGTCCTATGTATATTTTATTACAGTCGCTGCACGTTATTCGGTAAATCCTGCTTTTTTCCTCAGCTGCCAAAGGATCCTTGACGCTTCCTAGTAAATTTCGGAAGGTAGACAATCGACTCGAACCTACGACTTCCGGTTGGTACTTTTTTACCCAATTCCTGATGTTGTTAAATAGGTAGGAATACGGGATACTTATTCGTCTGGCGGTTACCTCCTTCTGCTGCGAAAATAGTGTTGTATGGGTATGCCTATTGTGTTGTTTTACTTTCCTTTAATCAATTTCTCAATAGTCTGAGGATTATACCCATTCTTAATAGCCGTGTCAATAATATACTGTCGTTCCATTTTTTGGGGAAATGTGTGATGTGAAGTTGCTGGTATCGTTCTCTGCGTTGCTGTAGGTTTACGGTATATCTCGAACTTAAACTTCCCGCTAGAGTTGACGATATTTAGATCCAGGAATGGTGGAGCCCCATCCTTTTCTACCTCTATTGTAAGCTCGATTTTATGTTGAATCTTGCTTATAGAGGAGATGACCATGTCTATATCCTCTCTTCTAACAATCGCAATTCCCCTCGATTCAATTTCTTCTTCGATTGATGGCATGAACCTTTCAGTGAGTAACGGCGAGAGGAGGTTCCCCATCGCTACTCCCAAAGTAGGTTTATAGAATCTGTCCCGGAATGTAAAATAGTTTTCGTTCATGCAGAGTCTGGCAAGGTTTGCATAGATACGAACTTTTCTTCTCCATTCCGGGCCAGATCCAAACTGGCTCAGCCATCTCTCGAGTTCGAAAATTGACTCTTTCACTGGCGTATTGGGAAACAATGCCTTCACAAAAATGTCAAGCGATGACGGCTTTACGGTTTCTTACCCAATATTCAGGAATAGCACACTAGCTTCCTTCAACGCTCGAGCGACCCTTTTGAGAGAATCGGGCAGCGGGTTGCTCCTCAATTCGAAGAAGTTTCCACTCGCAATTGTTTTCAGTAGCTTTGTACTGATGAAGGGAGTAAGTTGCTCCCGAAATATATATGCACTATAAAATAAAATTGTAGTTTGGAGTAAGCTACTGGTCTATCAATTTTCGTCACATGATGTTTATACCATCCGCATGTGCGACGTTTTGGATGAACTTGTAGAGCAGCATGCCTTTTGTACGCACAGGCAACTTTCGTATAACCTTAGAACATTAGAGGTGCCGGCCCAACTCCTTAGTTTAATCCGACGTTTAGGACAAAGTTTTCATGGTCTATGAATTGCCTGATTTGATGAGTTCAGCGTGGATGTCATCTACGCCCGGCATCCTGTTCATTTTCGAGATTTGATGACTAACTCTACTGCTTCAATGTTCCCATTATGGTCGGGCATAATTCTTGTGATTTCTGGTGATTAAGTTGTGAATGAAGGGTCAAGTAGTTCATTGAAATGAGACGCTCATTTCTCACGTGATCCACTTTCATCCCCAATGATTACCCCGTTTTTGTTTTTACAAATGATGGTTTTGGATTGATATCCACCCCGCAGGCTCTTCACTATTTTTAAGGTTGCATATTGCCGGATTTCTTCAATTCGCTTTTATTTTATTTATTTTTTTTTTATTAGTTGCTCGATGAGGATTTTCGTGATTTTCTCTTTTCTCTTCGCCATTGTGTTCCGTCCTATATGTTTGTTACTAGTCCATCGTTGTTTGGAAATATTGGATACATGATGCGTGATCATTTATCATTTGTTCCAAAGGGTAAATGCAAGTTTCAAATTTCTCATAGTCAATAATTTTTATTATTATTCACCGAATACGAACTTCGGCAGCCTGTTGCTGCCTTCCTCAGCGGAACAGACCCAGAAATGCTCTTAACTTAAATATCTACTAAATATTTTAGTGGATTAGTACTAATTGAGCCCTCTTACACCCCCCTTTTACATGTATGAGCAACCTCCCCCTATACCCAGTGTAAAATGATTTCACCCATAGTATGTAAAAGGATTAACAGACCACACGTTCTCACTAAATTTCGTGACAATTGATTTAGCCGCTTCCGAGTGAATCGGATATGACAGACAGATAGAAAGACAGACAAAAGTTTGTGCTAATCCCGAAGATAGAGGGTGATCCTTCGTCTGGTAGGCCTACATACCTATTAAACGACGTCGGCAATAGGCTTCTACTGATCACAGAAAGGGAGGATGACCCCTCAGATAAGTAGTTTGGATTCTGAAAGGCAAGATCTACTGTTAATACCATCTTTACGGTAACGACAATTGCTGAGGAGGCAATTGAGGCCAATAAACGACGTGAAGAATGGTTTCAATATTGCAATAATGGAGCGTTTAGTCAAATTGACCGCTCCCAAATACCCGGTGTGCTTATTCATAGAACTCCTCCGGGAGAGGCTATTGTATTATGATTCAGACGATGGACCTAAGACGCGTAGAACAACTTGCGGAGTTCCACAAGAATCAGTCCTCGGACCTCTAATGTGATAATAATATACGACGCAATTTTAAAATTGCAACTGCCCTAAGAAGCGGCAATCGTTGGCTTTGCATACGACATCGGAATGACTATCGTGGCCAAAGATATTGAGGGGATCGATGTCCTCACCTTGACCAGAAAACGCTGGACTGAGACTCGCAAAGTATAAAACTGAAGTAGTTTTAATAACCAAGCGAAGGAAGCAAGTGTCGATAAAGATCACAATTGGCGAACATATCATACGTTGTCAACCAACACTTAAGGGGGTCATCCCGTGTGTCGGATCCGCGGAAACGAATTTTTTTTTTTAGCATCAATTGTATCTAGATATAGTGTATTATAGAATATATGAGTAAAGTGATTTTTTGATATTCGGAGTCGTTCGGAAATTATAGTGTTAAACACGTGATAACTCACATGCCAGATTTATGTCGATCGCCGTAATAAAGCTCGTATTTATCGGTCCGAATGACGTTCGAATGACTTCGCTAAAAGGACAAGAATTGAAGTCAAGGCCGTACATGTCTTTCTTGAAGAAACCTAAGGTTTATGGACTAGGTATAGCAGATTAATGGTCAATTAAGATTTTATGGCTAAAAATCGCAATCTAGTTTTTAAATGCGTTTTTCTCGAAACCGCATGTTGAAAATCGGCTGCCACCATAGCCCAGAATCTATTCAACGAAACTCTTTGAAATTTTGTCGATTTATTCTGAACATATTTCTACGGTCCCCAAACTAGGATAATTGCAATTCATTCGGCAGTTTTTTTTTTATTCATTGAAGAAGCCGCAAAAACACCAGAATTCAAAAAAAAAATTTAACATGGCACCAAAAATTTAGTTCAGGACTGTACTTAAGTCTGTACGTTAAAATGCCGTTTACTTTTTTCTTTAAGATGATCGCAGCGCCCTCAAGCGTGGCAGCAGAAAAATACCTTGGAGATGGGTGTATAAATTGCCCTGTATTTCAATAATGACCTATGTGATCGGGCTGGAAAAATTATTATGCACGCTCAAGATAGTAATAAATCTTTGGTGAAAATTCGTATTTGTATCTTTATCCAGTTCTTCACAAAAAATTTCTAAAAAAGGCAAAAAGAACGGCCTTCACACGGGATGACCCCCTTAAATGCCGATGGGTTATGGTTGATCAAAGACTAAAATTCAAGCCCCACCTGGAGAATTTAGCAACAAAGGCTCCCGAGGTTGCCGCATTGTTGGGAAGAAGGTTATCGAATGTAGGTGGCCCTAAGCAAAGCCGTCGGGTCCTTATCTCAATAGATGTCAGCTCTATCATGCTTTATGTAGTTCCAGTCTAGGCATCGGCATTAATACTAGAAGCAAACAGAAGAAAAATCGCTGCTCCATACCGGTTGACTCCATTGCGAATGTCGTGCGCTTACCGTACAACATCAGACGAAGCAGCATGTGTGATAGCGGGCATGGTCCCGGTCGACACTTTGGCGAACGAGGGTCGACGCCTCTAAGACTCGTCATATGCAATCGGCGAGGCCTGTACATATCGTCGGCAATTAGCACAAAATGAAGTGATTTTGAAGTGACGGTGGAAAAATAAATGAAAGTGATCCACAATCTGCTGAGGAAAAGGAGGAGGGTAGTAACAAATAATCACACGGGCTGCAGTTCATAACTGATCCTGCCCCGCGAAGTAATATCGGAATGGTGGCCCCGCGGGGTAAATGAAGGAGAAGGAGGCAAGTAAAAATCTCACATAACCGTATGAAAAGAACCAGGGGTAAGTTTTGAACCTTTCGACCATCCAATGCCACGCAAACCTTTAAAAACCAACCCAGAAACCAAGAAAGTATCGAAATCTGCAGGTGAATATCACACAAACTTCTATCCATTATAATCACCTTTTACGACAAACAGGAAATATTTTGAAGGAATTTTAAATCCCCAGCTTACAGGGGTGTCACTATATCAGTGGAATAAAGGTGCAATAGATTAATAGCGAATTCCTTAGGGCTATCTTTAACGAAATTCAGAGAATGTAAGACGCGCAACTAATATGTCGTTAACTTGTTCACCGAAATATAAACCTCGAAAACCGTTCAGACATGAACACAGGCTCTAACTTTTGAATGTCTCACCCGATGAGTATAGAGACATGGCCGCTGTTGCATTACTACTTCCCCACGTTTCAAAAGAACATTATGACCAGGCCTTAGTAACTTTACTTATTAAAAAAAAACATTTCACACTTCCAATATTCTTGGAATAATTCATTACTTTATATTCAATACACCACGACGTGGTTTGAGTTAGACTTAAAGGCGAACAGTGAGCCATGGTTACGGATCTTTAGGAGTTTCATTTTCTAATCCAAATATGGAAGCTTTTTCCATGGCATCCCTTCATTGGAGCGAAATGAATACGGTTCATCACTGTTCGACCTTATCCGGTTTCAATTCACTGGTTGTTTCCCTTGGGGATTTCTATGATAATTAAGCGATATAAAGTTTGCATTATGAAACCCTCTTATTTTCTCATTAACACAAATCAAAAATCCGGAAGGAGATAGAGCCCTGGAACCTCTTAACCAATCTAGTCGCAAGGCAGGTTTTCGTGTTGCATGAAATATGCAAAAGAGTAATTCGTTAAATATTAAAGGCTTTGTTGCAAAAGTACCCAAGTATAACTTCTAAACAAATTTTATGCTCTGCAAAGTATGAATGTTAATTACTCCTGGAAATACACAGACCCAAAGACGGAAATGGAAATTGTTGAAATGATAAAAATAATTTCTGTCGACATCATGTTTTTAATGAGGTATCAGCAAATAACTCCTGTTTTGTTTATTTTCCAATTATAGCCCAGACTAAAGGATCTCCGACTTATTTTCAGCCACCTCCGTAAAATTGGGTTACCGACAGTATCCGCAGGAATTTTTTTCGTTATCGTTCAGGAAGCAACGTTTATCACTATAGTAATTTCTATGGAAATGGAGTCCGCAGCGTTTTGTGGATGAAATTTGTGTTAGCAATTATGCGGTAAATTGGGTCAGTAATAAATAAATAGAAGCCGTGGACCATTTATAAGTTAAAGAAGCAACGATTGTTACTGTGCCACTTCCAACCGTCCATGTGCAGAAACATTCCGTACTAATCAATCGTATAATGAAGATATATTCCGAGCAATGACGATGCTATTTGTTGGTTTCCAAACCCAACTCGTGCGGGAATTCCTGAAAACATGTCCCCTTCTTTCGTTGCAGAAACAAGAAACACTTAATTAACTGAGAGCTGATAAGTGGTGGTTTTCTAAAAATACCCCCGAGCAAATAAATAAATTGAATCCGACATTTGAACTCCAAAAAGAAAATTAATGTCGCTTGAAGAAACGTGCTGGTATTTTCTCTTGAGATTTTGAGAAATGTAAATTATTTCATCTTATTTTCAAGTTAGTCGTCCTGATTCATAGATAACGTTTTGACATGATTTGAATATATCCTCGAACTACACAAGGGTATAATGCGGGAATCCCTCTTCAAGGAAAATGTGGATGTAAATGTTATGGTAAAATCTATTGCCTGAATATGATATCATATTTACTTTAGTATAATAGCAATCGCCCTGAGTAGTTTCTTTACGAAATTAATATTAATAACGATTAATAGTTTTTGATTAAACTGCAAAGTATATATAAGCTATAAACATGCATCTTCCCTCATTCACCAAAGCAAACCCTTGAAAACCTTTGTGTAGCTGGTCTCCTTAAAAACTCAAGTGGAAGGGAGGAGGAAGTGTAGCAGAATTCAATTGGTAGTTATTTCCCCATTTAAATTGAACTAGAAAAATTCCAGAAATATAATAATTTTAAATATGGTTCACACTAATTGAAAACGACTGCCATGTTCCTTCATCACCTACTAGGACTGCTTCTAAGAATGATTCTACAGGGAAAGTTTTTTTTGCTCTTCTTCGTTTTCCCTATTTTCCTGACTGGCTTCTACTGCTCATTCCCGCTCAAAGCACATACCCTCCCCTTCTTACTATAATCCCCTCCGTGACTTGCCAGCATGAAAATTTCGAAACTGTCTTCTTATCCAACATCAACTATGCCTCGTGTAGGGTGTTAAGGGCGTTAAGCCTACAATTAATTGTGTCTCTCTGATTTCGAAAAAGCGGGCACGCTCCAGAACGGTGGTATCAAAGGCTCTCCCCAAATTGTGGGAGAATGCCACCGATATCGGCCCGGCATATGTATCGGGCTCAAGTGATGTGAGATAGGTTTAGGCGTATGACATTGCGCAGTACTAAGCACCAAATTAAATTTGAGAGAGAGAAGGAGAATAAAGTTACCATGGACCACAATATGCAGTTTAGAAGAGGTTTATTAGATGTATCCTTGTGATCATGATTGGTGTTATAATTTTAGGATGGTTTTCGGGGTGTTCTCCATCTGTATGCCTTGAGGTTGCCAAAGAAGAAAGAGCGCTCCCTAAAAATCTTTAGAAATGAAAAGTATAATTGCATAATTGGGGATGCGACTCGTCGTGGATTCCCGTTTCGGGCATCACTCGCGTCTGAATTTTTCCGGCGTGACCACTCATCCTATTTTTTCAACTCTGCACGATATCCCTGTTTATATTATTCCATAGGGCCCATCTATTAGAGGTGCAATATTTACGGGCGGATCTTCATAATCAATTCCGCAATTTTTCTATGTTTTTAGGATAGCTCTCTCCTCATAGTTCACCCTAAGTCAATTCGAATGGTCTCTTGAACATCGCACAACTCTCATAAGTCATTACAAATGGATTAGCTTTCGTCATAGGCGGCACAATGAACTCAAGGCTTGCCCGAAAATCAATTGGTTTTCAACTAACCGGCAGCAAACATCTAATCAGGACCAGATGAGCATCAGTAATAGATTTAGGAACTGTCTTGGGTTGTTACCAACGCAAAAGGTTTGCAATGTCCAAAATAATCATCTGCATCGACAGCCGCCAACCTAAAAGAGATTGTTACCACTGTGTTTCCTCAAGACGAAAACAGCATAATCGACGGAAATTGAGAGTGCAAGTTCGCCAATTTCTAAGTACATCACAACTAAATTATTTGCCGAGCTTAATTCGGTGAATTATCCAACCCAAAAGCGGTACAGATACTGCCTGTAGCAACCACCCATGTTTCCGTCCAAGCCAAGTCTTAATGTTAGGAAAGGGCTTATGCGTCCAACGACCTTTTGTGGCGCTTCCGTTGCCATTGATCTTTCAGCTCTGACATTTCCACATTCCTACGTTCTGTGTGCCCTCCATACGTCTTGCATGGTATGGCACACCCATTTCTTTCGCCATGTTGACTAGGATTATGCTCGTCACCCCTAATACCGCCTCATTTAAAATGGTTATAAAAGCGCTGCGGATCTTCAAAGCCATCAGCCGGTTAAGCGACTTCACCTGCTTCCGTCCCTGAGAACTTGCAAACTCCTCTGCCCACACAGGTGACGCGCAAGGCAGAATGGATTGTACCACTCCGACTAGAAACATTCCGACGGCGTTGCGGCTCGTCAATATTCGGCAACATCTTTGAGACTACCGCAATAGCACTTGGTGCCTTTTGACATGCATGCTCTAGGTGTCCTGTAAAGCTCAATTTTGCATCAATTTGAGACGAACATATGCTCGCCAACTTGCACTTTCACAGTGTTCTACTTTCCATGGTTTCAAAATCGCAAAGCTGACGGTCATAGCCTCAACCAAAGACCGGGCGTAGTCTTCACTTCAGTTTCAAAACTTTACTACAGATGCCATCCAAAGCTGAAGCCCTGTTGACACCTATCTTATCGCATACTTCTCGTAACTTTTCATTAACTATTGAAGGTATTACCCATTTGTTGAGCTGAACCAGTCTTCCATTGTTTGTGACCTGAGGCGACCTCGGTAACCTTTTCATTACCACCCGAGGGGCCCACCTCTAGAGTTTATAACGGCATCTTCACACAATTGTTTGATGCAGTTTTTTTACTCTGCTGAATAGCCCCTTTTCAGCGGCCATGCAGTTGTTTGTCTGCTTCCTTTTGACCCCAGGTAAAGCCCCCATGCGGCTCATAAACTTGCAATTTCACTGTTCCATACGTAGTTGTTTTGCCTACTAATATCGCATACTTTCGGCTCCCATCGGGTGATTTGAGTGAGTTTTTCTATAGTCGTACCACTCAGGAATATGTCCGTGAATGCCTTGAGCGGAACGCGTTCCCTCACATTTGGTCTCCGGTTACGCTATTCAAAACGCGTTAAAATCCTTTGCTATGATTTTCGAAAAACATCATGCTGCATTCCGAACCGGATGTAGCGCTGGGTAGAATATACCATAGCAACTATATATGTAGATTCCTTTCCTTTTTCATAGTGCCGAGCTGAGTTCAAATAGGCTTTTTTTCTTGTGAACGGGACAAAGGCTGAAGAAAAAGAAAAAAAATTTCGCAAGCAAATGCGAATTTCGTATAATTGGAGATTTTATAATAAATATATTTTAAAGTGAAATAAACAGAACAATGGTATTTCATTAAATGATCTCCGAGCTGCTATGTCGGCTTCCTATCCTAATGGCTTTCCTATTTGGGTCAAGAATTGGGTTTCTGGATTTCTTGGATTTCATAAGCTCCAACCTAAAGTCTACTTTCTGGAACCGTTTATAGCGGCTGACATTATAATCGGAATCCCGAATTATTATCTCCTGCGAATGTCTGCGTATGACCTCTCGTTCAGAGATGATGATAACTTCCGGTCTTTCCTTTTTGGAGGTGCCACATTGCTCCAAGCTTCCACATCCTCCTTGAAAGACCCACTCCCTTTTCCCAGAATCGTCGCCACATGAGTTTCGCCGGTAGGTTCAGTTATGCTACTCATCAACTCCGCCTTTTTGGGAGTTGTGCTTTTCTTCTTTTTCCTGGCCGATTGCTTCATTCAATCACTCGCGTAGCATCCCCCCCCCCCCCGGTTTTTAATTTCTCGTGTTGTTTCGTCTGGTTTACTTTCTCTCTGAATGCATTCACTCCTCTTTCATCTCGGGCCTTGCCGTACACCAACCATATGCCTCTTATTATGACCCTTATATTTTGGTGAATATTCCCAATTCTCGATTCCCGGTTGGATTTTACACTTTAACATCGCTGGGTGGTTCATCGTCAAGATTTCTTCCTTTTCTTGTTCTCTCGCTGCACATTCCCCACTGGGAGTAGCACTTTCGATTGCGGTGGTTTATGCCCGTATCGGAGAGAGTCTGCGAAGTATTAAACCTCTACTGGAAGGGGTCGCCGATGAAGCTAGTTCTAGTCCCTCCCGTGTGGTACTACTGAGGCACTTGGTTCGTTGGATATGAACGCTGAACTTGGCCACTCCCAAAATCCTCTTCTTTTCTGCTCCTCCACGTTTGGTTTTATTTCTGGATGTCCTTTCCGTAGCCATTTTTATCCACAGGTGGAAGGTTTGTTCTCACACACTCGGTCTGCGCATAAACGTGCCCATAACTCATCCGCCGAGTGTTCTCTTATCCGCACAAAGGGATGCGCCTGTTGGAAGATTTCGTAATTCATCTAACATTAGCTATTAAATAGTCCTTCTAATTCTACTCCTGGCCAACACCACAATATATTCCAATCAATTTATAAAAAAAGATTCCTTTCCACGAAATATTTATAACTCAATATAGTAGCCAAAACATGACCAAAAAAACTAACCGACCTCATTTGAGCGTTCTGCTAATTTTGACTCGCAACTAACAACTTCCGAAACTTCTGAGTGGTGCTCAAGAGCAATCACTCTAACCCGAAAATACTGGCGGGTGATGCAACAAGAATTGTATGCATTGGCTGTCAAAACGAGTGAAGAAGGGGGCAAATTGGATCTCATTAAGAAATATAAAATAAAAGAAGTTAAACAAGAATTCAATCTTTTTTGTCTGAAACCAAAGGACCAAATATGAGTGGACAACTGGGAACAGAAAAAACAGCGATTGTCGATTGACTCCGTGTTCACGCATACGTATTCGTCTTTTCCTCCTTACAAAAGAGGAACAACAGATTAAATAACAGAATTAATGTCCCCAAATATATAAGGGAATACGCTTAAGAAGCTCCGACAGGAGACACCTTATAGTGTATATCCACTAAAGCCGGTACTTCCAGAGACATCTAGACGGCAACCACTTGCGGGGCTTAATCTCAAGGACAAACACAAGAATGCCAAGGCTTATAAGGTCAACTGTACAGGAAGAGATAGGAAACTCTGCTCTACATTGTGGGAGGGCAATGTGGCAGAGGAACTCGCTTCAAAAGAGAAACACGAGTAGGTCAAAATTAAAAGATGAACAGAAGTGTACGTGAATCCTATGGCTGAGACTTATACGGTAAATTTTTGTCGGTTTTCAGGTTTTTAACTTAGCTATTCCCTCATGATGCAATTCTGCAATGCAGTATCGTCAGAACATTGAAAGCATCAGCGATTCTATAAGACTCAGTAAGATAAATGGAGTTTCCGGTTGAGAATGTTGGATGTTCACAGCCGTGGTCCGTGTCATCCTAATATACGGTTCTACTGTGTAGTGGCCGATAAATAAAACTCTTCAGAGTCGCTTTCCCCAATAAAAATGGGATGTAGCAGAGAAATACTGAAAACATTAATTTTTCCACCCCCAACCTAAGATAATCGAAAACAAAGATAACTCGCATGCCGTGAAGCGGATACTACAGCTCCTGCGATTCTGAAACAAAACAACTCACTTCAACCATTCATTGCGATTTTGACAATATCCTGCACTATATTGTAGAATATAACTTGACTGCAGTGCTTACCTTTGAAGTGGCTTCAGATTGTGATTATCTACTTTAATCCCTATCACTTCGCAATTTACTGAGGAGAAATCCAAAGGAATATTCTTTAGAAACGTACATACCCTCCTGGAAGAACTCTAAACATATTTTATATGAAAGTCCGTGATGGTCACCCGATGTATACATCTTCGAGATGATGGAGATAGGATTTAACAGAAGAGTCGCAGACGTTACTTACAGAATACATTCCATAGGATTGGCTTCGCCACCATTTGATCGTGTTTTTAGCATTTAAGGAAAACATTTCTTCAACGAAAAACAAAACCAATTGAAGGTATTTCAATGACTCCTATTAAATCAGAAATAGATGAACCGATATTAATGAAATGTATTCTGTTACCGAAAGAAAATGTTACTCATTAGAAACGTCGAATCTATATTTGATTGTCGACATTATAGTCAATTTGTATCTGATATTCATTTTGCATTATCCAATTTCACATTCTAACCTTCACATTTATGGAAAATTCCAAAGAAAAACAAAATATTTCTATCTCTCCTTCAATACCGCAATACTACCGATGGCAGGAATCCTTCGTCAACGTCCCATCCTGAACTCAAAATACTCGTACATACGCGTATCCGCGCAACTTTGACGGAACATATCCTGATTCTATCGTCACTTTGCGTTCTATAGAATATAATTGCGTCACATTTCTCATTTCTCTTAAATTGAATTCATTTCATGTTTCAAGTTTTTACTTCCGCTCACAAGAACTAATATAACTAACTCCAGGATACCATTTTGCTGGATCATGATTGAAGTTAGAAGTTTTTCGTGGCAAAGATTTTTTCGTGGTTGCTTCTGAAAGGACACTTTGAGGGAATCGACTGAAAACGAATGTAAGGTATTCGCACCCATTTGAGCTCAAATCGAGTCCTAAGAGCAAAGGGAATGTTAGGCTGGAAAGTAGGTTATTTGGAAAACCTATTTATAGGAAATAGAAAAATATTTCGCTGCTGACGCAATTCGTAGTGATGAAGTACGTGGACTGATGACGTGGTGATGTTTATGGTGGCGCTCTTCAAATGGTGGTTTTGCGATAAATGCGATGGGAGCTGATTCAATTAATACAGTGAAAAATATTTGAAGTATCACAATGAAAAGTTGATCAGCATAATTGTGTATTGTCTGGTGGTGGCAAGGCTTGTTCTGAATTGGCGTAAAAAATTCATTTAGCTATTTAGCGTCCTTTTCCTGAACGGAAAAGGTTCATATATCTCGAACCTCATATGAAAGCCAGTTTTTGATGGAGGTACCTCAACATCTTATCCCTGGGAGATGTTGAGGTAGGGTGGGATTTACAGAGAGTCTTTCAGACTGTTCCTCTATGAGCGAAATCCTCAGTAAGGGAACTCCTCTATGAGTCACCCCACCGTTGCTGCCACTTTTCCAACGACTCCTGCCTTGCTGCCTTTCGGTATTCTGTATCCTTTTAAGTAGATTTATTCCCGTTTTCTTGTATGGACAGCGTGCCTCGCTTGCCGAAATATCCAACCTATAATAGTGGGGAACGAACCACTTCGGCCACAAGAAATCAGCGGCTGTATCTTGGGCTTCGAATGTTAGGCATCATCAGCGCTAACAATACGCAGGTATTTGCCGTTTTCTGACAGTCATAGTCCAAGTACTCCTTGAAATTCATCTTTGCCTCAATCATCACTCCCAGGTATATGATAACCGGCTTTGAAATAATGTGGTGGGAAACTAGCAACGGAAAGAAAAAATGCTGAATCCCAGGCAATACAGAAATCTCAAAGAACGCAGACTCGCGTGGAGGTTCACCACAAACTCTATCAAGCGGAGAAGCGCTTTCAAGACAAAAGAGAGACAAAACCGGGAAGTACAGAAAGGATCTGCACTAAACGCAACAAACCAACAGGATGACGTCGATACTTCGATGATCATCCTGTCGAGACAAACAGATAAATTTGATTTCCGGCCGTATGGATATATTGGAGTAATGAGTTGAGGATTATTATGAATACAATATATCAGCAACAAAGCAGCTTATCTCTTTGAAATCTGATGGAATATTGCCATTAGTTGCACCATCATTTCATCGACTTCAATGCCGCTTATGATAGTATAGTCTGTACGACTATACACGGCCATGAAAAAATTTAGTATCCGAACAAATAATAATAAGACTAACTTAGCTGACACTGAGACTAGGTAGAAGCAACATGATTACTCTCAAAACCTTTCACCATCAATGAAAATCTAAGATAAGATAGTGTCCTATCAAGCAGTCTTTTTAACCTGACATTAGGGAAAGTGATTCGTGATAGTTCCAGTCGTTGTCCGCTCGATAAAAATTTGTATGCTAGCAACCTGTAAATTTCGAAACTCTACTGCTACCGAAACGTCGACATCGCCTCGGATAGGGACTAACCTTACGGCCAAGACCTTCTGCTATCAAAAACGGACTATGATTGGTTTCTGGAATGTGCGCACGCTCCTCGATAATGGTAACGAAGGTCCTCAGAATGCTCGCTTTCTTCAATTTGAGCGACGATTCCAGCGATATAAACTGGACATTCTGGGCCTAATCAAAGTAAGATGGTGGGAGTCTAGAGAGTACTCCTCTCCCTTTTGATAGCAGACGTGAATCCGATGTCGGGTGGCTTCTGACGGCTACCGCAAGGCGCGCTCTCTTAACCTGGTACCCGGTTTCTGACAGACTTTTAATTGCAAGATTCCGGTCCAGTTTAAAGAGCATCACAATTGTACACCAACGGAGACTTCCGATATAGTGAAAAAGGATGCTTTCTACGAGCAAGTAAATGCAGTTCAAGGGAGGCTTCTTCAAGGTAACAAAGTGGGATCCGAAAACACCCTGCTCGGACATGTGATGGGGAAACATGGCCTGGGCAACAACGGTAATGGCAGGAGACTCGTGGATTTCTGCAGCAGTAGATTAAGGAATTCTCTCCTGGCTGTGCGTAACAAGAGAGGTATTAACATCGGCTTCGGAAGGGATCACGATCTGATGGTCACTTACGTTCACTTGCGTGCTGCGTCCACCATTTCCCATAAGATTGGGGAGCTGCAACCCCCCAAGTTCAACATCGACCCCGCTATCGAACGGCAGATATACTGAGTAATCCGCCTGAGAATATCGATGAGCATTGGGCCGCCATCAAAAATGCTCTTTTCTTACGTCCCGAAGGGGCGTCATAAGATATGGCTGACTGGAGGGTCGTGGAAACAGGTGATGGTGATCGTGACGTGATTTCAAGAATGCATACCGTATGTGGTCGCAAATCTTTCGATAGTCCTGTGAAGGACGTCAACGGTCGACTCCTCATCCATGATGATGAACAACTGAAGACGTTGGAAATAACACTTCACCACGATTCCTAACCGTATCAAATGGCTAGTCACCTTAACATGCGGATACGGACATATTTATATATATACTCGTATATATACACTTGATGTTCAAACTGCCCTCATATAGATTGAGCAGGCGGCGATTGCCGCGAGATCTCTTTCTGCTCATGAATGTAGGCAAGTCGTAATGCATGGTGGCATCAAATTGGACTGTTCAGCTGAAAACAATTAAAATAGGAGAATACAACTTCGAAACCATTGATAATTTCTCCTATCTAATCTCCACAGTCGGATCCAATAATTTCTTTGACAAAGAATTCAGCTGATGAAAACTAGTTCAGTCGAAACATCTCACCACAGGTTCAAGAAGAGTTAAAGAATGGAGGATGGTCAATTCCATGGTTTATATAACGATTAAATTTATGAGTAATATCATCAACGTTTGGTCTTGAATGAAATTCGGTCGAAAAAGCAATGATGGGCGGGTGCCCTAATCCATATGGATGAGGACGATCCAGCTCGGAAAGTCTGTAGAGGTAATATCCATATCTAGGGCGCAAAGGAAGACGTGGCATATTCTGCTTCAAATGGTGTAATGGTTGTTGCGCTTTTGATGATGACGGTGTGAAATATTACAAACTTTGATGCCAAACAGTACATCAGGCACTGCAACACCAGCCAATCTCAACTCGTGAATGTTACAGAGATGAGGACAGATGACCATTGTAACTATCACGAACATGACGAAAGGACTATGAGGACTGTTCACAATGAGAATGTGAGATACGAACGCTTTATCCTCATATCTCAACGGATCATGCCTACAGTATCATCATATTCTAGAAGTTGGTGATTGATGCTACACCTTTAGTTTCAATCCATCATCAAATTTTTCTTCCGCGTGGAAATATTTACCAGATCGACCCCTCAAGAGGACTTCGTACGGCAGTGTACTCTGAGACAGAGAGCAGCAGACTGGTGTCGTCAGACAAATCGAATGCGAGATGGTCTTTGCCAGCAGTTTAAACGGCATTAGGTTAGTGGTCCAACCTGAGGTCATCATATTTCGATAGTCACCATAAAGTTGTTTGACGGCAAGTCAGTCGGATACAAAACTGCTTAAAGGAAAGAAAGCCGATAGTATTCGTAATTCGTAGTCTGAAATCTAAAATCCAGAAGCAAGTCCTCTAATTTTCGGCCAGCAGAGCGAAGATTATAGAAGCATCTCATTTACATTCAGTCATTATCAATTCTCAGCTTTTTTCCTGTGTTCAGAGGAGGTACGCGAATTTCATAAGCTATCAGACTTATTTGATCTGCTCGAATTGTTGGTAGATTAGATATTCTTACGAAGGCTGTTTGGGTGAAAACCCCAAGCACTCAGACCGTAATTAGGCGCATTGTAGTATCCTCAGAGATCGCCTAATCAATGGCCTCTCGCCTACGGCGTTCGCAGGCTTTCACGAAACTGAGGACAGAACAGAAACAGAAAATGCCTAAACTCCTCGTTGATGAAAATCTTACCAAAACATTTTCATCTGACATCTGATGAGGCCGGGCAGCTGCATACGAAGTGAAAGGCCGTCTCTCCCTCCTCTTCACAAAGACTGCATATAGCCGAGACCAGAGAAGCAGTGTCCTGTTAAAAGCCCTACTAGGGTTTTCATGTCCCACTTTGTCGGGGACAATAAAAATGCCGCTCTAGTGGCCCCGGGCTCCTTCACAAAAATTTTCGCCGGTAGAAGTTCAAATTTCTCCATTTGGCCGCGGGAATACTTGAAATTTCTCCCTTCAAAGTGAACTTGACAGTAAATAGTCGGAAGCCAAAAACTGATTCTGGCCTCTCCATTATGGATTCAGAACTTGGGGAGCGAGTCTGTCGACTTCCTCCTTACCAGCGATGTTTGAGTACCCTGACACCAACATCAGGAATAATTCCTTCAGTAGGCCAAGTTTCAGCAGCATCTGATGACAGCTCCAGACCAACTGGCTTGGTATATCGTTGCTGCTTAGTGCTGATAATGCTGCCCGACTGTCGGATTCGAATTCGAATTGTGCGATTTAGGATAGCTTCGAGTGCCACTGTGGGCGTACTACTCATTGCTCCAGTAATACTTAGGCAACCGAGCCTCTCAATCTGCGTCAGCAGCTTTCTGCTGTTAACAAAGTTCAGTCTCGGCCACCAGACGATATATGCATACATAAAAATGGGTTTCATTATGGGTACATCCAATGAATTCGTCTTTATGAAAGTCCCCAGGTTTTATCTATCGCAGTCCTGCAGCACCAGAGCAAAATACAGTATTTCTGGAATTTTCCCTGGATATGGTGCTTTCACGTTAACATAGTGTCGAAATGTACTCCTAAATATTTGACTGTTTGTACTAGGTGGATTTCCACCCCTGCTAGCGGGGTGCGTAGCGTGTAGCTACCCCACCGGACGTTCCTAGTGCACATAATTAATCCAATCTTGTTAGCCTTGTCCTCATGGAGACATCAAGCGGTCACAGTCCACAATAGATCGCCCGCGAACGATTGTGCGGAAGCCTTTGTGTCCTCTAGGAAGAGAAAGAGTCTCCACCTATGGGCAATCCTTAAGACATCCTCCTTCAATAGATTTCTATCTGACCAATATAGGGATCTTTCTGCTAGCATGTGCAGAATCCAACAAATTAACAGCGTATTGATTCCATGCTGTCTTGCCGCGTTACAAATTGCCGCGAATGAGGCATAATTGAAGGTGCCTTCGATGTCCAAGAACGCGCCCAAGGTGTATTCTTTATCGGAAATCGTTCGCTTTATCTCTCTCCCCGTTAACTCATAGAATACTGTCTCAGTCAAGTGAGGTGATCACTTAAGAATGTACATATGTATCCATTATGAATTGATATTACAAGAGTTATATCATCATCAATTTTCTACGTGATACGGTGTTGTTTGTTGATGTTGGGATTGCGCTCATTAATGGTAAAGTGATTATACACATACAAACATTACCTCCCCATTTCAAGTTTTAAGGATAGGCTTATTCTTTACTTGTTAAGCGACGCAGTTATGCAAAATAAGGGGCAATTTGCTATTCAGAGCTCAGCAACTTCATTTCGATAAAGCGATACAACGTCAAACTAGACGAGAAGTTTGCGAAAGTAAGTCATCGAAAAACTCAGAACGGTTGTAAGCAGAATGTCGCATATACGAAAAACCTAAAGTCCTAACCAACGTCTTTTGTCTTTTGCGCCCTTTCCTTTTCTCCCTCGTGGGGTATCCTCATATGTTGTTCCCTGCGAACGTAAGATGAGAACCCCATAATTAGTGCCTCACCAACACCTTCCTTGATTGCGGTACTACCGGAGTTATCTCATCTGTAAAAGTTAAGCGCATGGTTAATTTTTCTCCTCCTTTCCGCTCTTGAGAACATTCATTGCAATTGCTAGAAATAACTTACTGATCCATAAAATCGCAACCACAATATCGCTACCTCAGCGCTAAAACCGTCATAATACTTTACAAGAGGCTTTCCTTCTCCTGAACTACAAAAGTACAAAATAGTAGAATTACCGATAACTTAACCATCTCACAAATTCTTTCAAATAAAGATTCAAACCATTCTGCTCCAATTAAAGGATTCGTTACAAGTAACTTTCATAAAAATTCCCATCCTGTTGAATAATATCAACTAATTACTTCTCAGTCCAAGCTACCCAACTCAAACGACAATACAAGAAGGAACTCTAATATGTCTCTTCATTAAGTAAGGTGCCAAACTACATTTGGTATACATAAATATAATAACTTTCGCGCTCAATCAATTAACTTGATTTCTTTATTAGCCGCTTTATGTACTCATGGCGTGTGTAGTTGTTTCTCGAGCCTATCGTAAGCTCCTTAAATTGTCCCTAATAGATGTCTTTCCATCACGCAATCGACATTTCTCATCAATGCGAGTAACCAAAATGGTAATGAATTGAAGGGGTATGACGTTACGAGATGAATTAAAGCATTTTGTAGCAGTAATAAATGTATTTCACGATCAGGGGTATCGGTAATTACTTTCAGAAAGCATTTTATTCAAATTATAATCACAGCCTTTATACTGCCAATAATAAGATCATAAATTAGCGCACCGGAAGGTAAAAATCGTTAAAATATTAGTTCTCAATGTTCTTGGTGTGGCTACTTATATTCTTACTAGGTAAAGTTACCTGCGTGGTCAATACTTCCTTTGAATGACGCTGAATAAAGGTAAACATATCGCCACTCACAAATCCGAACTGACAACGAAATAAAGTTCAACGATCCATAAAATAAACTACACAACCACATAAGGGTCACACCCGTTCTTATTGTGTATCAATGGGGTAACCGTCATCACCTAACTACAGCAATGCTTGTTATCCTAAAGTATTAAATAGCAGCTTCTGAAGTTATAATAACTATCTTAGGTATCCTTGTTGCTGACCGCTGCAAACCATTTTCTTAAGAAACAAAGAGGAGTAGTCCTCAATTATGTATCAAGTTTTACACTCATCTGGTCCCTTTTACCTTTAGAAAAACATGTGGATGAAATCAGTGCACGTAAGAGAAGACAAATATGTAAACGATTTTCTCCAAATATAATATATAACAAGGTCCACATCTGGTAATCATTTTTCAGGAATACTCTTTTCAGAAATTTTAGGGAACGTATTGCTGGTTGAGTTCCTTCCTTCTCTCTATGTGTTCCTTTACCTAAGGATTCCCATGTACACTTCACAGCACAGTCAATAAATGCTCATTTTCTCATTTCACTTCTTTATTTTAAATAATGTCTGACCACGAATGCTTGCAATTATTCCCTATATGGAGAACATCGCGTCAACCACGCAGGTTTCCGGAAATATGTTTCAAGACCCTTTGAGAAGTCTGCACTTCTCTACCGTCCGAACAACGTGAGTTTGACTATCATCCTGAGATAGTGTATGTATGTATGGCATAGCCTGCAATAGGGTTATCATTCCTTCTTAATGTATGACCTATCCACTGCCACTTCCGCTACTCACCTATGACTGGTTTGGTTTAACTTGAGCGCAGTCGCACACAGAAACTAATGATCTTCGCACAGTGAGCTTGATTAATCTTCATAACACTTGTTGTTTAGAAAACCAATTCGTAACAATTCTCACAACGTAAGAAAAATATTTGAGAATCTACAAATTTAAAACGAAGACGAAGATCTATAGTACAGGAGCAAACAGAGTTGTCACCTGGATGTGCGTTATAAGAGAAGCCCTGTCATCTCGCCTTAATTATATCGCAGGATTGAGGAACTGCGATCATCATTACCATCATCAATGGCGCAAGAACCGGTATCCGGTCTAGACCTACCTCAATAAGAAACTATAGACATCCCGGTTTTGCGCCGAGATCCACCAATTCGATATTCCTAAAAGCTGTCTCTCTATGTCATCACTCCATCTCAGGCAGGATCTGCCTCGTCTTCTTTTTCTACAATAGATATACCCTTATTTAAATCTGCATCATGAACCACTTTTCCCAGGGCTAGGTCAAAAAGGACGCATGCCTGTCAGCCTGTCAGTCTTGTAAATTTCGTCAGGGTACTGAATTCTCTCATGCCCGTGAACAATTTTACCCTGGCTATACGCCCATAGGCGGCCTTACAGTCGATGAGAAGATGGTGCAATTGATGTCCATATTCCAACAGTTTTCAATCGCATACCGCAGAGAGAAAATCTGATCTATTGCTGATTTGCCTGGAATGAAGCTTCTTTAGTGTGGGCCAATGATGTTTTGGGCGTATAGGGCTATCCGACGTAGCAAGATAGCGGAAAATATCTTATAGATAGTACTCAGCAGCGACACTGCGTGATATATGCCTTTTTTGTGTATGGGACAGATAATGCCTCGTTGCCAATCGTCAGGCATTGATGCTGTCCCACACCTTGAGCATCAGTTGATGAACCGCTTGGTGCAATTGGTCTCCTCCATATTTAACCAGTTCGGCTGTAATTCCATCGGCTCCTGACGACTTATGATTTTTACGTCAATGAATTGCACGGACTATCTCTTCAATATTTGGGGGTGGCAGTATTCATTCGTCGCCTTCAGTCGGCGGGACCTCCAACTCGCCAATGTTCTGATTGTTGAGCAGTTCATCAAAATACTCAACCTATCGCTTCAATATGCCCATTCTATTGGAAATAAGATTTCCCTCTTTGTCTCGGTAGGATGAACATCGAAACGTATAAGGGTTCATCCTGCTGACTTGTTGGTGGATTTTCTGCGCCTGGTGCGGTTGCTCCCTGTACTTTTGACAGACCAATTGGTTCACATAGCCTTCCTTTTTCCGTTGGTGAAGTCGCTTCTCCGCTTGACGGAGTACGTGATAACTCCCCGCGTCCTTTAAGAATGCAACATTACTCGGTATGCAGCATTCTTCCGTTCCGTTGCTAGCTTACATACATCATCGAACTAGTCGTTCCGACTTCCCTTTGCAACTGGAAGCAAGTATGTTTGTGGCCGTGTCAATGATAACGTTCTTCAGGTGATTGTAAATATCATTTGTTGATGGTTCATCTCCAAGATTTCTATTGACTGCGGTTATTGCGACATCCATTTCTCCCTTATAGGTGTTATGAAGGGCTATGTTTTGGATGGCTTCAATGTTAAATCTCTACTGATGGTCAGAGGGAATTCTAGGTGATGTTGTTATTCGAGCCCGGAGCACCATGCCAATGAGATAGTGATCCGAGTCTGTATTGGCACCCTATATGTTCTTACATTCACCAAGGCTGAGTGATGGGGCCTTCGATCAATAAGTGGTCAATTTGGTTGAGAGAGTCTGGAGAGTCCCATGGATGTTTGTGGGCCGCGTTCCGTGCAAACCAGGTACTTCTAACTACCATTTACCGTAACACTACTAATTGAATAATCCGCAGTCCGTTATCGTTGGTATGCTTATCTATGCTATGGGAGCCAATGTGTTGCCTGAATACGAGCTTCCGTCCCTACTTGGCTGTTAAAATCCCCAGTTATAATTTTGATATTTCACCTGAAGCAAGCTTCGAAAGTTCGTTCTACTGCCTCATAAAAGGTATTCTCCTCCAACTCTGCAGTCTCCTCTGTAGTGACGTAAACATTAATGAGGCTTACATTTATAAATTTGCCTTGTAAGCGCAAAACAGATAACAGCAGATTTCATTTTCTAGCTGACTAAGAAACCTACTCCGAGCACATGATTTACTGGATGACTACTATAATATATTGTGTAGTGGCTCTTCTCCAGGAAACCGGACTCTGTCCAACGCATCACCTACAACGCTATTACATCAGCCCTATATTGGGACAGGGTATCGGCTAGCTGCTTGGCAGCTCCTTCTCTGTACAGGGAGTGCGCGTTCCATGGGAATATGCGCAAGTGGTTATTCCGTTTTCGTTGTTGGGTTCGTCGTTGTGTTGCCAGTCCAGTCCGAGGTTCCTTTTCTGGCTTCGTAACTTCGATTTTCCATATATGGTTATCAGCCCTACCCAACCCCCAAACTGGGGAAGGAGGACGGGAAACTCGCCTTCATCCTTCTCCGCCTGCAGCTTTTCATTAAGAAAGAACTCCCAGCGGTCACCACCTGGAAAGTGGAGATGGGGTTTGGTAGTAGAGCAGTTGGTGTTGGTTCAACAGGCGTTTCCCAGGTTTAATGCTCCATCGTGGGTACCAATTTATATTTCGCTTTGAGACCTATACTACCCTTTGGTCACTGCGATTCCTCAAAGCTAACATCAAGCGCTTGGATGATAAAGTGGTCGGTCGACCGTGGAAGAACTATCTTTCTGATCGCAAGGCAGATATACTGAGTATCCCGCCTGAGAATATCGATGAACATTGGGGCGCCATCAAAAATACTCTTCTCTCGGGCACTAAGCAGATCGTCATAAGATCTGGCTAACTGAGGAATCGTGGAAACGGATCATTGAACGGGAGGGGTTGAAGGTTCTATTGAACCGCTGCGGGCGATGTTGGGCGTGCCGCGCTTGAACTCCGATACCGATCGAAATCCCAAGAAGTTCAACGTGGTATGTGCCGGAGATGGTAATGATTTCAGAAGAATATACCGCATCACTAAAAAGCTTTCATGTGATCGCAAATATTCGATAGTTCTATGAAGGACGTTACGGTCAACTCATCATTCACGATGACGAGGAAATTAAGACGTTGAAAGAACATTTCACCATGGTTCTTAACCGTATCACATCCGCTGAGGTTCCCCCTCTTGTGGATGTAGTGACTAGTCACCATGTTCCCCAAAGAGAGGAGAAATCATTTCGGTCATCAATACACTCGATAGTCTTCCCGCAGAGTTATTTATCGCTGAACCCGCAGCTACTGGAGTTCTGCTACTTCCACTCGTACGGAAATCCTGGGAGTCCAAGACCTCTCCAAGAGAGAGGAAGAAGGGAATGATCGTTAAGATTCCGTAGAAAGGCAACCATTTGGAGTATGACAATTTTAGGGATATCCGCATGCTCTCTGCCGCCGCAAGAATAATAGCTAAAATAATCCTGCCACACGTTAAAGAACATCTCGAAAACTTAATCGACAGAGAGCAGGTTGGTTTCCGCTCCCCATCTTACTACATTCACCACATCAACACCTTGTGGATCGTTCTGGAACAGTGTGCGAAGTTTAGATTTTCGCTTTACCTGCTCCTAATCGATTTGAGAAAGGTTTCGATAGTGTGAACAGGAAGTGTATCTGGAGTGCTCTTCGCAGCAGGGAGGGAGGAGGAGGGGCATTCCGGAGAAACTAATAGCTATTATTAGAGCAACATACGATAGTGTAAAATTTCCTGTACTCAGCGAGGTAAAATCTCAGGAAATTTTAAGGTCTACAGCGGAGCCTGTGGGGGTGAGAAGATGCACTTCGCGATATTATTTCTTCCAGTTATCGGTTATGTTCTTAGTGCTCCCTTATGCGGAGGATGTGAAGGAATTCAATGGACTATGATATCTTTCCTCAAAAACCTTGACTACACTGAGACATCTGTTTGCTCTCTCACTGGGTCATGGACCTTGGTCAAATGGCTCTGGGTTTGGAAAGAGAGCCAACTAGAGTTGGATTGAAGATAAACATCAACAAGACCAAGGTTATTAGTCTGACGGGTCAATGCACTCTCCCTATCTGCATCGATGGGCAGAGGATCGAAGTTGTCGATCAATTTGTATATCTAGGAATCGCAGTTTCTGCCGACGATTGCACCGAACTGGATATTGTCCAACGCATTAACAGCGTTGGATCCGTTTTCGCGGCCTTATCAAAAATCTGGAAATTCAACCTCAACAGCAAGATCAAGTTTAGACTGTTCTGTACTTGTGCCCTGGCTGTGTTGCTATATGGAAGTAGTACAAGGAAAGTGGCCCCCACTGTTACTCAAAAGCTCCAAGCCTTCGTCAACACTTAACTGCATTGTATCGTCGGATTGGGCTGGCCAAATTCTATTATAAACGAGAACTTGAAGAACAGATAACAGAAGAACAGAACAGAACGATGTCGCGTAGGTATGTTTGACCATCAAAGGATAAATAGCGACCATATATATATATATCACCTGAGTTGCAAACGCAGAGCTGCATGCGACCAGGCGCGTGTCATGGATTGCGGATAATGACATGACCCACCGGGTCAGCTACGAATATCGCAAGTTAATCTTGTAAATAAGTAGCCGCGGACAAGCAGAACGTTTCCCTTTGTGTTCGTCCTCCCTTACCGATTCTTCCCGTTCAGGGGGAGTAAACCTCCTTAACAAATCCGTAATCCGGGGTGAAGGGATCGACGCGCCTATCGGATGAATTGAAGTGACGTTACACTGTATTTCAGCGGCTCCCCTCCAAATACCTTCCCTACCTTTGGAGGTAACCATGGGGCATTGCAACATTGGGGCTCTGTTGCAGGGTTGACTGCTTCCCCAATACTCGTGGGAATAAAATTGGGGAAAACAATTTAAATTCTCTTAATGGGATCCCAGGGACACGAAGACAGTACCCAACACGGTTAAGGGTCGTTCAACAACATCAGAGCGGCTCTTCGCCCTTGGATGTTTTGGCGGTTATGCCGTCAACCACCAGGGACGGGAGACCTAGGCGTCGTATGGTTTGGACGAACCAACTCAACGAATTTATCGTCCGCGCCTATTACCGTGTCACGGATTTGGAACGGAATCCATCAGGATACAGACATCGACTACATGACGCGTTCATAACCCGATTTCCGGAGCTAAGTCATGTTCCGGAACAGAACGTCGTCAACCAGTACCGAGTGATCGTGAATAACAACCGAGTTGCCTTACCAACTAGGCAACAAATCTTCCAAGAGGTTTCACTTGAGCTCGGGATGGAGTCATCAAATTACCGGACTAGTCAAAGGAGTAACACAAGTACTCCACCTGTAAGGCACTCCATGAATCCAGTAGTCAGGAGAAGCTTAGTAACTGGGGATGTCGACCCAATTTATAATCAGGCTTTGACCGCATTCCAGGTCGCATACACAGAGTATGCTGAGATTCTCCCAGGCGCTAGGCCAAGGATCCCAAAACTGAAGTTTACTTCGGCAACTACTAACATCATTGCTGCCGTTGACAGAATTTTGGCTGATAGTTTGGCTAGCGAGATTACTGCTACAGAGGTTCACAGCCTGATCTACGTTGCAGCTGCCACGGTTATTCGTCTCCATAACCAACATCTTAGAGCGAATAACAGAGGTATGCGCAGAAGGACTTTACCGTTCTGGGTGTTTCGACTCAACAAAAGAGTCGAAAAGTTGAGAAAGGAGATTGGTCGTGTGACGCAAGCACTCCTTGGAAATCCATCACCAAGAGTGCACAGATGCGTTGCGAACATCATTGGAAACTAACATCTGTCCAATGATATGCCAATCGAAGAAATCCTCGAGGTGCTGAAGCAGAAACTTGCGGTATGCTCCAATCGCATCCGTAGGTATCAGAAAAGCTTTCAGCGAAGGACAGACAACACCTTGTTCTTCCAGAACCAACGGGGATTCTACAAAAATCTCATCAACTCAGGTAGGGAAAGTAACCTCAATCTGGATCAGGCAGAAGACTTCTGGAGAAGTGTTTGGAGCGAATCCAGTCGTTGCAATTTAGAAGCAGCGTGGCTCCCACACCTTATGCGTTCATGCGAGGCCCTCCCCGAAATGACCATGCCTGACGTAACTGAAGTCGACGTTAAAGCAGTCCTTGACAAGGCAGGTAACTGGAAGGCGCCAGGAGTTGACAAGATTCACAACTTCTGGCTGAAGCGGTTCAAGAGCACTCACAGGATATTGGCAAATCAATTTAATCAGATGATTGCCAATCCTGATTTAGTTCCACCATTTTTCACTAAGGGGATAACTTTCCTCATCCCCAAGGAACAGGGTGTCTCTTGCCCTTCAAAATGTCGACCAATTACTTGTCTTCCTACCATCTACAAGGTCTTCACTTCAGTTCTGTGCGCGAACATCTCAAAACATCTTGATGTTCATAAATTGATAGCTGAGGAGCAAAAAGGATGCGCAAAAGGCTCCCGAGGCTGCAAAGAACAGTTTATAATCGATACGGTAGCTGTAAAGCAGGCTGTCCACCAAAAACGAAACATCTCGACAGCCTACATCGATTATAAATCAGCCTTTGACTCCATATCACATTCGTGGTTACTACAAGTGTTACGCTTGTATAAAATCAACCCGAATGTCGTTCTTCTACTGAGAACAGTAATGAAGAATTGGAGCACGAAGCTATCGGTATCTTCGCAAACATCAGGAGAGATACCAATCAGGCGTGGCATTTTCCAAGGCGACTCTCTAAGCCCACTGTGGTTTTGTTTGGCTTTGAATCCGCTATCCCATCTTTTGCATGAAAGCAAATATGGGTTCCAAGTCAAGCATGGCATATTGTCGAAATGTACATTAAACCATTTAATGTATTATACATTGACGACATCAAATTGTATGCCAAAGACGAGAACCAACTTCGCTCCTTGCTGGACATCACCATCCAGTTCAGCAGGGATATCGGCATGCAGTTGGGTTTGGAGAAATGTCGCATAAAAGCAATTGTTCGGGGAAAACACACCGACAACGAAGGTTACAGCCAAAATAACATCCGAATTGAGGGCATGGATTCGGACGACGTCTACAAATACCTGGGCATATTGCAAGCAACAACACCTGCTGTGGCAATAATCAAATCTAAGTTGCTGGGGGAATTTGAACGGCGTCTGGATCTTGTCCTTAAAACTGAACTGTATGAGAAAAATAAAATCATGGCAATCAACACCTTCGCCATTCCCTTCCTTCTATACACTTTCTGTGTGATACAGTGGAGTAATACTGATTTAGAAGCTGTCAATAGACGGGTAAGGGTAGTTCTTGCAAACAACAACATGCACAATAGAGCTGCCGAAAAATTGAGGATCACTATCCCACGTCATCAGGGAGGAAGGGGGGTACTTGATTTAAAAACGATGCACTACAATCAAGTGCATTCTCTTCGTGAGTTTTTCTATGAGAAACAATCCTCTAGCCAAATACATCAGGCTACCGTCATGGCAGATAATAAATTATCTCCTTTGAACTTGAGAAGCAGAGAATGGGATCCCATGTCGAATGTTACTTCAGTCCAACAGAAGATCGACATGTGGAAAGAGAAACCCATTCACGGAGGTCATATCAAAAATTTGTTGTTGTCAGGCATTGACATCGAAGCCTCCAACAAATGGTTGACAAATGGTGTACTTTTCTATGAGACCGAAGCATTCCTAACTTCAATTCAGGATGCTTCGCTCCCAACTAAAAATTATAAACGGTACATTCTTCACGACTCCTCAATCACCAACTCCAGTTGTAGGTTGTGAAGAGGAGATCATCCAGCACACCAATCGTCATAACTCCGTCTTCAAGATTCTCCATCAAAACCTTGCATTGAAATATAACTTAGTGGCAACCTACCATCCTTATTATAAGTATACTCCGCAGAGAATCTTGGAAAATGATCGGGTTAAACTACTGTGGGATCGCACTATTGCCACCGACCACATTGTTAATCATAACAGACCCGATCTAGTTCTGCTTCTGAAGGAAGAACGAGCGTACTTCATAATCGATGTAGCCGTACCGTTGGACAGGAACACTGTTGAAAAACAGCCCGAAAAAATCCGGAACTACGGCCCCTTGGCAGACGATATGAACCAGACTTGGAGACTACAAAAGATTGAAGTAGTCCCAGTAGTAATTTCAGCGACGGGATTAGTCCCACAGAACTTACATAAAGCGCTGAAAACGCTCGATCTTAGGGCTGGACTATACATGGAGATGCAAAAAAAGGTTATCCTTGCAACTTGTGCTATAGTCCGAAAAGTCCTGTTCGGTAACAATCTGACCTAATGGGTTTCAGTCTTGATCCGCACTGTCTTCGATATAAGATCCATGTCTCTGTAGTGTAGAACCTCCGCGTCATTGGCTGAAGTGTTTGCGACAATCGGGATGTAGTAATACATTTTCGCATGGTCGCACACACTTTGCGTTAAAACGCATCATCGCTGTGTTGCGGGCCTTTGGATGTTGCCTTCAGCCCATCCTTAGGTTGGTCGCCCCTCGGTCCGGTTGGGCGGGAAAAGGGTCCGTGGGCTTTTTTAAATTTATATATATATATATATATAATATAAAGCTAATTCAAATGAATCGAAATACTGTTAGCTATCCGCACTACATATTGCGAAATAGAAGATAACGAGCAATAATAATTAATGCTGGAGAATGTTAAAAGCTCTCTAATCAAAGTTAGGTGAAGTTTAACATCCCCTTTTTATCTCTCCTGCTCCTATTAACTTCAATTAATTTTCGGATATTTTCGCAAGTCAAAAACAATAATTTGACTCTGATTAAATCCCACCTCACTTAAATCTGATTATAAATTGATTAACAACTTTAAACAACATTCCAAATCAACACCAACCCGTTCCGAAGCTAACTTCAAAGAAATCCGAAATTAATTCGATCTAACGCCTTTAGCATGAGTTAACGTTCCCAGTGCTCTTTGAGAAACGCCGATAGAATTCTCGATATTTCTATATATTCCTGGGATGAGAAGTTTGTAAAACAACATCCAGAGAGACCCTCGAGGCAATAATTAGCCCAGCCCCCTGTTGAATTTGGTCTTTGTGGATCTGAATACTATGTTCTCTGCTTTGTACAATTGTAAAGTTTCTTTATCGAGTACAACATAGAAAATCTATTTCATTTCCTAGATTGAATTCTGTAATGGGTAATTCTATTTTAACAAATTTATAACAAGGAAACGTTGGATGTACGGCCCTGAAATGAATTTGTTTATTTAATAAGAATGGCTTTAACCTTCCAATTGTAAAGCTGAAATCTTTAATTCTATGCTGTGACACTTCAATGTATTGAATGAAATTCTCATTGAACCATTTTCCTATCTCATCTACTGTTTTGATACATTTCAGTACAAGGCTTCCTTGCTCCAGAAACTTTTGCCTCCACCTGCCAAATTTTAAATGAAAACACGATACAAATCACAGTTAATCCTCCTAAGCAGAATTATTCCCAGACTAGCTACGTGTCAATCATAATTCTGTTGTAAATGAGGGAATACTTCATCAAAACATCAAGTTTTTATGGGACTACATGGAATCTTCCTGAAAGGTTGGGACTGAAAATCTGCATAAGAAAGGGGATGACGAAAAAAATAACTTGGGTCAATGAAGTCTTAGAAACTCATCCGTTCTTTTTTGGTAGATTCACCTTCAAGCTTTACAGATATAAGTATCTATGTGTTTATATTAATAAATCCTTCTAAAGCCCGTCGATTAGATATTCTCCAATGAATGCATTAAAATTATGTACCTACATAAATCATAAATATTAAAATAATGTCGTATCTAAAGGATGGAAACCCCTTACAGTTTTGTTCATTAACAATTCAATCTCTAAACACTTTTAATCTTGTAGGGAAACTCCGCTTTTTACGAAATAAGTCCCTTAGGAAAGGGTTTAGACAGTATTCAAAACTTCATAATGAAAGATGACCGAATAAATTTGAGAAGAGAAATAGAACTCTTCCGTTTTTAAGATAATCTCTGAATAATAGCATTTAATCTGGAAAAGAACATAAAGTAAATTGGCTTTTATAGTACATTTGGTAGATTTTCAAATATACATTTTTTTCATAATTCATCTTGTTAAAATTAAATGACCTAAAAGAGATTTCCCCCAGGGCCCAGTCAACTAAACAGATGTGGCCTCGCCTCTGTTCTGGTTTAAAAACATTAAGTTCCCAAAGGTAAGCAAGATATTTGATGATTTCAAGCAGGCCATTAGGAACGTTAACTGTCTGATGATGTTCATAAAGTCAAACAAAAATAAATCTAACATATTGTACTTGTCTTGTGTTCTCGTTTTTTGAAGCAGTCTATTTCTTCTTTTAAGGATCTTGACCCCAGAATGTTCACCTTTTTTAAATTAAGAGAAAATTCTAGCCTACTTGTGTGTATATGTTTTAGAAGGGGGCGGCATAGCCTCTGGACATTCAGACCGTAGTGGCCCACTGTATACGATTTCCCCGTTTAACGAATATCCCAAACAAGTTCATGAATCGCAGGATTATTGCTAGTGTATATGATGCTACGAATTGCAGCTGGAGCACATCAGCATGAAAGATCTGATGTCTGATGCGTGAATAGATGGAGCATTCATATAGAAAATGCCACTAGGATTCCCGTTTGAGTTTTGAAAAGACTGTACAGCAGCCCCCGCTCTTTCATTGGTAACCACCGCTCTCGCAGTGTTCCAATTTGTAACAATTGAAAGATTTGTCTCTCCAACATCTTTCACTTGTTATCCCGGATGGTGTACTTAGAAGAGATGAAAGCTCCTTCTTTCCAGTTCCTCACAGTATGCTCTAAAATCGTCTCGTTTCGAGCACTTAACCAGCCCCTTATATTTATGCTGTAAATTCCGGAAGTTTAACAAGTCTTCATTCTTATTGCACGGTTGAGATATCGTTTTGTTGATTACCTCAGTTTTTAAAGGTCTTGATTCCACCAGGGAACTGTTTTACCGCGGTTGCCTCTTGAAAGCACTATCAAAGTGTTCTACTCAAAATTTCCAATTGATCTTCTATTGCTAAAGGAGTCCTTAGTTGAATAGCGAGCTCTACTTTATTTTAAAAAGTTCATTATACTTTATCCAATCCGTTTTCCTAGAATTCCGTCTTTGTATTATATTTCGTTCATCTGAAATAGTCAGACCGAATTCTGAGCGTCCGTGGTGTGATAGTGACACTTCGTCTAGCACTTGCCAGTCTATAATCAACTCTAACTTCCTCAAAGTGTAGATGTCAGGCCAATTATTGCACTTCTTGTTGATCCCACGAACATAAATTTGAACCATACGTTTGCAGCCATGAGGCCAGCTGAAGAGATGAAATCAAATAACTTCGCTCCTCTAAGATAGCATTTGGTACTCGCCTTAGCTTTTTTTGTCCACAGAGGGCATATAGACAACTGTCTGTATTGTGGTTATCTTAATTAACTTTTAAGGTTATCTTAGCCTTAACTGATCTAATACCCATCGTATGTAATAGAAGACGCGTAAGCGTATATAACGTTCGATCTGTAACCAGGTTTCCCTCGTACCATACCGCCAACGACTCCATCCTCTGAGGATCGATTTCTTTGAGAATGGCCGCATTTGTAGGTGAGACAGTGTCCATGTCCTCATCCACAAAAAGTCCCACTTCTATACGCAAAGCAAACTCCCGTTTTCCATTAAACGCTTTCTATGCCTCGCGGTATCCGGTTTGCGTAGATCTAATTCCACAAGCCGAATGAAAGCTGGTCATCGTGACATGCGCATACAAAATCACGCACCCAACTGGGAATTAGATCTTTGTCAAGGAATACAGGTAAGTTTTCCGTTTTGGGGGCGATCATTGGGGAGATATTTACATATGTGTCTCGTTCAGTAATAAAGATAATAGTCTGATTCATCCTGAAACGCATAAAAGAATATCTCAAAAGCGATGATATTAAAGAAGGTTTCTCCTATATTGCTTTTTTGTGCCATTGGCGAGGAACCCCAGGGTCACAGTGTCCAATCTGCATGAATCCGTTGACTAGTGGAGAGCGTTCTGACAGGCGACTACCCTACAGTCATCTCTTCTTAGTGGCTGAAGATTCTTTCTGCTGAGCCTCCCTCTTCCACGGAGGGGCAGGCCGTAGTCGGATTTGCAGTTTTTCCCGAAATGCAAGCTTTCCATTGAAATGGAGTCTTGCACAAATTTGTCCTTGTGAGACATGGACTTGATGAGTATCCCAATAAATCCCTCTGCCGACATGATTGCTCATAATCGCGGGTGGATTCGAAGTTTGTTACTTCTCTCCACTTAGAAAACTTAAATGTGTGGATCCGGAATAGGCTGCATTATGCAGGGTTACTCTCATAAAACTCAAAAAATTATTTGCCCCACCCTTGGGCGTTATTTTTAATAAGGGTAAATGTTGCGAATTGGCCAAGATGACTATTCCAATTGGCTATCATCAATCATGAGGGAAAAAACTATGCCAACTGTTACTCAGTGTACCTCCATGCCATATAGTCGAATGGCTATCAGCGGAACAAGTTTGCGCTTTGTATTGAATGGTACTATTTTGGCCTTGGCTGGATTTAGACGAATCGCTGCCTTCCTGCACTAGTTAGTAGTAGTTCGAAATCCGGTTTGAATTCTGTCGCCTCGGATATCTTCATATTTGCCCCTACAGATAAGAAGAATGTCATCAGCGTAAACCTGGACCTGTATTCCAATGTTTTTTAGTTGTCCTAGGAGTTCATCAACTACGATGCACCACATTAATGGTGATAATACTCCCCCCCCCCCTTGTATACAATATTGAGTAGTGTTCATGAATTTGTCTTGTATTTGCCTAGTCTCTAACACCCCCTCCCCACTCCATGAACTCCCTTGCGTATTAGTTCATCTCGTATCTTTGTGTGCGAGGTGTTATAGAACGCTCCTTCGATGTCCAAAAATGCACACTGTACTATTTCTTTTCGTTTCTATGGCATCCCGTAATATATGTAATATATCCGTCAGCTGATAGAGGGCAGTTTCGGTTGACTATGTAGAGAATTGCGCATTAGAAAGTTAGTTCTAATATAGTTGTCCATGACGTTCTCCACTGTTTTAACTACGACCGATGTCAGCAGATTTATCTGAACGATTTAAGGTAAAAAGGGTACTTGTCACGCGGTCTGTATATATCCGATCCCTTCACAGAATTCTCTGAAGCTGTTCTGTTTTGCTTCCCTGATCGCGTCGCTATACGCAGTCAGTGCATTTTTGTGCCTCAGCGAGCCTTTAGTTTGTTTCGCCCGATTAAAAAGTTTTTGCACCTCCTTTCCCATTCTGGCTAGGTTCCTATTTCACTAGAATATGTCCTTGGTAACTTTAATCTCTTAGCCGAATAGCTGGCATCAATGACGTCTCTGTTGAGGCCTTCCACTACAATTGCTAAATTTATTTCGCTCTTGATGTCACTGCTCACTGCTACGATTTCTTACCATCCTATCTACTTCCGAGTTGCCCTCAATTTCGAATCTGCTCTGAGGATGAATTCCGGAAGGTACTCACACCTTCAATTAATGTCGCTGCTTCCGATGTTGCAGTGGGATCCGGGTGTGGCCTCTTGGGAAGTATCCTGATACCACGAGTGTCTGTCGCGTTCTTTCCTCGGCTTACATTGGGACTTGGAAAGCCATAAATTAAACAATTAGAGACTCTGAAATACATATATATTTTAAGTTTCTTTTGAGAATGATGCAAGCTCTTAATTTCTCACAAGAGGAATCCCACATTAACTTCATGCTTCTTCGTTTCAGACAGCGAATCTGTCCTTGCAACTTGCCCTTGCAAGACACTTCCTTCGTTTCGCTGTTCTTCTGTGGGCAGCAAGTCCACTTTCCTGCTCGGCCTGGCCATTTCAGCCCCTATGGCTTCGGGGAATCCAGTATGCTTATCACCCGATTTGTCCACCAAAGTATTCTTCCTTAATTTCTCCCTGTGCACGTGCACAGGTATGTTATCAAATCTGTAATTGATGAGGCAGTTGCGACATTTAATTACCTCCAGGGATCGATCGTCCGCCTCAATCCTGTATATCCAGTATAAGACCTGGTCGAAAGCATATTCTGGTGAACACGAGCTCCTTATTATATCCTTCACACATCTCCATAATGATCCTCCCCACGAGTGAGTATTTGTTTTGGAAATACTTTCGATAATATGGCCAGTCGAATGTTCTTCACTACATTGGCATAGCTCGCTTCTCCTGGCTCCTGCTTTCACCCCTAATTGCCCCGAGATTTCTTCTCTCTTGGGCTCGAGCTTGGATTTCTAGGGAGCATTTCCGTCTTGTGGGCAGATTTCCGCAACTCCCCATTTTCTTAAGGAGCTCCTCTGACTTCAGGTCTTCTTTCAGGTAGCGCAGATGCCACTAAGCACCTGCGCACTGAAACCTAAACCAAGTAGCCTTACTCGTCTTTGCATTTTGAGCGAAAACCTTTGTTGATTGTGGTCTTCACAGCAAGCGAACTTCTCTCTTCTTGAGTGGGGTCATAAGACTCTCAGGGGAAATGAGCCTCCGTCTGATTGACCAATTTGTGTGCGGTGCTGAGTCATGCTTGTTTGTTGTTTAATTTGTTGATTAGTTTTATTATATTATTCATATAACTTCCACGGGTTAAGAGGTCTGCCGTGCTATAGCTCCCCGTCGCACGACGAGGTCATGCTTACTCACTGACGCGACTAGATATCAATGAGGCTCCGTTCGAATACAGTCAGTTACCGCCGACTGCAAATTATTCAAGGTGAATGGTTCGCATAACACCCTGAATTTGGGAAATGTTTTTCGACCCTTCGGTCTAGCTTCTACAAGGTGAGGCGTGACCACCCACTAATGTAACGGCTTGGTAGACGAGAGGCTATATTATCTCCAGAGAGAGATAGGTTGGCTCCCAGAAGACTGCATTCCGCATCAGTCTATCCGCCAATCTACTGCTTAATCACACTGTTTTGTTTTACACAAGGAGTTAGAAAATATTGATTCGATAACGGATTAGGATAGGCCGCCTTTTGACACCGTTTCACTATTACCGAAATTCCTGCATATGAAAACAAAATCATGAATTTAACATTCAAGCAGTTCATGAGAACAAAACTGATTTTTTTATTTAAATAAGAAATTTTTCAAATTATAAGTTATTATAAGCACACGTCACTGAGAGGACATATGATGAAGGACTGGCTCACTATACTTAAATTCCAAGCATTATCTGAGTGTAATTACGCGGTGTTTCTAGCGATTAATTATTTATTCGCTAGTGTTGACTTTTATTTTGCAAATACCGACATTTCGGGAACCACTTGTTCTCTTCATCAGTGCTAACAAGACTTGGAATATCGGTATTTGTAAAATAAAAGTCAACACTAGCGAATAAGAAAAGACAAGTTTCATTATTTCAAATTCCAGGCATTGTTTCTTTCACCCTTCTTCCACAGGAAAAAGGGGAAAATATTGGACTCTTCTCCAGATTCTTTCAAGGATTTCGTAAATACAATTAATCTGGTTGTAAATAATAATACGTACTATCGTATATTGGGTCAAATACATTCGGAAATTAACAAAGCTATTGAATAAACATATACTTCTACAAAAGCTACCCCTGAAACTTTCTAATCGAATTATTATCTACAAACCATATTGTAGAAAACGACAATAATATTACGTTTCAATCAATAAATAGTTTTTTTTCCATTTATTTGCAGGCCGACGAAGATGTCCTCGAACTAGAACAACTTAAACTCAAGAATCTTGAGAACAAAGCCACAACTACGCCTAACAGCAACCTCGACATAGATGGAGATATCCTAACAGCGCCAACTGTCCTTCAAAAGCAGCAAGCCAGCAACAAGAATCCCATAGTTCTAGGACAACCCGAAGAAGAGGAACAAATGGTTGTTCAATATCGACCACATCATCCAATCGTTCATAATGCTGAAGTGCCCCGTCAAGAGGAGACTGCCACTAACACGGAAAAGAGTCCTGCTAAGGTAGCTCAACTAATTAGTACTTGACTAGTATTCGAGGAGCAATTTTAAAATAATATTTGCAAAGTGGGTTACCACAAGTCTCCGATGATTGATTGATTTTTTTTAAATATTTTGTAAGTGGGGGAGGATAATGTGAAAATCATAAGCTAAGGTGGAATTATTTCTTAACTTCTTATGTTATTGATGTTAGGAACTCTTATATTAGATGCAGTTATAGTAACTTATTTTATGCGAAACATATTATTTGATGAACAAACTCCTTCGAGCAAACCTGGATATGGAAGTAACAAATATGTACTTGATTATAGAAACTTCCTATTATATTTATGGAAAAGGGTGCTTATAAGACACCGAGACAAATGTCTTTTAATGGTAACGTAAATAGATACAATTTGCCGTCAATTTCGTCGAAGAAAATGTAGTTCTACTTCTCGAATTTCAAGGACCATTTTCGACTCAGAAAGTCGTAAAAAATGTGGCTAGCCATGGACCCAGGTATAAACCGAAACGTGAACTCGTTGTCCATATCAAAATCTTAAACTCTGCAAATTGCTTTAAGGATTACACGTTTATTTTTGAATTTATAATTTGCCGATACCATATTGGCAAACAGCCACTTCCAATCATCCTCCTGGAGCTTGTTCCACGCCAGGCGATCAAAGAATATTTACTTTCCTTTCGTTCTGCTGAAGCAGGGAAATCCCCTATTCAAAATTCATATACAATAAATATAATCTTTCTAAGGTAAAAGGTTTATCGATTTTGTCAACATCAAATTGAGTTTGATATTGCAGAGTTGGCGGAAAATGAACACGACAAACGTGTGCGCTGCATACCAGCGAAAACCAATAAACTGGAACGTGTAGGGGTTGAAATGAATTCAATATCTGTACATGGGCATATTTATGCGACCCAATTCAAATATAGGACATAATAGCGTAAAGCACTTGAATGTGAGAGCAAATAACTAGTTTCCTGCACAATGGAAATCCTCTCGAGCTCCCAATCAGAGGAACGTATTGTAGGCCAAATTATGCAGGTGGAGTCAAGACCGAATAAACTGATCCGTGTCAAAAATCATAGATTGGAACGGAATTGGAATGCATTATTCATAATCAGAGAGCAAATACCAATTAAGTTCCTTCTAAATTTAGACTCCTTGTTGGCTAGGACCAGGGATATGAGTAAAACAACTACATATTAAACTAATGAAGCGAGTTAGGACATAATCTGATGAGTCTATCATACATGAAGTAGTCGAAGAGAGAGGAAGGTAATTTTAAATGGTAAAGTTAATTAAAATTGATTGTTATTTTTTACTACAGGAAACGAAAAAAGAAGAAAAGATATATACTTATAAAGTACTGTTTACTTATAATATCTCTCCTTTTAGAAATTTTGTGAAATTGAGTGAAAATATGTATAACAACTATGAAATCCTACGCAAACAGCGAATTGGATGAGTTTGTGTAGAGTTTAAAACCGGCGCAACATTTTTTTTTCTCAAAGTGCATCTGTGTATGGTATCAAAGGCAAAGTCTTAATTGGTATTTCACACCGGTTGCAACGGAGAGGAGTAAGGCGTCATCAAGTACAAATCTAAAGTGAGACAGAACTCACTTTCGGAGCTACCCAAACCAAAACTCTGCAAGATGACTGTCTTGTATAGTAAAAACTTTGACTCTATGGTGAGACGTGCGCGGATTTCATTGTCGTAGCTGTTATCCGTTGTGATTTTCTCTCCTAGATAGGAGAATCACGCCAGGTTAATGAGAATGCATGATAGGCACCTCCTTGTGTTAGACCGTTGTTCATCTTGAATGGTCTCGAGAGTGACCCTGCTGCTTTTATCTAGCCTCGCACAGTGCTCAGGGTCAGCTTAGTCAGTTTTATCAATTTCATCGGGATACCGAATTCTCTCATGTCCGTATATTCTGGCTATGCTATCATAGCCAGCCCACAGTTTACCCATCGCACAGAGAAAATCTGATCTGTTACAGATTTGCCTGAAGTGAAGCCTCTTTGGTATTGGCAGATTACGTTCTGAGGATATGGAGCTGGAGTAGCAAAATAGCGGAAAATATCTCATAGATGGTGCTCAGCAACGTGATCGCTCTATAATTGCTGCACTCCGTGATATCCGCCTCATGCCGATCGTTAGGCAGTGATTCGCTGTCCCACACCTTGAATATAAATTGATGAACCGCTTGGTGTAATTTGTCGCCTCCATATTTCACCAATTGAGCTGTAATTCCTTCGATCCCTGGTGACTTATGGTTTTTAAACCGACGAATTGCACTTCCATGCTTGGTGGTGATTTGACCGTCGTCTTCAAGCGAAACCTCCAAATCGTCGATATTTTGGTTGCTGAGCAGTTCCTCAAATCTCTCACCCCATCGCTCAAATATCCCCATTCGATCGGCCATCAGATTTCCCTTTATGTCTCGGCAGGATGAACATAGAGGTTTCGTCCTGCTGACTTGTTGGTAGAACTTCCGGGACAATGATCTGAATCTGTATTGGTTCCCCTTCAGCTTTCAATAAACGCATGGTGAATTCGGTTGCAAGTGGTCCCACCTGGATAGGCCCACCTTTGTTTGTGCTCTATTGCCTCGTCGAAGGTATTCTTCTCCGACTCTGAAGTCTTTTTTGTAGCTGCGTGAACATTAACGGCGTTTATATTTCGAAATTTGTCTAACAATCCCCCCCAGAGTGCATAGCCTTTCGCTTATGTGTTCAATGCCGATAATAGCTAGGTTCATTTTTTGACTGACTATGAGATCTACTCCGAGCGCATGGTTTATCGGATGGCCATTTCTCCAAGAAACCGGTCCCTATCCCGCGCATCTCTTGCAATGCTGTTACATCAGCCTTGTATTGGGACAGGGTATCGACTAGCTGCTAGGCAGCATTCCGTGTGTTCAGAAAGCGCATATTCCATGAGAAAATTCATCGTCTGTTTTCGTTGCCGGGTTCGTCGTTATAATATCCAACCAGTCGGAGGCTCCTTTTGTGGTTTCCTAACTTCGGTCTTCCGTATAGGGTTGTCAGCCCTACCCAACTCCCGCCTAGAGGACCAGCTGGTATAATTTGTCCGATTTTTAGGCGCATCCTTCTCTGTCTGCAGTTTCTCAGTAAGTAAGAACTCCCAGGTGGAGATAGGGTTTGATAGTAGAGCTGCTGGTGTTAGTTCAGAAAACTTTTGCCAGGTTTTATGCTCCATCAGAAGTACCAATCTATGTTTCGTCCTGAGTCCTATGCTACCCTTTGATCGCCTGGAAGTTATAGTTTCGTCAAAATTTATTGGACTTTAAGCCATAGAAATGTGATTCTCACATTTTTTTGTGCCTATTTTAAGTGAACTTCTGCCCACTTGCTAGGTAACAACTCCAATTGTTAACTCAAATTTGTGTAAATGGTTTTGAAAAAATAATGCGCAATTGAATTTTTCACTATATACAAGTGCACGACACTCAATTTTTTCATATTAGAAGACATAAAGCCTTCTGGCTTATTTAAAGTTTTGTGTAAAATTGAAACCTAATATGGTACCTGTTGCATTCGGCTGGTTTTCGCTGACTGAAGTCCTACTCTAAAAGTAAAAAAAGGCTAACTGCCTTATAGCCAATGAATATTTATTTACAACCATATAAGGACTCCGGAAGTTTTTGTTTTTTCTTAGCGGAATCTAATTTAAATAATTTGGTTGTTTTTTCTATTAGAGTGAAACCTTTTACATAAAAATCAGCTTACTCTCGTCTGTGAGAAGGTGGACATCTTCAAAAGGCACTGTCCTGAACATGGCAGCGTGTAGGATTCTTACCCACGAAAACTACTCCCGGCTCTCTCGCTGCCCCGTGGAATCGCTATAAGGTATTACATCACTGGGCGCAGACAGCTCCCTCTTCCTTGATCTTCTTCTTCTATACATGGCTTTCGTAACCGCGTTGTTCTCTTCTGCCTTTCGTAGTTTGAATAGATCCGATCATAGAAATCATCGCATGCTAATCCTGTTAAACTGCAAGCATTCTCCACACTAGATCTCCATGTATCAGTGTTTTTCCTAGAATTTCCTCTAGGTTCCTGTCTTCTTCCAAGAATTTTGGAAATTGGAAGAATACTGGGTTTTCAAGGACTACATCCCAGTTTGTAATTTGTCCAATTTAAATTTGTAGAAGTACTGTCAATATCCTACATGTCCCGTGAGAAACTAGATGAGACTACGTTAACTATGCTGTCTCTTCAACCACTATTTGCGACTAGGGATCAGCCGGTAAGTTCACCGGCTTTTCCTGAGCGTTCTCAACACTCTTCAATCTATTTGTAGAACTCTCCCATACGGCGTTATCTGCTTCCTTTATTAAGGAGATGTACTCCACATTGTATATCCTCGCCATCTCATCTACCAAGATGTAGCCATATCTAACGCAATTCTGAAGCCAGAATACACCATTAGAACTGTCCTCCTATAGACTGCGCTCAGTTGTGAGCATTGATATTTAAAGTTCCCTGTGTATGAAGTGAGGGAGAGACAAAATCGTAATGGGCCACTGTACTTGTGACCGTATTTCAATGAGGCAAGAAAAATATACTACCCCGAATTGGGGCTGCACCATGCAAGATTGAGTTCACCGCCCTGAAAATAAGTAACCTACAAGTACCCCGCGACTTTCCCATGTTCAGTGTCATTCTTATCGCCGTGGATGCCTTGTCACATGCATACTGGACGTGTTGATTAAAACTTAGCTTCATGCCTATCATCACTCTGACATATTCGTAATATAAATGCCAATTTTAATGTAGACGTAATTTCGTTTACAGCACATGTTCTCCGCTTCCGCAAATGTCAGTCCAGCCTCTTTAACCAGGCCTTGCTACGCACGAGTATAATTCAGCATCATCGGGGTGCTTTGCGACTGCAACCAGTACTATCTCATTTACGTAGCCAATCAGCGTGGCCTCTTCCATCCTTGTGTCTAGGACGGAGCCCCCGGCTTACCTGAAGGTTTCCAGCCTTACGCTGCAATACCAGCCTATGTCGCTTCGAGGGTACAAGGAATATCCCCTCGTACATGCACGCTTCCAACAACTCAGGGAACATATCCAGTCTATTCACAGCGAATTAGGGACCCTATTTGGTACTCTGTCGGGGCCCGGCGGTTTGTTGTCGCCCATTCTGTTGCAGATGCCCAACAGCTTTTTTATGATTACCGCAGGAATTATCGCCATCAAGTGTCAGTGGCCCCCTCTTGCTAGAGGATAGCAACTGAATGACTTTCAACAAGAGGGTAGGGCACGTGATCTGTGGGGTTGATCGCCTTCTACGTCGTTTCATCGCAATTCTACAGGCGCTCTCCCACGCGTTTACATCCACCTCGGAAAATAGCTCCTTAAAACATTGCCTGCTTGAGGCTTTTACTCGGCTTCCCTGTATGAATGCACTTTTTGCACCTAGCTAATGAGCAACTCGTCTTGCTCAGTGGCAAACTGGCTGGCCAGTTCACCATTCCAACAATATTTGGGTCTTTTCTGTGCTATGCCAACCTTAGCAGGTTAGTTTAAACTCGCCCTTCATATTCGTTTCGGCCTGTCAGCTACGCCTGAAGAGTCCACCGTAACCATGCCGTGGATGGGATGCAGTTTGTCTATCAGTTTTCACTGTTCAGGCGGCCGGTGATCGAATGAAAAATGATTCTGCTAACCGTTCAAGTTTGTTTAGGCTGTGAGCGGTGAACATTTTTGAAAATTGTCACATACAAAAATATCTGGAATTATCATCTCAAGGTTTACCACGTCCAGAGTTGAACTAACGACGCATCCAACTGACGGCTGGGTATATTACAGGTTCTTCCGGCGTAACCGACAGGCCGAACTGAATGTGAATGGCGGGTTTTAGCCACACTTCTATGAAGTTTTGTTTATCCAATGCTGTTGTAGACCCGCCTGATATCCTTCTCGGCATTCCGTGTGCTATTTTCCTGCTGCATGGCTTTTTTCTCTCTTTAAGTCCACCCAACTACTGGCCTATGCTGACGATATCGACATAATGGGAAGAACCACCTGAGACGTACAAACTGCCTTCATCCAGATCGAGCAGACGGCGCGAGATCTTGGGCTGCACATCAATGAAGGCAAGGCAAAATATATGGTGACAACGTCAGCACCAAATAACGAAGAAGTCTTGCCAATAAACCAACAACATCAAACCGCACTGGTCAAACAGGAAGAATAAGGATAGGATAATATAACTTTGAGACCGTTGATAATTTCTCCTATCTAGGGTCGAAAATCATAACCGATAACAGCTGCGATGATGAAATCCGCGCACGGTTGTTGCCAGCCAACAGAGCCTATTTCAGCTTACAAAAACTGTTCCGTTCGAAACGTCTCACCATAGGGTCAAAGCTCTTACTGTACAAGACTATGATCTTGCCAGTCCTCATGTATTGCTCGGAGGCTTGGGTTCTTAGCAAGAAGAATTGCGAACTCTTGGCCGCGTTCGAGAGAAGAATCCTTCGATGAATTTTTGGTCCCCTACATGAGGATGGACGATTCCGTAGCCTACACAATGACGAAATCTATGAGCGATACCAAGATACCATGACCGTCCAGTTGTGGATAAAATCCGGCTGAATAGGTTACGGTGGGGGTCACTTAATCCTTATGGATGAGAATGATCCCACCTGGAAAGTCTATAAGGGCAATATCTATGGTAGAAAAAGAAGACGGGGCAGACCCTGCCTAAGATGGAGCGATGGCGTAGGTCAGGACGCCAGACAGCTTTTAGGGATATCGAATTGGTGGACCTCGGCGCAAAACCAGGATGTCTGGAGTTCCTTATTAAGGCAGGCTTAGACCGGATACCGGTTGTTGCGCCGTTGATGATGATGATGGCTTTTTTCATTGTTTAAAAATAATTGCCTGGATATCGTTGTGGGTGTAGTCCTCGCTAACGTGCCAGGACATACGCATCAGTACAGGGCTGAACAAAAATCATCTACAATTGAACATGTCTCCAAATTCAGATGCACAGCAGCTGTACACGCACACACTTATTTTCGGCTACACAAAACTAATTCATAGCAGGCTGTATAACTTGGCTCCATCGGTCAATTCGATAAATCTTGAAAAACTCTGTAATGATTGAGATTTATTTGAATAAACTTAATTTTTGTATTGCAGTCAATGGTTTCCTAAATTCCAGGCATTTACTATTTTCAGCAATATGCTGGTTATTCCCTTCGCACAATAGGAAAAAGAAATGTCGTATTTTGTCAATAGATGGCGACACTTAAACATATCTTGTGTTGTACTTATCGCATCGGGTCATACTATACGGCGATTTGAAGACGACAATCTGGGCTACCGGTGCCTCTTTGACAGTTTTATGATCGTACGTTTCAGTCTCAAGTTATAGCGCGTCAAAGATGGAGTCCACCAAACAAGAAATTCGTCATATATTACATTTTTGCTACCTGAGAGACAAAAATGCAACGAAGGCGACCAAAAAAATTTATGAAGTTGATGGGTCTGATACTGTAACGATTCGCACAGCACAGCGTTGGTTCGATCGATTTCGTTCTGATGTAGTGGATGTCGAAGATACACCCCGTACTGATAGGTCAATCGTCGTAGAAACCGATAAAATCGTCGAAATCATCCAAGTAGACCGGCATGTGAGCATTTGCTCAATTGGCCAGGAACTGGGTATAGACCATAAAACCGTTTGGAACCATTTGCAGAAGATTGGATTCGAAAAAAGGTGGATGTTTGGGTGCCACACGAGTTGACGGCAAAAAAATCTCTACGATGCACTTCTGAAATGGAACGAATTCGACCCACTTTTGAAGCGGATGGTGACTGGTGATGAAAAGTGGATCACGTACGACAACCTCAAGCCAAAAAGATCGTGGTTGAAACGCGGCGAGCCGGCCCAAACCATCGCGAAGCCCGGATTGACGGCCAGGAACGCTTTGCTGTGTGTTTGGTGGGATTGGAAGGGAATCATCCACTATGAGCTGCTCAACTGTGGCCAGACCTTCAATTCGATCCTCTACTGTGAGCAACTCGACCGTTTGAAGCAGGCGATTGACCAGAAGCGGCCAGAATTGGTCAATAGGAATGGTGTTGTGTTCCACCAGGACAACGCTCGGCCTCACACATTTTTGATGACCCGCCAGAAGCTACGGGAGCTCGGATGGGGTGTCCTATCGCACCCACCGTATAATCCGGATCTGGCACGAAGTGATTATCTCTTCCGGTCTATGTAAAACGCTCTTGGTGCTATTAAGTTGGCCTCAAAAGAGGGTTGCGAAAACTGGCTGTCTGAGTTTTTTTCAAATAAGGAGGGAGGGTTTTATAAGGGGGGAGGGAGATAATGAAGTTGCCTTCTAAATGGCAACAAGTTTGCGAACAAAACGGAGCATATTTGACTTAAATGGGATAATTCTAAGTATGTCTAATAAAGCGTCAAATTTCGAACTAAAATACGACATTTATTTTTCCCCAACCCAATTTGATTTGTTGGCATTAATATAAACACTGCATTTAAAGCTCCTGCACTCTTAAATTGCAGTTCGTTACACCCAGGGATTCTAGTATAAAGGACCTGATGTCTCTGTCCCCAAGTGACACTACGATTATCCCTGTTTCTTTATCAAACCTAACCCGAATGATATTTCAATTGAAATGCAGCTTGCAGAAATCCCCCACTTGAAGAGTAGGTGGATTCAGGAATCAATTCCCAAATAGTCGAAATACATTTGAACATTCATACATTTATCACCAAAAATTCATTTCTGTCTTCAGGCCTTGTCTCAATTTATAACTTTTATCTTTCGATTCCAATTTTATTTATTTTTTTTTTTTTTTTTTTGACTTTCCAAAACCGTAAATTTTCACATTAAGTTTTTGATGGAATTGTTATATTTATCTTTACACAAATTTTTTCATGAATAAACTTTGTGGAAAATTCCATTGAACCTCCTTTTGTGTAGCAATGTGGGTTCTTAAACAAAGATACTTGTGCAAGTTTACCCCCGGAGACTGAAAACCTAGAAACTTTGCTTTTTTGCCAGACAATTACACACAAAAAATGTAAGCAAACAAATATGTATAAGTGTAATTTTCCAGAAAGTACGGGCGCAAAGGAAAAGATAATATACCACGATGGGATTTATATATACACATGCACACGCACATCTTATAGAAGCGGAAAAATTATTAATGCCAGAAGTGCAAAAGTTTTTCTGCTCCGTGAGATAACTGTTAGCTGGTGGATTTTTAGTTAAATAGTTGTGGGTGAGCAAAAGCTTAATATGCGCGCATGTAAACCTACATCCTGATTTTCCCCATTGGCATAGCAATCAGAAGAGATACTTATGAACATATCATACATCCTGCATTACGATCTATCATATCTGCCCCTTCAAAAGTCTTATTGTTAGGAAAATTCCTGTAAATCGTGCGTTACCATTACCACGTATTACTTTCGCGGATTTGCTTTAGTGGATTGTGCAGCACGATTTAAAATAGGCCAGATACTTTTGTTTTTCTTCTATGGAGCAGCAGACCGATGTCGGTCATTGGCCCCTAGGGGCTTTTTCGGTGGAACAACACCGTTTTCAGATGGTGAAGCTCAGCACTTTTTTGACCCGCATACTCTACTGAGTTCTTCCTTCTATTCCCAGATTTCCCACTTGCTCGTTTCTCCCTCATCTTTCTTTTAAATGGGGGTCTGTGAATTCATCTGTCTTTCCTGTACTCTCCAATCCACACGCACTGAAGATTTTAATTTTCGATATGAGTTAATGCTTCGTGCTCATAGTACAAGCGATTAAATAGAAAATTAAAAAATGCTAATGGTTTCGTCCAGTACAGGATCATCTTTTCAGATGCTGCTTCACCTCTGACCTGGGAGCAACTTGACCTAAATCACTCACCTACCTATAAAACTACGTAGCTAAATTAACCTAACTCATGCACTACCTTAACAGCCTAGCTTAATCTAAGGTAAAAACTATGGCTTAAACTAACTTATCACTAAAGAAGAAATTGTAAAAAGAATGAATTATGTTCTGGAGGAAAAGTCGAAAAAAACCTCCACTCGTTAATTTTTTTTATAAAAGCGGGCGGGGGAAGGAAGTAGGATGTGGGCTGGGATGGGGGCATGCAGGAGGGGTTTGGGAAAGGATGGAAAGCATGGCCTGGGAGATAAGTGGATTTGGATGGGATATGGATTTGTCTAGGAATTTGAGGGCATGACGGGCTAGGACGGCATCGATGCGGGGCGTTTGACAGGAGTCGTAGAGGATCTGGTTGGAGATGTATTTGGAACGGTCTCCGTTCTTGTAGATATTGGCACAGTGGTGTAGGATTCTGCGCTCTTTTCGGTGGAGTCGATCGATTCGGTGGGGGGAAGTGTCGGACCAGAAGATGAAGCCGAAAATGAGAAGGGGACGGATAAACTGTTTTTAGCAAAACAGCTTGACTTTCTGAGGTGTTGGGCTACTGTATTTTGGGATTTGAAGGCATCTGTTGCACGGTTCAGTGCCTTCGTGATATGTGGGAGGTGGGATAGGCGGGAATTCATTGTCACCCCAAGGTAAGTGACTTATTTAACGGTTGGGATGGTGTCGTTGTGGATCTTCAGGAATAGGGTTGATATGTCGCTCCTCATTTTCGGGGTCATCTTAGCGGTACCACAGAATACGATTGTTTCGCATTTTTGTGGGTTTAGGGTCGGTTTCCAGCGGGAGAAATACCGATAGAGCTCGTCCAAATGGGAATTCAGGCGGGCTTCACCGGCAGGGATGTTTCTGGTGGAGGTGTAGAGGATGAGATCATTTGCGTATTGGAGGATTCGGATTGGATTTGGGTGTGGAGTTGGTTTGGGAAGGTCTGCGGTGAATCCCTGAGGGATGCCAGCCGGACTAGAATATGGGGAAGAGAGGTGTTCACGGAGTTGGACTTAGGATTTCCCCCCATCAAGAAAGTTAAGAATTAGCTTGCAGAGGTGCGGATGGAACTGGAGGACTTCGGAAAGCTTGTATACGAGTCTGTATTGCCATACGGAGTCGGAAACTTTTTTTATGTCGAGGAGACAGGCTATGGTCGGTGCTTTCCGGTTGAGACCGAGGAGAACGTCGATTTGAGCACGAGTAGTGCATGCTCAACTGAGTGTGTGGGTCGGTTAGCGAATTGAAATTGTGAGATTGAATGGTTGGAGTCGCAGTGCTCGTCGATAATGAATTTGATGATCCGCTCGAAAAACTTGGTGAGGAGGAGAGTATTGAGATAGGCCTGTAGCTATCAGGATTTAGTGGATTTTGTTTTTTTTAGGAATAGGAACAATTCAAGCACTCTTCCAATCTGTTGGGAAGTGGGCGTTGATAAGGCAGTGGTTGATGATGGAGGACATAATGGGAGCTATACTTGGAGCGCATTTCTTCCTACCGATTTCTTGTTTTTGGAGGCGGCAATGGCCGCCCTGACGGAGTCTGGACTGACTAAGTGAATGGGGAGGATATTATCTCGCTGACTTGGGTCGGCGAGGGCATGGGTTAAGGGATTTTGTGCGGGTTGGGGAAGTAGGAAGGGTGGGCTAGGAGTTGGGGGATCTTTCCGCTTATCTCGTTATCGAAACTTGGTTCACGAAAGTGGAGGGTGCAGTGGTGGGCTTGAAGGAAGTGGTGAGCGAGGACGTTCACTTTTTCTGCGGGTGGGATGTTTTGGGGTAGGATCGCGTTTTGTTGGACTGATTTACCCAAACGCAGCTTTTCATGAGTTCCCTGTATGTACCAGGGTTCAGTTCGGTGTTGGAGAGGCGGTTGTGGAGATATTGGGTGTATAGGGTGAGGATTCTTTCGCGGATGCACTTGTCCAGTTTAGGATTTCGGTGAGGAAGTGAGAGGATTGCGGAAAGTATCTATTCCTAAATAATCTCCGCCTGAGGGTCTTTTTGTATTGGATATCGGATAGGATATTGTCGGGAAGGGTGATTAGGTTGCGGTGGTTTAAGGGACGGGATGGGATCAATTCGTCGCATACTTGCCAAACTGCTTCGGTGTATTGACGAACTGCCATGTCAATGGATTCGTTAGGAACTGTACAGTTGGATGGGAGTAGGAGAGGTTGAAATTTGGTTTTGAGGGCCAGGTTGATAAGTTTCCAGTTTGCACGCTGGAAGTCGGGAACTGAAGGAGGCGTGGACCGAACGACTCTGTCCAGGAGTTTTATGTGGACGATTATGGCGTCGTGATCGCTGATGCCGGGGACCGTTTCGAATAAGAGGAAGGTGTTAGGGTTGGGAATAACAGTCAGGTTACTGCTAATCAGGAAGTGGTCTAGGTAGGAATGGTAGTGCGATCTGTTGTAGGTCGGAAGTGCCGGACTGAAATGGGCTACGTTGATGGTGGGATTTGAGATTGTGAGGAACAGGTTGAGCTGATCCCCGTTCTGGTTCGACATTGCATCGAACCAGGACGGGTGTCTGGCGTTGAGATCTCCACCTATAATCAGGTACAATTGTTCCGCCACAAGTGTCCGGGCCTTGAGGATTGAACTCTGGTCGGTCAGTCCGGAAAAGGTAGAATTTGGGAAAGGAAGGATTGTATCTATAGTTCAACATAGTTTCACATAGGCGGGTTTGTGCTCGCCAAGGAAAAATTCGAACTCCGAACTCCGGCCGATGATTGAGTTAATGTTCAACTCAATTTTCATAACGTCCATTAATGGTTGCAAAATACCGATCATTGAGTTGAACATCTGCAAGAACTCTTGCGATTTCCTGGCAAACTCAAGAAAGTCTGGATTGGAGATGGTGGTCGGTTGGTTTACGTGGTTGGGTGTCTGGAAAGAGGTTCCGCTTCGTGCGGCGTCGGCGAAGAACACGGACGGACGGGTGAAGGCTAGGTTTGTGATAGGACGACCAGCGGGGCGGGAGGTAGTTGAGGGGAGAGAGTGGGTGGGAGGGGCACGTTTTTGTGCGTTCCTTCTTGCCACCACCTGGACGAACCGTGGGCACTTTCTATAATTGGCAGGGTGTGGCACTTGTTTCTTTTTGATTTGTTCGAAGTGAACAATCATGTGCTGGATGGCTTTCACCTCGCGCAGCTGCTCCTCGCTAAAGGTCACATCAAAAGTGACTAACCACAAGTCGAGGTTGATATTATTGGTCTTTGCCCAGGTTCTGGCAAAGGGTTTTGCGCTCAGGGTACTTGAGACTTCCTAAGCCTTCAATTCTTCGACGATCTCCTGAGGGGAGGATTGATGAAGTGTCCAATGGATTAAGTCTAGATTTGAGAATTCAATTACTGAGTTTCCAACTTGCCTTATAGACTTCAGGGACTATGAGTAGAGCGGGATGGATGACTCTGACGGAGAATTGGAAATCGAGGATTATAGCATCATCGTCATTGATGCTAGCGATGTTTTCCAGCAAAAAGTAATTATTGGGATAATGTTTGAAAGTTATACAGTATGCATTCCTGCTGATGAGGAAATGGTCAGGGTATGAATGGTAATAACTTTTATTAGAGGTGGGAAGGACTGAACTGAAATAAGAGAAGTTAATTTCGGGAAGGAGCTGGTAAAAAAAGGATGATGACTTAGATTTGGAGCTATTTTGAAAGTGAGAACCGTTGGTTATACAGAAATTTATTGGAGACGAATATCGCCTTACCACCACAAATAAATCAAACTTACGGTGTGGTCGATCTGCTCAAAATAGTTTGAAATTTGGGAGGAGGTAAACATTGTTTGGCACCGGAACACTATGATTTTTGTTTGTTTTTGCCAAAAAGTAACACGAACTCGTGTGTACAAATACGGCCTAAGACGGAACGTTTAATGCAATGATCCTTGTGCACATTGTTGAGAGTCAGGATACCAGCCATGGCAGTGAATATCCTTCAAAGGATACATTGTGCTGTCAAGATTAATTGTGTGGAAGAATGAGTTGTTTTCGTGCCGATAGTACTTCCCCCACAGTTTACACGATTTGGTGGTAATGCAGGTATTTTAGAGTACTCTGTCCATGAACATGGCCACACACTTTGCACAATAGTAGATCAGGAAACAATTTGTTTAGACTTGACTCTCCCCATTTTAATTTTTGCATTTGCATTGCAAAACGTGCGGCTCTTTTCGAGTTCACAGATCTGTTGGTTCTCCCAGGCTTCCTTTTTCTGTCTGTGACGTGTCTGTTTTTGTGAATGGCTGCAGTATCTACTCTCATCTGATTGTCAGAGGGGATAGGGCGTGTTATAATTCGGATCCAGAGCACTATGCCAACGAGATAGTGATCCGAGTCTATATTGGCTCCCTGTATGTTCTGACATTCATCAAGGCTGAGTGTTGGCGGCGTTCAATCAGCACGTGGTTAATTTGGTTGTAAGTGGTCCAGACTTGAGGGGCCCATGTACGTTTGATGACCGCTTTTCGCGCAAACCAAGTACTTCCAACAACCATTTCTTGCGACACTGCTAACTAAATAATGCGCAGTCCGTTATCATTGGTATCCCTATGTAAGCTATGGGAGTCGACATATCGCCTTAACACGCGCTCTGTCCCTACTTGACTGTTGAAATCTCCAAATATGATTTTGATATTGTACTTGGGAGGGGCTTCCAGCGTCTACCCAAATGCCTCGTAGAAGGTATCCTTTTCCGACTATGCAGTCTCCTCTGCAGGGGCATGAACGTTTATCAGGTATATATTTCTAAATTTGCCTCGCAAATGCAGAATACAGGAGGTCAAGGCCACTTGATTCTGCATACACTACCAGAGGTCTTAGTTCTTACGTCGGGGGAAGACACAAAGAATCATAGGGTAAGTAAGCAGAAACAGCTATGACGTTTCTTCTCTTACAGTTAACGTGATATTGTAAGTTGACCGCAACAAGGTTCTGAGAATAGAATTATCTAAGCATGGTCGCCTCTAACAATTTTGACATCAGAACGCAGACCCTCGGTCTCGAGGATCCCTCATCAAAAAAGATCCCAGTCCCCTGGACCGATTCAATACCACAGATTTTGTTAAAACAAACCCATGGTTCTTGAATCAGAAATATATAAGGGTAGTCCTGCAACTTTGCCAGCCTTGCTGACAGTAGATAGGAAGAGGCTTTGATGTGCTGCCGGTTAAACTCTTATGTTTGTAGACATAAATGTGGTCTAATACAAAAACCGCCGCTAATTGAAAAGTCTGCTGCGTTCAGTCTGCATCTCACCGAGGTTACCAGCTTGTCCTCACCATCTGACTTGCGTCCGACTTCCCTGAATATCGGCACACTTGGGTGTGTAGTAATGCTCATGTCCCCATTCCCAAGAAACTTCGCCTACTTTTGCAGTGCCTTCCGTTGTCGTCAGTTAGGTAAGTAACAGTGTCACCGGCAGGCCGGCCGTAGTCAGGTTTTCAGTTCCTCTCATGAAGGAAGTATCTGTACTATCATTTCTGGCTGACCACACCGTAGACACGGGGTGCAGGTTTTCCACTCAAGTGGAGAGCCTGTCTTTCGCAGATTTCTCCGCGGGAGAACATCATTCAGGTGAGGCTTTCAAAATCCATGCCTTGGACCTACCTGATTTTTCAAAGTCGGGTGTGGATTCGAATTCTATGACTTCTGACTTTCCATCTTCATGTATTTCTGGACACCCTTAGTATAGTAATAAACTACCCCACCTAGACAAGGTAGTGTGCGAGGTGACAGTCAAAGTATTTTGCTATCTATAAACTACTGGATTATCACTCTGGATCCAGGCTCAAATTAAGTTCATTTTTTAAATAATGTTAAAACATGCAATTATATACATACATGACATAGAGCTAGATTGAATTAGGTTAATGACTACCGAAAAACAAAGATAATTAGCTGAACTCGAAAAGTGGCTGAAAAAAGACATTTTCGCCAGATTACACCAGTTAAGCGTCGATGAAACTGCTTAGACTTTGCCGGGGATCCAAATGGAGATATTTCATTTTCTTTTTCTGAGATGATTTTAGCTAGTTTTGAAACAGATTTAATTACTCCTTTCTTTTCTTTGTCTTCCTGCCAATTAAAAAACATTGCATTTAAGCAGCAAAATAGTAAATAAAAGTTAATGGTTGCCAGTGATTCATGGAACTACAGAACTCTGTCTAAACGGTGAGAGGCAGGCGGGAGATAGAACAAGAGAGACGGTGGAAGCAAAATCTAGAGGCAGAGCGAAGGGAAAAGAGGGAAGATTGAATAGGAATTCTGACAAATAATATCCCTTCTCTTTCTTTATGTTAATCGTCCTGTTGTGAACTTCATTGCCATGAGTAACAACATCAGATGTGACTAAGTAACAATATGTAAATAATCCCTAAAAGCGAATCTAATATTACTTATACATATATCATATATTGTGCTAGGAAACAGAGTATCTCTAGGACTAGAGTCCTGAAATGACATTCTTTTTTCCCTTGAATTCTTACTGATTACGTAAGTTCTATAAATTCAACTTAAATTCTATATAACGAAAATTTCTAGCCATTTTATGGTGCCGCACGTCTAACCTACGGTCAAAATCCTCATATCGAAGCCAAAACAACGCAAACTTCCACATCACCTTCAACAACATCCGTTTCCGAAGGCGACCATTCAACATTAAATGCGGTCCCATCTTCATCCTCTCCGTCCACGTCATCAACAGCAATATCTTCCACATCTATGAATGCCAGCCCAACAAATCCAATTATCACGGAATCGGAGAATGATTCGTCAGAGGAAGAATCAGTATCAGCTGAACTGGAGGCTACGAAAAATGGCGAGAGGCGTTCATTGAATTTGAAGAGCCCCAAGGTTATGGATATTTGTCAATAAATTCTAATGCAAAATGTTTGATTGCTTTGACTGCACATCGTTACAATTCACAGTTCATTATGTTTATAGATGCTAAAAGTAGATTAGACAAAGTAGAGTTTGTGTTTATGAAATGCTGATAGCTTTAGTTGGATTAGGATTCTGGACCCCGCTCCGGGCACTCAAGCAGTCACCTCATCTTCTTGTGTTCTGAGGTGGATTTTGGTTGAGATTAAAGCTGTCTAGAAAAATGCTTGAAACATCTTTAGATCATACGCATTACCTCGTATTACGGTTTAAGAAATTCTACAGCTAAAATGTTCTGGTTGCTTATAATTTGCCATAGTCAATATTATTTCCGGGCATCCCATCAAAATCCCATCAAAAAACATTCATGAGATGGGAGAGAATACTTCGTGCGAAGAAGCGATAAACACTCTTCAATCAAATTAAGTGGCGGAAACAGGAGCAAGCACTTAGAAAATCCATTCAAATTATAGTGCCCTGAATCCAGTGGTAGATTTCACGCAAACCAGCATTCGCTTGCCTTAGTTCATTTCACAAAACTTCCTTACCTGAAAAGGAAAATTAATTACAGTATCTTATTTCAGACAGCCGAGAGCGTCTTAAGACATCCTGACGGGCAGTATTCATCATTTGACATGGCTCAGTATGTTTTCTGGACCGGCGATGAAGCTGGAGTAGCCAAGGCTGTTGAGGAGTTCATCCAAGAAGGATTGGTAAGTGAATCAAATATTTGATAGCAAAGCAAACACAATGAAATGGATAGCACTGACCGAAGAGCTTTCTCAATAGTCATAAAAAATACATTTTCCTTGATTTTTTCTCTCTGAGAAATTAAAAAAAAATTCAGTTTCTTATCGCGTTGATTTTTTAAAAGCTTTCGTTATTCACAACAAAGAGAAAGACGAGACCAGGAAATAATGAAAAGCAACTAAATAAGACCGACTTTTACTAAATTTCTATTTAGTCTGCGAAAATGAAATATAAACTCCAGTAAAGATGAGAGAAAAGCAAACACTTCGGGGTCATAAATTTAAGTAAACCAAATCCATTCTAGATGTGATCCGTGTTTTCCAAGCATTCAATATTTATTAAGGTACGCAATGACCTTTCACTCTAAATGTTATAGAGGAGAGTCTCCTTCGTTATTGTATTTAGTAGTAGTTATTCGGCAGACGAGCTCTTGCAGTTTCATATTTCCCACATGGAACAGGAGACGATTATTTTGTTAATTTGAAATTGGAGTGTTGCATTTCTACGCGCTATTCTTGTTAGGCACTTTCGGCCAAGGGACAATCCATCGTAACTCATAATCCTTATTACTTCTTACCTTACAATGGTCAGAATTTTTGGAACAACTGAGGGAATGCAATATGTTACAGCTTCGATACACTGTTTAAATGTGTAGAATACGATTGGTTGTGCACTATTCATTCGAAAAAAGGTACATATAATTTGATAGTTCATCACTTCATGCCGGTATTTTAACTATTTTCGGAATATCTGGAATGCGAAGCAAGATTCCTTCCATATTTCTAGATCCCCTAATGGAATGGAAAGCAGTCGCAGGGCGGACTGTTTCCATGGATATCAAGTAAAGTACATCATTTCCGGATCAGACATCCTAGGTGATTAGGTCATTATTTAACTATAAGACCATTAATAGCGCTCATGTTATCTCTCACTAGCTGATGGAAAGGAATTCAAGAGACAGCATACTAGATACTTTCGCCTACCTTCACCTTATTATTATTGCAAATTCAAGAAGCTATCTAAGCGTAGCATATTACTTTGAAATAAGAGCGAAATTATTAAAAACTTATGAGGCAATAGTAGAATAGAGCAAAGTTAACACTTTTAAGTAAGTTTGTTATTAGTATAAATTTTATATATAACATGCATGCTGAATGGGGTTGTTTCAACATCAATATACAAGGATTTCAAATTCCTGGAATAAGCAATGAAACCTTTTTCAACTAGGGGTCGGGCGAAAAGTAGTACCGCCTGGAATAGAGTTTCTGGTCGAGAAATTGTGGGTTCAAAGGGGATCAGATTCTTATTTGCGGGCAGCCTGATTTTGTAATAGGAGTGGAAACACCCGCAGCTACTTCATTTCCGAAACTTGCGTAATGTATGAAGTGCGCACCCGAAATGAATTTGAGAGGTACATCAAAGCCTTGACTAGGATCAAGATGATCGGTAAAAGCAGGAGAGAATGCATTGATGGAAATCGTTTCCCGAAAAAAAGACAAACATTTTAGCGATACTCAGAATTAACATAATAGTGAAAAACGGTGAGGACTCTTGCCAAATTAGTTTTGAAAACAAGGTCAATTGAAGACTTTAATCGGTATATAGGTGCTCATAAACCTTTGAACAATGACATCGGATTAGCTGAACGATCGTATGTGGTGCAAAGAAACGAACTAGCTGGAAGTCGTCCCTCTTTTGGTTTAATAACGTAGCCAGAAAATTTTGTGCTTGGTTTCGTCCACTTAATGCTTGATGGCATGTAAAATTGTATTTTCGACAAAAGAATCGTTTATCGAGGAGCGGTAAACCTAAAATGGGTGCCATCACCAAGTAAACTCAAATGATTCTTTCAGAGAGCATTGTCTTCACAGGACTGTGAATCGATCTACTACTACTTCTAGTCCCTAGCTGAAATAAAAATTATTTGGCTCTCACTGAGGCAATAATCTTCATTAAAGTGCCAAGAAATATTATGCACCAGCGCAGTTCCAACGAATGGTGACCTCACAACTGACCAGACCTTCCTTTTCCATTCGTATTTATATCAGTTTCTTTTGTCAATACCATGTCCAACTGCATAGAACCTAACAATGCTGGTCATCAGTAACCACGAGCACCCTAGTTTTCGAATTATGTCATTATAAAACTTGGAAGAGCATAGCAGCTATACACGTATACGTCGCCTACCATAGTTAACCCAAAGCTGCCTCTTGCAATCCCGTATACATTAACCACCCGCCGCTCATATTGCAGCTCCCCCGGCTTATTCCCTGGTCCATATATCATTCCAAAGATGCCTGTGGGGATTACCTCGAAAGTGATGAAATTGGCTTGGAATTAATTTAATTTTTCCATCCTAATTTAAATATGGAGGCGGCCAGTTACACCAAGTGGTTCGCCAACTTGCGCTTAAGGTATGGGACAGCCAATCGATGCCTGACGATTGGCAAAGAGGCATTATCTGTCTCATACATAAAAAGGGAGATATCACACAGTGCAGCAATTATAGAGGTATCACATTGTTGAGTACCATCTATAACATATTCTCCACTATCTCGCTAGGCCGGATAGCTCCATACGCCCAGAACATCATTGGCCCATACCAAAGAGGCTTCACTCCAGGCAAATCAACAACAGATCAGATTTTCTTTCGGCGGCAAGCAATGGAAAAACTGTTGGAATATGGACACCGGTTACACCATCTATTCATCGACTTTAAAGCCGCCTATAGTCATAGCCAGGGTAAAACTATACACGGCCATGAGAGAATTCGGTATCCCGACGAAATTGATAAGACTAACTAGGCTGATCCTGACCAATGTGCGAGGCTAGATGAAAGCAGCAGGATCACTCTCAAAACCATTCGACATCAACAACGGTCCACGTCAAGGGGATGCCCTCTTTAATCTGGTCCTCGAGAAAGTGATCCATTATGCTGAGGTAAACGCAATAGGTACGATACTCTTTAAATCCACCCAACTACTGGCCTATGATCACGATATCGACACCATGGGAAAAATGACCCGAGACGTACAAACTGCCTTCATCCAGATCGAAGAGGCGCCGCGAGATCTTGGGCTGCACATCACTGAAGGCAAGACAAAATATATGGTGGCAACGTCAACACCGAAAACCAAACAATCACATCAAACCGCATTGGTAAAACGGGAAGAATAAAGATAGGAGACTAAAATTTTGAGACCACTGATAATTTCTCCTATCTAGGGTCGAAAATCACAACCGATAACAGCTACAATGATGAAATCCGCCTATTTCAGCTTACAAAAACTGTTTCGTTCGAAACGTCTCATCATAGGGTCAAAGCTCTTAATGTACAAGACAATGATCTTGCCACTCCTCATGTATTCCTCCGAGACTTGGGTTCTTAGTAAGAAGAATTGCAAACTCTTGGCCGCGAGAGAAGAATCCTCCGAACAATTTTTGGCCCCCTACATGAGGATGGACATTTCCGTAGCCTATATAACGATGAAATCTATGAGCGATACCATAACCTGAGGCTGTGAATAAAATCCGGCTCAATAGGTTACGGGGGCCGGGTCATTTAATCCGTATGGATGGGGATGATCCAGCCCGAAAAGTCTATAAGGGCAATATCTATGGTAGAAAAAGGAAACGAGGCAGACCCTGTCTGAAATAGAGCGATGGCCTAGGTCAGGATGCCAGACAGCTTTTAGGGATATCGAATTGGTAGACCTCGACCGGGATGTCTGGAGTTCCTTATTAAGGCAGACCTAGACCGAATACCGGTTGTTACGCCGTTGATGATGATGATGCAGCTATTATGTCCTGCCTCCTTCCACAACATGTATTTTGTGTTTGTCTCGGTACTGTGAGCTTATCACTTGCACGGCGTTAAATGTGATGACATCTGACTGTGAGGATGTTCTAAACTGCACCAAGAAGTGAACAGAAACATTAGAACATGAAATATTAGAAGGAAGAAAATGCAATACGTCATGGACTTTCCCTCTCCCGATGGTGCCATCGAAGTTACTGAGTTGTTCGGGCAATAAACGCCGCCGACTAGTAAATTTTTTATTTGCTTTCGCCACTTCTGTCATCCACACAATTAATATCGAAGGTTGAATTTTAGGACACATTCATCCACAATTCCCCGGACCTAAACGAAGTAAGATGGTGGAACTCTAAAGAGTACTCTTCTCCCTCGTGTGGCAATGTGCTCTTCTACTCTGGAGAGTGAAAGCAGACGCGAATGACTGATGACTATCGCAAGGCGCGATCTCTTCACTTCGTAGCCTATTTCTGACAAACTTTTAACTGCAAGATTTCAGTCCAGGTTGAAGAGCATCACAATTGTACATTGCACCAACGAAAACTTCCAATATAGTATATCCACAAAAATGCTATGCAGGTCTTCGGCCACGTCCCGAAAGTGCGCCATAAAATCTGACTGAGTTGCGAAATCATGGAAATGGATTGATGAACGGAAAGGATTGAAGGTTCTATTGACCTCTGCGACTGATGGCCGGCACGACGTCAGTTCGGTGAACGGCGAACTCCGATACCGTGCGAAATCCCAAGAAGTTCCGTGTAATGGACGCCGTGACAAAAAGGAATTTGTTTTTACGCTGGTCAGGGAAACGGAAGGTGTCGCAGAAGGCAATGATTTCAGAAATGTGTACCGTATCACGAAAGAGCTTGCATGTGGTCGCAAATCTTTCGATGATCTTGTCAAGGATGCTAACGGTCGACCCCTCATCCACGATAACGAACAGCTAAAGAGGTGGAAAGAACACTTCACCACGGTACTTAGCCGTATAATATCTGGTGAAATTCCTCATCTTGTGGATGAAATAACTACTCACCGGAACATACATATACGGATTGTTCCTCCAAGCAGAAGAAAAAACATTTCGGCGATCAATACAACCAGAATGCCTGGCTTGACAGTCTTCCCGTAGAATTGTTCATCGTTACACCTGAAGTTTCTACAGATTTGCTGACTCCACTCGTACGGAAATATTGGGAATCCGAGAACATTTCCAGAGAGTGGAAAAAGAGGATGTTAGATAAGATTCCAAAGAAGGGTAATCATTTTGAGTATGACAACTCGAGGGGTATCTGCGTGCTCGCTGCTGTTACAAAGATTGTAGATAAAATAGTCCTGTAACGCATCAAAAATTATCTCGAAAGCTTGATCGACAGAAAGCAGGCTGGTTTCCACTCCCCATTCTCCTGCATTCAGCACTCTACGGATCATCATTAAACAGTACACAGAGTTTAGATCTCCGCTTTATCTGCGCTTCATTGATTTCGATTGATTGCAGCACAAAGCGGTCGTACGGAAGGACGCGATTCAAATCTCACCGGTCGCCAAGATGGCCGACGAATAGATTTCTCAGGAAGTACTTGGCGCAGAATATTAGAGAAGTGCGAGTTTTTTAAAAAGTTATGGAAGGAGTTAAAGCGCATTTCAGCTAACCATGTACAATGGCACGTAGGTATGATTGACGCTCTATGCTTACCAAGGGATCAATGACAACCATTTATAAGATTGGCGAAGATAACGTTAATAAATCTCCCCCACCAATCTCTGAAACTACGTCAACCGAACAGTTTAATATACAATATATAAAAATCCCATGAGACTCTGAACAATAGGATCGCCAAGACAATCATTCTTGAGACGCTTTTATAAGAAAGCAAACTCACTGAAAGCAACTTCGAAATTGTAGTAGATGCTGATTAAATAGCATAGCCAGTAACTTGACAACCTACGCCTCCAGATTGAAAAACACAGAAAGCAAAGAAGAAGCGTGGATAGGTGGCATCGCGGAAACTCTAACTAGCAAAGTAAGTCAAGCATTTACGAGTATAATTCACTCTAAATTATATTTAAAATTCTACCTCCTTGATCAGAGGTTTTGCAAAGCGTTCTTAAGCTACAGAATTGAAACAGGGAAAGCCTTGAGGCGTTGACCACACACAGTTTACTGAATATGCATATCAATAATAGAGTCTATTTCCAAGTATTCAGTCATCATCTGAGGGAACATTTTAGTAACAACAAAGAACCTGCTGGCGCAAATTGAATGCTGTGAATCCTGAATCCTCTTTAATTAAATTTGAAAGGAAGTTTAAAGCAACTAACAACATATCTACACTAGGTGCCGTTGCTAAGACGCGGAACCCCTATACATTTAACGTATTATGTGAAATCATCATCACCAAACCGCCACTTCGAAGCGCCAATTTTTGGCGAAGATTTTTATAAGTTCGAACATTGTGCTGGTAGCACTTAACTGGTGCAGCAGATACTCACCTGCAGACTATTCACCCACACCACCAATCAATAAATAGGATCCTAAATCATTTAGGATCCAATTTATTGATTGGTTTGTACTCCTCGGATCAGAGAATGTTAATTGAGGGATGAGGCAGCGGAAATCAGATGATCACACAAGGTGTGTCTCTTGTTGTCAACACCGAGCAAAGATATAGGAGACAGCCTGATTAAAGGTACGAAGAACGGCCAAAACTGGACAAACTTCCGCAAAATGCCCCATTGAACGGAAATTTAAAAATACGCTCAAAGTATTCCCCGCTTGTCGGGAAAGAAGAAAAAAATGGTAAAAAAAAGTTGCTTTTAATTTTGAAACTTTATACTGAGACGTTCCGCCCCGCAAAAGGATGGACGTCACGTGTAAGACCTTTAGCTATCGAAAACGGCTAATAATTGGTTCCTGAAATGCGTTCCTCGATTTCTCCAGCGGAAATGGAAATTCCGGCGATATAGGCCGCCGCAGTGTGGACCTAAGCGAATTAAGATTTTGGGACTCTGAAAAGTACACTTTTCTCCCTTTGAAAGACTTTGCTTTTGTACTTTGGAAAACCTAACAGTAGTGAAAGCGAATACAGTGTTGGACTGTTACTTGTGAAAGAAGCCGGTTTCTGGCAATATTTGGCTACAAGATTCCGATCGAAGTTAAGAAGTACCATAATTGTGCAGCGCTAGATTCCAAAGGTTCCTTTATAGAAGGGATGCATACTTTCTAGAAGTGACATCATGGTCATAATGGGTGATCTGAATACCAAGATGGGCTCTGATAATAACTTGCTTTGGCATATAATGTGGGAACATGGTCTTGATGACCGCATCATCAACGGTGAATGGTTTCTAAACTTATGCAACTTTCACCACCTCGTCATTGCTGACGTACTGTCTAAAATAAGGTCAGTTTCAACCGACCGGCTACGAACCATGTTGCGATTAGCACCATCTGTGCCAGTACTGCAGGCAAGCGCAACAAAGCCGCCGGCCTGCACGGTGCACTTCCAGTTTTTATAAAGCTGTCACTTTCATTTATTCGTAAATCCTGAGAATCCGAAATCCTCAACGGTGAGTGGAAGGAGGGGATGATTGTTAAGATACCAATAAAAAGCACCTATCTTAATCGCAACCGTTGCAGTGGTCCGGAGGAACTTATAGCTATTATCAGAACAACATATATCATGTGATACATCGAGGTAAAATATCGTAGAAATTTACAGTCTAAAGCGAAATCCGCCTAGCTTTCAAAAATGTCCTTCTTGTTATCAATGACGTCTTTATGCTGTGCTAGCTATAGGGTGCGAAAGGGTTCAAAGCATGATATCGTTTTTCGCCAAACTGTTATAATCACGTCCGACTTTATTTATTAATAAAATAAAATTGATTTATTAATAAAATGAAATTGATAATTGAAGAATTAACAAATAAACAATAATAATATAATCACGTCGGACCGCTCTACACGGCTATTAGTCTCTTAAATAAAATTGCATAATTAATTGTGTACACTTTTCAAATAAAAACCTCGGAAAGGAAGTGCCGAACCGCCGGGTCTCGTGTTAGGCCGCCAATGGTATCCATCTAGGCCTGCCTTAGTAAGAAACTACAAATATACTTGTTTTTCATCGAGGTCCAGCAATTCAATATTCGAGAAAGCTGTCTAGCACCCTAGACTATGTTATCACTCCATCCAAGGCACCGTCCGCCACGTTTTTTTTACTATAGACATTTCCATTACAGGATTTCCGGGTTGTATCTTTTCTGCCACTTAGAGGGCGAATTCATAGAGGGGGCCAACATTTCTTCTTCTTCTCTCGAACGCGACTAAGAATTTGCAATTTTTCTTATTAAGAACCCAAGCATCCAAGGAGTACAAGATGACTGACGAAACCATTGTAATATCAAACGGAACAGTTTTTAAGGATTTGTGATATTTGTTCGCAAACGGCTGGAGCTATTGTTATCAAATAATATGTGGTCTCTGAACGCTACATGTGAAATGAGTTTTATGTTAGATCTAAGTGAAGGCTCTCCATATATGCAAAAGTGGGGAAGAACATTTTTTGTGGCGTATCAAATGAAGGTTTGAAGGTAATCCAACTATCATTAACAAACTTATAGAATGTCAAAATTCTGTATTTCACGTGAACTTATAGCCTTCTAAGACTTGTATGACGTCATCATCATATACAGTGAACTCATATGAACGGCGAAGTTGGAGTTATAAGCTTTTAGCTATGTAGAAGTTGAAAAACGTACATAAAAAGTTCCTCATACAAGATGAACACAAAACCTTTATACCCAAAGCGTCCAGCTTCCTGACTTATTTTAGGTTCTGTTGGCTGCCAACGAAGGTTTCGTCGTCACATCTGTTATCTGTTGCGATTTTAGTCCCTAGATAGAAGAAATTATCAACGGTTTTAAAGTTGATCAGTGCCATTTGATGTTGTTGTTCCTTGTATTGAATCTGTAGCCCAAGATCTCGCGACGACAATCGACTGCTTAATTTAGATGGAGGCATGTCGTCAGCATAGACAGAGGATGGTGCCTCTCACATTTATATTAACATCACGGATCACTTTTGACAAGGTCAAATTGAAAAGAATGCGGGATGGAGCATCCTCTCCTTTCAGACCGTTTTTGATGATGAAAGGTCTCGAGAGTGATTCTCCTCCTTTGATTGACCTCGCACATTGGTCAGTCTTACCAATTTAATTGACATACCGAATTCTCTTATGGAGCAAAGCCTATTTGGTATGGGACTTTACTTTACTGACTATAGCTCATGAAGAGCCCAGAAGAGGAGCTGATGCTATCCCGTTATTACTTATTGTTTACAATTTATTATGGTAAGCTCCGTCTATGTGGAAGAAAGAGAAAACGACTAGTTCGCCTTTCTCAGACCCAAGACGCAGGTACCTTATTTGTGCCCTTTTTAATGGAGTATCTGCTGTCAAGAGAATCTACAAATAGAGTAGGCATGAAACGGTCTAAATAGACTTACGGATAATTAGAAATGCGACTACCAACATTTTTCTAACCTAATTCATACCAAAGAGACCTCACTCCAGGCAAATAAGCAACAAATCAGATTTTCTCCCTGGGGCAATCGATGGGAAAGCTGTTAGAATATGGCCATCAATTGCATCATTTTTTAATCAACTCCAAAGCCGCCTATGATGGCATGGACAGGGTAAAACTGTATACGCGATGAGAGAATTCGGCGTCCAAAACAAATCAATAAAACTCACTAGGCTGACCCTGGGAAATGTACCAGGCCAGACAAAGGCGGCAAGATCACTCTCGAGACCATTTATAATCGACAAAGATCTAAGACAAGGGATACCCTATCATGCATTCTTTTTAGTTTGGTCCTGGAAAAAGTGGTCCGTGATGATCATGTAAATGCGAGAGGCGTCATCCTCTTCTTTTTTTAAATAAGTAAAATTAATCATTTTAAATGTTAATTGTTGGATATAATTGATGCCAGGATGGGAATTACGAATTTGAGAAGGGTAATTGGGAAAGCTAAGACATGTTGAAACGGAAGGAAACCGTTATGACATCAACCCTATTGTCAAACCATGCATGCCATTACACCAATGCCTTTCGTTTCTCGGTACTTTTCCGACATTGTTGGCAAAAGTATACTTTAATAGATCTTATGATCCAAACCCCCCCCCCCCGCAGGAAAATTCCTGACAACATGCGTTATCTACTATTGTGAACTTTTGCCAACTATAGGAGCAGAACAAAATATTAGAAAAAAATAGCCATTATTCAATTCCTCGTAACTTGCAACCTGTTCCTAAGAATTAAGGATATTAATCCAATTAATCCAATGGCTTAAAACTCCAGGGATCACAATCATCCATAAATGCAGGAAATGTCCAAAGTCGTAATCTGCTACCAAACTTCCCCGAAAGATCTTTCGAATTACTAATAACTATGGTATTTAAAGGCGGCAACGTCATTCAAAGCACGCACTCCCATTTTCCAGTTCCATCGCTGCAACTACAGAACTATTAACTGTAGACGTGTTGTCTTTTAAAATGTCTTTCGGAATGTAGCGGACTCCTTTGAATTGCGGCAAGTGTTCTTCTGTTGCTATCCATTTCTAACAACAAACTTGCCCTGCAATGAAGACTAAGATACGTATCTTGGAATGCATCTATATATCATAAATAGAGTTCTTTAAGAACAAACCTGCCACCTGTCTAAACTTGTAGAGTATCTTTGCTTTCTTCGACATCCTCTGTTCAAAGCGCAATATTTAAAATTCTCTCACAGAATCTGTTTTACTCGGAGTCTCCTACAATACGCATAGAAGACACGTCCCCATGAGAAATGCTAGTATAATTCCAAGAAAGCGAATTTAAAATTTTATGGAGTCATTCACAAGGAAGTACTGTAGAGTATGTATTCAGTTTGGTATGTGTTCTAGAAACTATCCATTTTTACGTTGATTCAGATATTTTATTTAGGATCTTGTTTACTCATCCCCTTGAAGACCCCATCAAATCAATAAAAGTTATAACAATCTCTTGTGCTTTGATCTACATATGCCTTTTCAGTTTATTATACGTCCGAGCAGAATCCAATTTATTTACGTTAAAAGGAAATGGAAGAAAGTTATATTCAATTTTTTTCAGTCCACGGAATCACATTAACGTACTGTGCGGGCTTTGCTTCCCAGGAAAGTGAAATCATCCCCATCAAATCTAGTGAAGCCAACGAACATGACATTCTCCCAACAGAATTGTTTTCTGAATCCTTTGTGGTTTTTAAAAATCTGCTCCCCATCTTCTTTCATGCTATTCACCCTCAAATTTCTGGGAAGCTGAAAACTTTCCCAAGTACATAATGGAAAAATGGGGTGATTATTGAAATGTCAAAAAAGGGTCTGTGCCCAGTGCAAGGATTGGATAGGAAATCGATTGTTCTCGATTGTCGCGAAAATAATAGCTTAAATTATACCGGAATATATCGACGAATACCTCTGCAGTTTTACAAGCAAGAAACGGTTGCTTATCTGGCTTAAATCCTCCTGCGCTGACCATGGGAATTTAGATACTCGTGTTGATATATAGTTGCCACTTACCCCCTGGTGGAGTATAGCGCGTCAACCACACCTATGCGCATCGTTCGCAGTTACCTGAAATACGCTTCAGCTCCCCCACGACTTTCCGAAACGCCAACGCTCCTCCTCTACTGTACTGCACCAAGTGCCCTTGGTACGACCCACTCATCGGCCATCTTGTGAGAGTGGATTCCACTGTATGGAGTAGCCAGAAATGCAATTCTCGGTTCTCCTTAACGTGTGGCCTATCCACTGTCTCCTCCGCCTTCCGATCACAGTGCGTACGCTAGACCTGTGCGTCAAACAAGTTCTTCATTTGAGATAATATAAGACTAGCGCATTCCGATGATACGTCGTAGACAGGTGTTGATGAAGGCTTGGAGCTTTTGAGTAATAGTAGAGTTCAGATTCCGCGTGCTACTCCCATATAGCAATACAGAGACAATACTAACAGAGAACAGTCTTAACTTGATCTTGGTGTTGAGATAACTGCATTTCCAAATTTTAGACAAGGCAGCGAAAGCGGATCTAGTGCTGCTAATGCGTTGGGCAACATCAAGTTTGGTGCCACGGTCAGGAAAAACTAAGCTTCCAAGATGTGCAAATTATTCGGTGCCTTCGATGCTCTGCCCATTAAAGCAGATAGCGAGAGTCCGATGACCCATGACCTAGTGAGTCAGCAAACAAATGTCGTCAGCATAGTCGATGTGTCTAAGGAAAGATGTCGTAGTTCATTGAATTCCACCACGTTTTCCAGAAAAAGCAGCATGAAGAACCACGTCGATAATAAGAAGAAATAATATCGGTGACAGGATGCAATACTAGTGGACTCCACTTTGAACCTAAAAATCCTCCGCGATTTTCCCTCGGTGCAGCAAACCATCATATGTCGCTCCGTCACGGTATACATTTCTGAAATCATTGCGTTCTGCTGCATCCTCCACTTCCCTGACCAGCGCAATAGTAATTTTTCTGTTGTCGTAGTTGCAGCACCTCACACCCACCGTCACTCGTAGCAGTCAAAAGAGCCTTTAACCCCTTCCGTTCATCGATTCGCCTTCTTGATTCCGCAGTCAGCCAGATGTTATGGCGCACCTTCGGGACGTAGCCGATGACCTGCATAGCACCCAACAAAAGAGCATTTTTGATGGCAGCCCAATGCTCAACGATATTCTCAGACAGGTTACTCAGTATATCTGCCGTCTGATCAGCAAGATGAATATTCCACTGTCGTGTGACTACTGGACCATACAAGCGGTCGATGTTAAGCTTGGAAGGTTGCATCTCTCCAACGTTGCGAGAAGTGGCGGACACAACAAGCAACCCAACGTAAGCGTGATACCTTTCAACGCCTTTTTTGTTATGCACATCCAAGAGAAAACTCAAAGTGGTCGATCTGATTGATCGTACGGTTTCGCCTAGTTGAAACCCAACTGTCCTGTTCTGTGACCATGTGCTCGACCAACGTGCCTCCAATGACAAGGCGGTGGATATTGCAGAAATCCCCGAACCTCCCACTATTACAGTTGCGGTTTCCAAGACCGTGTTTCCCCGCCACATGTCTGACCAAGGTGCTGTCAGATCCCATCTTGGCATGAGATCACCCATCACGATCACAATGTCACCTTTAGGAAATCTCCCCTGAACTGCGTTTAATTCCTGCATTATATTGGAAGTCTTCGTTGCTGCATACCATTATACAGTTGTGATGCTCCTTAACCTGGACCGGAATCTTGCAGTCAATGCAACTAGCTCCCAGGTCTTGTACGCGCCTTGCAGTTGCCGTCAGGATCAACCCGACCCTAGATTTGCGTCTACTACCACTTGGCTCTCCAGAGTAGAAAAGCATATTGCCGCAAGAGGAAGAGGAGTACTCTCCAGAATCCCACCATCTTACTTCGCTTAGGCCCAAAATGACCAGTTTCGACCGGAACAGTTTTTGTAATCTGAAATAGGCTCTGTTGGCTGCCAACAACCTTGCGCGGATTTCATCATCGTAGCTGTTATCGGTTGTGATTTTCGACCTTAGATAGGAGAAATTATAAACAGTCTCAAAGTTTTAGTCTCCTATCTTTATTCTTCCCGTTTGACCAATGCGGTTTGATGTTGTTGGTTGATTGGTTTTCAGTGCTGACGTTCCCACCATATAGTTTGTCTTGCCTTCATTGATGTGCAGCCCAAGATCTCGCGCCGATAGCTGCCTGCTCGATCTGGATGACGGCACTTTGTACGTCTCGGGTGGTTCTTCCCATGATGTCGATATCGTCAGCATAGGCCAGTAGTTGGGTGGACTTAAAGAGGATCGCACCTCTGGCATTTACCTCAGCATCACGGATCACTTTCTCGAGGGCCAGGTTAAAGAGGACGCATGATAGGGCATCCCCTTGATTTAGACCGTTGTTGATGTCGAATGGTCTTGGGAGTGATCCTGCTGCTTTTATCTGACCCCGCACATTGGTCAGGGTCAGCCTAGTCAGTCTTATTAATTTCGTCGGGATATCGAATTCTCTCATGGCCGTGTACAGTTTTACTCTGGCTATGCTATCATAGGCGGCTTTAAAGTCGATGAATAGACGGTGCAACTGGTGTCCATATTCCAACAGTTTTTCCATCGCTGGCGCACTGAGAAAATCTGATCTGTTGCTGATTTGCCTGGAGTGAAGCCTCTTTGGTATGGGCCAATGATGTTCTGGGCGTATGGGGCTATCCGGCCTAGCAAGATAGCGAAGAATATCTTATAGATGGTACTCAGCAACGTGATACCTCTATAATTGCTGCACTGTGTGATATCTCACTTTTTATATATAAGACAGATAATGCCACGTTGATATTAATAATATATGGGGAAAATTCCCATATATGTCTTTCTTCAGTTCTTCAAAAAACATTCCAAAAAAGCGAAGAAAACGGCCTTCACACCGGATGGCCCCTTTGAAGAAAGGCTTTCCATACATACGAAAAGGAGGTACAAAAAATCATTTGCTTCTGGAACATGTTCGTCCACATCCACCTCCATTTACCCACCTGGTTATTGCTTTTAACGTTTGCGGATTCTGCATTCGGAGTATGCTTTCTTTTTACTACGAATGGATTTAATTCAAGGAATCGTTTGGAAGGAGTTATTCTTTCCAATCGCTTCTTTGATTTTCTCGTACCTCCTTCCAGTCTCTGTTAACAATATCAATTACACTTCTCATTTATTGGTGGATGGAATGTCTTCTTTGTTTTTTTTTTAATGCGAATTGCCTCCTTCTGTAATTACTTTCAAATCTACTTCCAGTGGCGTTTGCGACACTGCATTCACTGACCTTTGATTTTGAGCTTGCACTGGATGATCCCCTTCTGGAGGGATTATTTGGTTTACCATTACTGGTATTTCCGATATTATTAATGTTATTTGTTGGGTCCCTACTAATAGCGTTATCAATGATCAAGTATATAGGCACTACTAAGTAGTGAGGCCATGTGTTAGCGCGGCTTCTTAGGTTTATTTTCAGAATCGCCTTCCCCTAGCTTTTCCTACCTGCAGGCAGGTATTGCATAGGCCTTGTTTGCTGCGCGCAACCTCTCTCGTTGGCTTCAGGTGCATTAACCAGGACTTGGTAGCAGGGCTGTAGTGGTAAGCCAGACTGCATTTCCCAGATGTTATTGTTGTTGTTTATATAAACGTGTGCATGGGGAGGTGTGTTGTCGACACGGTTATTCAACGAGCTTGGAGAATAAGACCTCTCCTTCCTCAAATGCTCCCCACTTCATCAATCTCATACCCGAACTTAAATAACTGAATTATCTTATGCCTACAAGGTGCGTTCTATAAATTTTAAGATTATTCTTCAAAAACAATTTTTAAAAATGCAAAAAAATTTGAGAGGGTGATTATTATTCAAAATAACCTCGGTCAGCACCAATTCACTCATTGGCACAATATTGTAGCTTATCCATCGCTTTCTTAAACTCGGAAAGGCTTTCAACTTGGCTGTTAAGGATGTTTGGATATCCTTAATCGTTTCATAATGGGTTCCCTTCATCTCCAATTTCAACCTTGGAATGGTAAAGTAGTATAAGGGTCTTAAATCCGGAAAGTAGGAGGAATGGCTCAACTGAGTTACACCTTTTTTAGTCAATAACTGCTGAATAACAGTAGCCGTAGGCAAGGAGGAAAAATTTACGGGCTTTCCATAATTCGGGACAAAATCGTGGTGAGTGATCCCTTTGGTTCCAAAAAAAAACGTGCATTGTCTTCACTTTCGACTTTTGAAACCGAAATTTTTGAAGGCGGCGTGTTCAGATCATAAGCGAAGCACCAGCTCTCGTTACCCGGTATTATCAAATCCAAAAAAAAGGGTCATTTGCGTTTATTTTGAGCAGATCTTCGGCGCGAGCAAAGCGCTGTTCCTTTTGTTCGACAGTTAATGCATGCGGCACAAAACGCGCGCACATTTTTCTTTTCTTCAAGTCTTCACGCAATATGCGTTGAATGATGTTTTTTGGTATCCCCGTTTTCTCCTCTATCAACCTGCACGAACATCGACGATTGGCTTTCAAAACATCTACTACACGAAATCCCCATTAAATTCATCCTAGCACCACGAAATTTTATTGTGATGTATATAATATAATGTGAAGCATGATCTTACCAAGTTTGGTGGAAATCGCACTATTACTAACAAAGTTATAATACGTCAAAATTGTTGCTTCTTTGAAGACTATGAATGTCAATATCACCCGAAAGTGGATACTCTCACATAATATATGGATATATTACGTGCTACGCACTAAGAAATACACAAAACCTTTCGTACCTGAAGCATCCAGCTTCCGGTTTCCCAACTTGTTAAATGGCATAATAGAAAAGCATATTCGTTACAGAAATGAGCTGAAACTTGGCATGCAGGGAAGGGAATCGTTAATCAAAAAACTTCAATAAATTTCATGATGGCCGCGCCTTCGTGCCACTCTACTGCTTTTTTTCTTTGAAGCGTAGTCTCAAAACTTATGGGACGCACCTTGTAGATTATTTAATTTAATCCTTGTTTCCAACTATCAAGTATCCTCCAATGGTACTACTGTAGAAGTGTTGCGGTTATAAATATAAGAATGAGATTGTGTTGTAAATTACATAATCAGTTATGTCCTTTTAATTTAAAATGACAATAGACCGATGAATTCAAAACCTGAAAATAAATTGAATATTATATCATTTCGTGCTATTCTTCAACGCATCACTGCTTCAGAGTGCTGACGACTTTTCCAATAAATTGAGCCACAAATTCCTGCAATTGTCTGTACCTGATTAACATCGTTTCAAAATCTGATTTAAATCGTTTCTTACGAATCATTCCCATGAAAAACGTACATTAACATGATATAAGCACCATTGCCCTCATGAATTAAAAACAGTACTTCGCCTTTTCAATGGTGTTCGAAATTCTCATGAAAATCGTAAAATAGCTTAAAAGATACAATTTATTTTATAGTCCCCACTTTAAGCCTATAAATTCACGTCAAGAATTTAGGAACGCGATATAAAACCTCAAACATGTCATTAATATTCAATTCGGCTTGGAAGACACGTTAGAAACGTGTTCTTTCAGTATTTGACTTACCACAAAGGACTCACTCTGAGAAAGAATTCGCTAGGTATATACACTCATACATATGTACATTAGTCAATTCAATTTTTTACTGGGAAAATTTCGCAGAAATTTGGGTGAGATCGTATCCCCGGGGAGCATGTTTCAAGCCCAATTTCAGGTTTTGAAGTTTGATTATCGTGAAACGTTTAGATAATACAATTTGGCCATACAACGATGACAAGGTTTTTTATTTGAGAAGACCGCAGAACATAGAGGAAGAATAATCCGGCTAATAAATGTGGCGAAGGCCGTATGTTTTCGCAGCTTCTCAGATAATAAGTAACATTCGCACCCCAGGTTTCAACTTCCTTAGAGCAATTCATATTTAGATAGACACCAACGCCACCATAATTCCTTCTTTATATTTCCAGATGTCCCGAGAGAATGCAATAAAATTCCTGCGAGATATCAGGCTAGGCATCGAATACCTGCAGGACTCATATGCTAACCGTGTGTTCCCTAACCACCTGAAAATTGGCTCCTTACATCCAGTAAGCACTTTAAAAATTGATCCTGAAATCAGAAAATAAAATAATCATAAAAATAAATGTTCCTTTCCACTCAGAAGACCGTTCATGCACCTGTGCCAGCTTCTCCACCAACCACAACGACAACAAGCCCCGCAGAATCACGTCCGATGCTATCGCCAACCATAAGAAAAGCTCTCGAGGGAATCCCGTCCCTTCTGAGATTACAGGAGATGAATAACGACCGGAATAAAGGTAAAATTGAGCTGTTGTTACCTAACCGCTTTCATGGCCACTCAAGCCCGAATGTATAATATGACACAATATTGTTAGCAATGAATAGCTGCGTATGTGTAAAAAGATGTTTAAAGGAATTTTTTCGTCCTTTGTAGAGAACTCCCTGGATTATGATGAGATGTCGGGAAGGTTGCGACTGGCTGATTTTCTCTACGCTGAATATTCATTGGAGGAGGTCATCTATCAGCTGGCCAAGGTTAGTATCAGTATTTTGAGGAGGGCAAATGTGAGTGCTATTGTTGTCATTAAGAATGCTCATTCCACTATGAATATGATACTTTCCATTGACAACTTTCTGACATGATTGATCTGGAAATTTGAAATAAAAGGTGCGATTAAGGTAAAGGAAACTACATGTCCATACATACATTTATTTATATAAAAATTGAAAGTAAATCCAGGTGAAAGTCCAAAGCTTAGCTTATGTTTAAAACTAGATATGTCAGGAAAAGGACTCCAAAGAACCAAAAAGTTGTGTTACAACACTCAAAATTCGGGACTGGAATTAGAATTCAAGCTCCGTGGAGGGCACTTCGGAAATGTGTGCGTTATATGTACTATACGGAGTGCGACAGTAAATTATGTTAATACAGACAGAGTAGTCCAATATGCCGGTAGAGAGTTTAAAAGGAGTGCACAAGCTAAAGGTTTTCCGTTGTTGTAGCTAATACTTCATTTTTGGAATCAGTCGGTAAGTCCTCCCTATCCTATCTCCTGCACCAAACTGTAAAGGTGACGGAGCACTCCAATACGCGACGTTTTTGCACATCGTTGATTACATGCATTGGTTTCGTACAGACTTTTCCTCTTGACCGCGAGAATGTCACTGCATTTTCAGACGTCGTTCTGTAAGCGCTCGCAATTCTTAACGATATGCCGTTGCCAACAATCTTCTGGATGAGGACCTTTCTATTACTTCTGCCCAGGCAGGAATTTCATACAGCAATACCGAGGTAACCACTTTAAACAGCAAAAATCTAGCTTTGGTCCACTTTTATCAATTACTATTCCAAGATATTTAAGTGAGTGTTCTAATTAAACCAGATACTCTCCCACTTTGGTTTTAAGAAACTGATTCTCCCTTGATCTAGTGGTACATACTGTCTCTGCTCTATGGTCCGCCTGTCCCAAGACACTTACTTCAAATCATTTCTTAACAGTGTGAACCGATTCGAGCTCTCTATTCTCCATTCTCATAATAGTTTCGAACTTCGAACGCCTTCGAAAATACTCCCCCTCTCAGGTGGGATGATAAACGCTTTTGTAGTTTTCGATCCTAACCTCCCACACTAAGGAAACATCCTGCCTTCGAGCAGAACTCTCTAGTTATCAAGGAAACAAAGTGTTTCTTTTTTTCAAATTTTCTCTAAGTGTAGCCAAAACTACGCTATACACTCTACCGCAGGAATCGATATGCTCCTTATTACAAACTACTTAATTTAGTTTATTTGGATGGGTCGCATCTCCGAGCACTCTAACCTTTATTAGGCCCATTGTACTATCCCCGTAAATCTTCAGGCTTTTGTGAATCTGAGAATGTACAGATCCTCCATTGAAGAAAACCTTACTGAGGTGTCTTCGTTCGAAATCTGGGGACCCCGGACAGCTGCATATGAAGTGCAGGTCCGTCTCTTCCTTCTCCTCAGCGGAAATCACCACCCTAATATTTTCCATAGGGTAGTTTAAAGAGCAGTGTCCCTTTAAAAGCCCTACTAGGGTTTTCATGTCCCACTTCTTAAAGGACAACAAAAATGCCGCTCTCGGCCTCGGGGTCTTTCACGAGTATTTTCTCTTGCCCGTTTTTCCACTCGGCTGCCTGCATCCTTGTAATTTCACCCTTCAGAGTAGACCTGACCCCATCATTGTGGATCCAGACCCCTGGGGAGCCAGTTTATCAGCCTCTTCATTACCAGCGATGTTTGCGTTCCCTGGCCCCCACACTAGGAATGAACTAGGCCAAGTTTTAGCAATTTTGAGAGGGTGAGGCCAGTTTTACAATGGAGTTCCCCATCCGTCTTCCATGAATGACTCGTCGATGAAGATTATTAAGTCTATAATCCGAAAAGAGTCATGGCCAGTTATCGGCAATTCTTCTCTTTTGGTGATAATGATAGAGTATGTCTTTTGAAAGACGAATCTGGAAACCATATGATCGGCTGGCTTCAGAACTACTGAATGTTTGTCAAAGAATTTCCAGATGGACGCATGACCATATGATTGTCCGCCTTTCCCTGCTGTAATATTATCAAGTCTATTGGCGTCATCGGTTGCTTTCCGTATCACCTCCAAATGAATGCAGGTTAGATTTAGGACAGCTTTGAGTGCCCCAATCCGCGTAGTACTCATTGTTCCAGTAATACCTAGGCAATCGAGCATCTGAGCCTGCGTCAGCAGCTTCCTGCAGTTAGCAAAGTTCAGTCTCGGCCACCAGACAATGCATGCATACATCAAAATACATAAAATAAATTCATTGCGGTGAAATTCCCCAGGTCTTACCTATCGCAGTCCTACAGCACCGGGGCAATCTGTAGGATCTCTGATATTGTTTCTGAACATGGTGCTTCCACGGTAGATTGGAGGCGAGATGTACTCCTAAAAACTTGCCGGTTTTTACCAGTTGGATTTCCTCTGCTGACGTTCCTAATAAACATAACTAGTCCAATTTTCCCAGCGTTCGTCGTGAGTCCCTCGCGAAAGCACCAACTATGAAGAGTTACATTCAAGCGGTCATATGCTGTGTCCGCAAACTTGCCGGTAATTATTAAGCCTAGATGACCCGTAAATGCTTGCGCGAAGACCTTTTTGTAGTCCAGGAGTCATAGCAAGGTACCAATTACCAGGGGTCATAGCAAAGGGAGAGACATCGCTGTGGGCAGCCCCTAAGACATCCTTCATCAATAGAGCATAGGCCGACCAATATGTGGATTTTTTCCCACTCCGGCAAATGAAGGATCCAACTGATTAACAGCGGATCGATTACATGCTGTCTTGTCGCGTCACAAATTGCCGCGAATGATATATAATTGAAGGTACTTTCAGTTTTTGCCGTGTGCTCATGGAGTGCTGTCTCCGCGGATTTGCCTGTCTGGTAGGGGTATTGCCGATATTGAAGTGGCAATTTAGGAATGTGTATATCTCTTATGAACTGATCTACTAGTCTTTCTAGTCATTTTAGTAGAAAGGATGTTAGACTGTTCGATCGGAAGCTTTTTGCGTCCGCGTAGGTAAGTTTCCCTGGTTTGGGAATAAATATCACCTTCACATCACGCGTGTGGTGTGCATGCACCATAGATATTCCAAATATGTAAACCGAGGGCATCCATTCCCGCTATTACTATCGCAGGATTGATACCATTCGGACCTGCAGATTTGCATCTATATTACGAGCTAAATGCCCATTTGACTTGCATCAGTGATATTACTTCCAGTCTCCTGATTGAGAGCTGTATACACATGTCGGCCCCGAGATGAGATTTTGGATGCTGCCTGGAAAATGCACTCCAAGCAAATGATTTGTCGTTTCTTCATTGCTCTCTGTGCACCTTCCGCTCTGTAAACGTAAGTAACCCAGCTTCTAGCTACGTTCTTAAACAAAGATTCACTTCAAATTTGAGGTTGCCTGAAGAGAGTTAATCTCTTCGCATGATGATCGTTTAGCCAGCCAGCGGCTGAATCAGATTTCGGAGCACGATTGAGGAGCACCTAAATTGCTTGTAATGATTAGAATCTGCGTACCTATATCCTTTTCGCTCTTAAGCATTAAGTTCTAAGCTTACTAATACTCTTGTTCCACCAATAGATAAGATGTCATTATTTGCTTCCTACTATATATAAGCACAATTCTTTCGCGGTCCTTGCAGTAGTGATTTAGACTATCCGAAGAGAAGGAGCAGGACTTACTTGTCAAAGATTTCTGAGTTTCTTTATCTCTTTCTGCCTTTGCCACATTGTTTTTCATTTTCGTTCATTAAATTTTCACTAAATCGTTAGGATAATCCATGCGAAAGGGTATTGCTGACAAAAAGAAGGCTAGTAAATTTGCTATTCTCGTAAGAAGGATACGGGAATGGTTTGTGTTTATAAAGGAAATGTCGACTGGCGTTAATGTAAACAATACCGCTCGTTGTCAGCGGCTTGTTACTTTGATGATAATTATGATGAATTAAAGATAATTAATAATCGCAGACGCAAAAATCCAATTAGATCAGGGCCTTGAAGTGTGTTAGAACACTTCACTCAAAACTGTAAAGGCACAACACAGGATTACAGTATAATGTAGCAGGCAATTTTCATCATCATCAACGGCGCAACAACCAGTGTCCGGTCTAGGCCTGCCTTAATAAGGAATTCTAGACATCGCAGTTTTGCCCGAGGTCCACCAATTTGATATCCCTAGTAGCTAGCATCCTGGCCTACGCGATCGCTCCATCTCAGGCAAAGAATACCACGCTTGCTCCTTCTTTTTCTACCATAGTATAAGGGTAATTATAGACTTTCCGGGCTGGATCGTCCTTACCCACACGGATTAGGTGACCCACTCACCGCAACCTCTGGAGCCTGATTTTATCTACAATCTGACGGTCGTGGTGTCGGTTATAGATTTGGTTGCTTCACTGTCATTTGAACGATGTGCCAATCAGATTATGCGTAATTTGAACACCGTACTAAACTGCATTTCTTTTTCAGTATTGGAACGTTCGTGCTGTCTTACCATTCAGGTGATGTTATACCCTCTTGAATAACCCGATTGAAGAACTCACTAAGCCAAAGGGGCCTCAGCTCTTCGCTTTCTAAAGCTCAACAGTGACGTCTTCTGGGTGTTTGATTGCTTCCTAGATTTCTATGGCATTGATAAATGGCATTGCTCCAAACATCGGCAGTGACTGTGCAAACGGAGAATTAGCAAATTCTTCCGTTGAAATCTGCATGAAATAATCCCGGCGTTGAGCAAAATGCCATTCTTGTCGTTTCGCAAATGAAGCGTCGTCATAGATCTTTCACGCGATCCAAAGTATTCAACCTACCATAAAGATATTTGTAGAGGACTGCTCGAGTGACAACGGTCGCTTTCTTTTTGTCCCGATTCGTAATGAAAGCGTTCGTTCTCACTCTTTCTTCATCATCAAATCGCTCAACTTCTTTAACGTCGTCACGGAAACTGTCAGCGATGACAAAGTTGACACCATATTAAATTTTCTCCGTATTTGCGTTTTAAGTCGCAGCTTTTGGCGCTACACCATCAAGTTTCATGTGAAGCGCAGATATCAATGCGCCTTTCTCAAAGGAGTTCTTACAGCCTAACATTGTCAATGCGCCAAGAACTCTTGCTGATTTCCTGATAGCACAGGGTTCCGTCCTACCCTAAGATGAACGCACCAACATCTTTCCGAGGCTTTTTATTCAACCCCACTAATTTTGGAGAGATATTGAATACGTTTTCTTGAACCACCTGTCCCACTATACTTTATTTATCTTTTTCCCTGATCTCAGCATTTTATTTTTGTTTTACTCCTTCTTTATCTGGACTTGTTATATAAATAACATGAGGGTTTTAGGCCATTCTCTATCCACCAGCTGTAACTCCTTTACTACTCTGAGCTCAGCTATAAAAGTATAAAATTTTGCACTCACGTTGGCGCCATTGCAAAGCATATGATGTTTGGAGAGTGTTTAGAGAAACTCAAAACACCATTAATTGTTCAACTGTAGGGAGTACTCCTCTCCCTCCTGCGACACTAAGCTATTGTACTTTAGCCTACAGGAAGCTGTCATGAATCTAGGGTCAAATTAACGCTTAGTGCATCGCCTAAGCAAATATTAACTGCAAGATTCCGATTCAGCATAAGAAACATCTCAGTAGTGCAATGTTACATACCAAAGAAGACTTTCCATACGGGGACTAGAGGGCTTTCTGTGAGCGACTCAATACATTCCAGGAGAGACTTACTAAAGGGGACACTGTTTGGATAAGTGATAGGAAAGCACAGAGCCTTCGACAACATCAATCGGGTTTAAACATACTAGGAACGTACATTTAAACAAACGACTACATCACGATCAGGGGTAACATTAGGAGTTGTCTGTTGGATGGGTGTAACAAGAGAGGCGTTGACGTAAGTCTTGAATGAGATCACTTATTGAACATTTGTCTTTGTTTACGATATCGCATCAGCATCTACTCGACCTCGACCTCTAAGCTCAGCACGGTCCATTTTCAACATCTAGATGCTGTTTAGCACCATAAGATCCGCATCGAAATGCTCCTATAAACAAAATTGAAAGCATCTCGGCCGTCAATGAACTGAAGGGAACAAGGCCATTGGACTTGGCCTTCTCCGCGCGGAGCTGTTCCTTGCAATCCCTGCAACCTCTGCAGAGATACTACCAGATACTTCCACTCATCTAGACATCCTGAGAATCTGAGACCTTTACCAGGAAGTGGAAAAGAACATGATCGTTGAAATTACGAAGAAGGACATCCGTCTTGAGTGCGACAATTGGAGAGATATTTGCGTGCTCCTTACCGTCCCACACATTAAATCCTGAAGCACATAAAAAACATCTCGAAAGCAGATTGGTTTCTGCTTTGGACCCTCCTTCTTGCTCCCCGTTCTTCATGGGGATTCAATGGATTATGTTATCTTTCCTCAAACAACTCGACTACACTAATGACATGATTGCTGCCTGCTTGCACACCGATTCAGGCATCTTGTCCAAATTTCTCTGGATTTGGAAAAAGTGGCGAACAGAGTTAGGCTGAAGATAGGCACCTACAAAACCAGTCAGTCAGTCAGGTAGCTCTTCCTATCCCATCAATAAGCAGAACATCGAAAGCACCCATCAATTTGTTTTTTGTCAACATTGTTTTCGCTGATGGTGGCATCGAACTCGAAGTTACCCGACGTATTAATAGCGCCAGATCCTCTGTTCTATCCAAAATTTGGAAATATCACTTTCTCAATACCAATATCAAGTTAAAGTTGTAGTACCTATGTCTTACTAGATGGAAGTAAAGTGACTATCGTTGTTACGCGCTACAAGCTTTCGCCAATTAATATATGCGTCATGTCAGTGAGGTCTAAGACAATAACTAATTAAGAACATGGTCAGCGTACGAGCCTGTTACCCATGGACGTGTTAATCAGGAAGCGGAAGTACCAATGGATAGGTCACACATTAAGGAGACGACAGGTCTATTTCGAGTAATACCATGCATTGGAACTTACTATCCCAGGATGACCGGCGAGTGAGTCGCCATAGATGTAGGTGGCGCCAAAGAGTGCAGTTGTGGGAATCAAAGCCAGGAAAAGATTATGTAAATGGCGGCCGGTAGTTAATGACGTGCGCGTCGCTATTTATGTTGGCGTCTTTCTCAGTGTTCATCCGATAACGATTTACAATCCACTGCACCGGAAATCGTTTCAAAAACGAGGCTGCTTCTTTGCGGTGGCATGATGAGTAGTTCACCTGCTACACCACTCTCTTACGACTGAGCAAGTCGGAAAATGCGAGTATTGCTGTTAGTCACGATTCGGCTACTTTCTATTGCGAACGTAGCTCTTTTCGACTTGGGACCTGTATGTTTCGGCTGTTGTCCCATTTGGTGATCGACTCTGACGCCCAGACTTCAGATCGAAGGGCGCTTCGAAAAATGTGGGATTTCAATTGTTCGAAACTCGCATTCGCTTCTCGATTATTCATGTCTACAGGGAAAACTTGGTCCGACAACCTTGAAATAACTCTGAATGGTTGATTATATGTAAGCTCCAGAGGCTTTCTCACGCGATCAATCATTGAGCAGGTTCTTGTAGACGAAGATCTTTTTCACGGTGTTGGCGGGGTGTCGATATCGGACGTAAACGTCTACCCTACTCCCTGAATTGCTGCGGGGTGGTGGTGCTGCACCATCGCGATGATGCATTTCCGCATGTCCAAATGGTGAGCACACAACGAAGACTTACTAAGGTAAGATAATCAAGCTCCCACTTGATCGGGCCAAATCCTCAAATTTTTGTAAATGGTGCATCACCTTTGATTCCTCGAAGGCGGTAATGATACGGTTTTTAATCAATGTGTACAGATCTGACTGCAGAGGGCAATTGGCACTATCAACGGCAAGTTCGCCGGATCTGCGTGCTGGGCGATATAATCAAACTTCGTCCTCTCGCGAAAACCAAAAGCGCACATTGTCCTTATAAAACGCGGGAAACTTCGCTATGTGCCGAATTTCTTCTCGAACGCAGACTCTGTCTGAGAAGAGTCTTATATGATGGCGTTGCCACGTGATGGGCATTCTCCACTTCGTCCAATTGCTACTACGATTGACGAACCCGCTCCTCTGTTTCGCTCAAAGTGGAGTGTCATTTCCAGTAGCTGGCGAACTCCGCAGGATGTAATGCCTTGTTGCTACTATCCGCGAATGAGACGGATGATCGTGAATTCCACTGTTCACTGTTTTTTTTTTTCAGACTCACCCATGTGTTTATCAAACAGCTTTGTCTCTTAAATTTTCTCGGTTTTCGACACCAATTTTGTGGGAATCAAAGTCAGGCTCATGGCTAATGACACCCATGTTGCTGTTGATTATGGTGGCGTTTTGAATTCTCATCCGATTAAGGTTTACAATCCACTGCACTGAAAATCGTTTCGTAAGCGAGGCCACCGCCTTCCAGTGAAATGATGAACATCGAGTAGTTCGCCCGCTATAGAGGAAGAATGAAAGCTGTTCCGAAAATTGTGGGGGGAGTTAAAACTCGTTACCAGGAATGGGCAACGGTATGTTACACGAAAGGGGTTATGACAACTATAATTTATAATAAAAAGGTTGTTTCAAAGAGATATGACGGTCATTCACACCATAGTGTTCGAAAATTAGCACTCACAATACCAAGTAAAAGCAAATATCCATACTCACAAAAGCAAATATACATGCCTAGATACTCACATGATAACGCAAACCCCAATAAAAGCCAAGGGCAAACACCCTTCTAACTATATCAAAGTGCGAGTATATCATCCACAACATTAATATTCATATCCACTTTTTATCAGAGCATATGGCTAATCGGAAGTACATAACTACCTACTTATTTTTCAGGTCATGTTTTCAGAATCGCTTGCTAATGGCTCGGAACAGGCCCAGAATGCTTTACAGCGTTTAACAGCGTTCCTCGAGGCAGAGGGTGACCATGGGCGGATTTCGCCAGCTCTACAGAAAAAGATATTAGGTAAATATCCTCTCCAAGAGTCAGATACATGCATTAGATACGAACCTTTTCTTTTCGAAAAAATGGGTATTTAATATTGGGTTAGATGGAAACAATTACGAGTAGTGACCGGATCCTACCTTCTGCTCCACTGTCTATGCGTTGTACTCATGTACACATATAGATATGGATTCTAGTTCGTTCGTGCAGTACTGAACCTCATTGAATTATCTAAAAGCTTCAATATATGAGCACGTATATGATTTGTGTCATTTGAATGTTTTCATTACAGATGTAATTCTGAACGCGCTTTCTGATGTCCTGGCAGAACATCCGGAGTTGATAGCAGCTGCACGTACCGGTTTGGGGAGCTCATTTCACAAGCTTCCTAAACACATCGTCGAACCAATCAAAAATTAATTGGTGAATACTGAATTCGTTGAAACTAAATCCGTTTATGGCTATACTTTCACCTTAAACATGTAACAGGAATCAAATCGTCTCTCAACTGATAGATTCTTTCATTGTTTCCGGTCACGATGGATAATTTGGCTCTGTCAGCATTATTAATGTAAACACATAGTACGTCCACAATACAAACTCCATGAAATGTAATCAAATCATCTTATAGAACCAAAGGAGCATTAGGAAAATTGAAATCTATTTTTTGGGGTTTTCTTTCAGGATATCTGATATTTTTTGTGTCCTAGCCAGTCACATTTATTATAATATAATGGTCATAGTCGGTCAGTCGGACTGAAGGAGGAACTCGCATCATTAGAAATTCGAAGAAAAGCACAGAAAAAAGATACTCTTGGACTAGTCTCTTTACGACTTGAACCTTTTATCCGACAGATCCTCTCTGACCAGGTTTACAATAATCATATTCACATTTCAAAAGGACCAGTTATAATACCTACCACCTACGAGTTTCTTCTAATGCTTCTAGGAAGACTAGCAAACAGTTGTTAGTAGGCATACCTGCAAAATTTAAAGATATTTGCGATTTCCGTGGAAAAGTTGATACGTATATTTATTGAAATTTAAGTCTACAGGACTGCATGGGGATAATACCATATAACACAAGCCGAAAAAGGCTTACACAACACACTACACAAAAGGCTGGTGGAGCGAATACAAATGAATTGATATAAAAAGTTTGTTCTTTCTATCTCTGTTAAATTGAACGAATCAACTTATTCACGTAAATCGTCGATTGAGCAGATACAGATATCTACGAGTATATCTAAATTAGAATGGTTTAGATATTTCACTCTTGTTCTACGAGGTGTACTCAGTCGAAAAGCTTTTACATGTATATAAATAGATATCGTAAACACACACCCGTAAAAACTTATGCATACTTCCAGAGAATACATACATAGATGTAACTATTGACATCCAATGAAGGAGTAAACTGTAAATTGCAATTATACAGTCGAATTATAATATATATATATATATATACATAAATATAAATATATAAACATACACATATATATTGATAGTCAATGAAACATCGTTAATATACTAACACGTAGTTCAATTAAACTCTTTAGTCGAATTAATTTATTGTTCGTCACCGATATTTAACGCAATGGTTTCTCCGGGACATCTGATTTGTTAATATGAATTAACTTTCCTTTAGTTAAATATGAATAGTTATTCATTGATTTTTGTTGTTTGATTTAACTGAAAAATAAAATATTTATTGACAGCTAAGAAAGGATATTTTATTCAAGCAGTTGAAAAAAAGTGTGCAATTAGACGCGCCAGTGGCGGTCAAAGGGTAACATAGGTTCCCGAGCGAAAGCACGGATTGGTACCTATAATGAAGTACAGAACCTGGGAAACGTGGAACAACACCAATAGTTATGCTACTAAACTCTACATCCACCTCCGCGTGGTGAACGCTGGGAATTCTTTCTTAATGAAAATTTACAGGCGAAGATGAAGACGAATCTACGGCGTTTACAAACAAGACAAACTGTGTAAATTAATTCCCCAGGTTAGGGGTCGTTGTAAGGCTGGCGACCCCACCTGGAAAAACTACTTGTTACGAAGCTATAGAAGGAATATCGGACTGGACCCGCTACACAACGACAAACCCAACAAGAAAATAGACAAACGATTTCTGCATTTTCTGCTAAAAAGCCCATCGACATCCGGTCTCAATACAAGGCTGGTGCTCGAAGTAGGCTTCCTAGCCAGCCAAAAAATGAATAGAAAATGAATCGGCTTTGAAAAGATAAGCGAACGGCTATACAATCTGCTCTTTCGTGGCAAATTTTCAAATATCAGCTCCCCTAACGTTCATATCCCTACAGAAGAAAACTGGAAACTCCGAGAATACCTTCCAGGAAGGGAACTCTAGTTGTGATATTAAAATCATACTTGCAGATTTCAATAGGAATAGAGTGCGCATTTAGGCAACATATCGGATCCCATAGCTTATTAAGGATTTGTTTGCAAAACAAAACCTAATTAAAATCGGTTCAATGTCTGTCTGTCTGTCTGTTTTTGTTTTTCCGATGGAAGGTGGAAAGCTTTAAAAGCTACCGCAGGCCCCTGTCACACAATTATGTGGGACTCTTACCCACTAAAACCACTTCCTTCTCCTTCCACTCTCCCCACGGGAATCCCATTTGGTATTAAGTCGCGAGGCTGGATCAAAATTTATTCTGCGATCATGTTAATCTTCGTATTTCTCTCGCGTTCATTCTTTCGGATGACTTCTTCCTGCCTAAACTTCTTTCCGATGGCTGCAATCACCTTTTCGACTTCGGTCCATATCCCCTTTAATTTCAATAAATATTCCATTATATTTTCGGGTGTAAAGTGCTTCTCGGTTGTAGTTTCTAAGGTAGCCCTTTGGGCTTCGAATCTGGGGCAATGAAAAAAGACGTGTTCTGCGTCCTCTGCAATATTTGGGCACTTTGGGCAATATGGCGAATCATCACGCCCAAATCGATACAGATATACTCGATAGCCTCCGTGTCCGCTCAAGAATTGAGTTAGGTCGAAACTTACTTCGCCGTGGGGTCGCGCGATCTATGATATTTCCGGATATCCCATATGATTTTGTGAGTCCAGCGGCCTTTTTCTGACTCGTCCCACTTCTCTTGCTATTCCGCGATATTTTCAGTTCGTGCGACCTGCGGTGAGGTACGTTCGGTCGTAAAGTCATTGTATTTCTTACGCCAGAATCTCAATCGGGACCATTCCTGCTATCACGCAAGCTGCTTCATTGGATATTGTTCTGTAAGCGCAACATGTTCGGACTACACTTATGCGATACGCAGCTCCAATCTTTCTCTTATTTGCTATGTTTTCCTCCACTTGCAATCTGAAATTAAACCTCTGGTCAATCATTACACCTAAGTACTTAAGTACAGGCTTGGAATGAATTGTTTGCGTTCCAACTTTGATCTTCATGGATGCTACCTACAGGCGTGATGATTCGACTTATGCGTGTGGTTTAGCGTGGCCCCGACGGGACCCAGGTCTCGCGCTTTTCCTTGAATGTTAGTACGATTTTGGCGACGCACCTTTTTGCTGTCCTTCAGGCCATTAAAGATGGCTTCCAGAATAGGTGAGCAAAAGATTACCATCATCACAGACTCTCTCTAAACTTGTAAATTACTCAAACAAACTTCGCGATCATACTACCTAGTGGGCAATCACCTTGGGAAGCTAGGGATATCTACGGACACTGCCTATAGGTTTTGTGAGGAGGAGGACGAAACCTCTATATACGTCCTGGAACAGTGTCCGGCACTTGTGCAAAGTAGGTCGAGGCATCTGGGAGAACACTTAATACCAGATGCAAAGCTGAAAGATCTGGAAGTAGGGAAAATACTAAAGTTCCTAACGGTTATAGGCCTGCTTGAGATACTATGATCAATAGGTACACTATAACCAGTAAAAGGGGCACAATAGCTCTTCAAGGACGCGGTGCGACGTTCCCTTAACAGAATAATAATAATAATAATAGTGGGCAAAATACATGCCCAGGCTTCTGACCCCTTTAAGTCACTGGAAATTCTCTGATGCACGGCTCATGTGGGGCACCCATTAAATGAACTTGCCCATGTAGAGGCCCGCAAGTCTCTGGGTTCGTATCCCACGAGATTGATCAAGCTCTCCTCTGTTGATGTTCTGAAGGCCGTTCAGACACACTTATACAAGGAAGGGAAGGAAGACTTTTTGGCAACATCACGAGTGAATGCACATTTTTTCGCCAGCATTTAGGCGACTTTACCTATAATTGAGCAGGAGGTCTCACGTTTACTTACAGCTAAATGACTGAATCGAAGGTTTGGAAACATAACTTCGGACGGAGCGAAGTTAGGAAAAGTAAGGAGTATACCAGGTTTTAGTTAAAGTGTAGATGGTACAACAAGTATTTTAACCGTCAACAAATTCTGTTGAGTAGGGATCCTTGCATGATTAATTACATTTTATATTTTTTTAAGGACGCCAGATTTAGATCATGATACTTTTTCTAATCTCTAGCGGCGCGACATTTCCTGGATGCAGTTTTATTATCGAGTAGCCTTCATGCGTCAAGTTTTTACCGGCCTTCTGGTCCGTTTTGTGCCTTTTCGGATGGAGATTTAATCCAATATCATCACTTTAACTTCATCAACCCAACAACGACTAAACACTCACAATCCTAAAGCATTATTGACTAATATTGGAATACATCCTGCGTTCCGAATCTCATCAACTATATACTAAAACCTAAAATAAATTTTGATCATTCCTTCAATAACGACTGGATAACGACTAAAACCGCTAACATGTGTTATCCCTTGAATTAATATTATTAACTTAACCTTCACAACTCACTAACGACTAAACGCTCATAATCCCAAAAATTAACTACTAATATTGACAAGCTTGCAGCACGTGTCCAGTCTCTTCGGGCAAGCTCTGACACTCATGTGTTTGTAAGGATATAAATTTGTATTTGGCCTTTTTTTGGCCATAAATGATTGTGGCAACATGGCAACATGGGATAAGTGCCTCCTGTTGGTGTGCTTCGTGGATAGTGATAGGTCCTTTTTGAACTGTTAGCCTGCTGTGTCCCAGGAGACACCCTGAGGACCATATAGCTTCGTGATTTTGTCCAGCTATTTCGATTGAGTTGATTTTGAGAATGGGTCCATAAAAGAAACGACCACTTTTCAGCCCCGGCCCTTCTCCTTGTGCATTAAATATCAGACCTGAGGCCAGCTTTGAAAAGTACTAGTCGATACCTTTCATTTGATACCTCACACATTCGACTATATTCGGTGAAAAAAAATTGTACGACCCTTTTGCATGTGTGCAGAAACTGCAGCGCTGCAATGGATTATCTTGTGGGACAACGATTAAGCGCGGAAACTTTACTTCATTTGAGTTAATTGATAGCAGATATGATTCCACTTCTATGTGAAGAAGTAATCTGTATCCACAGGTTACGATAACTAGGCATATCCGGCACAAGAGATGTAACTTCTCCGGATCTATATGGGTTAAAATTGTAGTGAAGAGCTCCCTCCCTAACTAAGACGCCGACGGTTAACCTCCTTGACTAGATAAGTTCTTCCGTGATAGGCTATACAGTTCTGCCAACTTTATTATTTGTGGTAGGTTTGACTGCAGTAAACTTCCTTTTGTCACCGCGCCTACTACACTGAAATTTTGAGAGTTGTCATAGTATTAGAGCTCGAGCATGTGACGCTCGCCTCCACTCGTCGCGATCAAAACGGGTTTCAATCTTTTACATTCATCGATTTACTTTCAGGATTCTGCAGTTAGTCAGGTCTTGTGACGCCCCTTAATAACGTAGCCGGTGACATGGCTAACGCGAATATTCTCTGGTGAACTTCTTCTTTTTCCTTTTTAGCCTTTATTCCATTCAGCAATAGAGTGGGCTCGTCTCGACTGATTACGTCATTTCCTTCTATTATAGAGCTAATCCATGTGAAGTTGAGAAGCTTTAAAATCACCACCAGTACCTCAAGCCATCACAGTTTCAGTCGGCCTTTTGGTCGTTTTCCATCGACTTCGATGCTAGTGACTTCTCATCTGGGGAATTCAAGATAATGGTCAACCGATCAGTAAAATAATGCTCCCGCTTTCTACTGGAGGGGAATCATGTAAGCGGTCGTTGTTGAACTTTAGAGATCGAAGAAACTGCCGAACCAATACGTAAACGAAGACAAGCAATGATCTGGCGATGACCTCTATTAAGGCCATAATAGCATTCCTTTCATTAAGGGCATCCAGAAATCAATTTGATTGCTCGTACGCTACCGATCGGTTGAAACTCAGCTAACCAGCAAATTCTACGGTGAAAGCTGCAGAAATCCACAAACCCGTCACCGTTATCGTTATGGTCACCGAGACCGTGTTCACATATCTGAATAAGGCGTTGTCAGAACCCATTTTGGCATTCAAATGGGTTACTGCGGCACTTATCACCAGATGCAATGTTAAATAGCCACAAAAGAAACTCGGCATATTGATGAAATGAGTAAGGCGATGCATAACTGCTTATAGTTTCAACCGTGTGCAGGAAAAAACCGAAATAGTCATCTTGACCAGAAAGGGAATTCCGATATCACTTCCCAAATGGATTGGCGAGTTGACTACAGAGTCAAAACAAACGGTTAAATATCTTGAACTGACGCTCGACTCGAGCATGAGATAAGCCTGCAGTTGGAATCTCGGCCATAAGTCGACAAGTGACAAATGTTGGAGGCCCACACATACCAGGAAACATTTTCTTGTGGATGCAAAGAACCCCGTTCTGCTCAACGAGGCCCTATATCGTCTTCTTGTAGATGATCGCGAGAGCAATTCCCGTTGTCCTGCTTGGCAATTAACGTAAAGTCATCTACAGACGCAAAATAAGCCAAGAGGCAGATGGACTGCACAATTCAATGTCGGAAAGGCAGATCAAGATTTTGAGAGCAGTAAAGTAAGAAAATGCCTAGCGAATTAAATGCAATCATGAACTGAATGAATTTTTGACGACCCACTATCATTGTCGCTAATCAAAATCCAGAAATCGCAACGGGCTGACTATGTCGAACGAATGTAGGAGGGAAGGATTCCGAAACGGGTGCTGAAAGGCAGAGCCGATGGTAGATGACCAAAGAAGCGCTGGGGGGACGCACTGTACGCAGATTACAAATGAACTAAAGAACGCCATCTTTGAATCGAGATAATTAGAGGCGATGCATCCAGTCTCCCGGATGCTCGGTTTGGGCTGTAAAAAAAGCCCACAAACATATATCCCCTTTAGTCGCCTCTTACGATAAGCAAGAAAGACTTTGCGTATATTCTTAAGCTGAAACACACAGGGCAGTAGTAAGTCGGAAAATCACTACCTTGGTTTGATAAAGCACAAGACTAACTATTGAACGATTGAAAAAGTAACTATTGAAATAGTGGAAAGCAAAATTACTGGCTATCCCCAGTACAGAGTACCTGACATTTATGACTGATTCCCGAAAACACGAGTGTTCAAAATGCAGTAATAATTCCTGCAGCACGTCTTCACAGCCACACAAATTTTTCGAATTCTCTCCTTTTCAAAGGTACATTACAAAATTCAAATCTCTATGAATTACCGATTGAGTTTTTCACTCCTACCCAAGCGATTTGTGTTAATTTCTGGGATTCCCCGTTTTTATGTGAAACTGTTCATCTTAAATTCGAACACATTGCCAGAAATCCGTGGCCCTAGACTAGCGCTCGAGCGGACAGTAGCCTAATCAAACAATTCAAAATTCAAATGCACATAACTTCTCTCGTATTTATTGTTGAGATAATAAACGTCAAACTAGTCGCGCATAAACATTTGTGTTGTTTGCAGCAGGCATGCAGGCTGGCGGTAGCCCAATTGTAATAGATCCTTACGTGGCGCAGCACATGCTTCAAGTTGGCGCCACATTGATCATCGCGGGAGTTCCAGTGGGCACGGAATTCGGCATAGACTTGTCGTCGTACGACGTTGGCGAACGATTCCGTGGCGTTAAGATGATTCCTCCTGGTCCCCACTACGTTTTCTGTGCGGCCAGGGATTCTTATGGAACCACGGCTCCGCGGGTTGGCTTCGCCCATTACTTCAAACCATGTGAGATTGTCGTCAAGGAGTGGGATCCCCAAACTGAGGAGTTACGAACCAGACAGTGCCAAGATATTGAACTGGAGAAGCAACGAATCCGGGAAAACCTGAAAGATCTGGACAGATTTCTGGCGCCTTACGACTTCAAAGAACTCGCTAAATGGAAATCCCTGACCGACACAATAACAGAGGATGTACTTTGCAGATGCACTCCGCAGTCGGGGTTTATTAGGAACAGCATGGAATTCCTATCATGCCCGGATTCAGAACGACCTCGGGGAGGAGCTCCTGGGAATTACAAGAATCTGCCATACGTTGCAGACGAAAGTGAACTGTTGCCCAACCTCAAGCCTCTTCCGGACACGGCGTTGAATTTTAAAGAACTACCGCCACGAATACCAAAAGGCGTTGCTCCCTCCGAAGTCACTCGACACCACTTGGACTGCATAGAGGCCGTCGATGCATTTTTCGCCAAGTTCTCAGATCAAATCGAAGCAATACAAGAGATCCAACTGGCTTTCATTTTCTTCTGCTCCGGCTACTCAGTGGACAGCCTCGCGCATTGGCGAAAAACTCTCAACCTCCTAAGCAACTCAGAAACGGCCGTGGATAAGTACATGCTGTTCTACATGAAATACTTGGAAATTCTTCAGTTCCAGCTTCCGGAATTGCCGGAAGAGTTAATGGAGCAAACGAAGAACAACACAGTGTGCAGGGACGTAAGGAGCTTACTTCAAAACTGCGCGGTTGCTGGATTGCATATCAGTGCCGATCGCATGGCGAAGAGGCTAAAAAAGACGATGAAGTGGAAGTTCGATGGGCTCCTGGACGAAGACCCGGAGGACATGCCTGTGGTCGTAGACAACGCAGACTAAAAGTTCAACTCTAGCAATAGATTTTGTATTTAATAGAAGAGTTAATAGAAAATAAAGTATTTTTCAAAAATTACATTGGACTAGAAATCTCTGCATTAAAACACTTTCAAACAACAGTAAACCCGCAAACAATAACGCTCACACTTATTTCTCTTTCTTTGCTTCGTTATCTCCTTCCTCGTTGGCGACTTCTGGTATATTTTCCAATGAAGAGTCGTCCTTGTTGCTGGCTTTTTCTTCATTTAGCTTGACTGCGTATTTGGCCGCAATTTCCTCTAATTTCTCTTGGTTCCTCTGCAGGTGCCTGGGCAAGTAGAAGATCGCTTGCACCAGCCTTGAAAAAAGAAATTGGGTGACAGTTTGATCATTTTATACCTTCGCGTACTTACTTGAGGAGGACATATCCTGAGAATGCCAGCAGTAGACACAGGCAGGACGATTTGAGCATAGTCGTGTAGTCGGGGACAACCTGTTGATGCTTCATTTTCGTCCAAGTTCTCTGCCGATTGGTCCTGATTTAAAAATATTCAAATCGAAGCAGGCCTTGTGCGTCTTCGCCCTTGCGGTGCAACTGCAATGATATGTTTGGCTTATCGTGTCCTAAGCAACAGTCGTCTAATCAGAGCCGTAAGCAAACAAATGAAAATCGATACCCAAGTCTACGTCATTTTGCTGTGAGCGGAAGGAACTTAATCGCAGTTTGTTATTGTACAATTGAGTCGTTATGAAGGTGTTGGATGGTTTGGTCTAGGATATTGTTGGAGTGTGCTGCTCTTGAAAGGTCACCAAGCCTATGAAGTTTGTTGTCTGCACCTCAGTGGTCCACGTAAGCATTTTGTGTATGCAACCAAAGAGTCAGCAAATGAGAATGCAAGTCGAAAAGGCTCGCGGCAAATTATGCGCGTGTAATGAAATTCAACGTTCATGTCCAATATATTTTTTCTTTCGTTAACTGATAAGAAATTGTTACTCAAGTGGATAACCTAGTTTGGTTTATCTCTTTATCAAAGGTACATTATGCCCGGTTTTCATCATTCGTGTTCAGGAAATGTACATAGTTCCCAACCACTACAAACGGTGGTTTCTTTTCACAAAAAATATGAACGACACCGACCTGAATGCGTCGCTAAGATAAGACGCAATTAAATCAGGATACAAATGAGTGTTACCGATTCCGCACAACAACAACAACCACCACATCAGCCCCCTCGACCCCCTAAATTGAGCAACTCAATTCCATCTATGTGGTCGACTTTTATATGTATCTGGAATACAAGAAAGTCGTTGAAATACAAGGTAGTCGTGCCGTCCGATGTGGCGGCTATTGTTATCCGAAAACACGTTACAATTTTCCGCTCCGGGTCGTCAACATTTGAATACTGATTTAGACGCGATTAATAGAAATACAGCAAGTTGTGGCTATGGGACCGAATAGCCCCATACACCCAGAATGTAATCTACCAATACCAAAAAGAGGCTTCATTCCGGGTAATTCAGCAACAGATCAGAATTTCTCTCTGCGGCAAACGATGGAAAAACTGTTGGAATATGACCATTAGTTGCACCATCTTTTCATCGACTTTAAGGCCGCCTAAGATACTATAGCCAGGGTAAAACTGTAGACGGCTAAGCGGACCCTGACTAATGTGTGAGGCTACCTTATTATGCATCCCCTTTAACCTGATCCTGGAAATAGTAAGCCGTAGTGCTAATGTTAATCCGAGAGGCACCATCCTCCTTGAATCCATGTAACTATTGGCCTATGCTGGCGATATTGATAAAATGGGAAGACCAACCCGAGATGTACAGTCTAACTCATCCAGATCGAACAGGTGCCGGTACCGGTCAAATGAGAACAATAAAAATGAGACACTACTTCTTTGAAACCGTTGATAATTTGCCTTATCTAGGCTCGAGAATCACAACCGATAACAGCAAGAACTATAAAATTCACGCACGGCTGTTGGCAGCCAAAAGAACCTATTTCAGCTTCCAAAAACTGTTTCAGTCTAAACGTTTCAGCAAAGGGTCAAAGTTCTTACTGTACATATTCGTCGCAAACTTGGATTCTTAGTAAGAATTATTTCCTATCGGCTCTCCACAGTATGAAGCATGGTTTCGTGGCGACAACGGCAAAAATATATCTTCTCGACGAAATCGAGAAAATTTGGGCCCGACGTAAAAATAATACTGGCCTGGCGAAAAAAATTATGCGGGCACGCCTATTATACATTTTTTCATTAAAGTTTTTATTCCGAGCTTCTGGTAAAACTCCGGGCCCAGGGGAATCCCCCCTCTCATCAGTACTGCCGACTCCTTATTCCTTCATTTCAATAAACCGATACTCCAAACCTCCAACAGACGCGAGGGGATTGCCTGAAAATTATGAAAATGAACTTTTAGTCGAGGTGCCTTCTTCAGGTAAGATACCCGGGTGTGGCCAATGTTAAAATAAGTGCCACAGAATCGTTTATTTTAGAAAATATGAACGATGAAAATCATCTAATTCCTCGGAAATCAAAAACTAAAAATCGAATAGATTCTTGGATAGCAGGCCTGGCGGTGGGGATGAGAAAGAAGGTAATTACTCCTGCGCCTAGAATTTACTTCAAGGGGAGAATATTGAGACTTTAACAAAAAAAGATTGATTATTAAAGCTCATAATTATCTTCATATGACTCTACTGACAAAAGCAGTCCTCACCGAATAATGACCTACTAATTTAAGTATGAAACCAATGCAGGCACTGCTAAGTGATACAACACCCAACTTCCGCTTCAAGCCACCAGTGTCAAGTCCCGAAAAAGCGCTTCATAATGTAAGTAAGGCAAGGCAGTGAAGCCCATGGTGTTTTACGTAGGCACCTGTCGTGAGACTTAATCCTACGGTCCTCTTCAGACACGGATTGATTTTGTGACCACAATCAGAGCCCCGCTGAGACAAGCAACAACGGTACCAGTCTATACCAAGTGCATGGATTAGCATTCATACTGGTGGATGCAAGAATTACCTAAATCTCTACCGAATTATGGAGTACGGTACGTCGAGGTCCGAAGGTCTCTTCTCGCTTGAGCATAACCACAACCACCATGAAACTCCCACTAGGGGGCCAACCGCAAATAACCGAGCTGTCCTCACATACAGCAGGAGTTCACCCGAAGTATATGAGTCCAGGGGCTTTCCCGGTTCCCATGGTACCAGTATACCCCTGGTAAGGTTTCGTGACCAATTTGCCACTTCAGATGAGTCCCCGTGCAGACTCGGGTCTGATCGCCCTGATTAGGCCTTTGGAGCATTCGCCTACTGAATCACAGCCGGCAAACCAAAGTGATTACAGCGTCTCCCGGTGCCACCACTATGGAGGTTCTCCTCGGCCACTTGGTTTTGGTTTGGCCGATAGGGTTGCCGCCCCGTCTTCCTCGCAGCCACCTCTGAGCACCAGTAAGGCAAGGCAAACAAACATAGGAATGCCACTTCCACGGAAGCCAAATGGAATCTAATAATGCAATCCTTTCATGAACCCATCTACCCGTGCCATGACTTTAATTCGGGAAGAATTCAGCATCCTCGTCTGAGTTTGGTTTGTTGGAAAAGAAAGAGTGAGGGGGATGTTATCTGTGGTCTCAGAAATTTCTCCAAGCTAAAAAGGTGCGGCAGAATAGAGGCATCAATAAAATTAGGCGGGGGAGTCTACCTAATTTTTGAGTTTGGATTTTTTCCAATAATTTTGTCAGTGGCAATCAGCAAACTGCCTTCCGGTATAAATAAAAATTTCTAACGCTTACCAAGTACCTGAGTCATTGAAAAGTTCCTCAACGAGGAGAAAGTAAAGCTGTCTTAGATGCATCTGCTTATTTGCTCATCACTTCCTAGGAGAGCAAACATGGAATAATTGCCGAGAATGATGCGCTTCTACCAAGTTTCCCGCAGAGAAGTGTTGAAGCTGGGATGTGCGAAGCCATAAATAGCAGTGCAATGTTTGTTATTGTGACAGATACTGCCACGTGCTCGCAGCAACTCGCAACCATGTGCTTGTACACTTATGCACTGTAAGACATTCGTGGCACCAACACCAGGTTCTAGACGCGAAATTTTTCCCACAAAACTCCCGCCACGGTCGAACTTGTGCAAAACTTTTCTGTCTCCATAAAATTTTAAAGAATGTGCTGGGAGTTGAATCTCCGTGTATAGCCTTCTTGGTTTGGAACCGGTCAAAACAGTTAAGTTTACAAGCAACTGGTCCCCCGTTCCTTGTATGGTTTTCCTCGAAATTAGCATGTTTGTCAAAAATGATAATGAAATGGCTCAAAGCAGATAATTGCAAGATGGTAGAAGTTGACAAAATAACAAACTTCTGGCTAAAGCGGTTTAAATCCTTTCAATGAGATGATTGCTAATGCAAACCTTGCTCTACCATTTTTCAGCAAGGGGGTAACCTACCCCCGAGGAACAGTGTGCGTCTTGCACCCCAAAATGTCTACAAAGTACTTGCCATTATCTGCAAGATTTTCAGTTTGGTTCCCTGCGCTAACACTTCAATTCTTTCATAAATTAACAGTTGGGGAGCAAATTTGCTCCGTTTTGCGGACGGTGTGATGGTTGAGGGGGTAGAGCGTCAGCCTCCCAGTCTCGTTGCTCTGGGTTCGAATCCCAGCCGTCGTGAGTGTCTAGTGTTTGTCTCGTGTGATAATAGTGAAACTGAAGCACAATCTGACTGCGTGGATGCTCTATATTCCACCAAGGAGTGAACAGGAAAACAAAATTTTCTCTGAAAACAAAATATTTAGAGATTAACCCTGTATAGTTTATAAATCCACCTTTAGATCCAATATCGTATTCGAGGCTCCTATATGTTTTAAGCTTGTATAAAATCAACCCGAATGCGGTACTCCTCCTAAGAACAAACGAACCGATCGACATCTTTACAAACATCAGAAGAGATACCAATCAGGCCTGGAATATACTATCTTCCATCTTTATTGGAGATCACCATCCAGTATCAGTAGCGATATCGGCATGTACCAGGTTGTTCAATAAGTTTTCCGGTTCGATAAGAAAAACACAATTTTATGATTTGAAATACACTTTATTATTCAGTATAGTCTCCGTGAACATCAATACAGTTGTTGCAACCATATTCCAATTTATAAATTGCGTCCCCGAAGTGAGAACTTGGAAGGGCTGAAAAATATGCTTCCACAGCTGTTATGACATCATCATTTGATGAAAGACGCTTCCCAAGCATGATTTTTAAGGTTTTGTGTGAAACAAAACCTTATTAGAATCGAGACGGTGTCTGTCTGTCTGTCACACCCGATTTATTCGGAAACGGCTAGACCGATTATCACGAAAATTGGTGAGAGTATGTAATCTGGTGTTCCCTTGCAGTAAGTGGCACCATCTTGTGTTAAGTTTAAGGGGGGCTCCCCATACATGTGAATGGAGGGTGTAAATTTTTTTTTTACAGAATGTAGCCATTTGGGGTACCAAATGAAAGGTCTCAATTAGTACTTTTCGAAACTGGTTCAATATTTGATGTTGGCTGAAACATAGGGGAGTGAGGGATCAAAATATGACCCCCAAAAAGTGTAACAGGTCTCATTCTCAGAACTTATCCAACCGAAAAATCTGAAAAAAAATCACAGTGGTGTATCCCCACGAAATCCAGGCCTCAAAATATATCCGGTTCCGATATCTGCACAAATAAAGTTAATAATAGTATATTTCCATATTTTAGAAATTTACCCGCCACCCCCCTTGTGTTCATCCCAGAAGTACAACATTTACCATGCGTGTAATGAAGAACATAATCACAGTTTGGTCACGTTTGACTAAAATCCAACTATTATTAACAAAGTTATAGGGGGTGAAACTTGACAATTTTTTGAGAATTTCGTGCACTCGATAACCTGCATGACGTCATCATCACACCACAACGAAATGAGTTCTTATGAATTGGGTCGCAGAGAATTATTTTGTTTTAGTTTTTTAGTTGTCAGCCAGACATGTGTGTATGTAGGTATATAATATATGCGTGCTAATAAACTTTGCGGGTAGTGCCTAATTCAGATAGATATAAGAAGGAAATCGGAAACATGGGTACGATAAATTTATATACTTGCATATATGTACAGTGTTCGGAAATAGGCAGTTTGTTTGTTTACGGTGAGCGTAATATCTATGGATGGATAGAAAAATGTGGGTTGAAATTTCTTACATAAGATGAACACAAAACCTTTATACCCGAAGCGCGAGCTTCCGGTATTCCGACTTGTTTTAGGTTTGAAAACAGATCGAAGTGGCTAGGAGCCAAATCTGGTGAATGCGGCGGATGCTCCAATAATTGGAAATTGAATTCATGGATTTTAGCCATTGTCAAAATGCTCTTGTGACACGGTGCATTGTTCTGATGAAAAAGGATTTTTTTCTTCTACAAACCTGGCCTTTTTTCACGAATTCCGATTTCTGGACATGAACTCGTTTCGGAGCCGAAGAACCAGGTTCACCCCACGCTCTAACTGTTGGTGAGAAAATCGCATTCGAATGTGTTTTTGTACCATTGTTAGCGAATGCGGCACCCATTGTGCACACAGCTTTCTGAAACCCAATACGTCAATCAAAATATTGCTTACATTGCCCAATGAGATGCCTAGGGCTTCTAGTAAAGTTCTTTCAGCCACTCGACGATCTTCCAATACGACGTGTTTTCTACGATTTCTTGCGTTATTGCTGTTTTTGGACGCTAGTGGCAACGTCTTTTCTTATCGAACCGCACTTATTGAACAACCTAGTAATTAAGTTTGGAGAAATGTCGCATAAAAGCAATTATTGGGGAAAGCGCACCGACGATAAAACATACTAACAATATAACATTCATCGACGGTATGGATTCGGAAACGTTTACAAATATTGTCAGCAATAACAATTTCGATCTCATCCTGAAAACTGGGTAATCCAGCAGAAGATCGACATGTTGAAATTGAAATCAATTTACGGAGAAACATAAAAATGTTGTTTCTAGCCATTCCTATCAAACGGACATCGATCATTTCAATCTAAAGTTAGAGTTAGTTGAGCTGGTGAATCTGAAAGTTCGATTAGTGGAGAAATCAAGGCTTTTAGGATTGAAAGTCAAAGAAGTTTTGATCACACAAGTCGCCCATAAATCAATGCTGCACATCTAAACATAATGGAAAATTCTACCTCTAACTCGGCGCTACCTTAACTACACCGGGGCATTTCATTTTCGTTTCAGATAATGCGCTCTTTATTCGAAACTCGGGTTGAGAAATTTAACTTAACGATAATGGGAAGAGTATTGAATCCGAACGGGACCAATGTTAAAGAGGAAATTCTCTCTCAAGTTGACAATAAGCAACCTGAAGAAATCACTAAGGCCGATTTTGAAATGAACGCTGCAAGCTACCAGCTTCAGTATTTATTTCTCCTAATGTTATACAAATTATGCGAAATGGTTGATTATGATGGTACCATTACAATTCAAGTGAATAAAATAGTAAAATTGATCTCTACAGAAGACCCTGTCGCTTCAAATCTTCATAAGTCTTGCGGTTGACCACGTTTCCTTGTGAATCCTCATATTCTTCTTCTTGATCGGGAATCCATCGTTCGCCTTGTTTCTGTGTTTTTAGCTTTTCCCAAACTGCAAATTAGAACATTAGTTTGAAGATAATTCTTGTCGCCTATCAAATTTTCCAAAACTTACGTGTAATTGCGTCTTCAATTTGTGTTACATTTGCGAAATGCGCCGTATTAGGAATGCCTAGACATCGCATACCATGGGCATGTCTCCATTCAGCGAAATGTCGTTGGAAAGCTTTTGGTCCTTTGTAAGTATAATTTCCGCAAATTTCGCAATTGTAGTTTATATTCAGACCGTGCAATTTATACAACCAGTAGGGAATTGGCTTGCCGTCCCAACCCAGAGGAAGGTTCTTAGGATTGTAGGGCACATCATCGTTGTCTTCTTCCTCATTGTCACTTTCACTAGCTTCTGCGTCACTATCTTCACGCTCGCCTTCCGTTCGGGCCTGTTTACGTTGAACATTTTCTTTTGTTGCGCTTCTTTGCTCTGAAACGAATTCGGCAAAGCGATAAAGCTGCGCTTCTAGAGCAGCAATTTCTTTTTGACGAGCCAATTCACGGCTGTTTGATTTGCCGCCTGTTTTCTTAGCCATCAAGGATGGATCTAACACTTTTTTACCCTTGGTGGAGAATAGTCGTTGCGCTCTCTCTTCTAATGTGCCACCACATTTTAAACCGAGCGCCAACAGAGCGGACTTCAATCTATCCAAACCTAAGGAAGCTAACTCCTCCCAACTGGAAAATGCAGATAGATCTAAATGGGCACCCGTATTAGCTAACACGGATTCTGTTTCCTTGGGCCATCCGGGGAATGTTCCATTTGCCCACTGTTTTTGAAATTCTTTATCAACCTTTTGCAATTCTGCATCCAAATCTAGCAAAGGTTTAATTCTCTGGACGTAGTTGTGTAAATATTCAATCATTGTTTCCAAATACTTCTTATATTCCATGTTTTTACGATCTTTGGGAATATCAAAGACATGATCGAATGTCATCAGATACGTGATATAATCAACTTTTTCTATTCCACGAATATTTAGATATTTCTCGTAGCATTCGTTCAGATCAAGATATTTTCCGAACCCTTCCTCGTCGGTGAAGTCCACAAGAGCACTCATTTCGTCTGGATTTGAGTAAGCCTTTGTCAGCTCCTCAAATTCCACTGACAACGGAACACTGATTTCGTTTTGATGCTTCTTATAAAACTCTTTAATTTGCTTCAACCGAGCGTAAAATTCACTAAACTCATTTGGACCTGAGAGCGCTTGCACTTCGTTTTTCCTTTCATTGTCCTTATCCTCATATAGTTCACGCAGCTTCGCGGTAGCATGATGATGGAGCTGAAAAAAATTAATGTTTGACACAGATTCCGAAATTATGTAGTAAGAAACAATCTTACCTCGAGGAGATATTTCAGACGATGTTCTGAATAGATTTTGTCTCTGTCCTGGAAATATTCGAAATACCGAAAACGGAACAAGTTATGCATTACATTTTTTCGAAATCGATATAATAATACTGTTAAGAGTAGTTCACTGCGTCTTAGAACAACTATTGTGCCCGTTTTACTATTTATATTATACCTGATAACAATCAGATTTTCTCTCTGCGGCAAGCGATGAAAAAACTGCTGGAATATAGACATCAGTTGCACCATATTTTCATGGACTTTAAAGCCGCTAGGCTGACCCTGACCAATGTGCGAGGCCAGATAAAAGTAGCAGGATCCCTTTCAAGACCATTCGACATCAACAACGGTCTATGACAAGGGGATGCCCTATCATGCGTCCTCTTTAACCTGGCCCTCGAGAAAGTGATCCATGATGCTGAGGTAAATGCAAGAGGTACGATCCTCTTTAAGTCCACGATATCGACATCATAGAAAGAACGGTCCGAGACGTATAAACTGCCTTCATCCAGATCCAGCAGGCGACGCCAATGAAGGCAAGACAAAGTATAAACAGGAAGAATAAGGATAGGAGAATATAACTTTGAGACCGTTGATAATTTGTCCTATCTAGGGTCGAAAATCACAACCGGTTGTTGTCAGCCAACAGAGCCTATTTCAGCTTACAAAAATTGTTCCGCTCGAAACATCTCACCATAGGGTCAAAGCTCTTACTGTACAAGACAATGATCTTGCCAGTTCTCATGTATTCCTCGGAAACTTGAGTTCTTAGCAAGAAGAATTGCGAACTCTTGGCCGCGTTCTAGAGAAGAACCCTTCGAAGAATTTTTGACCCCCTACATGAGGATGGACGATTCCATAGTCTACATAAGGACGAAATTTATGAGCGATACAATGACCGTCCGGTTGTGGATAAAATCCGGCTCAATAGGTTACGGTGGGCGGGTCTTTTAATCCGTATGGATGAGGATGATCCAGCCAAATCTATAAAGGCAATATCTATGGTAGAAAAAGAAGACGAGGCAGACCCTGCCTAAGATGAAGCGATGGTGTAAGTCAGGACGCCAGACAGCTTTTAGGGATATCGAATTGGTGGACCTCGGCGCAAAACTGGGATGTCTGGAGTTCCTTATTAAGGCAGGCCTAGATCAGATACCGGTTGTTGCGTCGTTGATGATGATGATGAGGATAACTATAGTATGTCAAGCAAGCCCATAACCGACAGGAATTTTAATATACTTCTAAGCATTTCAACTTGGCATCTGGTATTAAATATTCTTCCAGCTGCTCCAAACAACTTTGGACAAGTGAAGGACACTGTCCTTGAACATGTATGGAGCGTTCGTCCCTTTTCGCATAGAATTAGCAGACGTTCTTCGTAGGTATCCCTAGTTTCTCCAAGAGATAATTTAGCCGGCAATGACAAGTGATTATTCTCACTAAAATCCAGGGGCTTTTCTGGATGAGGTTTAAACAATCCTCTGAGAGTCTGGGTTCGTGTCCCATGAGCAACCGACACTACTTCATTCATGGTAGGTTCGCCCAATAATAGTTCCCTCAGCTTTTCCTTTTCATTTTTCAACATTGCGGCCATGAACCCATATTCGATTTTACAGAAGGGTTCTGGTCCCAGTAGAAGCATTTCTGCTCCGTTTCTGGTCAGCTCGTCTACTGGCTCATTGCCTTCTGATCCACCATGGCCTGGAATTCAGAGAATCGAGATCTTATTGTGCGAAACGAGCGGGTTCAATCTCTCATGGCATTTCGATACCTGTTTGGGTCTGAGTGCCTTGATGGCCGCTTGGCTGACGATCTGCACAGCTATGTCGAAGAATGAAAAACATACTTTCAGTAATATCGGAAACTATAGCCAAGGTGGGTGGGTCTTGTTTGACGGCACCAGCCGATCAGGTTATGATTACAAACGAGGCAAATATTATATCGTAAAATGCTACGGCTAAACTTTGTCGGCTAGAACAGGACTAAGTGCAACAGGCAACACTGCATCTCCTTTACTGCCGTGTAGGAGGGGACGAGACTGAGTCGGCCACGTTTGGTTTCCAGGTAAGGAGCCGAAAGGCGTGGCGTAGCTGCTGAATAGTTTAATGACCAGAACAATTTCAAAACTACTACCTGCTAGCCATTAGAACTGCATATAAAACTGATAAGTCGGGAGTTTTTCTAACCTTATGCGTTTTGGAAATTGATCATGTATTAATTCGCGGAATATCAACTGGACGATATGTGACCGAGTTACGATTTCTGGAGCAAATTAAATGTTTCCAGCTTTCGTAGAAAGTTATCCTCTCAATACGACAAAGATAGGGAAAATGCCATGATGTAAAACGCATTCCGAAAGGACACATCTTTCTGATAAATGAATGAGAGGCTCTGAAAAGAAGTATAATATTAAATCGCCTAAAATTTCGTTGTGGAAACGCTTTTGTGAAAGACGAACTCGCTTGAAAGAATCTCGAATTAAAAGTGAATCCTAGCTAAAGAGTATAGCAAAGAACTTGACACAAAATAGTGTCATTTGAGCGGCTTAAATGAGCATTTAACTCGTTCCATAGATGTAAACCTAGGTCTGCATACTAAGAATATATACCGTCTATGCTTAACGAACGCGTATTTTTCACTAACTTAGCGGAATGTGAAAGTTACATTGGTTCCCATACCTAGGACCTCGCGACTGGAAAAACTAGCAGATGGGATCATAATGGATATAACCCTGTGAGTTTGAATTTAAAGAGGAAGATTTAGGAATAAAATCAAAGTATTTCGAAATAGGAATTTGTGCACCAGGAACTGTAAATTTTCGAAATTCTATTTCTACTGAAGAATGAACAACGGCTCCATTCACTCCATGGCTACAACGGTTTACCATCAGTTTCTGGAAATTGCACACAAGAAAGGAGATTGTGAACTAGCAGCAGATGCCCGGAATACAGGAGAGCCCTCAACGCAAATTGCAGATGAGGTTGATATAAATCAACCTCAACCACTGCCAGGCGGCGCAAGGCTTGCTCTCATAAACCGCCCGCGAGAAAGATATCGATAATGCCATAATTAGTGTGCCATTCCGAAATTCCTCGGAATACCTACGTGGTTAGAATACAAGGCTGTCGTACGTGTATCATGATTTGACGTCGGATACCAGTTGACTCGGCTGTGAATGAGTACCTGACTCAAATCAGGGTAATAATCTCGGGCGAGTGCAATGCTGACCACATTGCCTCCTACAGTGGACTGTAGCGTACCGTTGCAGTCTTGAATGAAGTGTTGTAACACACTTCCAAGGCCCTGATCCAATATGGATTGTTGCGCGAACGATTATTATTCCGAAATCCCGGTTATGACATTTATAACAGGTCAATGACCAAATGGACCAAGCAGCGCTATGAGCTTGAAGGGAAAAAGCTTCCTAGTTAATAATACAGCATCAGGAGGAGGGATTCATCAAAACGAAAGCGAAAGGGATCCGCAAATACAATTGTAATGCTCTACCCGGCGCTATACTAGCCAAGTATGAGCAAACGCTGAACGCTCCGGTTCTGGGGGGTCTGTATTCTGAATTCTCCTGAGATATATGAACTTGTCGGGCTATCCTGGTTCCTATTGTACTAGATAACCTTTGGTGAGGCCTTGGAGCATTCGCCTACTGCAGTGTTTTTGGATATTTGGCGAATCTGGTCGAGAATTACCTTACAGAGAGGACTCCCTGGTACGTGATGAGCCTTGAAGACTACATTGTGACATCGAAGGTACCATAAAGCTCGCTGCTAGACACTCTGCTGTGAAATGTCATCCATAATAATATGCGCTTCCCGTCTCAAAGGCTATAATTGTCGGTTTTGAAGATAACCCGGCTGTAATTGTTACAGTAAAGTACTCAGACGACGTTGAGGTCTACGCGACGAAAACAGCGAGAGCGATAAAGACCTGCTTGGAAAAGATGCTGGTGGCTGACAAAACGGAAGCGGTCTTAATAGTGAACCGAAGAAAGAAAAATACTGTGAAAGTAGAAGTCGACGGACATACGGTTGTCTCTAAGCCGGAGATTGACACTAAACTGAGTGCATCACTGAACTTGCAAAAATGTTGCCGAATGTCGACAGATCGAAATACTGTAAAATATTGCTTTTAGCCGGAGTGATGTGATCCATTCTGATTGTGTGGGCGCAGCTGCTTTTAAAACCCACGTCAGATGAAGTATCCTGGTGTTGGCGGGCATGATCCCAGTTGACATTGCAGCGAAAGAAATGAATGTGCTGTACCATGCAGGAATCAGTGTGTGTTGCACTATGCAAGTTCGACTCATCTTAAGTGGCCCTTGCCTCACCAGAGGTTATCTAGAATCATAGGAAACGCGGTGGCCCACCGAGAACATAACCTCCAGGGGAATTGCTGGACGATATGTTCTCGATCTGGTTATTTCCGATTGTGGGAGTTTGATGGCTGCGATTGCGCCCATATCGCGACTAGGGCTCAAGTGCGAAGTTACACAAACCAGTACCACGTTGCTAGTCACGGCTGGGCTCTGATTGTCGTTCTTGTTCGAAGAGGACGGTGGAATTATGCTTACATGGCAGATGTTAGTAAGATTTGAACTGCAACGCCCCGTACAACAGTTTAGCGTTCTAACCGCTGGGCTAATCCGACATACAGAGATACCGACGCTAAATTCCTAGGTACCCTCCTATAGCAGATGTTCGGAGGGACACACAGAACACAGGAATGCGGCAAGGTCAGAATACACAGACAGGAAGCTTGGCAGAATCTTTTGCAGTAACTGCGAAGGAGGACGGAATAGCAAGGACTTGATCGACCTGCCTGGCTAAGGGGCGAACAATCGCGTGCCGACAGGCACTACGGTGGAATTACATTTATAGGCGAGGGACCTTTTGTCCTCGAACGATCATTCAATCATCCCTCCACCCCCAAGTTATGTAAGACCAGCAAATTTCTTTTGAAAGGAAGAAAAATCGCCCAGACTGCTCCTGCAGTTTAACAATGGATAGGAAGACCATTTCTCCAGCCGGTATGAGCAAAAAATTACTTTCAGGGTAGAAAATCCATGTAACTACTGGCATAATTTGCACATTTATGTTTTGTCGGCGTCATTACCACAAACCCCCGGAAGTAATTAGCGATCCTTAACGGGTCGTTTATGATACGTCGAGTGGCGTCCTCGAGGTGCCGGAGCAAGTAGTTCATACCCCTGGTTGGCATTATGCCTGCGTCCTAGGGAGTAGCCCCGAGAAAGTGTCTCAGTGAAGTGCAAACTGCTAATGACCGATACACATTGGGACACATTAGGAATCCTGGGCAACTCTTTTCGAACATCAATGTAAGCCTACCTCTACTTGGGCCGTAGTTGTGGCGTGTATCAAGAGCCAACTTCTTCGGGAGCCTGGTTGGGTAATGTGCATTGAGCCGTTATTAGTAAAGGTGTTCTCCTGAGCAAGCTCTGATTCGTTCGTGAGTTCCGGGATCAGCTTAGCATAGGCCAGGCTTCGGGCAGGGGCTTTGTTTTTGAGGGTGCACCCGCTTCTGACTATTGCGACCCGCTCCGTTTCACACGATTCATTAATAGAACTTCCACAATGAAAAAAAAAATTGCAAAACTGAGGAGATGGGATTGTAGAAGAAGCCGATAGAAAACCCTCTGCCCAAACTTAAGGCGGACACGACTGGTGGAGCACCAGAAGAAAACGTGGGGAGATGAAGGAGTAGACCGTCGCTCTGCTTATAAAGTTGACGGACGGCAACACCTTTGCAGCACTCTTTAGCAAGATCTGTTAAAGGATGCGAATTTTCGAAGATAACAACTCGCTGCGGTGGAAGTTGCCGAGCAATACGGGAAACTTCTCTTGGGTCGTTATCACCAAGTGCTGCAGATGCTTAGATTATGGGCACATAGCTGCAACTTACCGGGAGGATGAGGATAGGAGGGTAGTATGCCGCAAATATGGGCAGGTAGGTCATAAAGTGAATATGTGTACGAAAAGGACGGTTGGGTTCTATGAAGGGAAGGGCTTCGGGGCGGTTTTCAGTCTTCAGAGCAGAATTGGGGAGAGCTAGGCACTCGTATTTTAGTTCTTACTTAAGGCTGAGGGGATGGCTTTGAATTCAAGAGACATGTTGGCAATTTATTTCATTCATTTGCAAATTCAGCTCCATGCATTATAAACGTTGTTGTGAAGCCACTGATGCTTTGCCCGTGCTTTCGAGGTTAACTCAGAATTGTACAGATCAAGGTGGTAGCTCCAAATTTCCAATTAATTTCGCATTATATAATATATCCCAATTAAACTACTATCAGCAGAAAGGATGCAAACCGTATTTATTAATTAAATCTAGATTGCAAGGACTACTCTTCTGAATATTACAAACTCCCTTACCGTTTGCCGCTTCTGAACGTATTCGTCCACCATTAATTTAATCAAACGCTCTCGCTCTTCATGATATCGTCTCTGCTGTTCAAGTATTGTCTCCATTTTTAGCCAAAAACCCAACTAAAACTTGCCCAAAAGAGATTATTTACACCGCTTACCTTCTTCCGAAGGATTTGCCAATAAACATTTTTGATGTCTGTCAAAAACTCAAAATTGCACGGCCACATTGCGCCATCTCTATGTCAACAGGAGCGAATCAAATAGATATAAGAAACATTTCGAAGTTAAAGGGATTTATTAACTTTTGAAATTACTTTATTTCATGACCAATATTAAAGCCATGACATGATATCTCCTCTTGAAAAAATTGTATATTAAATATGTGTGTTAAATAAATATTGTGTTATTGTGGTAAATAAATATTGCTTTTTACTTTGAGACGTCAATTAACTTGTTTCTGAACATTTTCTCCATGAAAACTTCGAAAACTAACCTTTGCGCAGAGTCATATTGACAAAATTGATAAAAAATACAAATATTTTTACAGCAAAATCGTTTTAATAATTTCTTTACATGAAAAACACATTCATTAGCAATTCATTACATAATTGAATATTTATTACAACTTTTCAACCAATAAAAACAAATTATCTTGTCCCCTTAAAGTAAGCATTTTTTAATTTAATTATTTTCCTCACCCTTTGGTTTAAGGCAGTTTTCACACTCCGAGCGTAATTAGTAGTGTTTGCAAAATTGTGATTTCTGAAAAATGCAACATATCGATCTGCGTTTTTTTATTTTCAAAATAAAGAATGAAATTAAAATAAAGTGTCATTGCTGTTATACACAGGCTGGTTGTGTTGGGTAAAGAAAATGGCCCTTTTTTCTGAGACTTGTTCCAACTTCACAACCGATAACAGCTATGACGATGAAATTCGCGCATGGTTCTCGACAGCCAACAGAGCCTATTTCAGCTTACAAAAACTGTTCCGCTCGAAACGTCTCACCATAGAGCCAAAGCTATTACTGTACAAAACAATGATCTTGCCAGTCCTTATGTATTCCTCGGAGACTTGGGTTCTTAGCGAAAAAAACTCCGAACTCTTGGCCGCGTTCTAGAGCAGAATCCTCAGAAGAATCTTTGGCCCCCTACCTGAGGATGGACGATTCCGTAGCCTACATAACGACGAAATTTATGAGCGATACCACGACCGTCTGGTTGTGGATAAAATGCGGCTCAACAGGATACCGTGGGCGGGTCACTTAATCCATATGGATGAGGATGATCCAGCCTGGAAAGTCTATAAGGGCAATATCTTTGGTAGAAAAAGAAGACGAGGCAGACCCTGCCTGAGTTGGAGCGATGGCGTAGGTCAGGATGCCAGACAGCTTTTAGGGATATCGAATTGGTGGACCTCGGCACAAAACTGGGGGTGTCTGAAGTAGTAGAACTAACGGAATTGATTGAAAAATATAATTTTGGTAACTTTTAAAAAAATGCATTTCAAAATTGTACTAATTTTTTTTACTTTAGGGGGAACCTTTATGGGAATTTCGGAGGGGGAATATGATCAACATTGAACGGAGAGAGGAAAATACGGTCAACCGAGAATATTTTCTAATGAAGACAAAGACTCTAGGGCTCTGGCATTGCAGATTGAATCATAAGTTTTTGCAATGATTTGTTACATTTTTAATTTTTTATTCAAATTGAGTCACTGTCTGTCTGTCACCTGCACTTTTCTCCAAAACGGCTAAACGGATCCGATGGAAATTTGGCGGATGGGAGGGAACTATGAAATCCCACGCATACAGTGAGTGACATCAATTTAGGTGCAGTTTAAAGGGGAGCTCCCCATATATGCGATGGGGGGATTTAACATTTTTTCACTGGATATAGTCGTGTGAGGTATCAAGTGAAAGGTCTCGATTAGTACTTTCCGAAACTGATATAAGTTTTAGCGTGAATTGTAAAGTAAGTAGTAAATAAGAGTAAGGAGTCAAAATATACACATTTAAAGTGAGACACGACTCATTATCGGAAACTAATCTGAAAAAATCGGGGTGATGGGCTTTAATGAAATCTAAGTCTCAAAATATGTCCTATTCCGATATTTGCTCAAATAAACTTTCTAATAGTATAATATCAACTTTTTGACGTTGCCTGGAAAACCCTCTTAAGTCCATCCCAGAAGTATCAAATTTTGTAACAGCCAGGAAACCCGGCTATTACTATCAAAGTTAAAGCAATTCAAACTTATCAATTTCAGACAAATCTACTGCAGCTTACGCCAAGCAAATATGTGACGTCACAATTAACGAGAGTAATTGACATTCGCGTGGAATATTAAAGTCCCTTTTATGAAAAATCAACTTCTCTCCAGCCCTTTTTACGATTTTGTGCAAACACACATATCTGGTTACTTATTAATAATATATTAGCAACTTTTAGAAATTTACTGAAAATGATTCCTTAATATTATCCTAGGAGTATTAAATATTGCACCGCACATACGCATGCCAAGTTTCATGGAGATCCGGCCATTAGTGTCAAAGTTATAGCAGTCCAAACTTATCAATTTCGTGCGTATTAACTGCTTCCTAAACCATGTAAATAAAATGCTGGCGAAATATTGAAATATTGAAATTCTATTCATGAAGAATCAACTTCTCCCGGGCCCTTTTTAAGGTTTTGTGTAAACACAAAACCTTATTAAAATCGGTTTACCGTCTGTCTGTCTGTCTGTCCGTCACACGCATTTTTCTCGGAAACGGTTATAGCGTTTCACACCAAATTTGGTAGAAAGGTGGGAACTGTGAACGCTCACGCATACAGTGAGTTACATCCTCTTACGTCGAATTTAAGGGGGGGTCCCCATACATGCAAAAGGGGGGGTGTAATTTTTTTTTTCATCAAATATAGTCATGTGGGGTATCAAATTAAAGGTCTCGGTTAGTACTTTTCGAAAACGGACTTAGTTTTGACATTTGTTGGAAAGGTGGGGAGTGCGGGGGGTTGAAAGTGACCATTCCTTTGCGGGGGCCATTCTCAGAAACTACCCAACCGAAAAATCTGAAAAAAATCAAGAGGCTGCCACTATATGGTGCCTGGGCTCCGAAATACCTTCCACACTGATATCTGCACAAATAAAGTTAATAATAGTATACTATAATATATTATAATTTAATTTTTTTAATTTAATTTTTTATAATTTTTAGTAATTCGCTGCAAAACCCCCCTTAAGTTCATGCTAGTACGACGAAATTTCGCGACAATATAAGGTGTAATATAGAGCATGATGTTACCAAGTTTGGTGGAAATCGCACTATTGCTAACAAAGTTATAATACGTCAAAGTTGTCGCTTCTTTGCAAATTCAAGGCTATAAATGTCAATATCATCCCAAAGTGGATATTCTCACATAATATTGTATATGCATATATTACGTGCTACGTACTAAGAAATGTACAAAACCTTTCGTAACTGAAGCGTCCAGCTTCCGGTTTCCCGACTTGTTTGTATTTGTTGTTGGTTGTCTTCTTCGCATTTGTTAATACAATTGAGCGCCTAGTGTAAAGTGCTTTCCAGATCAAATTATTTGTGTAAATGGCTTTGCAAGAAGTAGAGGGAAATTGATTTTTTAACAATGTACACAAATAAAATATTTTTGAGAAGTGTACAAAATAAATAAAAAGATTCATTAAATTATCTTCAGTCGTTGTTGGCAATTAATTCCTAAAAAAAGGACTTAATGTCAGTCAAATGTAGCCCTTCCCCGTTGAGTCTGGTTTTGAGGAGCCAAAGCTAAATAGTTCGCAAAATTGTCTGAATTATAAAATTACTAGTCAGACTCTCATGAAATTTTATCAAAGTACTGATAAATGTCAACATTTTCGAAAAATGCAAAATAAAAATAAAAAGATTTTTAAAAAGTGTTAGGGTGAGAAGAGTCTTCAAAATTGTCTATGTAAACAAAAAAATGTTATCAAAAGTTGTGAAATAAAGTATTTTGAATTGCATAATCAAAAATCCTTTAACAATATATTATATAATTCATTATTTATTGCTATAATACTTTTCAACCATTATTTATTGTCAAAGTATAATTTTTGTGAAGGACCATTCAAGTAAAGAAATATTTTGTTTATTTGTTAGTAACAATGGTATTTTTATGGGAAGCTATAACAAATCTTATTTGCTTGTTTTACAATTGAAAATATGTTGTATATTTTATTGTGAAAAATGTATGTTGCATTTTTTAATTTTCATTTGACAAACTGTCATCTCTGAAGATTTCTTCCTCGTCTTTCTCTGTAATTGGCGTACTATTTTTCCAGTTTTCCCCTAAATATGTACCGCACATTCAGCATGATTCCTTTTCTGAAGGACGAGTAGGTGTTCAATGAACCTTGCCATCTTTCCTCAGACACCTCCAATATACTGATGACATCTGTTTGCTCCCTCACCGGGTAATGGACTTTGGCCAAATGGCTCTGAATTTGATGCCTTTCTTTCCAAATTCAGAGTCATTTGGCCAAAGCCAACAAAGGCAAAGTTCTCAGTATGATGTGTCATCGTACTATTCCTATCTGCATTAATGGGGAGAGGATCGAAAGTGTTGATCAATTTGTATATCTAGGAAGCGTAGCTTCTGCCGACGGTGGTATCAAAGTGGATGTCGGCCGACGCGTTAACAATGCTAGATTCACCTTCGCTGCCTTGTCTAAAATCTACAAATAGAGTTATTTCAATAGTAAGATAAAATTGGGACTGTACACTAGTACAATAGTGTTCTTGCTGTATTGCTATATGTAAGTAATACCTGGAAAGTGCCCCCCATTGTTACTCGGAAGCTCTAACCCGTCGTGAACACCTGGCTGAGTCATATCATCGGAGCTCATTGGGATGATACTATTACAGGCAAAGAGCTTGGTCGGCGCACAGGCCTGGCGCCCGTACGAGACGTGATTAGAAGACGGAAGTGGCAGTGGTCATACTGTCTCAGGAATTCTAGTGCGACATATGAACTCAAAGGGCTATCGCGGTTCCCATGGAAGCAGATAACCTCTGGTGAGGTTTCGTGCCTGAAGCCACTTTAAATGAGTTCCCATGCCAAATTGAATTTGATCGCCTTAATTAAGCCTTGGAGCATACAGCATCACGACCAAGAAGTCAATATGAATACAGCGTTTAACATTGCCACCACGTGGCAATTCCACTTGGTATTGATTCAGTCAGTACAGATCTCTCTCGCCATCCCCCCAGTTTATCGTAACGATCTTTATAATGGACCATTTGAGAATACCGATTATTTTCTTTAGTTCCCGGTTGGTGGCATTCTTGTAAATTTGCAAATTGGTTAGTGTTTTATCGACGAGAAAATTGTCATAGAGGAGTTTCTTCTCACGGGCCTACATTTAGATATCATCATTACAAAGGTTTGATGATCTTCAGAGTTGTATAGACGTCTTTGCGGGTCTTTTTAGTTTGATTGTACGATTGCTCAACGTTTGTAATGATGTCTTCGATAAAAACTCGGGGTGCCCATCACCCATAAAATGTTATAACCCCTCAGAGTGGGGTTCCTTTTATAGTATCATGTCAAGTTGGATTTTCAAGCCTATCCCGTGGGGAGGACAGAATGGGGAATTTTCTAATCCCATTAAACGGTAGGGTTTAATTTTGAGCCCTATTCCGGCAGTGGTAAAGGAGGTTCGCTCTCTCAAATCCACCCCCCCCCCCCCGTCTAAAGGGGATGTTTTCATATCATCATGGTAAACTTGGGGTTGTCGACCATACAATCGGAGAGAGAGAAAATATATAGAAGTAACAAGAAAGGTCCTGCTATTTTGTTGTTTTAGAACCATAAATTATCGTCCCAATGTACAAGGGGGGTACAGAGGGGACCACCTCCTTGCCTCTATACTCCCTGTCGCACTTGCGCGGGTGACCTCTCCGTCCACTAACTCCTCATGCCCTTCGTATGTGTGCATGTATGGGCCCTATAAGTGAGTTCACTTCTTTTTTTTCTCATGAAATTTCCATCATTTAATTCGCGGCGGGCCAGCGTGTCCTCTAATTTATTTTATTATTTTATATGGAATTTATGGAATGTTTCCGGATAGCTGAGTGGTTAGAGCGCAAGGCTGTCGTACGGAAGGTCGCGGTTCAAATCTCACTGGTGGCAGTGTAATTTGTATCATAATTTGACGTCGGATACCAGTCGACTCAGCTGTGAATGAGTCCCTGAGTCAAATCAGGGTAATAATCTCGGGCGAGCGCAATGCTGACCACATTGCCTCCTAGTGTACCGTTACAGTCTTGAATGAAGTGCTCTAACACACTTCAAGGCCTTGATCCAACATGGATTGTTGCGGCAACGATTATTATTATATTATTTTATATGGAAGGGCTTTGTAGTCAGTGATCGCCAGCAATGACGTTATATATCATCGGCAGGCATGTTACAGGTCTTTGTGTCAAGTAGTTGCCAGAAAGCATCTTTCTTGGCATCAGGCGGACCCGTCTGTTGTGCTTATGCGTGCGATTAACTGATATAATAGTGATCTTCATTGGTCGGTCATCGAATCGTTCGACTTTTTTATAGAATCATGGAAACCCTCAGAAATGGTAATGCCAGCACCATATTGGGTGGGTGGGCTACTGGATTGATCACGATCCCAAAATAAACCTAGCTAAGATAACATAAAACAATACACATAAAGCCAGAACATAAAAAAAAATCCATATATGAAATTGAATTTGTGTTTTACTATATTTACTAATTTTAGATTAAAATTTTTGAAATAAATTTAGCCTAATCAGTCCATCACGTTAATATTTACCTGACATTTAAGTTAAAAATAATTTTAAAAAATTATTAATTTTTAAAATATTCTTCATACAAATAATAACATACAATCAAGTGTCTTATGAAGCACCAAAGTGGCCCCTTTGGTGCTTCATAAAACACTTGGCTGGAATAATTAAATACTATTATATATGTTGCAATGCTGACCACATTGCCTCCTAGTGTACCGTTACGGTCTTGAATGAAGTGCTCTAACACACTTCAAGGCCTAGATCCAATATAGATTGTTGCGCCAACGATTATTATTATTATTATATATGTTTGCAAAAATATTCTATCTTTATATAATATATATCTTTCCATCCTGGGAATTCCTTATAATGAGTGAATTCGGTAAGTAACTCTGGATGATTGTCTACGGGTCAATAATACTCCAATGAGATGCGTCAAAGAATTTAAACAAGAATTACAATGCGAACTGAAAAGTTCATTCATTCACATTAGGAAATCGCACTAGCAATGGTTCACTAGATTGACGACATCTGTTAAGTGCAACAATATGGCCAAGAGTAGAAGCGAAGGTATAAATAACCAAAAAACGATTTTGTTTATTAATAATTAGTATATTTAATAAAATTAGAATAAATACTTTTGTACATTAATTTTTTTAATTAATCTATCACAGCAGTTATTGTGGTGGGCCTCCTCTAACTGTGGCTAGAACATTGGCCCCTTGTTGAGCGATTGCGATTCCTTGAATACCGGCATCACGAACTCGTTGACCCAGTTTTTCCTAGAATGAAAGAGTTGACGTTAGGCATTGAACTCTATTTTCATGAAAAATTCACAACTTACCACTGGCTTAAAGATTTTCTTCCATAAACTCCTTGATTCACCTTGTCCGGCGAACGCAACAAGAAGAATAGTGAATACGACAAAAAGCTTTGTGAAGTTCATTGTGGTTAGATTTGGTAGTTAATAGATTGGAGGTTGATTTGAGATGAGATACTTTGAGATTTCAAGCTGAACTAATGCTGGATGCTGTTCGTCAGTAAGCTTTTATAGAAAGAGCAAAAATTTAACGAGCATACTGATAGTGACGTAGGAAATAAAAATCCCCGGTTTTTGGGGAGCCTTTAGAACTGAATTTTGAGTGACTGGCCAATGAGTTTTTTTATGCCGGGGGCTCGTCATATTAACTTTGGGAATCTCCTGCATTTTTTGTGAATAGTGACGAAAATAACGCAGCAAGTTCATAAAGGTGAAGTTTTAAGTTCGGCGAGGTTTTGTTTATTTCTACTTTGACTCAACTGAGCAGAACTGGTTTCTAGTTTATGTTTGGTGTCTGGTTAAGATTGGATTACTTGGGAATTCAGTCTTCCCTTATCGAAAGCTTCAAATATATTTCTAGAGAGTACAAATATCAACATCATGTTTGGGAGACCGGCTATATCTGTTTCAACAGGGTTCCGCTTTCAGTAATAATCCCTCAATTATTTATTGAAAGTTGACTTATTTGTCTATAATCGATCGGGTTTTTGCCCCTCTATCTTTACTTTTCTTCGGATATAGCAGTTGGTTATGCTCACTTCATTGTTTGTAGACTTCATTGATTGCCTTCGTAATTCCTATGATTCCATCCTTTAGATAGTCTTGTGCATAATGTATGCCATCATGCGTTTTGTATTTAAGATTTAGGTATACATTTTTTTGAAGGGTCTTCCGAAGAACTTTTTACAATTCGAAAACTAACATTTCTGTGAGACTTTTACTATATAAAAGTAGAACTTGGCATATGATTTCGGAATGTTGCCACGGTTGAGGGTTGATTTTGAAACCATTTAAACTCCATTCAACTTTGAAACAAAGAAACTTACTTTAGTACATAACAAGTAGAGACAAAGTAAAATGATGTGGGAACGAAGCACGTAAACGTTTCAGATATAGATATATATTTTTCGTATATCACGAGTGTTGTTATTATTAGAGAAAGAGAATTTTTAGAATAAAATTGTTAATTATTTTTCCTATTTTTAAGGTGTTATGGAAAACAAACATTAAAATCAGTTTACTGTCAGTCGGTGTGTCTGTTTTTTTTTATTTTTTTCATGAAGATGGAAAGCATCAAAAAGGATGTGGTAACTCATTGAAACCGTCTCTCCTCGCATGCTCCTTCAGAATAGAGCCTATGGTGACAATTATTACATTTCTTATTTCTTGGACTTTGAGCATTTGCTAAATGGCTGTTTTTACTCACAAGAATTTCCTCAAGAATTGTTCAACCTTCGAGTACCCGAAAAGTACCTGCTCCGGGCTTCCCCTTTAAAATCCAGGATAAAATGGGGAACTGTCATACCCAAAACTATGTAAATACCGGAGGAATTCACCATGCCCGGTCAGCAGCTTACTGATTTAATAATCTTCACCAGTCAGTCAGTCATAGGAAACGGTTCGCGCCCAGGGATGTTCTCGGAAAATCCGATTATGGAACTGGCTCGACCTCTGCTATTTCATTGGCAGCAGAAAAATGTTTGCAACAAAAATGGTAAGGTCGCATCGTTCAAATCTGTTCCGACAGTCGTGCAGCATTATTACTACTAAACAGCAACGACATATCAAGCCAGTTGGGATAGAGTTGTCACTGACTGACGACTTAACGAAACATTCATGATGTGGGTGCCAGGGCACTCAAACATCACTGGTAATGAGACTTCCGGCCATCCGCAGTCAAATCTACTCTGAAAGGGGAAATTGTAACGCTTCACGCAACCGAATGGAGAAATTTGAACTTCTGCCGGTAGGCGACAATCTTTGTGAAAGAACCCGTGGCGCTAGAGCGGCATTTTTGTTATCTCTTAAGAAATGGGACATGAAAACCCTAGCAAGGCTTTTAACGGGACACTGCTCAATAAACTACCACATGGAAAAAATCGGAGTGGTGGTCTCGGCTATATGCGGCCAATGTGAGAAGGAGGAAGAAACGGCTCTGCACTTCGTATGGGGGGGAACCTCAGGCCTCAGACCAAGATACTTTGGTAAAGTTTTCTTCCACGAAGAGTCTGCGCATTCTCTGTCTCTGAAAGACGCCGTAGGAGGTCTGAGTGGTTGGAGTTGTGGCTCCTCCCACTAAACTAAATTAACTAATTAGACGTACTTTGACTAGCAGTAATCACTCTGGTAGTATGTAACCAATGTTGGGTATCGCGCTAGTTACCGCAGTTACTTTTCCCGACTTTTCACTCTGTATTTCATGAAAGTTAACTGAGGGTCCATAGAATATTTGATATAAGACTTGGACCATGTGATATCTAGATAAAATTTTAAAACTTATTTCAATTTACAGTTACAAACTAATGCAGCCTCAGTCTTGTGTTTTATCAAATCCAGTCAGAGTGAAAGCAACCTTCCTTGGATTAGCATCTTCAAAATTGTTGCTTTTTACTACAACCATGATGTCGTCAGGAAAGCCAATAAATATACATAATAAACCTTAGTATTGGGAATAGTATTGTTCCTTCTGACACTCACCCGGTTACTAAATACTCAACTGGATCTATGTGAGTGTCATACAAGAGCTTGCTATTCGTGAAACAGTCCCTAACGCGAATATCCTTGATATATCGAACTGGTTTAGATGTCTTATAACATAATATTATATGTTCCCATTGCGCAGAGTTAAAAATTCTTCACATCGAGGGTGAAGACAGTACGGTACTCTGCAACCTTATGAGGCGCAATTCCTTTCTGTGCCAGAATAATCACTGAGTTTACGGCAACTACTGTTAATCGTGCAACACGAAAACCATACTGTTGGTTCAGGACACCTCCTCTTCTATAATTGCTCAATCAACTTTCCCATATTGTCCAGTAAATAAATGGGAATGTACGGCGATGATTCTACCAGTCCTCCTTGGTAGTAGCGCCAGTATTTTCTTTTTATCAATTGACTCGTCCTATTTCAGATTGCGCTAATGAAGCACGTTAGGTATTCCGTTCAGCCGTTGTGAGGTATTGTGGTTATTTCCTTGTATGATTACTTTCCAGACGTCCATTCGTGCTTTGTTGGTGGTGGTAGGTAGCAAATGCCATGCTCTTTTTTTCTCTGCGTGGTTTGCTATTTCATAAAAGTTAGTCGATGATCGTGTATAATAATAGTATATTTGATATGGGATTTGGACCACTTGGCAATCTGCAAAAAACCTTAAAACTTTCTCTGATCAGTCTCTTCAAAATTGTTGCCTAATATATTTTGTCGTGCGAGGTGGACCCTTAGCTTATGGTCGTACATTAAGTACTTTGGTAATGGGCATAGTGTCGATCCTTGCGGCACTTAGGCGGTTACTGAATATGCGACTATATGTCAGTTTCATAGAGCAGCTTCCTATTTGTGAAATAGTCCCTGACGCCGACCATCCTTGGTACAACCCGCAGGTTTAGACCGAGGGTGCTGAAATATTTTATTCGAACCGCCATGCTACCTTATGCGCGCAATTGCTTTCTGTGACAGACTGGCAACGGCGTTGACGGTAACCACTGTTGCTCGGGTAACGCGAAAACAATACTGTTCCTTCGATACGCCTCCTTCTCTATAATTGCTCTAGAAACTTTCCCATGCTCTCTAGTAAACAAATGAGAATGTACGACGATGGCTTAGCGAATGGTTTGTGTCCGTTAGCAATAGTACCAGTGTTAGTTTTTCCCATTGACTTGATCTCTTTCAATCAGTGGGAGCACTTCTTGCCTTTATCGCTGGCTTCAGAGCTACGTTAGGTATTCCGTCAAGTCCGGGTAGTTCATTCAGCTCCTAATTTTTCGTAGTCACTAGAGCTTACTAGTTTTTTGTTACAACTGGAATATTCTCTGGAAGTTATTCTCTTACGATATGCAGAATTCATCTGTCTTTTTGTTGAAACAGATTCGTTACTATCTTTTGTAATAAGACTGGGCATCCAGATCGAGCAGACAGTGCGAGATCGTGTGGTGCACATCAATGCAGACAAGACAAAATATATGGTGGGAACGTCAGCACCAAAAACTAACCCAACCAATAATATTAAACCGCACTGGTCCAACGGGAAGAATAAAGATAGGCGACTACAACTTTGAGATCGTTGATAATTTCTCCTACCTAGGGCCGAAAATCACAACTTTTAACAGTTACGATGATGAAATCCGCGCACGGTTGTTGGCAGCCAAAAGAACCTATTTCAGCTTACAAAAACTGTTCCATTCGAAACGTCTCACCATAGGATCAAAGCTCTTACTATATAAGACAATGATCTTCTCAGTCCTCATGTATTTCTTGGAGACTTGGGTTATTAGCAAGAAAAATTGCAAACTCTGGCCGCGTTCGAGAGAAGAGTCCTTCGAAGAATTTCCGGGCCCCTATATGAGGATGGACGGTTCCGTAGCGTACATAACGATGAAATCTATGAGCGATACCATGACCGCCTGGTTGTGGATAAAATCCGGCTCAATAGTTTACGGTGGGCGGGTCACTTAATCCGTATGGATGAGGATGATACAGCCCGAAAAATCTATAAGGGTAATATCTATGGTAGAAAAAAACGAAGCAGACTCTGCCTGAGATGGAGCGATGGCGTAGGCCAGGACGGCAGGCAGCTTTTAGGGATATCGAATTGGTGGACCTCGGCGCAAAACCGGGATGTCTGGAGTTCCTTCTTAAGGCAGGCTTAGACCTCACCAAGCACAGCACTTCCTTGATTGGGTATTTTTGCTGGAGCTTTGACTTGGACTTGGATTTTCATCTGCTTAATATGATGTCGCGAGCGATTCTTTCTACCACAGATCGTGTTTGTGTAGGACGGGAGCTTCTTTTCATCAACCAATCTTTTGCCAGTCAATTTTGTAAATTTGTCAAGAAGTCCATCCTGTTTAGGGTTTATCATGTTGTAGAAGAATCACATAGGCTACCTTTGAGTTTTTCTATTAACGGTTCTATTAATGGTTATATATTCTGACATAGTTGGTCGAAAACGTCCACTCCATGCTTTGTTTCACTGTAATCACTGTATCATCCCAGGTTTACCCGTGTTGGTGTTAATTGATGAGTCGCAGTGTAAAGTTAAAATCAATGTTACTAACTTCGTGAGTTTTGGCTTATAGGGAACCGCCGTGGTATGGGGTTGTAAAAGGGAAAGTGAAGATTCTGTGCTTCTCTTAGGATATTTAACATCTGTAAATTAGGTTGGTAACTCTTTTCTATTGTTTTTAATGTCCCTATAGTTGTCAGTCCGTATTCCATTCTCAACTTTTTGAGCAGTGGCAAGCTGCAAGCTGGCATAGTAATATTGCGATGGGTGTTTTTAACTGTTTCAGCTCTGTACAGTATGGCATTTATCATGTATTTAGATCTGCAGTCACACATCATTATTATTTTTAGGCCGTACTTGTTAGGTTTGGAAGGGATCTCTATCCCAAATGGACATTTTCCTCTAAACTTGACTAGTTGTTCCTCGACGGTGAGATAGCTTCCGGGTTTGTAATGCTTTTTTTCAATTTTCAACCGAGGTATTCCATATTTCTTCAATTGGCGCAAGCTTGTTATTACCTTGTTCTCGGATTCTTTTATCGTCAAACCTTAGGCAGTTAGTCAAGAAATTAAATCGATTGCGCGACATGCAGGCTTTGTAAAGATGACCACAGTATTTTTCCTGGAATAAGCGCTCTGCAGTAAGGTGATTATACTGTTGGCGGCTGCCAAAATTAGTAATCCAAGATAGGCGTTGATTTCTTCCTTACTCGTTACGTTAAGACTTTAATTTTTCGGGTTTTATATTTCAATTTCTGTCGCCAAGAAAACTCAAGGATTTCAGGTGAAAAAAAAATAGCTCAAAAAAATCCAAGACGTCAAACGAATAATTCGAGGAAGGATTAGTCCCAGGTCTGATGTGAATAATATTAATTTCTTTTGCCTTTTCGGTGTGAGGAAAGCCTTCCTTTTGCCATGATGTCCCATCCTTTCTTAAGAGAACTGGTGAGTCTAGAGACACTATTTCGGGACGTTCTTTTGACCTGCCAGCGACTAATTTTGCACGCTTTAAAAATGGAACATCGCTTTCGTGGGTTTTTCTTTTTTTGCTGTATGTTTTTCTTCCATTTCTTCTATCTTTCTGATTTCGTGGAAAACGATAGTGTCCTCATCGTCCTCGTCAACAATTACTGGTGCACAAAATCGGGATCGATATCTGAATCAAAATCATCCATTTACAAGTTATATTCAAAGTCTGAATCGTCACTATCATCTTCTCGTAAAATTCGTAAAATTTCCTCCTCGTTGTCTTCTATTGTCAAATATTGATTTTCTCCCATTTTTTTCTTTACTTAAATACAAATTTAGGTTAACAAATATTAAAAATGGGAATTAGCAGGAAAACGTGGGTCGTTTTGACTCAAAAGTGCAACCATAAGTCATTTCAATTCATCCTAATAACTCACATTTTGCCAATCATGAGTGAAAATGACTACCAAAATTTTAAATGAACTAACCTCAAAGAAGAGCGAAGATTCGATTTTTGGTTTAGAAATTTCGAAAGAAACGCGAGAAAATTACACAAAACAATAATTTAACCTACAGTAACTTAGTTTAGTCTTGTTTCCACCAAACTTTCTTGTATGATGCTTCAAGTTTCTACAAAATTGTGTACTTTCAGACCGCGCTTACCGAAGGGTTGTAGTAACATAACTTACTATTCTGGATTTCATTTGATCAAATATCGGGGTGGCGGGTAATCCGAGACTTAAATGTCATGTAGGGACGTCATCGTAATTTTTTCAGAGTTCTCAACGAACGGTCCCTTGATTTAAGTCTACAGTTTCTAACCCCCAAACTCCTCCTCTTTAGAACTAATGTCAGATTTGTGCTTGGGATTATTATCAAAGTATTAGGCGGCCATGGCCATATTTGGTAAAGAAAAATGCGCATCTTTTTTGTATATATGGAGACCCCCAGATTTTCACAAATGCTAATCAATCTAAGTGTTAACCACCTCCACTAGTTTCATGGTATAGCTGGTTTCTTCACTGGAAATTGCTTTTCCTAAGAGTTAATAGGGCCTCTAAAGTAATAAGTCAAAGGAATTTCTTTTTGATTCAATTTATTTATAAAATAAAACAAAATAAATAGCTTTCTTAACGGTAAGGCACGTACATACTACATTTATACATTTTCGACAGTCTTATTTATAAGTTTATCAGATATCAGATGATCTAAACTTCGTTAATCTCATTTGACATCCATCCACTTAACCTTGTCCGGGAGGAATTGCTGGACCCCCGCGAATTGTTGCCAGAACATTTGCCCCTTGTTGGGCAATAACAATGCCTTTGATGGTTGCATCACGGATTCTTTGACCTGCTCGTTCCTATAATTACAGAAGCCGGTTAGTTTTTAAAACCATTGCATAGAATAACGAAAAAATAGTATAATCAACGAACAAGACTTACCACTGGCTTGAAGAGTTTCTTCCACAAACTGCGTGATTCACTTTGACCGGCGAAAGCAACCAGAAGAATTGTAAAGACGATGAGAAGCTTTGAGAAATTCATCTTGTTTCGTAGTCGATTGTGGGTTTACTTCAGAGTTAATTCAATCGCTCTAAGATGTGATGCGGAACTGATACTTGATTCACCCACTTGGAAGCTTTTATAGAGATACTTAATTTCTTGCGCAGATAAGGCAAGTAGCATTCAAAAAGTCCCGAAGTTTGAATTCGGATGAAATGATTAATTGCTCCATAGGTTATCGCTTCAGTGAACTACGGAATTTCCAGAAAAAAATTGGTGTGAAGATTTTTGTGTCTGGTTTTCCTCTGGAGTTTTTTTGAAGTGTTCCAATTAACGTGCGTTGATAAAGTCTGAAGGCGAATCGTTTGTATGTATATTTTAAGGTCTGGTAATACATTTGTACTATTCAATATAATGTTAACCTTAAGGGACAACTGTTAAAATAATTAACATACTATTAATTTGATGTGAGGTAGTCTCGGCTTGCTAATTGTGATCACAAAATTAACTAAATCGTTTACCCGTTAGCAAAGTTCTCAATTAGAAGAAAATAACGGCCGATAGTCAGTCAAACTCAGAGAACATCTGTTCATATTTGAAGATACCATCCCTTGCGCCTAAAAATGGGACAAATTGTACCAACTGGTCCTCCAGGTTGGGGGTTGGGTAGGGCTGACAACCCTACACGGAAAACAACCGTTACGAAGCCACAACAGGAGCCTCGGATAGGACGGATATTAAAACGACGGACCCGGCAACGACAAAGGAACAACGATTTGCGCATTTTCTCATGGAACGTGCGCTCCCTGTACAGAGATGAAGCTGATAAGCAGCTAGCCGATACCCTGTCCCAATATAGGGCTGATGTAACAGCGTTGCAAGAGATGCGATGGACAGGGACCGGTTTCCTGGAGAAGAGCCACTACACCATATATTATAGCGGCCATCCAGTAAACCATGTGCTCGGAGTAGGTTTCTTAGTCAGCCAAAAAATGAAACCTGCTGTTATCGGCTTTGAAAGTATAAGCGAACGGCTATGCACTTTGCGCTTGCGAGGCAAGTTTAGAAATATAAGCCTCATAAACGTTCACGCCCCTACAGAGGAGACTGCAGAGTGGGAGAAGGATACCTTCTACGAGGCAGTAGAAAGAACCCTCGAAGCCTGTCCCAGATATGATATCAAAATCATACTTGGGGATTTTAACAGCCAAGTAGGGAAGGAGCCCGTATTCAGACGATACGTTGGCTCCCATAGCTTACACGAAAAAACAAATGATAACGGACTGCGGACTATTCAATTAGCAGGGTCACACGAAATGGTTGTTGGAAGTACCTGGTTTGCGCGGAAAGCGGTCCACAAACATACGTGGGCCTCTCCAGACGGGACCACTTTCAACCAAATTGACCACGTGTTGATCGAACGCCGCCACCTCTCAGCCTTGATGAATGTCAGAACATATAGGGGGGCCAATATAGACTCGGATCACTATCTCGTTGGCATGGTGCTCCGAGCTCGAATAACAATACCACCTAGAATCCCCTCTGACAATCAGGTGAGAGTGAACACTGAAGCCATCCACAACACAACCCTCCGCGACACCTATAAGAGGGAAATGGATGCCGCAATAACCGCAGTCAATAAAGGACCTGGAGATGAAGCATCAACTAATGATCTTCACAACCACCTGAAGAACGTTATCATGGATACGGCCACAAATATACTTGGCCCCAGCCGCAAAAGGAGTCGGAACGGCTGGTTTGACGATGAATGTAAGCTAGCAACGGAACGGAAGAATGCCGCATACCGAGTAATGTTGCATTCTCAAAGAACGCGGGCACGCGCAGAGACTTATCACGAACTCCGTCGAGCGGAAAAGCGACTTCACAGACGGAAAAAGGAAGCCTGGGAGAACCAACAAGTCTGTGAACTAGAAAAGTACAGGGAGCAACCGCACCAGGCGCGGAAGTTTTACCAACAAGTCAGCAGGATGAAACCTTATACACCTCGATGCTCATCCTGCCGAGACAAAGAGGGAAATCTGATTTCCGACAGAATGGGCATATTAGAGCGATGGGTTGAGTACTTTGATGAGCTACTGAACAACCAGAACATCAGCGAGTTGGAGGTCCCGCCAACTGAAGACGACGGACAAATACTGCCACCACCAAGTTTAGGAGAAACAGTCCGTGCAATTCATCGGCTAAAAAATCATAAGTCGCCAGGAGCCGATGGAATTACAGCCGAATTGGTTAAATATGGAGGCGACCAGTTACACCAAGTGGTTCATCAACTTGTGCTCAAGGTATGGGACAGCGAATCAATGCCTGACGATTGGCAGCGAGGCATAATCTGTCTCATACATAAAAAGGGAGATATCACACAGTGCAGCAATTATAGAGGTATCACGTTGCTGAGTACCATCTATAAGATATTCTCCACTATCTTGCTAGGCCGGATAGCCCCATACGCCCAGAACATCATTGGCCCATACCAAAGAGGCTTCACTCCAGGCAAATCAGCAACAGATCAGATTTTCTCTCTGCGGCAGGCGATGGAAAAACTGTTGGAATATGGACAACAGTTGCACCATCTGTTCATCGACTTTAAAGCCGCCTATGATAGCATAGCCAGGGTAAAACTGTACACGGCCATGAGAGAATTCGGTATCCCGACGAAATTAATAAGACTGACTAGGCTGACCCTGACCAATGTGCGAGGCCAGATAAAAGCAGCAGGATCACTCTCAAGACCATTCGACATCAACAACGGTCTACGACAAGGGGATGCGCTATCATGCGTCCTCTTTAACCTGGCCCTCGAGAAGGTGATCCGTGATGCTGAGGTGAATGCAAGAGGTGCGATCCTCTTCAAGTCCACCCAACTACTGGCCTATGCTGACGATATCGACATCATGGGAAGAAGCACCCGAGACGTTCAAACTGCCTTCATCCAGGTCGAGCAGGCGGCGCGAGATCTTGGGCTGCACATCAATGAAGGCAAGACAAAATACATGGTGGCAACGTCAGCACCGAAGACGAATCAACCAACAACATCAAACTGCGCTGGTCAAACACAAACACGAACAAGAATAAGGAATGGGGGATACAACTTTGAGACCGTTGACAATTTCTCCTATCTAGGGTCGAAAATCACAACCGATAACAACTACGATGATGAAATCCGCGCACGGTTGTTGTCAGCCAACAGAGCCTACTTCAGCTTACAAAGACTGTTCCGCTCGAAACGTCTCACCATAGGGTCAAAGCTCTTACTGTACAAGACTATGATCTTGCCAGTCCTCATGTATTCCTCGGAAACTTGGGTTCTTAGCAAGAAAAATTGCGAACTCTTGGCCGCGTTCGAGAGAAGAATCCTCCGAAGAATTTTTGGCCCCCTACATGAGGATGGACGATTCCGTAGCCTACACAATGACGAAATATATGAGCGATACCATGACCGTCCGGTTGTGGATAAAATCCGGCTCAATAGGTTACGGTGGGCGGGTCACTTAATCCGTATGGATGAAGATGATCCCACCCGGAAAGTCTATAAGGGCAATATCTATGGTAGGAAAAGAAGACGAGGCAGACCCTGCCTAAGATGGAGCGATGGCGTGGGCCAGGACGCCAGACAGCTTTTAGGGATATCGAATTGGTGGACCTCGGCGCAAAACCGGGATGTCTGGAGTTCCTTATTAAGGCAGGCCTAGACCGGATACCGGTTGTTACGCCGTTGATGATGATGATGATGATGATCCCTTGGAGCAATCCAGAATTGCTAAGGTATACCCAAATGTTAAACATATTTGAATTAGACGCTACCCGAAAACTTCATTGGCATACCCTTAGCATACACATATGCATATATACATTATATACAAATGACTAAAAAAGCGGAAAAGGGGAAAAAATATAACCCTATAAAACCGCCCATCCATATGAGCTCATTGTGTTCTGGTATTGATGAATTAATAGGTGATGATGATATTATACACGTTTTAGAATCCAATAAATTCACATAAAATGCAAATCTTTCACCTTCAATAACTTTGTTCATAATAGTTAGATTTCCTTCAAACTTCCCAAAATTATCCCTTATATCCCCCCTTACCCAAAACTGCCATTTGTGCTTCTAGGATAACCTTAAGGAGGATCATCGGGTAAATTTCTAAAATATGGCAATATACTATTATTAACTTTATTTGAACAATAATCATTGAAGCGGGATGCATTTTGTGGCCTAGATTTCGTATAGATGCGTCATTGTGACTCTTATTTGAGATTTTTCGGTTGGAGGACGTTGGAGGTTCTGAGAAGGAGACCTTTGTCACTTTTTGGTGCTCTCATTTTGAGCCCTCACCCCTCTATGTTCCATCTAAACCAAAAAGAGAATTAGGTTGGAAAAGTAGTTATTAAGTCCTTTCATTTGATAAGCTAATTGGCCATATTCTGTGAAAAAAAATGTTGCACTTTTCTTTCGCATGTAAGACCCTCTTAAGCTCAACAGAAAATGGCGCCACTTGCTTTATGTAAACGGATTTATAGACCACATGTTCTCACCAAATTTTGTGGAAAAAGATTCAGCCCTTTTGGAGTTATCCGATGTGACGGACGTCTTTGTGGTTTTAAGTGAATACCTGGACAGTTGACTTAACTCCACGGTCCTCTTAAGGCACAGATTGATTTTGTGACCACAGTCAGAGTCAGTTATTTGAAATAATAAAAACTTGTTTTTCCTATTGGCTAGTGTTGATTTATATTTTGCAAATACCGATATTTCGGGAACCACTTGTTCCTTTCAACAGTGCTATTTGCAAAATAAATCAACACTAGCGAATAAGAAAAACAAGTTTTTATTATTTTAAATAATTTAATCACTAGAAATACCGCGTAATTACACTCATATGGCTCAGTTTATTCATACTAGTGGATGCAAGATCTATATAAATTTCTACCGAACTAAAGAGTACGGTACCCGCGTTGAAACGCAGCAACACGTCGAGGGCCGAAGGACTCTGTTGGCTTGAACATAACCACAACCCCCATGAAACACCCACTAGGGGGCCAATCGCTATAACCGAGCTGAACGCACATAGGACAGGAATTCTTCTGAGACATGTGAATTCAGGGGCTATCCCGGTTCTCATGGTATCAGTATACCCCTGGTAAGGTTTGGTAACCTATTGTCACTGCAGATTCGGGTCTCATCTCCCTGATTAGGTCTTTGAAGCATTTGCCTACTGTATCACGGCCAGTAAACAATAATGAGTACAACGTATCCTGGTGCCACCACGTGGAGATTTCCTCCGGACACTTGGTTTTGGTCTGGATGACAGGGTTACTGCTCAGTCTTCCTCGCTGCTACTTAAAAGCAGTAGACAGACAGACAGGCAGAACACAGTAAAAGTCTACTGAACCATCTCGCGAAGCGCATCAATGAGTGTGCTTACTTGGGCTAAAGATACGCAAGATGCGCTGATTATAACAAAAACAAGCATGCTGACCTATGTGGAAATATTGCGGAAAGTAAAAACAGACAGTTCCAAAGATGCGGGAAAGAATATATTGCCAAAAAGTGCAATGGGAATTCCAAATGCCTGCTATGCAAGAAACACAGGAAAGTAACATCGACCATGTCACAGCAGTTACAGATTTCTGACGTTCAAGAAGGTAATTTCAGTTTTTGTAAATTAAGTTCCTAAAGTTGAATAGCCCTTCCAAAGGGCGCTTGAAAATAAAATTGACATTGCGATTATATGCCAGTATTACAAAGATCTCCACAGTGGTGTTTTCGTATCAAACAGAACAGGCAAAGAGACAATCTGGACCTGCGGAAACCAAACAATCAAAAACAACAATATCCCAGAAGGCGAATTCACACGACTTAAGGTAGGTGGCATTCACATATTGTGTTACACTGCGCCAAGCTCCACGCTAGATGAATTCATATTCATATGAAAAGATTAGCTTGCGAAACAAGCGGCCACAACCCATAATAATAGCTGGCGATTTTCACGTTTAGGCCGAAGAAATAAATGCAAGAGACCGCATATTGCTGCGGCGTCAATAGTTTCCTGATACGGGAGATGAGATCGGTGATAGATTTTACGTTTGTTAGAGGCACATTATCTAAAGATCCCCAATGGCAAGGCACAGCAACCATTAGACTATCATCTTCCAGATGGAGGAGCGTAGGACAGACATCCAAGAAAAATGCCCAACCTTTGGTGGAATATCAAAATTGAAGAACTTCGCAAAGTTTGCCTTAAAACCAGAAAAAGAGTTGTATAAAAGTGTAAATGAGGGTTACAAAACTGCATACAAGGCAGTTATGGCATTAATCAAGGGAAATCGTTGCCATCGATTATCAACCCTTATTTGTTGCGAGATAAGATTAGTACTCTCTTCCCACATTTCAAGCGAATCGAACTTATCCACTGTCCAGATAGATCCCGATGAAATTACCGAAGTAACAATTAAAAATCTCTAGAAGCCGCGAAGAAGATTGTCGAAAGTAAAGCCTAAGGCTCGTCAAAACAGTTCCAAAGTGGTTCGCTGAAGCATTTACGGTGGATTTTCCCGGGAAAGTGGAGGCAAGGAAACCTTTTTCGATTCGACCGATGGGCCTAAGACGTGTAGAACAACATGCGAATCGGTGTACGGCCCTCACCTGTGGATAATAATCCATGACGGAATTTTGAAGTTACAACTGACCAAAGGAGAGTTTCGTAGACGACATCGGAGTGACTATCGTGGCACAAGATATTGAGGAGATCGAGGTCCTCACAAACGAAGCAATTTATGAAATCAGATCTTGCCTAGAAGACGCTGGTCTGGTGACCGGCATGAAACCGAGATAGTTTGGATCATCAAGCGAGGGAAGAAAGCGTCGGTAAAGAGTAGAACTGGCGAACACATCACACATTCGCAATCAACGCTTACATACCTAGGAATCATGAAACTGAAACTGAAATATAAGCCGCATCTTCCGAATTTAGCAACAAAGACTTCCGGAGTTGCTACATTATTGACAAAAAATGTTACCAAATATAGGTAGGTAAAACCGCCGGCTCCTTATCTCGAGAGTTGTCAGCTCCATCCTGCTTTATGCAGCTGCAGTCTGGCCATCGTCATAAGCCAGAATCCACTCTCGGGAATTTAAAGAAACATCCTAACACCCTAAACAAGAATTAAAAGCAGAGCTGCAAAGTTTATTCACTTCCCCTAGATCCAGCATTAGAAAGCCGCATTATCTATGATTCACCAGATTGATGACGTCCCAAAGTACAATAAAACCAAGAATAGGAGTCAACATATAAATAAACAAAAATATATTTTGTTTACAAAATTTAATAAATGAGTAATTTCATAAAATTAGAATAAATAATTTGCTATAACTAATCTATCGTAGCAATTATTGTGGTGGGCCTCCTCTAACTGTGGCTAGAACATTGGCCCCTTGTTGAGCGATTGCGATTCCTTGAATACCGGCATCACGAACTCGTTGACCCAGTTTTTCCTAGAATGAAAGAGTTAATGTTAGCCATTGAACGCTATTTTCATGGAAAATTCACAACTTACCACTGGCTTAAAGATTTTCTTCCATAAACTCCTTGATTCACCTTGTCCGGCGAAGGCAACAAGAAGAATAGAGAATACGATAAAAAGCTTTGTGAAGTTCATTTTGGTTGGATTTGATAGTTATTAGATTGAAGGTTGAACTGAGTTGAGATACTTTGAGATTTCAAGCTGAACTGATGCTGGATGCTAGCCGTCAATAAGCTTTTATAGAGAGCAAAATTATAACGAGCATAATGATGGTGAGTTAGTAGATAAAAATCCCCGACTTTCGGTGTTTCTGTGGAACTCGATTTTAAATGAGGGGTCTCTGAGTTTTTTCTTGATGGGGGCTCGTCATATCAACTTTGGGAATCTCCTGCATTATTTGTAAATAGTGACGAAAATAACGCAGCAAGTTCATAAAGGTGAAGTTTTAAGTTCGGCGAGTTTTTGTTTATTTCTACTTTGACTCAACCGAGTCCAACTGGTTTCTACTTCGTGTGAACTAGATAATCCATTTGACGAATTGCTGGATCATTTTTGTTGAGGAATTTAATTCAATCTTTACTTATCGAAAGCTTCAATGATAATTCCAAAGTTCTGATTAGAGAGTACAAATAGATTAGTTTTTTGTAAACCTTTGATTTGGAGTAAGATCATTTAAAATCTTGCAGTCCTGTGTGAAAGCGTGTGTCTTAACTTTCCTTTTTTTTTAATTTTTTGAAAAATATTAATATGATGTCTATCTGCATTGAAATATTTATTTTTGATCATTTTCCTTCCTTAGTCATATGAGGTATCAAATTAAAGGTCTCGGTTAGTACTTTTCGAAGCCGGTCTTTTGACTTTTGTTGAAAAGGTGGGGAGTGCGAGGGTTGAAACCGAAAAATCTGAAAAAAATCAGGGGGCTGCCACTATATGGTGCCTAGGCTCCGAAATACCCTCCATACCGATACCTGTTCAAATAAAGTTAATAATAGTACATTGCTATAATTTTTAGTAATTGACAGGAAAACCCTCCTTAAATTCGTTCACCCTAGAATCACAAAATTTTGCAGCAATGTAGGATCCTCCCAAATTTGGTGAAAATCGCACTATTACTAACAAAGTTATACTAGGTTAAAACTGTCGCTCCTCTGCAAATTCAAGACTATGAATGTCAATATCACTTGAAAGTGACTATTTTCACATAATATATGTATATTTTACGTGCTACATACACTCAAATCTCTTTGTAAAAGAAATACACAAAACCCTTCAGACCTGAAGCGTCTAGCTTCCGGTTTCCCGACTTGTTATTTTTTATAAAGATGAAAAACATCGGAAAGTAAGTGGGGTTTTAACTCACTGAAATTGACTCTTCTCAACCACTGTAGTTATGGAATAACCTTCAAAAGTATATCCCCTGCATCTCTCCAGCCTAACTGTTAAAGGGTATCATTTGGACCACTACGAATGCTGCTTTACCTGACGTAGTTTGGGATGCATCATATATTATACGTGGCTTTTCCTTGCATGTCTTATTTTAAGGTGTGTCAGTGAAATAGTCTCTGACGCCGAATGTCCTCGGCACATCGAGCTGGTTCAAGTGTGTTATAAAATAACAGGTTCCCATTGCGCAGAGTTAAAAGCATTCCTCACATTGAAAGTGATGACAGCGCTATACTTTTTCGTACCGGCGCGCCATTTTATGCGTGCAATTGCTTTTTGTGTAGACTGCCCACTGCAATGAATCCAACGACTGTTGACCGGACAACGCGACAACCATACTGTTCCTTCGATACGTCTTTTCCTCTATAATTGTTCTAGAAACTTTCTCCTACTGTGCAACTAAAAAATGGAAAGTACGACAATAACGCGTCAGGTAGTTTGTCACTTGTTGGTAGTAACACCAGTATTTGCTTTTTCTATTGACCGTGACCTGTGACTCCAAGCACGTATTAAAAGTGGAAATGAAGCACTCCGGTTTTGCCTTTACCGCTGCCTTCAGAACTATGTTTGGTGTTTTGTCTAGCCCGGGTAATTTGTTGGCTGTTAACATTGCGCAGACGACGGTATTCTGCTCTTCTAGAGTATTCTTTGGCGGTGTTCTCTTACGATAGCAAGAAAGCGACTTGGGAGTTAACTAATCTCCCAACTTTAAGAATCCTAGGTGTACCGGCGGCAAATTCAGGGTCTGCAAATAGAAAGCATCCAATTAACTTCGGATCTCTTTTGCGAATAACTATGAATCATTCGAGATTTAAAATATGTGTGACTTTCAGAGTTCTTGACTGGAGACCTCGTGGTTGGAAGATGGGTGGAGAACTCAAGAGTCAGTTGTGGCATCGGGATACTTCCCAGAAGATGGAACCTGGTTTCTACCGTTAGACTGGTGAAGTTCTGCTAGGGGAGAGCACTACTACTTCCCCTCAGCTGCGATGAGTCAGGGTTGAGGGTTGCTCGGAAGTAGAGAGAATACTAAGGAATCCCTGGAGAACAGATTAGGACTCCTATACAAGGCACCTGAGTAAAAACATGGTTCATCTACAGGTGGCCGGTGACATCAGGAGAGAAATAGAGTTGGAAACAGCAGACCCTCAACATATCCGTGAGAACAGCTGTTCGATTCAGACAGCCATATTATCAAGGGGCGTACCCTAGGACAGGAATTTAGGCAGCATGAGAACAGAGGCTGTACAAAGCTATAGCCAAAAATAAGGTAATATCTTTGGTATCCCACGGAGGAAGGCAATAATATTCTGCCTGACACCCCAACAGCGGTCAGGAATTGGGAACTAGAAGGAAAGAACTAAGCTGGGAAGCTAGAGGAAAACAGCCAGTAGAAATCTTTAAACTGCTGAAATCATTTTAGGATTTCTCCTAAGAGTAGTAAGGGGCGACATAGCCTGAGATATATATCTAGCGCATGGAGACGGGCAAAATTGGTATTTATTACGAAAACGGGTAAAAAGAATCTTTTCACCCTAAATCTTTCAGACCAATTTGTCTAATATCGTTTTTATTCAAAACAGTGGAGAAGATCATAGACAACTGTACTAGAATATTTTTTTGAAGACCAGCTCTGGCCAAGCTCTGGTCAAAAGGGCGGATTTACGCTCAATATAATTTGTAAGTCATGTTGTGTTCTGGGAATTATATAAAGGATCATTTAAAATCTGCGAGCCGCTTCGGTTACGCTGCTTTCAGGGCAGAGGTGAGGCAGCATCTGACGATTTGCCTTTGCCCGGGTAAGAAACCGTAAAGCCGCCATCGCCTACTATTTTGAACTGTACTAAAACTAACGTTTTAATGCGTAACTCCTTATATCCATTTCAACGCGCCTACCGGGCAGGACGTCAACCGAATTTTCCCTGTATCACGGGAACTGTCTGCCTTTCTGAATATCGAAAGATTGTTCAACAAGACATCGCACAGGGAAATAAAGATGTTAAAGAGTAGACAAATATAAGCACCTACGGATACAAACTCAATTGTCACTCAATGTTGTCTACAGTGCCGGGTACACTCATCGCTAATGTTGAGTATGGTAATTGACGGACTCCTAGGAGAGCGAACAATCATTAATTTGTAGGGGCAAATATGAGGATACCCTATTTGATTGCATCCAAACTACACTTCGAATCAATCCAGTTAAGATCAATACAGTACCATTCATTAGGAAGCATAAGCTTGACCATCTGGGAGCTTTTAGATTATATGGCATGGAAGCGAAACGAGTAACAAGGACTCTGATGACTTTCCGGTCCAAAGCAGGGAAAAAACAGCCCTGGATATACACTGCAACAATAAGGCTAATAATAATCACCTATGGGGAGGTAATCTGAACTGAACTTAGCACAAGAACCAGGAAGTTACAGAAACTTCATAGGCTCGCTTGCGTGCGTATGAGTACGGCAATGAGGACATGCACAACGCCAACCCTTGAGGACCTTCTGAGATTGACTCCTCTTCATCTTCATATACAGATGTAGCCAAGGAGAACCATTTTCAAAATCGAAACATCCGGGAGCATCAGTAAAGAGGGAGCTGCCTAAAGCGAAGGAAGTTTGATATTTTTTTAGGCGGTATCCCTAATTACTGACACGGAGGGAATGTTCCCCCTCCTCCCAAAGATGTTTTATTTCGATAAGAAGTTTGAAACACGTTGGAGCAACAGCCGGCAACTTCCTCAAAGCAGAAGGAGCAGGTACCTGGGCCATTGGTCAAAGACAACTTACGTGAAACCAATGGGTAAGCACACTTGCATATTTCAGGCGGAAATATACGTCATAGATAAAAGTGCCTTCTTCTATTTCGAAAGGAACTATAGGGGGCAGAACATTCTAACCGATCGCTAATGGCTATTAACGCACCAAGGATAAACCAGGTGAGCTCTAAACTGGTATACCTGAGCACGCTTGGCTCGCTCAATGGGGTCTTTCAGGTTACATTGGAGGCAATGAAGTAATACTATAACCAGTAAAGGGGCACAATAGATCGTTTGTGATGAAGTGCGATCTCCCTTTGTTATTATTAATAATAAGAAAATATATTTTTACCAAGAATTTATGAATCGGTGCAATTTATGGATTATTAATACTCCAAAGAGAAGTATCAAAAAGCTTAAAGAGTTGCCTCTCCATCTCTCGCGATTTTGAAGAAATGTCCACCCTAAACGGGAATTACAAGTATAATTATAAGTTCATTTACTTTGCGTAGACCCCAAAAATTATTATAAAGCCGCACTATCAATCATCTGCTGGATTAATGACGTCACGAAATAGAATGAGACAAAGAATAGGAGCCAAATATAAATAACCAAAAAATTAAGTTGTTTATAAAGTTTAATAAATAGTATATTTCATAAAATTAGAATAAATATCATTGTACATTTAAATTTCCTATAATTAGTGTATCACAGCTTTTATTGTGGTGGGCCTCCTCTGATTGTGGCTAGAACGTTGGCCCCTTGTTGAGCGATTGCGATTCCTTGAATACCGGCATCACGAACTCGTTGACCCAGTTTCTCCTAGAATGAAAGAGTTGATGTTAGTCATTGAACTCTATTTTCATGGAAAATTCACAACTTACCACTGGCTTAAAGATTTTCTTCCACAAACTCCTTGATTCACCTTGTCCGGCGAACGCAACAAGAAGAATAGTGAATACGACAAAAAGCTTTGTGAAGTTCATTGTGGTTAGATTTGGTAGTTAATAGATTGGAGGTTGAATTGAGATGAGATACTTTGAGATTTCAAGGTGAACTGATGCTGGATGCCAGCCGTCAATAAGCTTTTATAGAGAGTGAACATTTAGTATGTATAACGCGCATAATGATGGTGAGTTAGGAAATAAAAGTCCCCGTCTTTCGGTGTTTCTGTAGAACTCTAATTTCAGTCAGTCGATGGCGGTTTTTATCTCGACGGGGGTCTTAATCGAATTTCGAGAACCTGCTACATTATTTATAAACAATCGTGGGCACTACCCATTTGATAAACAATGGGAAATGATTTGGGTGGCGTGCGTTAATCTGAACCGGGGAAAACTGATAGTCAACATTTTGTGAATGTAAGTATCGATGTACTCGTATAATAGAATATTTTGTAAGTTGACACTCTGTTTTCTAGGTTAAAGTTTTTTTTTTGATAAATGAGAAAATAAAACGGTTTATATTATAAATATGTTATGTATTCACTTTGCTTTTAATGGGTTTCCTCTAATCTAAAATTATTCCAATGTATTTGACGGTTCCATAGTATTATAGTTAATAGGGGTTGCTATTAATATGAACGCCGAGTAACCCCCTGCAAGTGGGTTAAAGGTTTTGAATGGTACAATTTTGGGAAGAATATTCTGTTAACATAACATGTGTAATTTAAATGAATTTTGGATTAGCATTGATCTTTGCCAAGGAGACTTGGCCATTAGACCAACCTGCGATTACTACCCTTTCAGTCTTTTTCTAGTCAGTGTTTGCGTTTTACTTCTGATTAAATTCAATTTCTAGATTGTGTTGCGCTGTTTGGGAGCCGCCATGAATCGCTTTGAAACTAGTTTTGGTAAAAAAATCTGCCATCCTGCAACGAGGTTAGAGAGAGGAGACATTACTCTTCCTCCAACATACCTCTCCATCCCTCCTCCTCTGGTGCTAGGGTTGAAAATTCAAACTTTACGGTCATGATGTAAAAACCCACATTGCAGCGTCATGACTTTTTAAGGGGGAGTCATCAGCACAACGAGTTGAAGAGGGAGAACCTCCCCCTTCATTTTTCATTACTATGAAAATTCAACTTTTAAGACAGGTTCTATTGCTGGAGTATTCAATCAGTCTGGCTCGTGGAGAAAAAAAAACTTTGCGAAAGCTATTCTCTTTTCGGTTGTACCTAAACATTAAGTAGAGATTAGCAGGTATAAGAAAAATTGCAGAATCTCAAGACTTTCTAAGGAGAGTTATTCCCGGTACATTCATTTAGATATTTTTTTACGTAGGGATCAAGAAATTACTGCGACATCCTCTAGATGAAAATTTATTTTGAATTTTTAGCTATGCATAAATGGTAGAACATGCATCAGAAGTTTCTCATATAAAAAATACACAATGCCTGTCGTACCCGCAGCGTTAAGTTTCCGGTTTTTCAACTTTCTTTTTTTAAGGTTTTGTGTAAGCCTTATTAAAATCGGTTCACTGTCTGTCTTTTTAAGGTTTTGTGTAAAATAAAACCTTATTAAAATCGGTTTATTGTCTATGTGTCTGTCTATCACACACACTTTTCTCGGAGACGGTTATATTGATTGACACCAAATTTTTTCGGCTAGTACTTTCCGAAGCCGGTCTTACATTTGATATTTGCTGGGAAGGTGGGGAGTGCGGGGGTTGAAAGTGATCATTTATTTAAGGGACCCATTCTCAGTATTTAATAATAATAATAATAATAATCGTTGGCGCAACAATCCATATTGGATCAGGGCCTTGAAGTGTGTTAGAGCACTTCATTCAAGACCGTAACGGTACACTAGGAGGCAATGTGGTCAGCATTGCGTTCGCCCGAGATTATTACCCTGATTTGACTCAGGTACTCATTCACAGCTGAGTCGACTGGTATCCGACGGCAAATCACGATGCAAATTCCACTGCCACCAGTGAGATTTGAACCACGACCTTCCGTATGACAGCCTAGTGCTCTAACCACTGAGCTATCCGGACACATTCTCAGTATTTACCCAACCGAAAATCTGATAAAAGGAGTTCATCCTAGTACCACGAATGTAACCGTGGCATAGAGTAGGATCGTACCAAGTTTGGTGGAAATCGTACTATTACTAACAAAGCTGAGATGAAAACTGACGTTTTTTTTTCAAATTCAAGACTACGAATGTCAATATCACCCGAAAGTGGTTACTCTCACATAATATATGCATATATTACGTGCTACGTACTAATGCGGCAAATGGATACTCAAATGTGACATACCTGAAGCATCCAGCTTCCGGCTTCCCGAATGGGTTTTGATTTTGTTTATAAAATAAAACCATATTAAAATCAGTTTAATGTCTGTCTGTTCTATGCATTTTTCTCAGAAATGGCTATGCTGAAATTCAGTGAGAAAGTGGGAACTGTGAATGCGCATTCATACAGTAAACTACATCCCTCTATGTTGAATTTCAAGAAGGGTCCCTGTACACACAATAGGAGAGTGTAAAATTCTTGTTTCCCGAATATAGTCATGTTGAGTATCAAATGAAAGGTCTCGATTAGTACCTTTCGAAGCCAACGTTAGTTTTGACATTTTAGAAAGGCGGGGAGTACAGGAGGTTGAAAGTAATAATTTCTTTAGCGAATTCATTGTCAGAAACTACCCTAAATAATAATCTACTCCCTAAAGGTTATCTAGTTGCTAGAGGGTTAAGTAGAGTAGTCACTCAGTAGAAGAAACTGTTTACTCACAGCTCTCACTTTATCAAGCAGGTCAGATCAGTAAATAAGCAAATTAAATATTTTAACACGGCTGGTAATCCCCCTCCCCCCAAAAAAATATTGCGGCAATATAGAGTATAGCATGAAACATAATATCTCCAAGTTTAGTCAAAATTGTACAGTCACTGACAAACCTACAGTAGCTCAAAACTGTCTTGCCTGTGTAAATTTAAAATAAAATAAAATTTGTGCATGAAGTAAATCGGAAATATGTGCACGATCAATTTATATACATGCATGTATAAGTATAATATTCGGTAATATGCAATGTTTGTTTGTTTAGGGTGAGCATAATATTTACGTTTATAATATGTACGTACATCTTGTAGTTTGGAAAAAAAATATGAAAGAATATTACATCACGGGGCGGAGTTAGCTCACTTTAGCTAGATCTCCTATTTTCTGGCAGCAATGTTCGCAATCGCATCTTTCTCACTTCTTCCGCCTTTCGCAGTTTACCCTTTACCAGTCCTCCTGCAATGCTAGCACTCGCTTCACAACATTTTCCGGTATCAGTGCTTCACCTAAAATTGCTTCTAGTTTTCTTCTTTCAGAGAGCGGTAGAAAACTGGCTTGGGGTCAACGGGGACTTCCTCGTAGTTTCGACAATTGGACGAATTTCCCAATTTGAACTAACAGATTTACTAACGATATCCTCCATGCCTCGTGAGAAACTGGGTAAGATTATAATTAATCTCCCCATTCTTCAAGGTATATGCAGATTTCTCCCTTTCGGCGTTCTTCGTCTGTGACAAAGGAGAGACTGACTTCAGATTATATATGCTCGTCATTTCATCTGCCAAGATGGTAATTGGTATCATTCCCGAGATGACGAATGCTGCCTCATCTGAAGTGGTTATGAAGGCAGAACATGTCCTGAGGGTTGTCCTCCTCTACTCATTTTATGGGCATTGGAATGATATGTGAAATGCCTTTTCCCAAATAGGGGTAGCATGAAGCAAGATCGAGCTCACTACCCTGACAATAAGTAGCTTATAAGTATACCAGCCATGGATCCCTTGTCATACTGTCATGTCATGTTTAAAATTTAATCTCGTATCCACCATCACTCCCAAGAATTTGATGGTCGGATTGGGAGTGATGATATGATTGCCGTTTTTTCCTACGCAAGTGCCAGTCAAGCGCCCTCTAGCTATAGCCCCCTTTAGTCCGCAATGTTATCATAAAATTGCAATTATCAAGGCCATAAATTTAAAACAGAAGAATTACCAACTCTTGCCCGCGTTCGAGAGAAGAATCCTCCGAAGAATTTTTGGCCCCTACATGAGGATGGACGATTCCGTAGCCTACATAACGACGAAATCTATGAGCGATACCATGAACGTCAGGTTGTGGATAAAATCCGGCTCAATAGGTTACGGTGAGCGGGTCACTTAATCCGTATGGATGAGGATGATCCAGCCCGGAAAGTCTATAAGCGCAATATCTATGGTAGAAAAAGAAGACCAGACAGGCCTGAGATGGAGCGATAGCGTAGGTCAGGACGCCAGGCAACTTTTAATGATATCGAATTGGTGGACCTCGGCGCAAAACCGGGATCTCTGGAATTCCTTATTAAGGGAGGCCTTGACCGGATACCGGTTGTTGCAACGTTAATGATGGTGATAATATAAAGCATGATCCTACCAATTTCGGAGGAAATCGCACCATTACTAACAAAGTTATAATACGGCAAACCTGCGGGTGTGTGCCAGTTTATTGCTATCTAACAGTTTGAATGTCAATATCACGCTAAAGCGATATGCTAAATGCATATATATTACGAGCTGGCTATAAATGGAACAAATGTCCACTAAAATATTTTTATATAAAAAATACATAAAGTCCTTCATATGAAGTGTCCAGCATTTGGTTTGTAATTTATTTTAAATATAAGACAATCATAATTGGAAAAACAGCAATATTCAAGGATGCTATGACGAAGGGGTTGACAAGTGTTGAAGCGTGTGTTGAGTTAAAATCTGTGAAGAAACACCAGATTTTATCTCTGAATGCATTGCTGAGGATAACAAAACATTAGTAACTAAATTGGAGCCTTACGCAAAAGTTACACCTAGGGTTTTGAAGGAATTTAGGGAGGATGAATATATTTACCTTACATAGTTTGCGTACTGTCATAACGGCAAAGCCAGGTTTTTATGATACAAATAACGTAATGTTGTGAGGTCTGATCAAATAAGTTCATTTCGTTCTTTGCTTGCTAAATCCCCTGCATGTTGGTTAAACATTTTGGATAATATATCCGTGACGCCATTATTTTACATTAGTAGTATTTAAATGTAGAATTTTTAGTAAATTAGGATGACTACCACCTGAGGAAATCGCTACCGATGTGATATTGTTGTTATGTTTTCAAAATACAAATTTCAGCAATCCCTTTCATTATTGTTTCTTATTGATCATTTTCTAAGTTAACAATATTTTCATTCATACGACGAAACTGGAAGGCCATGAACGAATTTAGTTTAACGTGGCGTGTTTTTGTAAATACATACGTTAAACACTTATTTGGTTAAGTAATAAATGAAATTACGTTTATTTAAAGTGCTCTCCCTCCACTGAAGAAAGTGTGTCCGTCTGCCAATGTTGTTATTCTTCAAAGATGGATAATCTCCATTAAGTATTGCGTCTGATCTACGGTTTCGACTAGTTAAAGTTCAAACTTAAATGACTCCCGATTGCTCACTCAGAAGTTGACAATAATGACTTGTCGGTGTGCCCAAAAAATCAGCCGGTTCATCAAGAAAACAAGTCGGAATACCGGAAGCTCACGCTTCGGATATAAAGGTTTTGTGTTCATCTTATCTAAGAAATTTCAACGCACATTTTTCTACCCGTATGCAGCTACAAAACTACGAGACATACGTACATATTACAGCCGTAGATGTTACGCTCACCCTAAACAAACAAATTGCCTATTTCGGAATACTGTACACATATAGGCACGTATATAAATTGATCGTTCCCATATTTCCGATTTACTTCTTATATCTATCTGAATTAGGCTCTACCCGCAAATTTCATTAGCACGCATATACTATATACCTACATACACACATGTCTCGTTGGAATAATTGATATCCATACACAAATGATTAAAAAACTAAAACAAAATAATTCTTTTCCACCCAATTCATACGAACTTACTTCGTTGTGGTATTGACAAATTGATATGTGATGATGACGTCATCCAGGTTGTAGAGTGCACGAAATTCACAAAAAATTGTAAAGTTTCACCTCCTATAACTTTGTTAATAATAATTGGATTTTCTTCAAACTTGACCAAATTGTGCATTATGTTTTTCATTATACGCATGCCAAAGTTTGTACTTCTGGGATGAACATGAGGGGAGTGCCGGGTAAATTTCTAAAATGTGGATATATACTATTATTAACTTTATTTGTGCAGATATCGGAACCGGATATATTTTGAGGCCTAGATTTCGTAGAGATGCACCACTGAGATTTTTTTCAGATTTTTCGGTTGGATAGGTTCTGAGAACGAGACCTGTTACACTTTTTGGGGGTCATATTTTGAGCCCTCACTCCCCTATGTTTTACCCAATATCAAATATGGAACCAGTTTCGAAAAGTACTAATTGAGTCCTTTCATTTGATACCCCACATGGGCACATTTTATGAAAAAAAATGTTGCACCCTCCTTTCACATGTATGGGGGCCCCCCCTTAAACTTAACACAAAATGGCGTCAGTTGCTGCATGTAAAGGGAACGGCAGATCACATACTCCTACCAATTTTCATGACAATCGGTTCAGCCGTTTCCGAATAAATCGGCTGTGACAGACAGACAGACAGACAGACAGACAGACGGACAGACAGACGGACAGACAGACAGACAGACAGAAGTACGTAAGCGCCCAATGTGAAAACCAAGGAGGAGCTATGTTAGAGTCCGGAAGAATCATCGTTTGCCCTACTCGGAGGTAAAATAGTAGAGTTGTCTGAATTTATTAAGGACAAACACAACGTGCACCAGGCCATCAAAAACATGGTGCGTACCATTCGGGTACTATACAATGGTGCCAAGGAAGAAAAAAACGCCTCGAAGAAATCAAGCGTCACCCAGGCAACACAAGTGACACCCCCTCAACATCCAAAGGGCGGTAAACTTGAAAAAAGGAATAGAGAGTGCGCGAACGATTCTTTCGGATGCTCACAGGACGCGAAAAGGCAAAAAGGCCTCTCACCGGCAAAAGGCAAGGGAAACAAAGTTACCAACATCGTGGAAACTGCGGCGCCGGCTCCAATTGACCCAAGGGAGGCAAAGCCTCAAAAAGGGACCAAGGAAGCATGGACCAAGGTTGGTGGAAGGAAAAACACGACGCAGAAAAGAAGATTACGGCCCGAATTAATCATCATCTCCAAAAAAGGGGATATGACTTACGCCGATATCCTTAGGAAGGTCAAATCCGATCCTGAGCTGATGGACCTTGGAGAAAACGTCAGCCGAATCAGACGCTCCCAGAAAGGAGACTTGATGCTGGAGCTGAAGAAGTCTCCGGGCAAAACGGTAGAAAATTTCCTCGGCAAGGTGGAGAAGTCCTTAGGAGAAGAAGCTCAAGTACGGGCCAGAAAGCAGGAGCTTGTCATCGAATGCAAGGACATTGACGAAATCACGACCAAGGAGGATATCCGTGACGCCCTAGAAAAGCAGTTCGGACCACTTGGCTTGCAAGATTCCGCAATCAGGGGACTGAGGAAGGCATACGGAGGCACGCAAACGGCAACTATAAGCTTACCAACTGAAGCAGCGTTCAAACTGCTGGCGGCTGGGAAAGTAAAAATAGGTTGGGTCGTTTGCCGACTCAGGGAGCAGGTATCCCTTAAGCGCTGCTTTAGATGCCTGGAATTCGGCCACATAGCGGCGAAATGCACCGGTGACTGTGACAGGTCAAAATGTTGCAGAAAATGTGGGGGAGAAGGCCATATGTTCAGGGAATGCAAGGCTGAGCCTGAATGCATGCTCTGCAAGGAAAAAAAGGGCGTCGACTGTCGGCACGTTGCAGGCAGCAGCAGATGCCCAGTGTTTAGGCGAGCCTTGAATGCAGTAAAAAAATGAGGTTGATACAAATCAACCTCAACCACTGCGAGGCAGCGCAAGACCTTCTCTCGCAGACCATCTATGAGAAGGGAATCGAAGCTGCCATAATCAGCGAGCCCTATCGCAACAATAAGAGCGGTGCCTGGACTGCAGATGAAACTGGCAAAGCGGCAATATGGGCGTGTGGAAATCAGGCCATTCAAGAAGTGATGGAGTTTCCAGAAGTTGGATTCGTCAGGGCAAAAATAGCTGGTATCTATATTTATAGTTGCTATGCTCCACCAAGCGCGACGATAACAGAATTCGAAGGAATGCTAGGTATGCTAGTCTCGGATGCAAGAAGTCGAAACCCCAAGATCATAGCTGGTGATTTCAACGCGTGGGCCGTGGATTGGGGCAGTCGCACTACGAACACCAGGGGCCGTATCCTGCTCGAGGCTTTCGCGGAGCTAGATTTGGTGCTTGCCAACACGGGAAACGTTTCCACTTTTCGTGGGACAGGGTCGGGCTCAATAGTCGATCTGACATATGTGAGTACCACATTGGCGAGGAGAATGACATGGTTTGTTAGTGAGCATTATACTCACAGCGACCACCAGGTGATTTTCCTCCAGATCGAATATGGGCCATGCGTCGATACGTGTTCCCGTGAGGCTGGAAACCGGGGCTGGTCCGTGAAGGGGCTTGAGGAGGATGCATTCATAGAGATGCTATTGGGAGGCCAAAGTCCCGGTGGTGCGGCTACGGAAAAGGTAGAGCAAATGATGGGACGCATAACAAGAGCATGCGACGCTGCTATGCCGAGGCGACGAGTTCTCGCAAAAAGGCGCTCAAACTATTGGTGGAATGAAGAGATCGCGGTGCTACGGAATGCATGTTTTCGTTCTGCCAACGATCTAGAGCAAGACCAGACTTCGACGAGAAACGGCTAGCATATGTGAACCTTCGAGGTAGGCTTAAGCAGGCTATACGGACCAGCAAGCGAGAATGCTTCAAGGAGCTTTGCACAGAGGCAGACCAAAGCCCCTGGGGAACAGCGTACAGGATAGTTATGAAGAAGATGAGAGGGCGAACACCACAATTGACCTGTCCGCATCTTCTGCTCGATATCGTGACGGCGCTCTTCCCCCCGGATAAAGGGGAGCGCAAACAACACAAGCGAGCACTCGACGTCTACACCATACCTGCGGTAACTGAGGAGGAACTTATGCAAATTTGCCGGAGAATTGGTGATAACAAAGCACCCGGTCTGGATGCTGTTCCCAATAGAGCCCTTAAACTCGCTGTTAAGACCAGACCCGACTGGTTTATCAGCGTGTTTGAGACATGCATGATAGAAGGAATTTTCCCCGATCGGTGGAAGAGGCAAAAACTAGTTTTGCTCCCGAAGCCGAATAAACACCCAGGACACCCTTCATCATACCGACCGATTTGCCTTATCGACACGGCAGGAAAGATGCTCGAAAGGGTCATCTACAACAGACTGCTTCCTATCATCGAATACAAGGATGGGCTATCGGAGCGACAATTTGGATTTCGTCAAGCCCACTCAACCATCGACGCCGTAGACGTTGTTTTGAAGCTGGCTCGAGACGCGATGTCGTCTAAAAAATGCTGTGCCGTAGTGACGTTGGACATCCAAAATGCGTTCAATTCCGCAAGCTGGGAGTGGATAAAAAGTTCACTGGCTAACACGGGTGTCCCTAGTTACTTGACTAAGCTCCTTTCGGAGAGGACACTTTGGTACGACACGGATGAGGGATCCAAGCAGTGCACTGTCACCGCAGGAGTACCACAGGGCTCAGTGTTGGGTCCTCTCCTGTGGAACGTCATGTACAATGGGGTCCTCTCCTGTGGAACGTCATGTACAATGGGGTCCTTGTCCTTCCCGTGCCAAAGGAGGCCACGATAATCGGTTTCGCAGATGATCTAGCTGTGGTTGTCGTCGCGAAAGAATCTGAAGAAGTCGAAATGTACGCTAACGAAACCATTAGCGCCATAAAAGCATGGCTGGAGATGGTTCAGCTTGACCTTGCGGAACAAAAGACGGAGGCGGTCTTGATTACCAATCGTAGGAAGAGAAATACGATTAATATTCGCGTTGGTGGTCACGTCATCACTTCGAAGCCGGTTATCAAATACCTGGGGGTGATGATTGACGCTAAGATCAATTTCAGGGGACATCTGGACTATGCCTGTGAGAAAGCGGCAAATACCAGCGTATCATTAGCGCGGATGATGCCTAACATTGGAGGTCCAAGGTATAGTCGCAGATTACTTGTGGCCGGAGTGGTTCGCTCCACACTATTATACGCGGCACCAGTTTGGGAGGAAGCATTAGTGTGTGAGAGTAATCGTAGGAGAGGAAATATGACTTACCGCTTAGTGGCGCTAAGGGTGTGCAGCGCCTTCAGAACAATATCAGGCGAGGCAGCGTGTGTTATTGCGGGAATGATCCCGATAGACATTCTGGCAAGTGAAAATGAATCCTCTTGAAAAGGATGCAGAACGCCGAAAGGCGGCAAGGCGAGAGTCGCTGGAAAAGTGGCAGAAACGGTGGGATGACTCGCAGAGGGGTCGCTGGACCCACACTTTGATTCCCCGTATTGAAGAGTGGATCCAGCGACGACACGGTGAGATTAACTACCATCTGACGCAATTCCTGTCAGGACATGGCGGTTACAGGAAGTACCTGCACCAATTCAGGCTGGATGATTCTCCCTTGTGTCCTGAATGTGGTTGCACACCTGAGGACCCGGAGCATGTTATGTTCCACTGTCCACGATTTCTCTCAGAAAGGAGGAGTCTGGAAGACTCCCTGAAAACCACTCTAAGCCCGCAGAACATCGTCGGGGAAATGTTGAAATCGGAGGAAAACTGGTGTGCGGTGAACACCGCCATCAAACAAATACAAGAGGAACTGGCAAGAGCGGAGCGCGCAAGGAGGACGCGAAGAACGGAAGGCGTGGTCGCGTAAAGCACAGTCCACCCCGCGAAGTAATGCTTTGCGGCGGTCCCGCGGGGAAGGAAAAAGGAGAAAGTGGGGGTGGTTTTAGTGGGTGAGAATCCCACACGCTGCTGCAACCTGGCGCGGCAGTGTCTTTCTAAGATTTCCACCTCCATCCATAAAAAAAAAAAAAGACAGACAGACAGACAGACAGACAGACGGACAGACAGACATCGAATCGATTCTAATAAGGTTTTGTTTCACACAAAACCTTAAAAAGATGTGTAGAAAATCATCATTCAATTACCAAAATCCAGGACAATGTATACCGATACACCAGTTCTATTTTATTCTTTGGTTTACCGATTTGAGTATGGTCCTAAAATAAACCAAACCAAGATAATTAGAGCAAAATCATAAAGTCTTTAGAAAAAAATATATGCCATATAGGAAATTGTTTAATTGTAATTTCAACAAAATTCAGCCTAATTACAACAAAATCATATTCACAATAATGTTAACGTCACACTTAAATTACAAATAAAATTCTCTTTATTAGTAATGATGGAACCACTCTTGTGATTCATAAGGAATTCGACTCGGCCAGGTAAATATCATACATCTTCAAAAATCTTCTTTCTCTCCATCCTGTATGGAAATTACCTGTAATGAGTAAATTCGGGCCACAACTTTTAAAGAAGTAAATACTTTGTATAAATTAAGTCTGAATGATTATTTATGGACTAACAATACTAGCAGGAGATGTGTCCCAGAATTTAATTAGTGGCTACACCATTTATTAAGAATTTGAAAAAGTCTTCAACGGGAATTGCAATTTGAACTCCAAAGTTCATTCCCTTCATGTAAACTAAGCAAGTCATTAGAGAGTTGCACTTTCAATGATTCACTAGATTAATAATGTCGCAATGCACAATCAGCCCAAGAATGGGAACCAAAATATTATTTAAAAAACCAGAAACAAATTTTGTTTATAGAATTTAATAAGTAGTAATATCATAAAACTATTATAGAATAAATAATTCGGTACAAATAAATTTTGTGTAATTTGTCGATTATAACAATTATTGTGGGGGGCCTCCTCTAACTGTGGCAAGAACATTAGCCCCTTGTTGAGCGATTGCGATTCCTTGAATACCAGCATCACGAACTCGTTGACCCAGTTTTTCCTAAAATGAAAGGGGTTCTCTTAGTCATTGAGCTCTATTTTCATGGAAAATTCACAACTTACCACCGGCTTAAAGATTTTCTTCCATAAACTCCTTGATTCACCTTGTCCGGCGAAGGCAACAAGAAGAATAGTGAATACGACAAAAAGCTTTGTGAAGTTCATTTTGGTTGGATTTGATAGTTATTATGTTAGATTGGAGATCAAAATGAGATGAGATCCTCTGAGGTTTCAAGCTGTACTGATGTTGGAGCTACTCGTCAACAAGGTTTTATAGAAAGAAAACAAATTTTTGATCAAATTGATAGTGACGTAGAGAATGAAAATCCCCCATTTATGGTGGGTCTTTGGAACTCAATTTTGAGTGACTGGTCCATGAGCTTTTTCATGCCGAGGGCTCGTCTTATTAACTTTGGGAATCTCCTGCATTGTTTGAAAATAGTGACGAAAACAATGCAGCAAAGGTGAAGTTTTAAGTTCGGTGAGTTTTTGCTTATTACCACTTTGACTCAGCTGAGCAGAGCTGGTTCCTAGTTCGTGTTAACTAGATTGGTCATTCGATGAATTGCTGGGCGTTTTTGTTGAGTAAGTAGCTGAAACTACTTTAGTTCAGTCTTTGCTTATCGAAAGTTTCAAATATATTTGTAAAGTTCTGATTAGAGAGTACAAATAGGTGAGTCTTTTGTACCACTTTCATTTAAAGAAGTTGCAGGGGGAAGTTTTAATCAAAACTTCGCACTCCTGTGCGAAAACGTCTCCTTTTATTCACATTGCTACCGTGTCTTTTGAACCCATGCCACTAATATATGTAATACTTCTATTGGAAAAGAATCTTGACTTTTTGTTGCTCAAAATGTTCGATATATAATACAGATATACATATGAGGGTAGATCGCCGGTTGTCGAAAAGTGTAGATGTAGTCATAAGTAAGGTGGAGCAATTCATATCATGTTGTTCGCTAGATACCAAAACAGCATAGCATGACTCCACAGAAAAATTTAGACAGATATATGGAGCCAAGTTATGGGTGCAATTGTATACTATTTTTAGTTGGTCATCCGCTTTAGGGTGGCGCTGTTGCCCAGTGACATAATTTAAGCTTGCAGTAACTATCTTAATATTAGTAACATCTACACACTCTTCCTTATTGTGTTGTTTATTTGTCCCTTTGCTATATTGTTGAGTAATGTTTTTAACGTGAGATCGTGACACTGGACGAAGATAAATGTCGAAGATACGATTGCAGGCGTCGAGGGAGCTGTTAGGTTTCTGGAAAAGGATGATCGAGAGAAGGCAAGGTCCCTCGTAAAAATATTATTCAACAATACAGCAAAGAGAAAAATAAATAACACAATAAGGAAGAGCGGATCATTAAGAAACTAAACCAGAAACTAGTTTTTTACCTCAGAACAGATAAAGGTAACAAACTGGTAATACCCCGAACGACTTACGAAGACCTGGCACTCCAGAAACTAAATAACGGCAACTTCCTCAAACTAAAACAAATCCGCTACCAGAGTCGATCAAAAGAGTGGAGAAAATACTAAGTGAATGTGTTGACCTTGCCAAAAACATAGCAGAGTATTATGCATGCCTAATCCCTCTTTGCCTAGGTTCAGAATGCAACCGAAGGTAACGAAACACGGGAACTTATCGCGGACACTAATTCCTCTATCTACAATTTTGCGAAATGGTTATTACAAGAAGTCAACGCTATCGGTGACTATCGCAGCAAATATGCCGTAAAAACAGCCTCCAGGTGGTCGAGAAGCTGAAGGGTGCTAAAATTAGGCAACATCAAATCCTAGTTTCGTTTGATGTGGTAGCCCTTTTTCCGAGTGTATCCGTTAAAGAGGCCCTACACAACTTGGAAACGTGGCTCAACAAACACCGCACCTTAACCAAGGAAAAGAGGGAGAATCGCCAATATACAACGCTAGCGTCAATATGTATGAGTGAAAACTATTTCACCTTCCGGAATGAATACTACAAAACCATCGCAGGCACGGCAATGGGTAACCCACTTTCCCCTCTACTAAGCGAAATGTTCATGGTAGGTCTATAGGAAGCAATGGAACAGCGTGGAATAATGTCCCCTTTTTGGGTTAGATATGTTGATGATGTACAAGCCATCGTGGGCATTCACCATGGAGATGGAGATCAACAAATGGGAGAAATACGATTCCTGGACAACAAAATAATTAGAAACGGGGAGGATTTGGAGTTCGATATATTCAGGACGTCCACAACCATCCAACGAATCATTCCTAGCAGCTTCGATTCATACCAGCATAAATTCGCTATCTTCCACAGCATGGTACCTAGAATGCTAAACATCCCTCTAACCAGATTGAGATATATCAAAGAACTGGCTTATATAAAAGACACCGAGAAAAAGAACGGGTACAGCACCGAGATTATAGACACTATAATAAGGAAGAAACAGACTGTCAATATCACGAAACAATTGACGTCGTTGCTAGGCATCAATGACAAGACAACAATGAGATCGAGCATTACATGCACCTCGTTATAGCCCAGGGTCAGTAATGCGCTTAAAGAATTTAAAATAGAGGCTTTCTCAATAAGCAGACATGCGCAACTTAAAACTCGACTTAGGAACTTAAAGGACACGAAATCCAAGGAGGAAGGAAGCGGGATCTATAGATCACACGGTTGGTAAAAATACGATTCGAGGAACACACCAAAGAAGCGGAACTAGCGGCAAAAAACTTACTACAGCACCTCAAGTCTGCAGTCGCAAAACGCATAGGAGATGCCGGTCATAACATTTCCTGGGACAACGTGGACATTATACAAAAAATACATAAAGTCCACAAGCTGGATGCCGCAGAAAGCTTGGAAATATTTAAACAGAGTAACGCCAGGTTGTTGAGCACCGATATGGGCAACTGTTTATCTAGCTTATTAAGGTGGTATTACAATTTCAGAAAAATTATTTAAATACTAGTTATCACGTTAATTAGTTTAATAGGTTAGGGTATATAAGGGTATAGAGTTAAGTGAAATAAATAATTACAAAACCAGCACTGAAGAAGGACATATGTTGCGCCCGAAACACGTGTTTGCTATCCTTAAATAAAATCTATAGTTAAACTGGAAACTGTTCCTTTTAATAGTGTCTATAAAGCTCGGTACATAATAAAAACAAAACCTTTTAATCTTAAACGATCAGTTCAGTTTGAAATATATATTATTATATTTTATGAAATATATATTTGGTAAAATATATTCACCATTGGTGAGATTCCTCTCGATCAAATTGTGTGTTTACTCCGTTGCGCGGTCAGCTGCTTTATTGATGGTTCAGAATAAGCATTCTCTTGATTCTAGGCTAAGGTCAATTGGCGAATCAAATAAAACTGATGATGATTAGTTTGCATTGATGAAATCATTGATACAAGGACGAAATACCTGCACAAAGTCCCACGACATACATGCGCGATCATTTTTTGCTAGCATACAAATTCAAGCCCGGAGACGAATGTGATCTTGGCTTCTATGATGCTGTGCTCGGAGTGGACTCGGGACGCCTATTAAATCGTATGAATAGTCAATGTTTGGAATTATTTTGTGACACGGTAAGTGCTGGGCCCGCTAGCTGCTGGATCGCATGAATACTTTGGTCCGCGCTGTGCTTGACACGCTCCGTGTTAGATCGTATGAATAGAGCTTCAAGCGGTTTCCGTCTAATTATTGAGGTTACAGTTCTATTGGAAGTGACCAGTTTTCGGATAAGTTTTTATTTAGAAAATTCATTGCTTGCTAGGATGTGTACGTGCTGAACATAGTTTATTAGAGGCAATTTGAAGCTATCGACGTGACTTTGGCATAATATACGAGGAAAACATTTGCATTGTTTGGTGAATGAAGCTCGAGACTTTAACTTTATTCACCAAACAATTGGATTTCCAAACTGCCCGCAATGTCAATATAAGCTTGAGAAGGATGATCTTTTAAGCTACCATCAAATCCTCCACATCACAAGACACAGGACATTTTGAACCTCATGTGGACTCCAAGCATTTTGTGATTCATAGTCTGGACGCCCTTTACATGTGTCCTGTTTTTTGCGAATTTTTAAGTATCGGCTCAGTCACCAAAGCCATACTCTGAATGTTTGTCTGCGCTTTTTCGGGAAATGATTGTGTTCATTTCCACGAAATTGGGTGGAATTGGGTGTATCTGAATGCAGTGAGTAACAACATTCATCATCTCTATACAAGCAAAAGCAAACAAACGCTTAATTACAGTAATAGCGAGGGTAATGCACTATATTTAGTGAAAAGAAGTCCATTGAAATCAGGTACCATATTGGTGTAAAAATTAGTGAAGAAAATTATAAGAAAGAGAATAACGAAAGCATACATCCTAATCGGGCGTATTAGAAGAAGTGTCTACCAAAGTACGACAATGAGACGAAGAGTAGAAGCTGAAATATAAATAACCAAAACCGATTTTGTTCATAAAATTCAATAAATAGTATATTTTTTTCAAATTAGAATAAATAGTTTTGTACATTATGTTTTTTTTAATTAATCTATCACAGCAGTTATTGTGGTGGGCCACCTCTAACTGTGGCTAGAACATTGGCCCCTTGTTGAGCGATTGCGATTCCTTGAATACCAGCATCACGAACTCGTTGACCCAGTTTTTCCTAGAATGAAAGGGTTTCTTTTAGTCATTGAACTCTATTTTCATGGAAAATTCGCAACTTACCACCGGCTTAAAGATTTTCTTCCACAAACTCCTTGATTCACTTTGTCCGGCGAAGGCAACAAGAAGAATAGTGAATACGACAAAAAGCTTTGTGAAGTTCATTTTGGTTGGATTTGATAGTTATTAGATTGAAGGTTGAACTGAGTTGAGATACTTTGAGATTTCAAGCTGAACTGATGCTGGATGCTAGCCGTCAATAAGCTTTTATAGAGAAAATTATAACGAGTATAATGATGGTGAGTTAAAAGATAAAAATCCCCGACTTTCTGTGTCTGCAGAACTCTATTTTGAGTCAGTGTATGGCGGTTTTTATCTCGTTGGGGGTCTTAATCGAATTTTGGGAACCTCCTGCATTGTTTATAAACAATCATTAGTATTAACCAGTTGGTAAAAAGTGGGAAAGTTTAACATTGGATGGTTTTCTATGATTTGGAGATGTGCGTTAATCTGAAGTTAATTTTTTGAATGTAAGCATCAAAGCAAAATGTTGTTTAAAGTTTTTTAGAGTATTTGACGGATTCATTGTAGTTAATAAGGATTTCTATTTATATTCTCGCTAATTAGTTGTACTCTCTTAAAGTGAGTTATAGCTGTACACATTGAATTTTTTCTTGGTTGTAAATAAACTTTGATTTTTGTACCATCTGAAGGCACACATTTGTAATGAATTTTAGGTTGAACTGAATTTTCATATAGAATCTGTCGCCCTGGTATCTAGGAGGTGTCTGATTTAGAACTGATTGTAAAGCCAGGATTTTAGGGAAGAAACCCCGGGCTCAGGTTGAAAATTATGTGGATATGCTCGAAATTGCAAAATTAATGTAATTAGTTTGGTTATTATGCTTATTGTCATCCGAACAAGACAAGAGAAATGAAATTTCTCAGTACATATATAGGAAAATTATGTACGCACCTAGCTTATGAGAAACATATTAAGCTAGCTAATGTTCTGACAAAATGTAATCGAATGTTGATTCCTTTCATACTGATTTTTATAAATTTATCCTGCTGAGCACATCTTTATGAATTTGACTGTATATGAGACTCCATATTACCTTGAATTCCCCAAGTTCATAATGCAAGCCACCGTCAGACTTGTGAACATTGTACATTTTAGATTCAATTTACGGTAAAGGTTGAACTCTTAGCATCATCTCTAGGAGGGTTGAGCAGTTTATGAAACGGTAGGAGGAGGTCCCTACTTTTCAGGCCTGATAGAAACTCGCGCTGGTCACCCACCTTAAAAAATGATGGCCCCTTAAAGTGAGGTTTTCCGATATTATCGAAGTTCGGTGAAGTTCGAGGATGAGAATGAAGAGGATATGTAGAAGAAAAAGGAAGGCTGCTTCTTCCTAATCTTTTTAGAGAATTGTGTGGTGCCCCATCTAAAAGCTATGGCGCCTCAAAATGGAGCTATTTTCATTTTCAAAACGATAGAGTTAAACTGAACTTGAACCTTATCCCCGCAGGTGGATGTTGATATGAAGGACGAAATCGTGGCGATCACTTCCCCTAAAGAAGTTATGGCGCTTCAAATAGAAGGTATTTCAATATCATCATGGTAAAGTTAGTCCCATCCCTGTGGAGATAGGAAAAAGAACAGTACGCATGAGGCAGAAGAAGGTCTCTCCTTCCTAATACTGGAAGTATTATATTGGTCACCCCTCGTGGAAAGATAATGGCTATTTTCGTTTTATGCATAAGCTTACTGGTAGGACAGCCCACTCTATAAGCCACTTTGCATATCGTGACGATGATGGCCGTAATTTTATACATGATTCGATGGGTTTTCTAGGGGCTGTAGAAAAGCAGGACCCTTTTTTCTGCCTGAATAGACTGGTTGTCTTCTTTCCCATTTGACAAACGACGGAGAGGGGATGACCGGTGAGATTTTTCAATGCGGTTTGAGAGAGAAGACCCTTCACTTCTCTATTCACACTCTTATTTACCCCTGTGAGGATAGGGCTTACAATTAAACCTCGCTGTTTTGACATGAAAGTAGCCCCAGCGTTTTGGCTTTTTAAGGGGAGTGACTACCACAATTCTTTAACGGGTTTAAAAAGGGGGACCTTTATCTTTCTTTTATATATCCTTTCCATCTTTTCCTCTCACGAGGTAACTTTCTCTAACTTTACCGCGGTAATATCAAAAGAAACCCACTTCGAGACGTTACAACTTTTTAAATGGGGTTGGTTGCCCTGAATTTACTACCCTTCATAAACTTTCGACCCTTCAGAGGAAGGGGCCTTTACCTTTGCCCAATTTACTTTACCAGGTGAAAGCAGATATTATTTCCTGTGGGTATCATTCACATTATACACCAGATATTGATAGATTGATAGATTTTCAAGAAGTTCTCATTGGCACCCAACTTCTCGCCAAGGCAACCTCCTAAAAATTAGTTAAGAAGCACTAAACATTTTAAAACTTAATCAGGATGGACCCTTAAAAATAACCGAAGTCGATATAAAATATAGCTGGCGAAACAGCAAAATAAGAAAACAAAAAATATACTATTTGGCAAGTCGCATAGGACTGAAAAGCTAGCTTACCCGAAGAAGAAATCTGACAGCTGGCAATGGAAGGGTTTGTGAATTTTTTATATATGCATTTTTGATTGCATTTTTTCATTAAGCTATTCAGCAGCTAGCGTGTCCAGCACCGTATGTGTCGAACACAAACGAATTTTTCCATACATTTAGTATGAGATGGATCCGCACAGGACAGGTCAGAATTCTTGTAAAGAATATTTTTCCCTGGACTGGAAGCTGTCCCAGTATGGAAATTGAAACGCTATTCCAGTGGAAGCGAAGAAGCATAGACAGAGTTTTTTAGGAATTATTCTGTTGAAATGTACCTCTAAAGAATTCAAGCATAATTCTCGCAAATTTAAAGGGATGTGTAGAGTGCAATGGGAACTCCTATTTGGTCTGTAATTTCAAAAAGATAGAAGTGTTGTGATAAATTCTTTTCTCTTTCAAAAATGGGTAGTTGCATTTATCGATACCAATTTTACATAGATTTATTTTTAATTAGTTAGTTTTGATGACATTATTGATGCAAGAATAAAATAGTTGCATAAAGTCTCATTGGGATGCGCGGAACGGCGAACATGCCCAATTACTTTTTTCCACCCATTCTCCCACTCGAGAGGCGAGTGTTCTTGGTTCCTACCATGCCATGTTTGATACTCTCCGTGCTAGATCTGGAACGTCTACTGCTGGATCGTATGAATACTCTTTGTATGGAACAATGCTTTGCTCGGCAGTGCTGGACATCGTTAATCGATTTTAATAATGTTTTGTTATACATAAAACTATAAAAACTGAACTCTCATGTGCTGTGGAAGTCTGAAACTGGTTTACTCATGACATTTACCTCTTATTTGTGGAAACCGAAGTCTGATTAAAATTGGTTCACTATTGTCTGTTTGTTTGAGACCCCATCTGGCGATCTGTCTGGCTGTCTATCTGCTACACGTGCTTTTTTAAGAAACGGATATAGCTATTGACACGAAATTCGGGGGAAAAGTTGGAACTATGAACTCCCATGAATGCTGTGAATGAAGTAAAATAAAAATAGTCATGCGTGTGTGGTGTTGCCCGGGGGCTACAAAGTGGTCCCCTATTTCTTCGGCCCATTCCTAGAAATTATTCGAAATTCCGAATTCGGATTCTTTTTATTCGCTCCTGAAGAAAACATATCCATCGTCTATTACCATTTCATTGAAGATAAAAATAATTTAAAACTTCTTTTAATGTAATTTATTTACATGCTTATTAATAAAATAAATAAAGATTTTAAAATGACAAGAAACATATTCGTACATTCTAAATTTACATAATTTTTAACAGTCTTTATTATAATCAGGTTTTTATGACGACTTAACACCGCCCATCGATCCAGTCCCAAATGGATTTTCGCTTGATGATCAACTTATCCCTGTCCGGGAGCAATTGCTGGACCACCCCGAAGAGTTGCCAAAACATTTGCTCCTTGTTGGGCAATAGCAATACCTTTGATGGTTGCATCCCGAATTCTTTGGCCTGCTCTCTCCTGTAATAATAGAAATCAATTAGATTCCGAAATTAGTTTCATAAATAATTGAAAAAGGTCCTATATCGTTGGGTAAAACTTACCACTGGCTTGAAGAGTTTCTTCCATAAACTGCGTGATTCACTTTGACCGGCGAATGCAACAAGAAGAATTGTGAAGACGATGAGAAGCTTTGAGAAATTCATTTTCTTTGGTAGTTGATTGCGGATTTGCTTGAGAGCTAGTTAAGATGCTTGAAGATGTGATGCTAGACTGATACTTGAGCAATCTCTTTTGCAAGCTTTTATAGAACCATTCAATCTTTCGCGAAGATAACGCAAGCGGAATGGGAAAAGTCCCACAGTTCAGTTTTGGATAATCAGTCGCGATGATTAATTATCTCATAGGTTATCAGTTTTGTGAACTTCGGAATTCCCGGATGAAATTTGGTACTGAGATATTTCTAATTCAGTTTTTCTTAAAACGATTTTTTCATTAAGTTCGCCTTATCATTTTGTTGGTTTTTACTTTTACCTTGAGGAGAATTTACGGATTCTGGTTGATAGTCGGTGTTATAGGAACTATATAGCGGCATCTTCTTAATATTATGTTGCTTGCCTACTTAGTTTCGTGTGCGTAAAATATTCTGGACAATTTCATTAGATATTCCAAATGACAAAGGTGACGGCTACTGTTCAGTGTTTGGAGTCGTATACAAATTGTGGAGGATTGTGATTGGGATTCACTCCTTTATGGCTTATAGAACATCTGGATAGTCTCTTATCACCAAAATTTTAATTTCTTAACTGATGAGAATAACGCGATTAAGAGTTTATGAAGTGTACAATTGAGTGGCTTTATATCGATTATTGATATTACGTGCACATGGTCATTGTTTGACTGGAAGTACATTTAGGCGAACTCGTTTCTGGGGGATAAATAATTGGTCCGATTTTCCTGGTTAATGGTAGATCGGCTGCCCATTGTTGTAAAATCGTATCATGCTTTTGGGTCCTCGATTGAGAAGTAACGGTCTATGTATGGAATGTGCCAAAGATGGTTCAGACCGATAAAAGGATGGCTTCAAATTGGCATTGTAGCACTTCAAGAAATATTATGGTAGCGCTAGGGAAAACCGCAAGTATAAAGTTATTTCGCGTTTTAAGCCGCCAATATTAGAAACCCCAATAATAAAAAAAACCTGCATTTCGTTTTTGCGTTCCACAACTGGTGTTGTTTGTAATTGAGATATCAAGGAACGTAGAGAAAAATTTACCGCAGTGTTATCCGCCCTGTTGCCCTCTGCGGTTCTGAGTGATAGCTGACTATAAAAGACAATGAGCGGCGGTAACGGAGACGAAAATACTGTGTTGAGGAGTATGAAGATATCCCCGATCAATATGGGATTGCACCGATCGTGGAAAAATTGGGATTGTATGGCTATGTAATGGGCGCTAAGGAGAATTCACTTGTCAAAATTGGTTTGAACATCAAAGTCGATGGAAGATGATCTTTTGTCGACGACCCGGATGGCCGAAACAACGATGACTTGATTTGATGGATACTGATTTCTTTGACCGAGGCGAATGGCGTATCCCTTCAAGGCGTGTTGACTCCATATCTGAACGGGCCAAAGCTGAAGAAGAAGAATGAAGAAGCAGGTCCACTGTTGAAGTTTGAACCAATGATCTAAAGATTAGGTTTGTAAAGGATAAAAGAGCAAGTTAAGAATATCACAATATCTCTGTTCGCACCAACAGGAGAAAAATACGTTGCTTGCTTTTGCGGGAATTGCAAAGCTGAAATAGGCTGGGAAAATTTTACTGGGTGAAAAATAGGTAAAAACCCACAACACAATGAAACTAGATACAGTGTTTAGAAATTTTGTCATTGTACACGCGTATAAATCATTGAGATCAATATGAACTTTTTGCTCTGAAGTAGGGGCGTTAACGAGAACAGAAGCCAATATTACTGTATTTTAGCGAAGGATACTATGCAATATTTTTGGACCAACAAAGCGAAGCTCCTCAATCAAGTCATCAGTTCGATTGCTAATGTTGAAATGGATAGCGAACATAAAGATATTGATTGCAGTGGGAAGGTGGATGAATTTGCACGAAAGGGATACGAAATTCAAATGGTGGTCAATGTCGTCAGATGGGACGGTAATTTGAACATTATGCTGGACTACCTTTCTGTTTTTATATTGTAATTGTGGTGCTTTCTTGCCAGTCAGATGGTGTTCTACCTTCCTGAATAACCCGATTAAAGAATTCACTGAGCCACAGTATTGGGTTCCAGCTTTTGGGAAAGTACGTTAATGTAATTTCGAGAAAACTGATAGCTTACATGTGCTGAATATAATAAGAATTGGGCCACAAATACGATTACTTTGTCTAGCGCTTGAGGAAAAGAAATATGGATGTATAAATATGAAAATTGCTGTGATGGGGTGACCTCTTATTTAAAATTAATCAATGATTACTTAATAGCAGTTGATGGGGAATGTCGGTATTATTAGTGCACATTCAGGTATTCTATTTATTTAATAGTATGGAATTCGAATTGATATTAGGTTAAAACGAATATAACTAATAAAATCATTATGAGGCTCCATTCTTGCGCTTCCTTCGTTGGATGAGTATGCGAGGCTAACATGCGATTATAGTAACAATAATATAACGCGGAGGAAGAGAGTGAACAGGAAATTGTGACGGTTAGCCCTCCTTGAAAAGTTATGGCTAAAAAATGGGGTGCTTTTGATATCATAACAGCAGGGTTTAATTTTGAACTTTACCCTCAAGAGTATTGGGAGGGTATGGAGGGTGAAACGGGAGGTTTTTCTCTTTAGCTCGGATAAAAAATAGCGGCGACCACCAAGTTGCGACGCCTTAAAATATTCAATATGGAAAAGTTTGATTTGCCAATATCATCAATGAAGGGGAAGCGGTAAGGCAGCTACTTAAGAGGAAGAGAAAGATGCCCTTCTCCAGTTTCATTGATTATTATAGGCGTCACCCTCCCTAAAAATATACGGAGCTTCAAAAAGGCGAAGGCAATTGCTGCGATTGGACAGACTTGTGAAGCCCCCCATCTCGTGGAGTGATAAGGGCGACACGAAACAAGGTTATTTGTGATCTATGTGAGGTTACAATCATCGTAGAAATGTTGCAAAAGAGGCGTGTTCAATGGTGTGGACATTCCTTTCATTACAAAAAACGAGTACTCCTAAGAATTGTTCGTTCAAATACTTGTAGGAAAACCATTTGTAACTAAAACAAAAAATATTAAAATCGGTCTACTGTCTGTCTGTCCGTCCGTCTGTCTGCCTGTCACACTTTATATCCCAGAAACAGGTACTCCTACTGGTATGAAATTTGGTAGAGAGGTGGGACTTGTGAATCCCCATCCCAACATAGTCCACATTGAGCTTAAGGGGGGGGGGGCCCTCATACGCGTAATAGGACGGTGTAATTTTTTTTTCACTGAGTATAGTCGTGTAGCATATCAAATGATAGGCCTCGGTTAGTAGCCGATATTAGTTTTGACATTGGTTACAAAGGGGAAGAGTGCGGGGGTCCGAAAAGGGTCAGTTACTTCGATGACCCGTTCTCAAAACTACCCAACTCAACTATCTAAAAAAATGTGGTGGTCCATGGACATGGTATCAAGACCCCAAAATACTCTCCATATCGATACCGGTTTAAATAAAGTTAATAATATTATATTACCATATTTGTTATAAGTATATTTTGTAGAAAATGACTGGGAACCTCCCTTAAGATTATCATAGAATCCTTAACTTTTGCAGTGACTTAGGCTTTACTATGGAGCATGATGTCAACTTCGGTGGAAATCGCACACAAAGTTATAATAGATGAAAGTTATTACAGTTGGTCAAATTTATTGCATTCTAAGCAATACACAAAACTTTTCATGCCTGAAGCGTTAAGCTTCCGGTATCCTAACTTGTTTAAGGTTTTATGCAAAACAAAACTTTACTGTCTGTCACTCGCCCTTTTCATAAAAAACGGCACATTAATTTGAACGAAATTTGGTAGACATATGGGAATTATGAAATCCTATACATAGTGTGAGTGGCATGAATTTGTGTGCTACTCATACCTGCAAAAGGGGCTGATTTATTTTTCCTCCAAATATATTCAGGCGTTTATCAAATGAGTTGTACTTTTCAAGCAACTTCAATATTGGCTGCAAAGTTAAGGTGAGATATGTAGTGCTCATTTTTAGAAACTACCTAATCGAAATATCTGAAAAGGATAATGCGTCTATATAATGGGGGCTGGGCTCAAAATACATCCTATTCCAATATTTATCTAAATGAACTTAATAATGGTATACTCGTAATACAATCAATTGATTATTAAGTTGGACGAATTAATATTTTAAAAATAGTAGCAAAATGATTTTATTTTTACTTCAATTTTATAAGCTAACTTTCCATGAATATATCCGGTATATTCATGAATTAATCACCCCATCGATTAGACTTGTGACCTGCTTTTCAATAGCGGCTTCCTTGTTTCGACATAAACTGTCTCACACTGTCTGTTTATATTTCCTCCGCATGGAATCATCGAGCAACCAAATATTCTTACATAAAAAATCCAGAAAACCTTTGGTTACCTGAAACACGAAGCTCTTGGTTTCGAATTGTTCAATGGCCCGTGGAGAAAACATTTCCTTTGCATATTGCCACTTGACTCAAGATAAAAGAACTCAAACCTTTTGTTTTTAATTAAATTTATTTATAAGCTTATTGATAAAATAAATAACGAGTTTTAAAATGACAAGACACACATTCTAAATTTACACAGTCTTTAAAATAATCTCATATGGCGATCAAATATCTCTTGCCGATCCCCTCCCACATAAATAATAAACTTATCCTTGTCCGGGGGGAATTGCTGGGCCACCACGAACTGTTGCCAGTACATTAGCTCCTTGTTGGGCAATAGCAATACCTTTGATGGTTGCATCACGAATTCTTTGGCCTGCTCTTTCCTGTAAAAATATATATTAATTAGTTTTGAAAACTAACTTAAAAAATAATTACCACTTACCACTGGCTTGAAGAGCTTCTTCCATAAACTACGTGATTCACTTTGACCGGCGAATGCAACAAGAAGAATTGTGAAGACGATGAGAAGCTTTGAGAAATTCATTTTCTTTGGTAGTTGATTGCGGATTTACTTGAGAGCTAGTTAAGATACTTCGAGATGTGATGCTAGACTGATACTTGAGCGATCTTTTTTGCAAGCTTTTATAGAACCATTCAACCTCCGACGAAGATAACGCCAGCGGAATGGGAAAACTCCCGCAATTTGGATTCAGATGATTAATTACTTTATAGGTTATCAGTTTGGTGAACTATGGGATTCCCGAATGAAATTCAGTGTTGAGATATTTCAACTTTGGTTTTTCCTGAAATTTTCTTTCCATCAAGTTTACCTTATCTAGGGGTTAGGGCCTGAACCTATCGAATGTCATGTGCCATTTGTAATTACTAAGTGATTTGCATGATGGACAAAAGGCAATCGAAATTGACTAAGGTTAACTAAGACGGCAGAGCTATTCCGAGAAGGCTCGTCCGCAAATAATGCAACTCCGAAGTATCCCATCGACATACGGTTACACACCGCTGTGCTAGCCAGAGGGTTGGGAGAGCCTTTTTGGACACTACAGTTCCTCTCCCGTCATTAGTAAAGATTCAACGTGTTCTGTTTGCGATACGGTCCAAAGCGCCGCGCGGAAATAAAATCGATAATATGCAGCAGCCAAAGGATAAAATCAACATCCGTTTTGGAAAATTCTAGAGCCTAAATACTGCCAGACGCACTACCGCAAAAGAAACAAATATACCACAAAGTTTATCTGGTTGAAAAGCAGGAAGACTTGTAGAAGTATTTTGGATATTCTGATTAGCGGTAACTCATCAGCTGGGATATGTCCAGAATAGGAATTCTACAAAATAATGCCTGTCCATTCTGTTGGAAGCGGAAGCTTCGAAACATTCCTTACATGAGCGCCCCCTACGAACGTATCAGACATCAGATTTTTGGTCGTGGTATACTCCAGTTACACCGGGTAGCCTCACATTCAATGAAGGAAATCCCGTGGAACATAAATGAATGGCGTAGAATGAACCACTATGGAGTTGTCACAGACATCGATATTTCAGTATTTTAAAATAATATCATGCTATAGTTCCTTGTAATTCAGATATCACTGATGAAGGGAACAAGTGGTTTCCGAACTATCGGTATTTAAAAGAATAAATATCTACACCAGCGAAAAAGAAAAAACAAGTTTTTTATTATTTCAAATAATCAATCGCTGGAAACACCGCATAATTACACTCAGATCATGATGTCGGTCTATGTAACGATTAAGGAATAACGATCTACAAAGTCAAGCATAACATGTTTTAGGCCGGGAAAACAGCATATATATCTGATGAGATTGCACGGCATAGAATTAATATTCTAGCGCTTCGAGATATAAGATGAAACGACTAAGGGGGCCTGCAGGTATAATATTATTATATTATTTCCCTCCTCCGACTTTACCTCAATCTAGTCCTCCTTAACACTCTTCAATTCTTTTGTCAGAAACATCCTTGAATATAGCTGTGTAGTACCGCATCCGTGATTGCCGCGCTTTTAAAGCTGTACAACGCAAATTCACGCGGACCCTCTTTTACAAAAAGAACCTCCCACAGGTTGATTATCCGTCACGACTCCGCACCCTAAATCTCCCCTCCCTACGGCAACGCCGTATCTTTCTTGATATGTGTACTCTTTTCAAACTATGCAAATGTCTGATGGCCTGCTCCGCCAACTCGGATAACGATCCTAAATATCGCAGTCGAAAGGAGATGCCAATCCGTTGAGGAAAAAGATAAAAAAAATCGACATCTGGAAGTAACGTTGAACCGAAGAGACAGTTTGGTGATGACTACGTAGAAAAGGTATGAAGCTTTTATTCGTAACGAGGAAAATTGGACATCATATTGATGTAATGGCGAAAAAGCCTTTGTGTAGTACTTGAACAAAATGTAAAATTTAAAATAGAATTTCCTTTTTTAATTTAATTTTTGCTTCATAGTTTTTAACTGAACACACTGTAAGTAAATCTCGGAATGGGAATTAGAAAGCGTGTATTGGGGAAGCCATAGGGTTCCCAAATGGAAAAAAAGAAAAAATGTTATAGATTAGCAAATGCACTTCCTCATCAGATTGTCACTGGACAAGGCAAATAAAATGTTACACTTGCCACAAAGCCGCAGACACAACCGCACTAACATGATGGTGAAAATAGGGGTTTTCCGATCAGTAAACAAATGCGTGCATTATCTGAAATCAAAAAAGGGAAAGCAGGGAAAGTTTCACTAGGCAATACGTAGCTAAATAATTACAACATGTCGAAACGAGATGGAGTTGCCAATAATATGGTTCTATTTTCCAAGAAATCATTAGCAATAAATTTCGAAATAAGTCAATACAATAGTTTTTTGACTCCTTTTCGATCCCAGTGATTTAGTATTTACTGCTTAAAGGTTTTTAGTTAATTGTTGTCGATTGATTGTCTCGTATATTAGCTTGGAGCTAATTTACAATTTCGTTGCAATTAAAGGAAGCAGCCATTCATTCAAAATATTTCCTTTCTTCTCAATGGCTATAAAGTGTATAAGTTATAGTGGATTCACTTTTAGTAGGAATCTGTTCTTTATAAAACCCAATTTTTAATTTCTGCAAGTACAAAGCTTCACTTACCAATTCCAAGCTCGATCCGTTAATTGAGGAAGGGAGGTTTCCAAATCTTTTGTTCCTAGCAATTCCTTTGAATCTTCTGATATCCATATAAAATCGGCAGCTTTTCGTCAATGAATTAAAACATTGAAAACACCAGAGAACAAAAAATAGTGTTTATGAGAACATTAACAAGATTTTTAATTTATTTAAAAGACACAACACAAAGAAATTTACTATGTCTAAAAGACCTGATATCTGACGTATCTAGCACACATTTCACTACTCTGACTAGTTCTCAGCAAATCGCATTTTGAATAACACATCACTAATATCACTACTGGAAATAAATGGGAAGGATAATTCACTCGTAATTTCTACGTTCACTCTTTGCACGACACTTTTTTTTTAATTTTTAGAAAATTAACCACCATCAACACATCGCGATGTTGTTTAAATCCTTGAATCAACTGAAGACAAGAAAAATTAACTTTTTGTAAAACCCCCGTTCCATTATCACTATTCAGTTAATACTGGCGTTGAAAAATATAAGACAGAGCTCCTAACATACCATCAATATTATTTTTCTACTAAAGTATAAAGATAAGTAAAACACATGTGTTTCCCCCGCCACAATTGTAACCAATTATAATCCAGTATAAAATTATTAAAAAAATCAAAGATTTTTTTGTTTTTTTTGATTTGCTTATCTTCATTGAGTTATACCACGCCCCACTCCAAATACTGAATTGAAGTATAAATCGGACAAGGTGAAAGGTTTAGTACTATTGACTGCCAAAGATGAAGTTCCTTTCTTGTTCCTAAGTAGCTTACAAGCTGGCATTTATTGTATGTAAATTTCGCAGTAATATTGACATGAGAGATCAAGCTAAGTTCTACGTAAGAATCATACGAGACGATGGTTTTTAAGTAAATTCCAAAATGTTCATATCTGCGATGACGATCAGATAGATCTTGTACTTTACAAAGAAATTAGAGACATTACGAACTATGAATTTCACTTCGGACGTTTGCAAGAGCTAATTACGAGCCTATGGGGTTAGAAAAAAGGCAACTCACATAGTTGCTCAGAACATACATATAATACATATGAGCAAATGATAGCAATTTGTTTAAATTTTTTTTTCACTTTTCGGAGAGCAACTATTTCTTATAATAAACGGGTCGAGTAAACGCCTTTTTGCCTACCTCCAAATGAATACCTTTATTGTTCAAAAAAGAAACAAATCTAAAATAATTCTAGATAGTTTATTAAATTAGAATAAATAACTAAAAATAAATTTAGAACAATTAGTCTATCTTATCCATATTAAATATCATTGCGGTGGGCCCCCTCTGATTGTAGCAAGAACATTGGCACCTTGTTGAGCGATTGCAATTCCTTGAATACCAGCATCACGAACTCGTTGACCCAATTTTTCCTAGGAGGAAAGGATTGATTTTAGTCATTCAATTCACCTTTCATTAAAAATGCAGAACTCACCACTGGCTTAAAGATTTTCTTCCATAAACTTCTTGATTCACCTTGGCCGGCGAACGCAACAAGAAGAATAGTGAATACAACGAAAAGCTTTGTGAAGTTCATTTTGGTTAGATTTTATAGCTACTATGTACATATAATAGATTGAAGGTTGAATTGAGATAAGATACTTTGAGATTTCAAGCTGAACTGATGCTGGGTGCTGCTCGTTAATAAGCTTTTATAGAAAGCAAACATATAAGTAGCACCTTAACAGTGAGGTAGGAAATAAAAATCCCCAATTTTCGATGTTTCTATGGAACTCTGTTTTGAGTCAATGAACGACGGTTTTTACCTCGCTGGGGTTCTAATCGAAGTTTGCAATTATGAGCATTGTTCGTTTGGTTGACATGGGGAAAGTTTAATATTTAAGGAGTTTGTACGAAATGTCTAGCGTGCTTTCATGTGGAGCGGAGCAGTGTGTGTGTGTGTGTGTGTATGGTGGGGGAGAAGCTACAGCTTCTGAGCACTCAGGCCGTGTTGGCCCATTGTACTCGCCTCCCCCGTCTAACGGAATATTCCGGATTCGTTAACGTATCGCAGGATTTCCGTTAGTGAATGTGATGCTACCCGTCGTAATTGGAGGACATCGGCACCAAAGATCTGATGCCTGATGCGTCCATAGGCGGGGCATTCACATAGGAAATGCTCCGTGGATTCCGCTTCCTCATTACAGGAGGGACACGTATCATCTTCGGTAATTCCTATTCTGAACATATGCCCAGCTAGTGAATTATGGCGTGTCAGAATGCCCACAATACACCGGCAAGTCCTCCTGCTTTTCGACAGGATAAACTTTGCGGTACGTATGTTGGGTTTTGGCAGGAAAAGTTTGGTGTGTCGAGCAGCATTTAAGCTCTGCCACCTGTCGTTATGGGAAACTTGTTCCCAGTTTTTGAAAACAGATTTAGCCCATGCTACTGATACCCTAATTGCTGGCTCCGGTCCCGGCATAATCCCCCTCCCCCGGCATAATCTCCCCTCTTTCGCTAAAGCGTCCGAGATTTCACTTCCCCCTATGCCACAGTGAGCAGGTACCCAGAGTAGTTCCACCGTATTGAATCTAGACATAGAGTTCAAACGGTTTCTGCATTCCTGAACGATTTTCGAAGTGATCAAAAGACTGCTCAATGCCCTCAGTGCAGCTTGACTGTCACTGCAGATTGCGATGCGCCTGCCCTTCAACCGCTCGTCAATCACCCAATTTGCCACCCTTAGGATCGCATAAACTTCGGCTTGAAAAACCGTTGCATATTGTCCCAAAGGAAAAGCCCACTTCTCGTTTTTATTCGAGAAGTAGACTCCGGCTCCAGAACCCTCTTCTGAGCGGAGCAGTAGTATATTATAATATACGATGAGTTTGAAAGATGATTTTCTGTTCTCTAGGTTTAGATACATCTTAGCGATTAATTGAGGAGAGCGATTTATAAGATGCATATAACTTACTCTCGTTGGTTTCCTTGGAACCTAAATCATTCCAGAACATTTCATCACAGTTAATAGAGGATGCTGATAGCAATAGCACCGATTCAGAGTAATTTTTTAAAGCGGGCTACACGAGATAGGTGGTTTATTTCTTGTTTGTAACTAGTATTAGACTATGTTGGATGAAAATCATCCTCAATCGAATTTGGATTAAAATTTATTCATGCCGTCCTTCTGATTTGATATGAGAAGCTTTTCTCCGCACTCTTTTCTTTACCTTTAGCATTGTTTTGGATTTTCTAATGGTTAAATTCAATTGTTGAATTATGGTGAACTGTTTGAGAAAGCCTATACAGAGTTCGCTCCAAAGAATTTGAATTGCTTGTTGACTAACGCTTATTTAGTTGGCCCCAAACTCCAGATGGTTCCGGTTTCAAGTAATGGGGGGCAAAGAGGTGCGGTTATGGTTTGTGGTTGATTTAACAAATTTTAAAAAATGGACAGTATCAAAAAGTGTTCCTTTCTCTAGCATTCAACTTCATTTTATTTAATATAGGTAAAATATATTGCCTTAATGGAGTAGGTTGACGTGAATTGGTGCAAAAACACCACATTGAATGACCTCTGTCTACGTACTTTTTGATATTTTTTAGTGGAAAGACTTATTTGGAATCTAATGAAATTTGGGCATTATACAGGGTGCGGCAGCATAACTTCCTTTTTTCAAAACTCAATAAAAACTATTGTATGCATCGGAAAATATTTATTTATTTTTTATAATGTAGGTATATGTCTAAAGTTTTTATTTACATTGTTTTGAAGATCAAATCTGTTAGGTGACGTCCCCCATTCTCCATACATTGCGTAAACCGATTTCTGGCGTTTGTCATGACTCTTGTTAGCATAGCAGGTATTATGTAGGCAATTTCTTCTTGGATGTTGGTCTTCAAATTTTGTAGGGTTGTTGGACGGTTCACATAAACAAGGGATTTCAAAAAACCCCCTTGAAAAAAATCACAAGGGGACAGATCGGGAGAGCGTGCCGGCCATTCCAAATCGCCTCTAATTGAGATAAGGCGCTCTGGAAAGTGTTCCGTCAAAACAGCCATCGATGCTCTTGAAGTGTGTGCTGTTGCACTGTCTTGTTGGAACCAAGTGTCCCCCAAATCCAAATTTTCTAGCCGTGGGAAAAAAAAATTCTGTAGCATGTTTACATACCGGTCCGAATTCACTGTCACTGTAACCTCATTTTCTTCAAAAAACCAGGGACCAATAATTCCAGCTGAGGAAATTGCACACCACACTGTGACTTTGGGTGAATGCAAAGGCTTTTGATGCAATTCTCGAGGGTTGGTGTCAGCCCAGTAGCGCATGTTTTGTTTGTTAACCGACTCACACAAATGAAAATGGGCTTCATCGCTAAAAAAAAACAATAACACCCTCGGGAACGACATCAAGAAGAAGCTCACACGCGTTCATCCGAGAATTGAAGTCACGTTCTGAAAGTTCTTGCACTATCGCCATCTTATAGGGATGAAAATGAAGATCATCACGAAGAATTCTTCTCACAGAACGATCGGATAGTCAAAGGGCAGATGCGTGTTTGCGCGCAGAATGCCGTGGCGATCGCAAAATTGACGCTCTCACTGCTTCAATGTTCTCAGGTGATCTAACGGGCCGAGGGACTCCAGTTCTTCCCTTTGTCGCACTTGCAGTTTGTCTGAATATAGTGACCCATGTAACAATTGATTTGCGGTCTGGGACGGGAGCCAACGGGCTAAATTAAAGCGATTCCGAAATGCACGCTGTGTTGCAATAACCGAACATCCGCTTGAAAAGTAAACCTCAACGGCAAAGCACGCTCCTCACTATTCTAACGCATGATGGCGACTGAACTATGTCGGGACAAAACATTACAGTATCCCCTCTTGAACGAGACCACTAGCGCTCCGCTATGACATCAACTAACTGAGTGGCGCGCATTTTAAAAAAGGAAGTTATGCTGCCGCACCCTGTATTAGTCCTATTTCAAACAACTTTTGATAATTTTATTTGAAAAACTTAAGAAGAAAATAAAAGAATTACACAACAATATTCCACGCAAGGTCGTAACTAGAGTTCTCCAACTGGGAGATGTGTTGCGACTCCAATTTTTATGTGAAATCAAAAAGCTTTTAATTTCAAAACACTAATTTATTTTCTAACAGTATGGTCTTTAAGGAGGTCATCCCGTGTGTCGGATTTGCGGAGTCAAATTTTTTTTGGCCTCAATTGTATCTAGATATAGTGTAAAATATATAGGAAAAGTGATTTTTTTATATTTGAAGTCGTTCGGAAATTATAGTGTTAAACACGTGATAACTCATATGTTAGATTTATACCGATCGTCGTAATATAGCTCGTATTTATCGGTCCAAATTACGTTCGAATGACTTCGCTTAAATCATAAGAATTGAAGCCAAGGCTTTACTTGTGTTTCTTCAAGTAACCTGAGGTATATGGACTAGGTATAGGAGATTAACGGCCAGTTAAGATTTTATGGTTACAAATCGCATTCTACTTTTTAAATGCGTTTTTCTCGAAACTGCATGTTGAAAATCGGCTGCCACCGTAACTTAAAATTTATCCAACCAAATTCTTTGAAATTTCCAGGACTTATTCAGAACATATTTCTACGGTCCGCAAACTAGGATAATTGCGTCTTATTCAGTAGTTTTTTTTATTCATTAAAGAAGCCGTAAAAAACACCAAAATTAAGAAAAAAAAGTTTAATAAAGCACCAAACATTTAGTTTTTAATATTTTTTAATAATCCTAGTTTGCTGACTGTAGATAAGTCTGTACGTTAAAATGCCGTTTACTTTTTTTTCTTTAAGATGACCGCAGCGCCCTCTAGCGTGGCAGCAGCAAAACACCTTTTTTGGAGATGGGTATATAAATTTCTCTGTATTTCAATAGTTTATTATTATATTTATGCGATCGGACTATAATTACTATGCACGCTCAATATATTAATAAATCTACGGTGAAAAATTCGTATTTGTATCTTTATCCAAAAAAAGGCAAAAAAAAACGGCCTTCACACAGGATGATCCCCTTAATGTAGCTGAAAATAACCAAAATCAAATCTTTTGCAGGGGTTCAAAAAAATATCTCAACTTTCATTATTTTTTTCACTAATTATGCAAAAACAGCACCCTTAGATAGATGATATCATCTCAAATATTGGCTTATATTCTCCGATCGATTTATTACTTTTTGAGCTAGAAGCCCCGCGAATGTCAAAACGTTGTTTTGAGAAAAACGCGTCTGAAAAACAAAAATTGATTGAACAATTTTCCTTTTCGGATATGAACACATTTACTACTCTTAGTTACGAACAAAATCCACTTACAACGAATGCAAATGTACTCGTACAGGGGACTGACACCAACTATTTATAAATAAACTGCAAGATTTCGTGAGGACATAAAGCGACTACTTCCTGGACTGGCTCGAGCCTAAGTCTGTACCCGATAATCCCTCGGTTTTACGCCCATTAAATCTAAAGGACCACCAATTCCACTTTGAAATTTCTACAGCGTATTTTGAGATAGAAGCTAAAGGTTACGGTGGGCGGGTCACTTAATCCGTGTGGATGAGGATGATCCAGCCCGGAAAGTCTATAAGGGCAATATCTATGGTAGAAAAAGAAGAAGAGGCAGGTCCTGCCTGAGATGGAGCGATGGCGTAGATCAGGACGCCAGACAGCTTTTGGGGATATTGAATTGGTGGACCTCGGCGTAAAACCGGGGTGTCTGGAGTTCCTTATTAAGGCAAGCGTAGACCGGATACCGGTTGTTGGGCCGTTGATGGTGATGACGATGTAGGACGAGGAGTGCATTTCTATAGGAAGCTAAAAATTTAACATCTTCGAACTTCAGTAAATGGAATGGTTTCATCAGCGGAAAAAAGGGCGAATGAATTCTGAATGGTATTTCTTGTCGAAATATTTTGCAAGCAGCCATCAACAAATCACCAACGGAGACAAATTGTAGTTCTTTACTTCCCAATTGATCAACCGCTAGAATGCTTTAGCAAAGGAGAAAGAGGATGTCGTGAAAGGCGATTGCTACTCCCTATTTAATAAAATTTTCGATAGCTTCTCGCTGCCTTGAGCTTATTATTCACGGAGCCCTTAGGTGTGATGACAATGAAATTGAAGTGCAGTATGACTGTATGGATGCCCTAACGCTATACTTCACTAAAGAGTGAACAGGAAACACTACCTTCAACGCCAAGTTCGGAAAAGATTAGGTATACAACGACAATGCTAGGGGTTATCGGCTTCTCGAACAGTAAGAAGGTAGTCTCAAACTCAACTTATCCGAACCATTCATTTTTCAACCAAATTGATGATTTCATGGTCGACAAAAAGTCTTCTAAATCCACCGGCAAATGTAGTACCCAGATGAAGAGCGTGATACCAACTACATATCCGCGTTAAAATTGAACACAAAGACTGTTGAAAAGAAATATTTATTATTTACAAAAGGAGATTGGATAGCCCGACCCACAGAGAAAAATCCTTGTTGTATACACCCTACGACATCTTGACGAAGATCATCCATTGAAAGCTGAGAGCATATACTGACCACATCATCAGGGAAGATCAAGGTATTTTCAGAAGCGTTGAACAGATATTTAGAGTGAAGCAGACACTAGACTGTATCGGTATATTTCAATTGTTTGTGGCTACCCTTGTATGCAGCATAGCCGGATCATTTATTCTGAATTGGCGTACTCGGTCCTGCAAGGGCAATATTTATTATTAAAGACGTCTAGGTAGCAGAGGCGTATGACAGGGCCCTAACAATTTGTTTGGAGTAACAAACTGGGTGTACGGAAATTTTAATTTTGACAGAAATTCTTTATTTGAAACAAATCGTCTTAAGTTGAATGAAATGGATATTTTACATTTGTCACTAATATACGACTGTATACTTGATGTACCATTAAGCAGCATTTATAACGATAGAATCTATGTGGTACTCTTAATACTTCCTATTGTAGATAATTGCTGATCATTTTGAGTAAGATTCTATTGAGTAATATTCTATGAATACATATAGGTAATACTACCAATCACGATCGGCTTTAGTGTAAGAAGCTTACTTCCTCGCAGATGGCTCAGCAAATTCGTGCTTAGTTCCATACTAAACTAAACTATTATGGAATGGTTCTCTTCCTATTTTTCTTTTCTAAACAATGGAGCTATTTTGTGATTCCTACAAAGTAAATTAGCACGCGAATGGAAACCCTTCGATCATATAAAGAATGAAAGCCAACTTTTTGGATTCCAATAAAAATCAACCATCTGAAAAATGTTGGAAAGCTAAGAAGAGTTTACAGACTTCGTCATTTACTCTGGTCAACGAACGCGGGTCTGCAAAAGAAAATGTGTGAAAATCACAAAAGTTTTGTGAATCCACGTTGAGATAAAGTGGTAGATGCGCTGAGATTTTAATCCGAACATAATGTTAATGATTCATTAGCGAGCTTTTATAAAAGAAAGCGGCGTAGTGATTAAAGTGAGCGGAGAAACATAAAAGCCCCGTTTTTTTTTTTGTATTTCTGCAGAATTTTATTTTGAATCATGGCTAGATGATTCTCTCTGTGTTTCGGGTAGTCCGCTCGTAAGGTAAACTTTGGGAATCTCCTACATTGGTCACTCCTCTCACAACGATATTTGTGGTAATAATAAATTTTCTTAAGCTTAAAAAACTACCTAACTAACGAATACCCAAATAGAATTATTAGATCCACCGAAAATTTTTCTTAAACTGAAAATTATTTGGAAATAATTCATTGTCTGAAATTAGGTTTTAGATAAGAATGTCTTTTTTCAATAGAAAATTTATTTTGGGGGACAGGTACTACTTTTTTCATATTCGGGGAACTCCTCTGATTGATGAAAAGAAGGGCTGGCTCTCAGAAAGGAATTATACTTCAAACTGAATATTTTATCAAGGGAATAAGCCGACTAATTGCAAGTGGGATGCATCAAGTCTAAAGCGTTTTGTATTATTCGGTAAAGGTAAAGGTTGAATTTTCAACTCCATCACCGGAGGTGGACGAAGGTTTATAGAGGCGGAAGGGGCAGGTGTCCTGTCTGTAAACCGTATGAAAAGTCGGGGCAGCCACTCGGCCTTGAAATTTTATGGTCCCTCTAATTTGGTTCTTTGGATATGATCATGGGAAATTTTGGATTTTCCACCTTACTCCTTGAAGGAAAGAGGAGGGAGAGGATATGTAAAACTCTGTTTAAGAATTAACACTGGCCTCGCCCCTCCCCTCTCAAAAAAACTTATGGCCTGAATAGGGGCTTTGTAGTATGATTTTAATATCATAGCTAGAGCAGGCTTCGAGCGTTCGTTCAACTGCTTTGCAGAAGGTATCATTCACCGACTCTGTAGTCTACTGTGTAGGGGCGTGAACATTAATGAGGTTTATATTACGTAATTGGCGTCGCAAACGCGGAGTATATAGCCTTTCGCATATATTTTTAAAACCGGCAGAAGCAGGTTTCATTTTCTGGCTGACTAAGAAACCTATTCCGAGTGGTTTTTCCCAAGAAACCGGGCGTTGTCTAGCGCTATCTCCTATAACGCCTTATAGTATCGGCTAGCTGCTTGGCAGCTCTCGTCTATACCGAGATGGTTTTGCCCGTAGGGCTGTCATCCCTACTCAACTCTGAGTCTGGAGGACCAATTGGTGCAATTTACCCCTTTCGTAGGGGTAGGAGACTCACCTTCACCCTTCGCCGTCTGCAGTTTTTTATTAAGAAAGGATTCTTAGCGATTACCACGTTGAAGTAGTAGAACTGTTGGTGTTGGTTTAGCAGGAACTATGGTCCAATCCACATTTATATATACTACCCGTTCACTGCTAGAAGAGGATGGAAAAAATGTATATAGGAAACGGGAAGCTCCCTCCTTTTCCATCCACGGTTTAAAAAGTCATCATCATCATCAACGGCGCAACAAACATCTAAGGCAGGGCCTCGTCTTCTTTTTCTACCATAGATATTGCCCTTATTAACTTTCCGGGCTGGATCATCCTCCCACATACGGATTAGGTGACCCGCCCATCGTAACCTGTTGAGCCGGATTTTATCCACAACCAGACGGTCACGATATCACTCATAGATTTCGTCATTACGTAGGTTACGGAATCGTCCATTCTTATGTAGGGGGCCAAAAATTCTTCGGAGGATTCTTCTCTCGAACGCGGCCAAGAAGTCGCATTTTTTCTTGCTAAGAACCCAAGTCTTCGAGGAATACATGAGGACTGGCAAGATCAATGTATTGTAGAGTAAGAGCTTTGACCCTATGGTGACACGTTTCGAGCGAAACAGTTTTCGTAAGCTGAAATAGGCTCTGTTGGGTGACAACAACCGTGCGTGGATTTCATCGTCATAGCTGTTATCGATTGTGATGTTCGACCCTAGATAGGAGAAATTATCAACGGTCTGAAAGTTGTAGTCTCCTATCTTTATTCTTCCCGTTCGACCAGTGCGATTTGATGTTGTTGGTTGGTTGGTTTTTGATGCTGACGTTGTCACCATATATTTTGTCTTGCCTTCATTAATGTGTAGCCCAAGATCTTGCGCCGCCCGCTCGATATGGATGTTCTTTCCATAACATCAATATCGTCAGTGTAGGCTGGGTGGAATTGAAGAGGGTGGTGCCCCTCGCATTCTCAGCTGCATCGTGAATCACTTTCTCCAGGGCCAGGTTAAAGAGGACGCATGATAGGGCATCAACTTGTCTTAGACCCTTGTTGATATTGAATGGTCTTGAGAGTGATCCTGCTGCTTTTATCTAGCCTCGCACATTGGTCAGGGTCAGCCTAAACAGTCTTATCAATTTCGTCGAGATACCGAATTCTCTCATGACCGTGTACAGTTTTGCCCTGCCTATGCTATCATAGGTGGCTTTAAAGTCAGTGAATAGATGGTGCAACTGATGTGCATATTCCAACAGAGAATATCTTATAGATATTACTCAGCAACGTGGTACTTCGTGATATCTCCCTTTTTATTTATGGAACAGATAATGCCTCGTGCCCGTCGTCAGACATGGATTTCCTTTGAGCACCAGTTAATGAACCGATAATGAAACGATAGCTCCCTGTAGTTTATAGACCAGTTAGTTGTTCCAGGCTTCCTTTTTCCGTCTTTGAAGTCACTTCTCCGCTCGACCGAGTTCGTGGTAAGTCTCCGCGCGTGCCCGTGTTCTTTGAGAATGCAACAATACTTGATCTGCAGCATTCTTCCGTTCCGTTGCTAGCTTACATTCATCGTCGAAACAGTCGCTCCAACTTTTCTTACGACTGGGGTCAAGTATGTTTGTGGTCGTATTAAATATAACGCCTTTCAGGTGGTTGTAAAGACCATTTGTTGATGCTGCACCTCTAGGACATCTCTTAGCTGCAGCTATTGCAGCATCCATTTCCCCTTTATAGGTGTTACAGAGGGCTTTGTTGTGAATGGCTTCATTATTCACCCTCACCTGATTGTCAGAGAGGATTGTAAGCGGTATTGTAACTCAAGCCCGGAGCACTATGCCAACGAGATAGTGATCCGGGTCTATATTGGCCCCATATATGTTCTGACATTCATCGAGGTGGCGGCGGTCAATCAGCATGTAGTCAATTTACTTAAAAGTGGTCCCGTCTGGAAAGCCCCATGGACCGCTTTCCGCGCAAACCAGGTACTTCCAACAACCATTTCATGCGATACTGCTAATTGGATAATCCGCAGTCCGTTATCATTGTATCGCCTGAATATGGGACCTGTCCCTATTTGACTGTTATAACCTCCAAGTCTGATTTTGATATCATATACTTGGCCAGGCTTTGAGGGTCTGCCTAACTTCTTCGTAGATGGTATCCTTCTCCGACTCTGTAGTCTCCTCTGTAGGGGTGTGAACGTTTATGAGGTTTATATATCTAAATCTGCCCCGCAAACTCAGAGTGCATAGCCTTTCGCTTATATTTTGAAATAGCAGGTTTTACTTTTTGGCTGGCTAGAAAACCTACTCCGGGCACAGGGTTTACTGGATGGTTGCTACAATATATTACCACTATACCTAGTGGCTCTTCTTCAGGAAACCGGTCCCTGTCCAACGCGTCTCTTGCAGCTTTGTTACATCAGCCTTATATTGAGACAGTTTATCGGCTAGCTGCTAAGCAGCATCCGGTCAGTATAGGGAGCGCACGTTTCCTGAGAAAATGTGCAAATCGTTATTCCATTGTTGATGCCGGGTTCGTCGTTTTAAAGTCCATCCTGTCCAAGGCTCCTTCTGTGGCTTCGTAACATTAGATTTCCGTGTAGGGGAGTCAGCTTAACCCCCAACCTGGAGGATCAGTTGGTACAATTTGTTCCGTTTTTAGGCGCCGGGGACTCGCCTTCATCCTTCTCCGTCTGCAGTTTTTCTTTAAGAAAGAACTCCCAGCGATCAACGTGTGGAGGTGGAGATAGGGTTTGGTGGTAGAACTGTTGGTGTTGGTTGAGCAGGCGTTTGCTAGGTTTTGTGCTCCATCGTGGGTACCAACCTACGTTTCGTGCTGGGACCTATGTTACCCTTTGCCTTAAAATGAGGTTATTTTCATGAAAATAGCCCCTAGCCCCTAGCGCCACAGTTCTGCCTCTTACATACTTGGTTGGCAAATCAAATGCCCCCCATTTGCAGTACTGGAAGTTTTTAGGACGGAATGAGATCTCTTGCTTTTCCCTTTATTCTATTTATTAGTACGCTATGTATTCCACGAATCCATGAGAATAGTGTGCACGACTTGTGTTATTAACGACCATTCGTTTATTAAGAAGAAAATTAGAAATTATTTTCAACATTGGTTACATTTAAAGGTTTTCACTATGTTTGGATATATTGTTAAGGTTTTTTGGAAAGCAACTAATCGTTGAGCTTAAGGAGAAGGAGTATGCATGCAAAACCCGGGGCGTAAAATTTTTCCTCATCTTGCTATGTTGGGTATCAAATGAAAAAATCTGATAAGTACTTTCTGGATTTTAGTTAATCTTGACATTAGCTGCATAGTGTGGAGGGCGTTTGAAAGCGGTCATTTATGAAACATAGAATTTAAAATACCGCCTGTTGTTTGACGGTTTCAAACGCCCGGACGGCCTCAGTAGAACACGCAACCTCACGGGAGTCTTTCGTTTTGGGCCCAGACAAGTAAGAGTTGAGGATATCTTGCTGATGAGCGGTCTTGGGCAGGAAACGACGATGGAAGTTTAACATGCCCAAGAACCTCCACAGATCATTCACCTGCTTCTGTAGGAATTTGCATTTGTCAATGTTTAGAATGAGCCTGGCCTCAAGGAGACGTTGAAAAATGCACTCGAAATGGTCCAAATGCTCAGATCCGGAAGAAGAGGCGACCAAATCATCATCCATGTAAACGAAACAGAAGTTTCGTAGGACAGAGTGGATGAATCTCTGAAATGTTTGTGCAGCGTTGCACAAGCCAAAAGACATTCTGATAGCCGTTTTCGGTATGTCTTCGGGAACAACAGGGATTTAGTGATACGCCTTGGCCAGATCTAAGGTCGTGAAAACATGGCAGTCCTGGATGGGTATCGGTCCGAAATTGTCTAAGCATTCAGACGCCTGTAATCTCCGCAAGTCCTCTATTCCCCGTTTGACTTAACGACCATTTGGAGTCGAGATTACCAACAAGGTTTGCAAATACCCTATTTCATGAGATTTCGAACTCTTTCTTTGCAACAGCTAGCTTCTGGGGTGACAGGAGAAGCACCTTTGAAAAGATCCGGGAGTCGGTAGTGTTGATGTGGTGCTGCACATCGCGCTTAACTGGCTGCAAGAAACTACTTTCAGTAGTAGTTTTGCGATATTTTGGGAGAAGTGCGCGAATGCGATTGTCGGCAATGTCCTCGAAAACAATTGCAAGTGTGTCGTTTGCACAGGTGGACATTTTTCCTGACGACTTTAAAGAGATTTCGTGGTGCATGTCCACCAACAGCGCACAGTGACAAAGGAAGTCTGCGCCCGATATAATCGGCAAAGTCAATGGTCGTTACGCTGTTAAGAAAGCCTAGTGTCAACACTCCATCGTACATAATTAACCAGAGTAAAGGACCAAAGAGAGAACCCTGTGGCATCTCGCACGTTATCGGGAGAAATTTCAGTTCATCGTACGAATCGCAAAAAAGTCATCCCTCAAGAAGAAATTCAACAACGATGCGCACAATGTATTTCGTTACTTGTATTTTAGCTAGAGCCTCTACGGTTTTCGTGCACTTTGCAGTGTTGAACGCATTTTTTACATTGAGAGCCACCAGTGCGACGCATTTGTCATTTTGTATTGTAGCTCAAGCTAGGCTGTTGATTGCGTTGACGGTTGACCTCCCCTTACGAAATCCGAATTGCTTATCAGAAAAGCATCCTTCCTTTTCCGCAAAAGCGCGCAGTCTGTTGTACATAACTCATTCAAATAGTTTGCCAATGGTGTTGACGAAATATATCGGTCAATATGAGGAGGGGTTACCCAAAGATTTACCTGGTGTCGGAATAAGTATCAGCTTTTGTAGTTCCCATTACTCGGGCAATTCTCCTTCTTTAAGGCATTCTGTAAGCACTTAGGTAAGCATACGTGGTGCTGTCCTGGGTGCTACTTTTGAGGCAATATTCGGAATTCCATCCGGGCCTAGGGTCTTACTTTCAGCGAATTTAGAGCAGCATCTAGAACTTCATTTTCCTGTCTGTTACATCCGATTTACCAGGAAACGGCAGGACCAACTGTCACGAAATTTGGCGAGAATATGTAGCCTATAAATCTCTTTACATTTGGCAAGTGGCGCCATTTTGTGTTGAATTTAAGGAGGGCTCCCCATATACGCAAATTTATTCATATTTTCCTGAATTGATTTTCTAGGTTTAAATATGGGTGACGATCCCCTCTTAATAGTCTGAAATTCATTCGAAGTGGATTTCGGAAGTGTTTTCTTCTTACTTTTTCAGATTTATATAAAAAACACAAAAGCTTTATACAAACTTCTGGTTTCCAATTGGTCTTCCAACAACCATTCCTCTATTTAACGGTAAGTTCATGCGGCATGCTCCACTACTTAGATACCTTTGAATGCTTTCATCTTGCCCATAATTATGAAATGCATCTGTTTCAGTTAAAAGTGAAAGGAGCTAAGAAAATAAGGGAACACCGGAGCCATCCAATCTGAATTTGAAAAAAATAGGATAACTGTGAGAATTCGTAGTTAAATGTTGGATGGAAGAAAGGAGATCTTCAAGCTTAAGCAAAGTAAGTATTCTTTATTCTAAGAAAATTGGACCAGTCCTTATACATTAATAAGGAAGTGAAATTTGGTTGACTTTTAAATATATATTTCAGCAGTGGTTAGGAGTGACTCACTTTTGCTTTGATATTCTCGCAGAAGACATTCGTTCGAGTGTAAGGAGGGATTAGTTTTGTTATGTTTAACTGAACAAAATTAAACCAAGCGCATTTCTATATTAAAAAAAAAAACCATTCATAGTTATTTTCTAAACTTGTGGTGGCGGAGCAACGACTGGTGGTCCTCCTCGGATGGTTGATAAAACATTAGCTCCCTGTTGTGCGACTGCTAGGCCTTTAATCGACGCATCACGAATCCTTTGACCAGCACGTTCCTAAGTTGTAGTAAATTACCAAGTAAACTATGTAATTTCAATTCTGAAAACCTTTTCACTCACCACTGGCTTGAAAACTTTCTTCCACCAACTTTTTGACTCACTTTGACCGGCAAATGCCACCAGAAGGATACTGAATATGAGGAGAAGTTTTGAGAAATCCATTGTATGTAAGTAATGAAACTATCTTTCAATGAAGTTATCCAAGTATCTGAACTTGAACTGATGAGCGACTCACCTCATTAGCGATCTTTTATATTTATAGGTAGAAAATTATGCATTTCTGCAGCTGGCAAAACAAAGTGAAAAAAAATCCCGCAAAACATGAAATTGATAAGATATTTCTAACTGCTGTACAAATATTTCGATAAAAAAGGTTAGCGGTAACTGTTTACGCTATTGTATATTCATAATTTGTTAACACGCGATATTGAAATTAGAGTAAACATTAATATTTCCAGCCCAAATTAAATTATGTAATCGAAATTTCAGCACTTGAATAATATGTATCATTACCAGTGTTATTTTTGCAAGAATTGGAATTCAATAAGTTCCAGTATAGACTCGAATGATTTTGGACAATTTTCCTGGAGGAAGACGGAGCCAACCTTGACCATCTGCGGAGGATCTGGAAAAGTTTTACTTAAAGTTGCTGTCACAATATTCGGATTCGTCAATCTGTTGAAATGAATACAGCATGTATAACTTGGGGGGTTGTTAGGATTGAGCTAGGACATCTGTTCAAACCAATATGTGTCACCATTTTGTTTCTTATTTAAGGGTGGTGAACTTTCATTCTTCATTCGTTACTTATTGTAGCTAAGCATTCTGTGGTATCAATTGGCTTCAAACCATTTTTTAACTTTTTGAATCAACAAGTGGTCCGCATTCGTTTTTTCTAGCAGATTAAAGTCATTAAAGTCATTAATAAGTCGGGAAACCCGAAACTGGACGCTTCAGGTATGAACAGTTTTGTGTATTACTTTTATAAAGACATTTGAGTGTGCATTTGTCCCACTGGTACGTAGCACTAATATATGCATATATTATATTATGTGAGAATATCCATTTTCAAGTGATATTGACACTGACTGACTGACTCCCCACCTTTCCAATAAATATCAAAATTAAGACCGGCTCCGGAAAGTACTGATCGAGACCTTTCATTTGATACCCCCCTTTTGCATGCATGAATGAAGAGATGGTGCAACTGATGCCCATATTCCAACAGTTTTTCCATCGCTTGCTGCAGAGGGAAATTCTGATCTGTTGCTGATTTGCCTGGAGTGAAGTTTCTTTGGTATGGGCAATAATGTTCTGGGCGAATGGGGCTATCCGACCTAGCAAGATAACGGACAATATCTTATAGATGGTACTCAGTGACGTGATAACTCTATATTGCTGCACTGTGTGATATCTCCCTTTTTATGAGACAGATAATGCCTCTTTGCCAGTTGTTAGGCATTCATTCGCTGTCCTACACCTTGAACACAAGTTGATGAACCACTTGGTGTAACTGGTTGCCTCCATATTTAACCAATTCGGTTGTAATTCCATCGACTCTTGGCGACTTATGATTTTTAAGTCGATGAATTGCACGGACTGTTTCTTCTGGTGGCAGTATTTGTCCGCCGTCTTCAGTTGACGGGACCTCCAACTCGCCGATGTTCTGTTTGCTCAGTAGTTCATCAAAGTACCCAACCCATCACTCCAATATGCCCATTTTGTCGGAAATCAGATTTCCCTCTTTGTCTCGGCAGGATGAGCATCGAGGTGTATAAGGCTTCATCCTGCTGACTTGTTGGTAAAACTTCCCTGTTCTTTTCGAGTTCACAAACTTGTTGGTTCTCCCAGGCTTCCTGTGAAGTCGTTTCTCCGCTCGCCAGAGTTCTTGATAAGTCTCTGTGCGTGCCTGCGTCCTTTGAGAATGCAACATTACTCGAAGTGCGGCATTATTCCGTTCCGTTGCTAGCTTACATTCATCGTCAAACCAACCGTTCCGATTCTTTTTGCGGCTGGGGCCAAGTATGTTTGTGGTCGTGTCAATTATTCATGTGGTTGTAAAGATCATTTGTTGATGCTTCACCTCCAGGACCTCTGTTGACTGCTGTTATTGCGGCGTCCAAATTCCCTCTTATAGGTGTTGCGGAGGACTGTGTTGTGGATGGCTTCCGTGTTAACTCTCACCTGATTGTGAGAGGTGATTCTGGGTGGCGTTGTTATTCGAACCCGGGGCACCGTGCCAATGAGATAGTGATTCTGACATTCATCAAGGCTGAGAGGTGGCGGCATTCGATCAATACGTCCTCAATTGGGTTGAAATTAGTCCCGTTGTATGTTTGTTGACCGCTTTCCGCACAAACCAGGTACCTCCAACAATCATTTCATGTGACACTGCTAATTGAATGATCCGCAGTCCGTTATCATTTGTATTTTGGTGTAAGCTTTGGGAGCCAACGTATCGCCTGAATACGGGCTCAGTCCCTACTTGGCTATTAAAATCCCCAAGTATGATTTTGATATCATATCTGGGACAGGCTTCGAGGGTTCGTTCTACTGCCTCGTAGAGGTATCCTTATTCGACCTTGCAGTCTCCTCTGTAGGGGCGTTAATGAGGATTATATTTCTCAATTTGCCTCGCAAGCGCAGAGTGCATAGCCGTTCGCTTATGTTTTCAAAGCCGATAACAGCAGGTTTCATTTTTCGGCTGACTAAGAAACCTACAGGGAATGCAGGTTCAATGAAAAAATGCGCAAATCGTTGTCGTTGCCGGTTCGTCGTTGTATTATCCGTCCAGTCCGAGGTTCCTGTTGTGACTTCGTAATAAGTTGTTTTCCGTGTAGAGTTATCAGTCCTACCCAACCAGTTCGTACAATATGTCCCGGTTTTAGGCGCGGGAGACTCACCTTTATCCTTCTCCCTCTGCAGCTTTTCGAGCTGCCAGTGGTCACCACGTCGAGGGGGAGAAGGGTGTGGTAGTAGAGCTGTTGGTGTTGGTTCAGCAGGCGGTTTTATGCTCCATCGTGGGTATCAATCCACATTTCGCCCTGAGGCCTATACCATTCATTGACCACCTGGTGCCCCTCGGCTACTGCTGTTATAAAAACCTGGGAACAAGCTTCCAATAATGACTGGTGGCTGAGCCTTAATGCCGTTAAACACACCAATCTTTTAGTGCCAAAAGCAAACAAACATACTGCAAAGTTTATCAACTCGACTTTCAGGAGTATTGTGGGCATTCTGACTAGCCATAATTAACTAGCTGGGCATATGTTCAGAATAGGAATTTTTCAATATGATACGTATCCATCCTGTAATGAATAAGGGAGATCCACACAATATTTTCTATACGAGTGCCCCGCCTATGGACGCATCAGACATCAGATTTTTGGTGCTGATGTGCTGCAACTGTAGCCACTAACGGAAATCCTGCGGTATATAAACGAATTCGGGATATTCCGTTAGACAGGGAAATCGAGTACACTGGACCACTAGAGTCTGAGCACTCAGAGACCTTTCTTCTCCCCCAATTCAAACACACATACACGCTCATACATACATCACGTACACCTTTCTACTATAAAGAAACGTGTAACATCTTAAGTTGGTAAATTTTATAGTTTTTTTGTAACACTTTTAAAATGGGCCTTTAGATTCCGCCCAGGAGGTAGTTGCTCTATGTTCTTACAAAATCTGTAGTGTATTCCTAAACATTTGGCGGCAGTCCCCTGTATGAGTGCATTTGTATTTGTTGTGTTCGTAATTAAGAGTGATAAATGTCTTTATATCCGAAAGGACATTTTTCAAACAATTTTTATTCAATCAAAACCACGTTTTTAGAATTTGTGGGAATTCTAGTTCAAAAAGTAATAAATCGTTCATTATGAAATTTGGAGGTGTGTTCTTTTACAAAATTACCAAGAATATGTAACAACATTTGGGATGATATTATATTTTTAAGGATGCCTTTGAGGTGCATTGAAGTTTGCTACATGTCCCGCTATTGCAGAACTCCAATTACGATGTTCAGCGGAATATTGAGGCCCTTTTATTTTTAGCTCAACCCTTTCAAAAAAAATCTTAAAAAATTTTACGGAATATGACTAATATAATGTCCACATTTGATTGAATTTCGAATAATTTGTACGTGAAAAAAATTTTTCCAATGTGGTTTCTCACCTTAAGCGGGGGAGGGGGAAATCGCTGTGGAAACCAAAGGTACGCTGCGCCTAAACTATACCCTGGAAGAGAGGAGAGATCTCAGTCGACACCGGCAGTGATATATCATTAGAAATAAGAAACTAACAGACGTGGTCATGGAGCCAAAAGGACTGGCGGCAATGCATTCAGGAAGCCAATGCTTGAAACGGGCTGTGACGCTATAATGAAACTTCCAGTCATGCGGGTATTTAATGTCTAATCTTTGGAAAAATGTATTCCAATATTCCAACAATTTTTGCACTTTAACAGAAATTGATATCATTTCATTTGTTCCCTTGAAAATTATCTTGCTTGATTAATGTCAGAATTTCCACAGATTTCATTTCTGATAGAGAATCTTACGCTAGTAACAGAAAATGGTGGTCAGGTGTTGAACCTATCCACTTTCTCACAGATGGTGCATTATTCTTTCAGTTTACTGCGGAAGCTGCGTTCGATTTCAGTATCTCATGGGTTCATTTTCTTTCTTGGAACTTGGTTTATTTATTTTAAGTTTTTCCAAACATATTATTGGGTTGCTGCAGGAAGCCCTGCTGGCAGCTCTAAATGCTATTTTCCACCTGCATCATTTCATATGAATATGTAACACAGTAGAACACTCCGAATCTTTCAAAAACCGATAGCGTTTTAGAGAATACCAAAAGTTGATTTGCAGTTTTGGGAAATACTTATCAAAAACACTATTTCAATCTTCACCGAAGGATAATCACAGTCAGTTAGTCACACAGTAAATGATAAGATTCATTTTCTTATACAATTTATTATTTTATTATTATTATTCCTTTTTATTCATATTAAATGAATTTGTTATGTGAAACATCCAAGTTAGCAAACATAACCAAATATGAATCCTTGAACCTGTTAGTTTCAGTCATTAATGCGGTGGTCCTCCTCGAGCCGTAGCCAAAACATTAGCTCCTTGCTGGGCTATGGTTAGCCCTTGAATTCCAGCATCTCGAACTCTCTGACCGACTTTTTCCTAAAATAAAAAAAGAAAATGAGTCCTAGCAATACTTCCTCCTCCATGAAACGAACGTACCACTGGCTTGAACACTTTTTTGAACCAACTAGCCTCACTTTGTCCAGCGAAAGCAACAATAAGAATGGTGAAAGCAAATAAAATCTTAATGAAATTCATTTTGTTTTCCAGCTTCACAGATTATGCAAAGACTCGAACTGAAATGCTTAGAAACACGGGAGTGATGCGGTTTTTGCATCCACATTGAGCTTTTATAGAATGCAACTAGCTGATAAGAGGTGCATGAGGATAGCAATAACATACTGAAAAGTACCGATTCTGTAAGCTACGTCAAATAATTACAACTTAGTTTAGTGATTTCTTATAATGTTTTGATAGTTTGTAACTATATTTCTTTATGGAGATCCGCATATGAAAGAGGAGTACCGGCGGAAACGGGGAACTTATGGAAAGCACCTAAAATGCTATGACATTTTCTGAGAGATATACATACATACATATGTACTTTTGTCATACACATATTGAAATTCCAATAGAACAATTTGCTCAATAAATTCAGAAAGTGCGCTAAATATTTTTTTTCCAAAAATTCCGCATCAATTTTAAACCTAGCTATTGAAAATATTACATGATAATTCTAATTGCTCCAGAAATTGAAACCAATTTAGAAAAGATACAATATTAACATTGTACGGGACCCGTACAATGTCAAAACTGTCAAGAATTTGGCTGACTGTTCGCTTCCGAGAGTTTCGGTGATTTCTGGAGATCTATATATACCAGCTACTTGTACACAGCATAAACAAGATTCCAACGTTAAAAAGTGGCAACAGAATATAAATATCTGCTGTATATCGCACACTATAATTTAAAATTTTATTTTACAGTATTTTTCCCGCTGCAACAAGATGGAAAAGTCAGAATATAATGGTAAATATACAAAACTACATCGTTGAAAGTTACTAGTAGCTACCAAGAAGGCTTTTACCTAAGAGTGAAATTTGGATCTTGAAACGTATTTGAATCAATTGCCCCCCCCCCCCCCCCTGCTGTTGCGTATACTATGCTAACCATTTCAAGATATGAATGTCAAAAACCCGAGTACAATGATTTTAAAAGGGTACGTTTACGTTTTTTTATGTATAGTCACGGAGGTTATACTCATACCCTTGGAGCTGATGAGCAATTCGGTTTACTGTAATGCGAAGTCTGTACTTTGAAATTTATAGTGGTCATGGTACTAACTTTTCCGGAGCCGATATTCGGGACGTTCACATTGGAGATACTGACTGAATTCTAGCTGTTACTGTATGATGCCACCGCTCGTTGCAAATGCCGGTTGGTAGATCCCATGAAAGAAAACAGTAAATAGGAAGCAACCGGGGGTGCTGCAAGTCCCGAACCTCACAAGAACAAAATTTGACAGGAACTTTACGACAGTTATCACGAGAAAAAAAGGGATTGGCACTTGGTCGCACACCTTGTTGAGCTTAACAATTCAATTCACGCACATCGATCGAGTACAAAATATGGAAACCACATTGAAGCTAGCAGATGTGAAAGTTATTCGAGATAATTGAAATATTGAGATTGATTTCTGATTTAGACTAGATAAGTGGGGTGTGCGATGGAACAATGCAGCTATCGGCACTCAGTGCGACCGAAAGTACCTTTGATTTGAATGCAAGGATATCATCTTCCTCGACCTCGCGCCATTTATAAAATGAAAACAAATCGAGAAACCGGAAGCTCGGCACTTCAGGTATGAAAGGTTTTGTTAGCTTCTACTGTGAGTATATATGCAGAACTGTCCCATTTATAGTTACCCCATTATGTATGTTCATTTAGCATGTCAGTACTCACTTCAGTGTAATATTGATATTTAGTTGCAGCAAATTTATATGGTAAAGTCAACTTTGAGCTACTGCAACTTTTAACACCCCCTTTTGCACCCCCTAAGTCTCAACGTAGAAGGATATCACTCACTGCATGTCTGAGCGTTCACAGTTCCCACCTTCTCACCAAATTTCGTATCAATCGGTATAGCCATTTCTGAGAAAAGTGTGTGTCACAGACAGACGGATAGGCAAACAGACAGAGAGACGAACAGATGGACAGACATTGAACCGATTTTAATAAGGTTGTTTTGTAAACAAAACCTTAAAAAAGGTTGGTTGAAAAACTTCTAACTTTAGTTCTTGACGTCAATAGCGAAGTCCACAGCAATATCGAAGAACTCCGATACATTCAGTTTGCGACGTTGTTAACCACGACTCGGCTGCATGTCATGCTAAATGCTTGAGAAGGGAAGATGAGTGGTAAGCCGAATATCGTAATGCATCAGATGAGGCGCGGGTTCAGTAAATTCGACACAGACAATTAATTTGATTGAAGGTAATTATATTGAATTGATTATATTGATTTGAAGAGCTTGATTTTTGCTGTTGCTAGTCCAATGCATAACGCCACGAGTATTTGGAAGGATCTGATGGCGGCTAACAGTCGGTTATATAGTGCTTCCTAAAACGGTTTCACTGATTTGTACTGGACAACGACATTAGTTACCTTTGGTGCATTTTTTATTTATCAGAATATGGAGATTCCTGAATGAAAACAAGGATAGATCCGGACCACGACAAGCTGTTTTAGCTTTACCTGGAGTCGATATTTTTAGCTACGTAATTGGTGTCATTGGCCCAAAATGGCTTCAATGATAGAAAAGGAAATAAATAGTATTTATATAAAAACTGTGGAGAAAATCTGCATATTTAAAAAAAATAACCCCATTTTTAAGGTTTTGTGTAAAACAAAACCTTACTAAAATCGATTCAATGTCTGTCTGTCTGTCGGCCAAACCGATCTGAACAAAATTTGGCAGATAGATGGAAACTATGAAATCCCACGCATACAGTGAGTGATATAAATTTAGGTGGAGTTTAAAGGGGGGCTCCCCATACGTAGAAAAGGGGGATTTAAAAAAAATCACCAGAAATAGTCGTGTAGGGTATCAAATGAAAGGTCTCGATTAGAAACTGACATTAGTTTTGGTATGAATTGCAAAGTACATGAGTAAGGAGTCAAAATGTACGCACTTGAAGTGAGACAGGACTCATTTTCGGAAGCTACCCAACCCTAAACTCCGAAATGCGCTTAGGTGAAATTTAGGCCTCAAAAGATGTCCCATTCCGATATCTGCGTTTCATTAATTTTACTAATAGTATATTACCAACTTTTAGAAATTTACTAGAAAACCCACCTTAAATTCTTCCTAGGACTAGCACTACCATGGATGATCACATTTCGCATACACATGCCAAAATTCATGAAAATCTGGCCATTAACGCCAAAGTTATAGCAGTTCAGACTTAGCAATTTCGCGCGAATTTACCTTGAGATACCTTAGTTCTATACTCAAATATACTCATAGAAGAAGCAAACAAATCCCTTCATACCTGAAGCGCCCAGCTTCCGGTTTTCCCACTTGTTTAAGTTTACATTTCAGATAGTTGAAAAATATGAAAAAGTAAAGAAAAACCAAAGCAAACACCTTTTTAGGGTTAGTCAGATTCTGAACTTAAACAAACCAGAATCTTTTTCTGATATCTGTGAAATATGAAAAAATAACAAACTAAACGCAACTTCAAAATATTAGGGAAATCAAAGCGAATTCCTTAAAATATTCTTGCAACTATTTATATTTGACATTTAGAGTACATTACCGTTTTTACTAAAATACTTTTACAACTATATTTGAACATTTTGAACCTTATTGAAATTGCTTTTGGTTCTTTTTCGGTCCTATAGATAGTAATGCTCTCTTTTGCGTTTAGATTTTTCCATGATGCCCACACTTAGATTGTCACTGCTGTGAAGATTTCGACATGCTTTGTGTGCTCTAAAAAGTTTTCTATTCTGTTTTTGAAATCAGTAAAACATTACCGAGCATTTGATATATTTTTCGTGAACAAATGGTGTCAGCAAATCCAAGTATATTACTATTGATATATTGATTGCATTTCATTTTTCAGGTTTTTCTAAATTAGAAGCTTTTAACAAAACTAACCATTTGCATCGATTTGCCACTAAAATGCGCTAAATCAACTGCACAAGTTATTCTCCTTTCCCTTAGAACTAATTGTACTGTAAGAGCTATCCACATGAATAATAACGGGACACAACAAGGATCCGTCCGATCCGTCCGGGGGAATATAACAAACATATTCATAATGCGGATAAATTATCTAATCTCACAGTTTTTCGCAACTTGGAACAAAAAAGGGTAACAAAAGGAAACGCTAAAATGCATAAAAAATCCACTACGCACACTTTCCACTTCAAGGTCAAAAGAATTCAATGGACCATGCTCTATAAAATGGAAAAAAGTTTGATAACGGTTGCTCCATGAGTTCTGAAAAAATGGTGCATAAAGCTAGTCATTTTCGCCACAAAGATAAAGCTTCCGCTTAAATGTATCTATCGTCGAAACTGTGCAGTTTTGATAAAGTAAATATATTTATAAATGATCAGGTTGATCAAAATATGGAGTTCAATTTTACGAATCATATGTACTATTCGCTACCCTTTAAATTCTAATATCATTCCTTGCAATATACTATTGATGCAATCTAAATCTGTGCACAAGAACAAAGATATCCAAGATACTCTTAAAACGTTCAACAAAACGAGTTTTTTTCCCGAAGCGAAGCCCAATAAACAAGTCAAACGAGCATATGTATCTACATATAGTATACTATGATTCAAAGCTTGTACTCATGAGATGACTCAAGAGATAAGATGCTGGCAGATATCTCTTCGTTGTCATTGAACTTTTATACAAAGTAACCAATTGAATAACATTGCAACTCGCTTGGCGATAGTAGGGAAAAACTGAAAAGTCCCCATTTCCGCGGGATGTGGTTCAATTCCTATGAATTGATCTTTTTGGATTTCATTGTTTAGAGTTTCATTACTATTTCGCTGACGCAGCAGTTTATTTGTTATTGTTTATGTTTTCGTAATACTCGTATTTGAATAAACAGTTCAATACGAGAAACTTTTGTGAATAACCGAACCGCATTCATTCATAGATACCTATGTACGCTGAATATGAATGAATAAATCAAATTTTAGAGATAGTCCGATACAAAGGAGGTATGTACACATGAGTAATTACGGGAATTTCATGCAATGACTCCAATGGGTGTTCACCTGTGGTTAATTTTGGTGCAGACCAAGATGTGGATAAAATAGGACAAAAACACTAACAGTTTTTAGAAATTTTATTCACGGAACTCCTGGTGGAAAAATGTTTCTTTTATCGATGGTTCGGAAAATGTCTGTCCCCATATCATGGACTATCAAGTGGTTAGTGATCGCCTTACATCAATGGGTAGTATAGAGTTTTCAGATCCTGCATTACACATCACGGCAAAGGACTTCCTGACATCCTCTAATTTAATACCATCAATCTCACTGCCAAATCCTTATTTCACAATAATTGATAAAAGTGAGTGAACGGTGAGGTCGCTGTTACGTAAACGAAAGTTGGACCCACTGAGTTTTCGTATTGGGATAAACTGTTCACAAAAAAATTTATAACTGAGCTTACTAGTCAGAAACCGGAAGCCCGGTGACCGCGCTTAAATGATGCATTCCAGGGTGTGGTTTCATCGCCTCTTCCGAATTTCCAGCAAACTGCTTGGAAAGGCACTAAGGAACATCAGTAATAATACCCGATGCGAAAAATGCCATCAATTCTACGAGATGGAGTACTTGGTCCATATCATTGCCGCATTCCTTATCGAAAGGTCTCTGCGCTTCACTTCAGTTAAATAATCGAACGAACATACGCCGAATACTATGCGATGTTTCAGAAGAATGCCCTAGATGCGCTAGAATGCGCTAGATGCTCCTATCTTTATCCCTGGCGCAGCAATGTCTAATCTCATTACGGTATTGAGCTAACAGTTCCCACGTTCATATCTCCTTGAAAAAATTAAGATCTGCGAGATTCCGATGAGCTGAGGGTTACGAATGCATTTATTGTATCCCTGTTTCTTATATAAGGCGTTTAAAAAAAATTGAAATTTATCGGCTGGTATAGTATAATGTAACAAAGGGGGTACCAACATCTATCTCGAAAGAGCTTATCATCTAATTGTGACTTACCTTCGCTTGCATGTCGTGATTTGGTTTACCGCATGGGAACAGAATGCCGACCCCCTAAATACAATGTGGGCTGCCCTTGCGATCCTACCGCTATTCAGTATTGAGAAAATTTTCTTATCTCACAAACGATAAAGACTCTACACAATCCGCCCAAGAGTATCGATGAACACTGAATTACCATCAAAAGTGTCTTATCTCAGGCGAAGTGAAACTGTAGTTATCGGCCAGGTCCCACAAAGACACCACAAGATTCAGCTAAGTGCGGAAACGTGGACGCGAAGCTGGTGTGTGTTGTGACAAAAAGATTGTAGGAATTTGGCGTGATGATTCAAATAATTTCTGAAGAACTGCTACTTCCACTTATGTGGGAATCCTGGGATTTTGAGATCTTTCAATGAATGGAAGAAGAAGATGGTCATCAAGATTATGGAAAAGGGTTAAAGTGCGACAGAGGGCAGAGTAGTCTCCGGCCAGGATGGCAGACGAGTGGGTCGTCCTTGAACTATCAGACGCAAAACAATAGAGGAATACTGCAAGCATTTCGAAAAATCGCGGGGTAAGGAAGTCGAAGCATAGAGAGGAACCGACAGCGATGGCGATTATGTTAACTTTTGAATCCAACGTACAATGGTATTATTTGCTGTATGCGGGAACGAAGAACAGACAAAGACAAAGCCAAAGACTTTTGCCTAATGATGATCTATTAGCCACCGAGTGAGTTGGGGAAAGGAAGCCATGAACAACAACCGGAATCCGGTTCAGGCCTGGCTTAGTAAGAAACTCCAGACATCCCCGTTTGGTGCCGAGGTCCAATTCGATATCCCTAAAAAGTCCTAGCCTACGCCATCGCTCCATGTTAGGCAGGGTCTACCATGCTTTATCCTTCTTTTTCTAATATAGGTATTGCCCTTATAGACTTTCCGGGCAGGATCATCTTCGCCCACACGGAATGAACGATCCGCTTATCGCAGTTGTTGGCAGTTGTGATTTTCGACCTTAGACCTTATTGTTCTCATTTGACCAGTGCGACTTGATGTTGTCGCTTATTTGTTCTTTAGTGCTGACTTTGTCACCATGCACGTCGTCTCACCTTCATTAATGTGCAGCCCAAAATCTCGCTCTGCCTGCTCGATCTGGATAGATTGTGCATCTCGAGTGGTTCTTCCCATGATGTCAATAACGTCAGCATAGGTTAGTAGTTGGGTGGTCTTGAAGAAGATAGTGCCTCTCGCATTAACATTAGCATCACCGATTATTTTTTCCAGGGCCACGATAAAGAGGATGCACGGTAGGGCAGGGTCAGCCTAGCCAGTCGTATTAATTTGATCAGGACACCGAGTTCTCTCACGCCGTGTCAAGTTTTACCTTGACGACACTATCATAGGCGGCCTTAAGTAAATGAAAAGATGGTGCAACTGACAGCCATATTCCAATATCATTTGCCGCACGGACAAAATCTTATCTGGGTCTGATTTGTCTGGAGTAAAGCCTCTTTGGTATGGGCCGATGATGTTCTAGGCATATGCGGTTATTTGGACTAGTAAGATAGCGGAGGCTATCTTATAGATGGTACCTAGCAATGGAATACCTCTATAATTGTTGCACTGCACTCTCTTTCTATGTATGTGACTGATAATGCTTCGTTGCCAATCGTCAGGCATTGATTCGCTGTTCCACATCTTGGGCATAAGATGAACCGCTAAGTGTAGTTGTTGCCTCCATATTTAACCATTTCGGCTACAATTCCATCGGCTCCTGGGGACTTGTGGTTTTTAAGACGATGGATTGCACGGACTGTTTCTTCCGTGCTTGGTGGTGGCTACATTTGTCTCTCGTCTTCGGTTGGCGGAACTGCTAACTAACCGATATTTTTGGTTATTGAGTAATTCCTAAAGTACTCAACCATCGCTCCAATATACCTATACAGTTAGAAATCAGATTTTCCTCTTTGCATCGGCAGGACGAGCATAGAGGTGTATAAAGCTTCATTCCGCTGACTTATTCGAGAAACTCCCACACCTGGTGCAGTTGCTCCGTGTACTTCTAGAGTCCACAGGCTTGTTGGTTCTCCCGGATTTTCTTTTTCCGAAATTAAAATTCCGTTGCTAGCTTACATTCATTGTCGAACCAGTGGTTCTGACTTTATCGTGACTGAGGCCAAGTATGTCTGTGACAAGAACAATGATAACGTTTTTCAGGTGGTTGTGAAGATCAAGCATCAACACTTCCTCTTCAGGACGTCTGATAGCTGCGGTTATTGCGTCCGTTCCGAAGGACTCTGTTATAGATGGATTCAGTGTTCATTCGGTTAATCGGGCTCGGAGGACCCTGCCAACGGGATAATTGTCCGAGCTTATATTGGATTCCATGTACGTTCTGATATTCATCAAGACTGAAAGGTGACCGCATTCGATTAACACGTGGTCAATTCGGTTGAAAGTGGTCCCAACTGGAGAGATCCACGTATGTTTGTGAACCGTTTTCCGCGCAAACTAGGTACTTCCTACAATTATTCTGTGTGATACTGCCAGTTCGATGATATGTACTCTGTTGTTATTGGTGGTATTGTGTAAGGTATCGTAGCCAACGTATCCCCTGTATATTGGCTGTTAAAATCTTCAAGTGTGATTTTGATGTCATACCTGGGACAGGCTTCGCCTCGTAGAAGGTATCCTTCTCCGACTCTTCAATCTCCTCTGTAGGGCATGTTCTTTAATGAACTCCCAGCACATGGTTTACTGGTTGGGCGCTATAATTTATGTTTAGCGCATCACTTGCGACGCTATTTTATCAGCTAGACAGGATATGGACTAGCTGCACCTTTTCTGTACAAGGAGCGCACGTTCCATGAGAAAGTGCTCAAATCGTTATTCCGTTTTCATGGCTGGGCTCGTCATTGCAAATTCGATCGAGTCCGAGGCTCCTTTCGTGGCTCCGTAACTTTGGTTTTCCATGTAGGGTTGTCAATCCTACCTAACCCCTAATCTGTAGGACAGTTATCGATGAAGAGAAAAATAGCTTCCCTTTGCGCCTGCCGTTTGCCGTAATCGGGTGGAGAGCACCTATTCAGGGCGTAATGCAATATGATGCCCAAAATGAATTTCAGGCACCGAATCTCTTTCTCTCGCGCTCATGGATCCATGGATGTCTTCCCTTCCAGTTAAAAGGACGCAAGGTATTCGTCTTGAAGTAGGTGGAAAGTTACAAAAAGTTCTGTTGAACATAGCATGTAAGCACATTGATGTAGTACGATGTTTATCTGAAATGTCGAAAAGGTTGAGGTAGGCAGATTGAAAATATTGGCATAGAGATCATCTAGGATCCACTTGGCAAATTTGACAACATTAAAAAAAAGATTGTGGAAAAATTTTCACACTTCGTAAATTCAGGAGCCACATAAGGTTTTGGAAGATTCAACAAAGGTTCCATTAACTTTGCTAAATTATTTTTTTATTACATATATTCTAAAAGCGAACCTTATGGTTTTGAATGGTAGATAACGCAGGGAAAAATCTGTAGCGAAAAAGTTTGAACTTATGAATATTGTGTGGAAAAAACTGAGGTGAAAACTAACTATTAAAATGTATATTCCGAGCCCCCGAAAAAAATCAAGCTTTGATGGAATCACCCCATTCACCCTCTTTCTTGTCAGGTCTAATTGCATACATTATAATAAAATTGCTTATAGTGCGCTGCCCATGTGTAGCGCTTGGATAATATAAGAATTCCTAAACACACTTTGGTGGGCTACGTTCAAGATAGGCAACCACCGGGGCAACCATGAAATCGTTGAAAGTTCCAAAGAACTGTTTGCCATTCTTTCATTTTCCTCCAACTTAATCGTTTATCGTTAGTTAGGGAATTAAAATCCAAAGTTGGTTACTAATTCCACAGTCACATCCAAAGCACATCAAAACTTCCACCAGAAAATCATATTGAAACATCTGAGATGCTTAGCAATCAGACCTTATCAGTAGATTTATTACGAACTGGCGGATGTTTGGCTTGCATAATTATATCAACAAAATGTTACCGGGAAAATTATAAACAAATAAAACAATAAAATAGTTTGAATTTTTGTTAAATAAATAATTTATTGTAATATTAAGTTGAATAAATAGGAACAACTACATTCTCTTCTTTGATGGCAATTATTGTGGTGGTCCACCTCGAACCGTAGCCAAAACATTGGCTCCTTGTTGGGCAATTGCGATTCCTTGAATTCCAGCATCACGAACTCGCTGACCAAGTTTCTCCTGTCATGAAATAGTTAATTTTGTTAATGCAGATAATCCTTACGGAATTACGGAGACTTACCACAGGCTTGAAGACTTTCTTCCACCAGCCAGCTTCACTTTGGCCAGCAAAAGCAACGATAAGAATGGTGAAGACAACAAAAAGTTTAGTGAAATTCATTTTGATTTCTGTTAGCGATTTGGAATTAGCTTGAGCTATCTTGAGATACTCGAAAGTTTGATATTGAACTGATATCGTTTGTGCACGGGCAGCACGTTTTTATAGAAAGTTGCAAATAAACGTAGATAACGACACCGGCCGTGTTTAAAGATTGTTTGCGATAATGGTGAGTATTTTAAAAAGCCCCGAATTCGACGACACGTTTTCAACGCGGATGAATCAATTCAAGACACCTTTGTCGGAACTTGGAGCAATCCTGAGGTGCTGCTGTTTTTACGTTCATTTGTAACTTATTTCCCGACACCTATGAATGTACAGCATTTATGAATATTGTGCCTACATGTGCGGCCATGAAATAATTACAGAAGGGGAATTTTGAAGGAATACCCATCGTCTTATAGTTATTTATATGAATATGGAGTAAAAACGGTTTACGATCAGATGCTTTTGCTGTTTTGAAATAAGATAGAATTATACAAATGGATGATTTGTAAATATAATATTGGCACATGTATATTGATAAACGTCTGTTCGATAATAGATTCATAATTTAATAATGGAATCAATATTGTTTGTAAAAAGTATTTTCCCACAAACTACAGCCATTTTTCTTCATTCCCTGTTAATTCGATTTACTAGTTTTCTCTGAATGTTTCAATCGGTATGGAGAGAGTCCACCATCCGAGTTTTCACTCAAGTTTCCCATTTAACGACTCTTGAGACTTATTGGTCCTTTTTCAGCAATGCGATAACCTCATATTTTTTCGCTTTTGACCAAGGAAATGTTTCGTATTTCTGTTTCCAGCGTCGCTTTGATAATGGCACTAATTAGAGTAAGCAATGTTCCCCATATTGGAATACCGGTGGATAATACAATATAATTTCAGACTTTGCAGATGGAGAGGGATGTGATGAATATTTTTACAATTTCGGTCCCGTCTTTCTAATTTCGAGCATGAAAAACAGAGTCCCTACACGTACTTTACAAACTTTTTTTTCAATTTTGTTATTAGAATATATCTAAATTATTTCCAAGAATAATCATACAAGAAAATTAAAGGCTGTTTGGGAGCAGCAATTATACTTTAATATATTTGCATTCCGAACAGTTAATAGTTCTTTAATAATAATAATCGTTGGTGCAACAATCCATATTGGATCAGAGCCTTGAAGTGTGTTAGAGCACTTCATTCAAGACCGTAACGGTACACTAGGAGGCAATGTGGTCAGCATTGCGCTCGCCCGAGATTATTACCCTGATTTGACTCAGGTACTCATTCACAGCTGTCAAAAATATGAACTTAAAAGTGAGGAACCTTAATAAAAGTATAATAAAACAAAATAAATTTTGGAAAAATTGTCAATATCGTTGGGTGAGAGTGTTTGAGTAAAGCTATGATCATTAAAATAAAAATTGGAAACATTTTGCTTTACTAATCTTTTATTTATTTGCAGATATGCGTACTTCGGAGGTTGGGTTGGATTCAAAGGAGAAATTGTATTTCTTGTATTTCTAGACAATCGGATGGGTAACTAAATCCTCATTTTCTCCTTTCCCTGATTACTCCTCCCGTTTGCTGTCTAAAACCCGCACCCACGGAATCTGACAGCATTAAGCAATACAGCATATTTATTATGAAGGTTCGGAATGAGGAGAATGAGGAGAAGAGTATATCAAGGGCACCTCTCGGACAGCACTGCATGACCTTCATAGCACCTGAACGTGAATTCTTTGGATCCTGTTAAATTTGGTCCATTGTATTTCTTGCGCAGCGCCGGCCAACACACAATAGATCCATACGTTAGGATGAGACGGACCACAGCGGTGTACATCTAAAGAACCTGGATTGCACGGAGGCCATTATGTTAATTCTTAGCAGATAAACTTCCGTTGTGTTGATAGTTGGCTAGTTTAGTGAGGAGCCGCAGCTCCATGCGCTCAGGTCTTTGAGGCCTAACAACCTATCTACTACCCATAAAATTGCCTATTCAATGGCCTCCCAGCAGTAAACGTTGAGATAACCACGTTAGAATCAGTTCGTAGATCCGAGGTATAGTGGCATAGTGTCGCTCCAAGAACGGTGCCTTAAGGGACACAAGCTTGCAATTTGTACTCGCAAGTCTTGAAGCTTTTGTATTTAACACTGAATTTGCCCTCCAAGATTCCAAAATTCCATGAAACTGTGCTGGAAGCAGCTGCTTTATTTTAAAAATCAAACTTCACCTGTGTGAGATACACATTGTCGAAGGATTGCACCACATCCAAAAAGACAGTTGAGCAATAGTTCATCCTCCAGTCAACTACTCATTTCAGAGGCGATCCTGTGACCTTCCTCGATTGTCTAGCGCATCTCTCGAAAGCCACGCTGATTGTGATGAATCACTCTGATTTTCACTAAACATGGAAGTACTAGTTATGAGGACATCTTTGAAAGGATGGGTAGCAGACTTATGGGCGTGTAGGACGCAACATGCGTTTGGTCCATTCCACATTTAGGAATCATTGTAATTTTTGAATCCTTCCAATCCCTTAGGAAATAGACAAGAATTGTGTTGACTCTGTGAGTGGTTGCGAACCCTGCAAGTTCCTTTCACATTTTCTTAAAAAACTCGAGCAGCTTGCTTGGCTTCCAGTCACGATACGAATCCCTCTGCCATCAGTGAGATTTGAACCGCGACCGGGTGTAGCGGCAGCTTAGGGTGCTAACCACTGAGCCATTCGGAAGTTTGTTTTCGATAAGCTGACCAAATTCAGTCGGGCGTTTTGGGATTTTTGAAGGGGTAGGGAATGTCTACAGCGAGATTCAGAGTGCATGGTATCCTGCTGTAATCAGACCAGATACTTTAATGCATCTTCCTCTTTTTCTTTAGTCTTTGTTCCGTTCACAAGCGGGGTCGGGCGCGTGGTCGGGTTCGCTATTTTATTTCATCAAGGGCCTGATCTGGATGTAGTCGCGATGTCTTTAAATCACCGTCCAGTGCACCAAGCCACCGTTGTTTTGGCCGGCCTTTTGGCCGCTTACCATCGCCTGCTTCATGGGGATCGGTAGTCAAAAATTCTGTTTTACTCAGATTGAATCTGGGACCGTGTAGCATGAAGCGATCATTCCATTTTTAGACAAGTTGCTCGAGAACATTGTTGCTATTGGACGCTAGCGAAACATCATCTGTATAAAGCGGTGTATAGGATGCTGGACGTTGGATGTCCCTTGTCACAATGTCCATAACCATTGTCAGGTAGTAGGGCGATATAAGTTAAAAGTAGAGTCAATGCATCGCGGCCTATCAATGGGTTCACTTTTCTTGGTGCGACGATAGGCATCAGACATTGTAATTCTTTGGGTGGTGCTGATCGGTCGTGATTCAGTTAATTCAAGGGGATGTGTACGTTCCCCGTTAGCGCATGCCCCAGTTTAATCAGGGTCACATCATTAAATCTTAGCTCCGGGCACATAAATGCGTGCAGGGTCTTCCTGGTGAAGATGCATGCCCAAGGCCTATTCCGATTAGAGAAGGGTAATGAGCTAAGCATTACGTGATGGCTTGTGGTACTATTTTCAACTTCTGAAGCGCAGGGAACGGTTCTTGGGCTATTGCTTCGATTGATTTCCGGTCCAGTCCACTTGTCTTTTAAATATGACCAACCAAAATCCAACAAATGCCCCTTGCCCAATTATGCAACTTTAACCTGAGGCATAACTAGACCAGACCGTTAATGTTGGGTGAGAATTGCCTATATGATATCTGAGTCAGCGCAATTCCTAGTGCTTCTTCACTCCTCAATCGTAGAGCATTGGCCTAGAGTTTTCTCGCTCTACTTACTCGGGGTTCACTATAATGTTTGCAGAAAACAGCGTGTAAAACGTAGTGAGCTGAAATGCTCAAAAGAATGCTCATTCGTTCCCGAGTCTGGATTGTACAAAGGCATACAAGCGCATGTCGACGGGACACTTTAGTTGAGCTGCACTTAGGTGGCGTGCATCGCCAACTTTCGCCATTTTTAGTTTTTTCTTGGATAGTTCTACCTTCTTGCTTTATTCCAGTCGATTCGAATGGTCATTTTTGTTATCCTTCTCCTTCAGACAATTTAGACAATTCAAATACAAAAGAAAGTGCACAAAAAGGCGCGGATACAGAATTGTTGAACTATCGAGATACCACGCTTATGGATAATGTTGCAAAATTGTTTACTGGCGTAGTACTCCACCTAACTTACATGGAATCCGGGAAGGAGTAGTTTGGGTGGCGCTGAGGCCATCTCACGATAGGTGCTATATTTAGTGATGGCTTAACACAGACTCAAGATGATGTTCGCCTGCATTGCGGTTTAAAAGCTAGATATAAAAATAGTGCACTGGGTACGATGGCTGTGAAATTAAGATTACATGAAATCTGTGTCAACATTTGGATTATAATAGCTTGCGAAACTAAATGAACAAGAATAAGCAATTATAACAAATACGTCCAACGCAGAGGATCATCATCAGACGTTGGTTCATTTCTTTACTGAAAGCAGCGTGACTGAAACTGGTGGCCAGGTGTGTTCGCACTTTTATGTACATTCGCAAGCATAACTCGACACTAGAGGCAGTTTATCAGATACCTACCCTGAACTATGATGAAGGATTGCAAGAAAGATGACTCATTCATATGGAACAATTTCATCTTTAATGGTAAAGTTTTAGGAACTCTTAAAAAATAACAACAGGAAACGGGAGGATTGGTTTTGTATTTTTTATGTTAAAGGTAAATAGATATTAACTTAACAGTTCAGGTCTATTAGTAACGTGAAACCATGTGATAGCTCAGAGAATTATTACTGGCGATTTACAAAATTCAGTCTTTATAGAGTGACTCTAATCAAAAATTCCGGAAACTGAAGAAACTTTTGTTTTTACACATTTAGAAACCAATAACCCACTTACGAGTACAGTAGTACGAGTACTGCGAGTGCTAGCAAAATTAATAAAACTATTTATATAAGGTAATTAATAAGAACATACTTTATTTATCATAAATACAGGACGGTAGAGGAAGACATTAACAAATAGAACTATATATTAATTTAAGGAAACATTCACTGTGGGGGACCACCTCGAACGGTTGCCAAAACATTAGCACTTTGCTGAGCAATTCCGATTCCCTGAATGGTAGCATCACGGACTCGTTGACCAAGTTTTTCCTAATTAACGGAAAGTTTTGTGAGTAAAAAGATTATATTGTCATATAAAAGTACGACTTACCACTGGCTTGAAGACTTTCTTTCACCAACTAGCTTCACTTTGACCAGCGAATGCAACAATAAGAATAGTAAAAACAATAAAAAGTTTTGTCAATTGCATTTTGATTGGGTTTTCAGGTAGTTTAAGCGAATTGGGTTAAGATTTAATACTGGGAGGTGAAAATTTAACTGATACCGATCTTTCATCGGCGCTGACTTTTATAGTAAGTGATAAGAAAGATATTACTGGAATGGGAATCCCGATGTTCGGCAAATTTTTACAGTATCTGTTTGATAAAAATTGGCAGTTGTTTTTCATGTTAATAGATAGTCACCCAATATACATAGTGGCAGATATACATATATGAAAATATTGACAGGCATAAAGCGCTAATAGGTTATGAAATCACTGATAGGGCTACAGTGCTTGGGAATTCCCAAGTTAAGGACATTTTCTAAGCAAGAAGATTTCATAAAGGGTCAAAAAGAAAACACAACCGCTAGGAGCAAGTGTAGTGTTCAAGTGTCTTCAAAGTAGTTTTAAGCAAGCTATACGGGACACTATATAGGAGCAATCGTACCTAGATGTGAATTTTAATTTTGAGATGCTGGAAACAGTCGCTGTGAACACGCAGGAAAAACTATCTCAAGTGGTTTCTGGGCAAATAAAGCTATTAACGCATTTTACGCCCCATTAAGGTAGTGACTCCTTTGTGAATTGGAGATTAAGTTATTCTCTTTCTCTAACTTTTATAACAATTTCAACCGAAATAGCTGCCTGTAATCTTCGTATCTTCTTCAGAACCACGATTTGGGCTTGGAAAGGTCAGGGAATCTTGGATATTTCTCACGGAGTGGAAGAAGGGAGTTAGATCTCCTCTTTAGTGCCACCACAGGAATGATAACAACCAGACCGATATTTGATTTTTCCATTATGTACGTCCTCTTGAGATCATAAGAAGCACATCCGGTAAATTCGTAACTGTTGGATGGTATTCGTTGCGTAATTGTTCAAAAATTTGCGGACCGTGATGGTGTTGGGAGACGGTGAGTTATCGTGGTATAAAATCCATGAGTTCTTTATGGTTATCATTAACTTCTTTTAGGGCACAGCGAGTTGACCACACCTGCGGTATACACTTGTTTTTTCCCGGTAATGTGAGAAGTTTTCACTCCTCCTCCACTGTGCTATGCTTGTTCTTCAGGCTTTGTCGTGATTAGAAGCGGGGTCGGCTCGTCTTGGTCGGTTTTGCGAGTCAAATCACCGTCCAGCGTATAAAGCTATCTTTTTTTTCCCAAGGATTTTTGGCCGTTTCCCATCGACTTCGATGTTCAGACTAATCTTGGCGAGTGATGTCTCTTACGCAATTCTTCCACGATCGGTGCAATCTCATATTGATGACGGATATTCTCATTTCGGATGTAATTATGGCGTGCTACGTCAGAATTTAAAACTATGGAGGGGAGACAAGGCAGTAAATTTTGGATTTGGGCATTTATAGATGCGTCGATCATAAAAAAAGCTAATTGCCGAACGTTACTTTATCGAAGTTTCACCGACGTGTGAAGCAATTCTATAACACAGTTGACAATGGCTGCCACTTTAGATTCAGCCTCTAACCGAGTTGCGTGAAGCGAACATTCCACTTTTAGATAAGCTGCTTGAGACCAACTTCGTTATGAGATGGTAGGAAAAAACTCATCTGCATAGAGCCCTGTGTAGGGTGTTGGACGTTGGCTATCCCATGTGAAAGAGAGTGTCCATAACAACAACAAAGAGTAGTGGCCAAAGCGCACTTTCTTGATGGACACCTACATAGATACGAAGCGGTTTTAATACATCTGCTAGACTTCGTATTTTACTCTAGGGATAATTGTGGAGCAATTTAACCCAGTCAGCAAGTTTTTCTGGTACTAGGTGTTCACACTTAGCATATCAGATAAGTTTGGTAAATTACAAGCAAGGAACGAGACATCGCTACCATTACTGAAGTCGTTTTTATTATCCGTTTGTCTATTTCTCTGCATCTTGGTTTGATAAACAGTAAAAACAAACATTTTAAGTGGCAGTATAAGAAAATCGACTCCGGCCCCTGTGGTGGCGCATACCAAGTAGATAATTCCAAGTCAAATGCAAGTGCGCTCAACCGGTTGCTTAACTTAACCTGCTACACAAAATAGTGACGAGTCTTTCCTCGTGAACAGTATTTTTCTAACCCTCTCACTGTTTAGGCAGGTTCCGTCGTGGAGAAAAAAGTAATTGAAAAAAGCGCCTAGTTAGGATAGCGATGATCAAAATACCATTAAACATGGAGTAGCATTTTTCATATAGAAAAAACTGTACATCCAAATTAGACTACACGAACGAATAATATGTAGGAGATTACTCTTGATTAGCCACAAGGAAGTAAGTCTTTGAAAATCAGTTTTGATAACTTAGCTAAAGGCGCGCACGAAAAGGATAATAACACTCCTTTTAAAGAATATCTTCAATTCTAGGAAATAAAGTAGAAGGTAGTAGAAAGTCGAGGTGGGCCTTTCCGTTGATATTTCACATAGCTACTATGTACATATATTGCATATTGGGAAAGTTTCCTTTAACTTCACATAAAATAATGTCACTCACTGCATGTGTGAGAGTCACAGTTCCATTATCCCCAACGAATATCATGTCAATAGGAGTAGATTTCAAAAGATAATGACACCCACTCAAACAAAGAGACCAATAGAGAGACGGTTAACCGGCTTCAATAAGATTTTTTTTAAAATGCAAAATTAAATAAGTCAGAAACTGGAAGCTTGGTGATATGAAAGGATTTGTTGATTTTTTACGTTAGAATATTTGGGTACATGATAGTTTTATAACATGGGCACATGATGATTCTATAATAATAATAGAATTTTCACCAAATTTTCCAGCACCTACTGGATCTAGGGCGAACTTAAGGGGGTCAACCCGTGTGATTTTTTGATATTCGGAGTCGTTCGGAAATGATAGTGCTAAACACGTGATAAGCCACATGCCAGATTTATGTCGATCGTCGTAATATAGCTCGTATTTATCGGTCCTAATGACATTCTATCGGTCCGAATGACGCATTCTACTTTTTAAATGCGTATTTCTTGAAACTGCATGTTGAAAATCGGCTGCCATCATAGCCCAAAATCTATCCAATGAAATTATTTGAAATTTTCACGACTTATTCAGAACATATTTCTACGGTCCGGTAACTAGGATAATTACGATTCATTCAGTAGTTTTTTTTTAATTCATTGAAGAAGCTGTGAAAAAAACACCAAAATTCACAAAAAAAAAGTTTAAAACGGCACCAAAAATTTAGTTTTTAATATTTTTTAATAATCCTAGTTTGTGGACTGCAGTTAAGTTTATACGTTAAAATGTCGTTTACCTTTTTTCGTTAGAATGATCGCAGCGCCCTCTAGCGTGACAGCAGAAAAACCCCTTTTTTGGAGATGGGTGTATAAATTGCTCTATAGTTCAATAATGGACTATACGATCAAGCTGGAGGCTCAAGATATTAATAAATCTGTGGTGAAAAATTCGCACTTGTATCTTTATCCAGTTTTTCACAAAAAAATTCTAAAAAAAGCGAAAAAAACGGCTTTCACACGGGATGACCCCCTTAAGGAGGATTCGGAAAATTTGTTTAAAATATATAATATATATTTGAGAAGATATCGTAACGGAGACTATCTCGTATCATCATCTTGTTTTTCACATTTTTCGGTAGGGTAGTTGTTGAAAACCGGTCATTGAAGCAGTTGACCGTTTTCGGACTTTGCAAACAATGTGCTTCTAAAAGTCGGTATTTTTCATTTGATATTCGATATGGCTATATCCGGGGAAAAAATTGTGCACTCCTCTCTTTTAGGTGTATGGGGACCCTCCTTAATTTCAAAGTACATCAATGTAATTCATCACATGTGTCGAGGTTAGCAGTTTCAAAATTTTTGCCGAATTTCGTGTAAATAGATGTGAAAAAACTTGCATGTATTTGTCCGACCTGCAAAGTCTCACTTCGTTTAAATTTTAAAGCATATTTGATAATGCATGTTTAATGCGTGGTGGTTTTAATAAGAAAAGAAAAAACCAAATGCTGTCCTATACATAAAAAGGGAGATACTACTCAGTGCTGCAAATATAGAGGTATCACGTTGCTGAGTACCATCGAATATATAAAATATTCTCCGCTATCTTGCTAGATCGAGTAGTCCCACCAAAGAGCCTCGCTCTAATTAAATTATTAACAAATCAGATTTGTGGGGCATGCAATAGAAAAACTGTTGGAATATGCCTATCAATTGCATCATCTTTCTATCGACTCCATGCATCCTTTTTAACCTGGCCCTGGAAAAAGTCAGAAGAAGAAATGCAAAATCTTAATCGCCTTCGAGAGGAGAATCTTCCGAAGATTAGCATAAGGATGTATGATTGTGAAGCAATTTTATTTTATTATTATATTATTTATGTGGATAAACTCCGATTAAATAGGTTGTGGTAGGCGGGTCACTTAATCCGAATGGGCGAGCATAATCTAGTCCGCAAATTCTCTGTGGGCAATATCTATCATATGGTAGAAAAAGAAGACGTGGCAAACCCTGCCTCAGATGGATTGATGGCGTAGTTCAGGACGCCAGACTGCAGCATAGGCATACCGAATTGGACCTCAATTGTATGGTCATGCAATTCCCGCTAATAAGAATTCACTCGGCAAGACTGGTCTGAACATCTAAATCGATGGTAAGCGACCAAAAGGTTGGCCGAAACAATGGCGGATGATACGCTGGATGGGGATTTGAAAGCATCGCGAAAAATCGGGCCTTTGATAGAACAAAAAAGCGAAACCGATCACGACGAGCTGACCCCGCTTGTGAACGGGACAAAGGATAAAGAAAAAGAAGAAGAATTGGGCCTCATTGCAAAACCGGGATGTCTGGAGCTCCTTACTAAGGCAGCTTAGAACGGATACTGGTTGCTGCGCCGTTGATGATGATGAAATGCAAAACTGCGCCGTGTATTAGAAGCCTTGCGACGGTAGTCTTGATCATTGAGGCACTTACTGGAGAGAGCGGTTAGGCTCACTTGTGGATCTGAACATTATTACTATAGCATAGTCACGTAATACGCCCTGCCACATTAGCCAGGATTATATACACAGCGACTACCAGGAAATTTTCTTTGACCTATGGAGTGAATCGCAGGAAAAGAGATACGCAACGCTAGGCTAGCCTGGTGGGTGAACAAACTTACATTGGAATGTGTTTAGACCAGCCTGATATACTATCCACCTCCCTTCTACAACTTTTGTTTCTTATTCCACCCTCTACTTCTACCCCAAATTTCATGTCAATTGGTCTTGCCCGAGAGAATTAGCTGATTGAAAGTTTGAGTAACTAGACTAAGGAACCAATAATTTTGGACAGATGTATATGATTGAAACGTTTATAGAACCATTTTTATGATTAATCTCTGTATTTATTTCTGATAAATAGGACGGTATTGGAAGGGACTTGTAAATAAATACAAATATGCATTAATTTGTCCAAACAATCATTGCGGAGGGCCTCCTCGCACGGTTGCCAAAACATTCGCACCTTGCTGAGCAATTCCGAGTCCCTGAATGGTAGCATCACGAACTCGTTGACCAAGCTTCTCCTAATTAACGGAAACTTTTGTTAGTAAAAGATTATATTGCCATATTAAAGTACAGCTTACTACTGGCTTGAAGACTTTCTTCCACCAACTAGCTTCACTCTGACCAGCGAATGCAACAATAAGAATAGTAAAAACAACAAAAAGTTTTGAGAATTGCATTTTGATTGGGCCTTCAGGTAGTAAAAGCTACGAATCGGGTTAAGAGGATATACTATGAGGCGGAAGGTTAACTGATATCGGTCTTCCTTCAGTGCTGACTTTTATAGAAATCTATCATTGTGATAAAAAAGATTATAGTGAAATGGGAATCCCGATTTTCGGTAAATTTTTACATTATCTGCTTGAGACAATTTTGCAATTGTTTTTATGTTAACAGATAGCTACCCAATATACATCGGATAGATATCCTAACATGGATGGATGACTGATTCATAGAAAGTCAGGTGAATATTGATGAAAAATAGTGTATGCTGAGGCCTGGACACTCTTGCTCTTTAATAGGTACTGATAGTGTTAAAGACTTGCTAAGTTAAGGATATTTTCCGAACAAAAAATTTCATGAAGGATCAAAAAGAAAAACCGATCACTGGGCACTAGAATAAGCGTACAGGTGTACAGCTATACGGACACTAAAATGGGAACAGGAAGAAGAATATAATTTCGGACTAACGAGGTGCTGGCTACAATGTTCTTGAGAAGGCACACGGAAAAAACTAACTCTAGTGACGTTTGAATAGAAAAAAACTATTAATTTGATGCATTTTACGTCCCACTGAGGTAGTGGCTTCTTTGTGAGCTCGAGATTATTGTGTTTTTTGTCTTACACTCAAACCGATGAAAATCTGTGAGCCAGCAAGTTACGAATTACAATATTTTTTTGCAACTGGAAAGCTATGTCCGATTTGCATACGTAATGATGTATGGTAATGATTACGATTTGCGGTTATAGTATAAGGACAATTGAATTAATTTTTGGAATGTGCGTACACTCCTCGATTGAGGTATTGAGGGGCCCAGAATCCTTTCTTTCGGTAGCTTCAAGTTTTCAACGTGTGGGACCACCATATTCTGCATTCCGGGCGTTGGAGGATTTATAGCACATTTATCAAAAAGTTCTGAACTGGTAAAGACATCCACAAATACCGCATTATTCATCAAAATTGGCAATTGTCCGGTTTAGAGAATTCCCCATTGAACGCAACGCCCATATGACAACGTTTCATCCATTTCCTCCTAATATTCTTACACTCGATATTTGGTATATCCGTATTGGTCATCATTATGTATCTCCTTTTGGCTGCTCAAACGCTTATCACGTAGTGGTATTTTTGTCTCAATCGTAACGAGACAAATCAAATGAAATTTTCAAGGGGGATAACGGCAAAAATTCTTCAACGATGTTAGAGATGGGACTTTTTTATTTTACCTGCATACCCTCTTTATTCCCTTCTGTTGACGCTGACAAATCAAATTTTACCACCGTGATATCAAAATACTCCCCTTTGAAACGCTATAACTTTCAAAGGGGAGTCGGTCACCGGCGCGGTTTGAGAGAGAAACACTTTCACTCTGTTTTCTATCTGCAAGGATAAGTTTCCATTTAACGGTGTTAAAAAGGGGAGACCTTCGCCCTTCCTTTTTCATAACTTCTCTACCTTCTTTACCACGATGGTATCAAAAAATTTGATGAGGGACCATCAGTTTTAAGGATGGGTCATCGCCACGAGTTTAAAAGGGGCGCACTCCCTCTCCAACTGAAGATAGGGTCGAAAATTCAACTTTCACCGATTTATATAATGCACATGTGTACATATAAAATAACACTTCTTGTTCACTGTCTGGCATTCTGGAAAAAGTAGTTCTGAACACGCTAATTTTTCAATTGAAAACTACATGGATTATTTGGTTTCAACTATGATAATTTGCAATACGCTATTCATTGAACTAAGTAAGCCCATGTCTCGTCCTCAGTAGTAACTTGTTGAACGAGCTTTGGGTGAAACTCGTTGTTGCAAAATCAGATCAACTTTTAAAGTGAAAAAAAATCGAAAAGAGGTACACAGATGCACTCAACACAGCGTCACTTTCACAACTATTGACCAATGGGCTAAAATTTGGTGGGGATGTCAGTAGGAGATTGAGCCGTTTTCGAGCGAATTAAGTATGACAAGTAGACAGGCAGTCTGTGAGGAGTTGCAGGAACTTCCATCAGGTGATACGCAGATAGGGGGCATACCTACTGATTTCAAAAATGTGTTCATATACTTTCTTTTCAAACTGCTCATGGTGCGCGGACGAAAATGACTATAAAAAGCATACTCAGAATACAAAACCAAAATGGAAGATGGCAGAATAGGAAATTTACTGCACATTGGCTCATAACTTCAGTATTGACCGCTTTTGGGAGTAACCAAGTGGCTTCCTACCATTGATATCGCTCTGCCGAAGTGTATTACTGGTGGTCAACTTGGATCCCGTGGTATCTGGCGTTACAAGTGATGTATGCATGACAATGAGAATTTTGATACCCACCGTAATTATTCAAAATGGGCGACCACAGCAGGTATCCCATGACGAAAAAATAGATAGATTCGAGAGAAGATCCTTGAGTAGGAACTCTATAATTATATAATCTATAACACCTAAAATGGCAAAAGGTAAAAGGGAAAAGGTGAAGGGGTGTTTAAAATAATAATTTGGTCAAGACTGGTGATGAACAGAGTCTTGATCCGGAAGAACATACCACTTGGAGCGAAGATAGTTTATTTGGGCGAATTTATTTAGGACAAGCACAATGTGCAACAAGCTATTGACAACAGCGTGAGAACAATTAGGGTCGTTTATAATAAATTGCAGGAGAAATCTGTTCGGAAACTGGAAACTGGACGCTTCTGGTATAAAAGGTTTTGTTATTGCTTATACGACATTTGTTACATTTGTGCTTAGCTCGTAATGTGTATGAATATATTATGTCAGGCTATTCCCTTGGGTATGATACTGGCATTCAAAGTGTTAGATTGCACAAAAGCGACAAATTTCACCTATTATAACTTTGTTAGTAATAGTGCGAATGCTACCAAATTTGTTAGGATCATGACTTATATTGTATCCTAAACTAATGCATGATCCTAGGATGAACTTTAGGGTAATTACCAGTCCATTACTAAAAATTATATTAATATAATACTATACTATTAACCTTACTTGAGCAGCCATCGGTATGGAGGCCATTTTGGAGCCTAGACAGATGATTATTTTCCTCTCTTGAGTTAAGAGAATGGGTCCGTGGAAGAAATGATCACTTTCCAGCCCCGCATTCTTCCCTTTTGCATCAAATAAATGAACTGATGTCAGCTTTGGAGAGTACTGATCGGTACCTTACATTTGATACCCCACATGGCTGACTATATTCGGAGAAAAAAGATTTAAACCCGTCTTTTGCGTGTAAGGGACCCTTAAACCCAACCTGGAACAATGTAACTGACTGAATGCCCGGAGGTTCACATCTTCTTACCAAATAGCTCATTCTTGGCAGAGTTCGTGGGAGAAGCAGACTTACAGACAGACAGTAAACCGATTTTAATATGGTTTTCTTTTACATAAAACCTTAAAAAGAGTTCCCAAGGAATAGATGAAATCTATTGCCCAACAGTATCACAGGCAACCCAAGCGACACCTAATGACATTTCCATTGACTTGGGACCGTGTAAAAAAGGGGGATCCCTTAAGGGTGCCACCAGTCGTCAGAAACAAAACGTTTGGCGCATCGGTAGGTGAAGTGAAGTCTAAGGCAAAAAATGACAATGCCATATGCAGCGATATTAAAAAAAAATTTAAAGGTAATCCCGATCGGAAAGACTTAAGCAGGATTATCAATAAAATCCAAAGAACCCAGAAAGGAGGTCTCATGTTCGAGCGGTGAAGATTCAGCGTCGACAACGGTGATGGCTATCTTAACTAAGTTAAAAATTCAATGCCTGAGTGTGTTCCAAAAATATGAAATCTATATAGACAGTACAGTACAAGGATTTCAACGAAGTGACATCCAGAAACGAAATCTATACTGCTTTGAAAGAGCAATTCAAGTAAGAGGAATTTGAAAGAAAATCGTCATCTTAGAGAACTGATCTCACTAACGAGGTGCTTGGAATGAATTATGTAACTTTAGAAAGAATGCACTGATCGGTCGGTTGGGTGGAGAAGGTGCAGGGCATTTGTCAAAGAGTGCAATAACGAGACGGAACAGCAGACAGAACAGCCGAAGTGGCAGATGGCCAGAATTTAGAAAGCCCTTCACTACAATAAGAAAATTGCGTTTATCCGAATAGACATCGATCATTACAGGGTTGCTCACAATTTGCTTACCCAGAGCGTTTGCAAAGCCGAAATGGAAATTGCCATTACATTATAAATGAACCTTCAAAACCCTTGACGGTAAGGTATAGGTCAGATTATGATCGCCAAGCCTGGATGCCTGGTAAAGTCATAAATCTCACTTTTCTAAACCCTGCATTGGTATGTAACATACCATGACCACTTTAAAGAGAATTACTCTCACAGTAACCAGCAGGAGGTAATCTTGAAGAAGGAGAGAGTGAGGGCAGAAGGCCCACATGCCAAAGTCGAAGAGGACGCATGGTTCGCCTGTAAAAGCATTATCTGTGTAAAAATTCATGAAGATCTAGCTAAAGCAGCCTAGAAGACGAGCATCTCCATGGAGAAAGCTTTCTATATAACACAATGTATCGTAAAAACATATGACAAGTCCTTACAAAGAAAATGTACATTCTTCACCAGATGAGCCAACTACCGATGGAATAGTGAACTGAGTAACCTTCGATAGACTTGTCACCGAGCTAGACGAGTAGCTCAAATCGAAAAAGTGCAACGTTGGCTACCTAAATAGGCAAGAGCGAAAGATTTAGCCGACACTGTTCAGAGGCGGGCGTAAGCGTGTGGGGGAACATCTATAGAATAGCGATGAGACCGTTAATCTTTGTAGATCACGTGCCCTTTTTCCTTGCTAAGAATTATCTAGGGCTTACTCTCCTATCACGCGAGTGGCGCGGACGACTTCTGGAGATTCCTAGACTCAGCGGTAATTTCCCTAGCAAGTAGAGTAATAGGGAAGAACAAAGCTCCGAGCCTGAATGGCATACCGAATAGAATCCTTATCCTTGCGGTGAACTCTAGATCGGATAAGTTTGCTGAATTATTCGGAGCGTACATCTTGAAGGGGATATTTTTCGTATCATGGAAGTGGCAGAAGCTGGTTCTACAACTTAAGGCTAGTAAACCTCCATCTAATATGTTTTTTATGTACAATGGAGACAATTTTTGAGCGGATAATCTACAATAATTACCCCCAATTGGCAGTATGGTTTCGATAGAGCCAGATCAACTATCGATGTCATCAAATTGGTTACTGGCTTGGTCGAAAATTCAATTAAAATACTGAATACTGGCGAAGATCGAAGAAATGCATTTAATTCAGCCAATTGATTCATACGATAATCTCAGGTGCCGATTAGTACTCCCAGCTATCTCGCTATTATTATCAACAGTTACTTAGCGGAATGGTAAGGGAGGCTCTGGTATTGGCCGTCTACAAAAGACAATGAACGGCGTCTTGCGATAATGGAGACGAAAATGTTGCGTTAGACTAGTGGTGTGACACGTTTTGTTCACATCCGAAATGAGGATATCCGCGATCGTTATGGGGTTGCACCGATCGTGGAAAAATTGCGAGAGAGGCGTCTTCGATGGTATGGCCACGCAATTCGTGCTAACGGGAAAACACTTGCCAAGATTGGTCTGAACATCGAAGCTGATGGTAAATGACCGAAGGGCCAGCCGAAACAACGGTGGCTTGATACGCTGGATGGGGATTTAAAAGGCTCGATATTGCATCCAGATCAGGCATTAGATAGAGCCAAATAGCGAAACCGATCACGACGAGCCGACCACGCTTGTGAACGGGACAAAGGCTGAAGAAAAAGAAGATGATATATTACGACATGTTGTATCTTAGTACTGGCTATAGTTGTCGCTGAGTTGTATTTAAGCAAAGCAATCTACTGTTAAGTGTTGATTAGAAAGCGCTGGATTGATAATTGAGGGAGGATAACGGAAGTGGTTCTCATCACCAAAAGCCCTAAAAGAAATTATATTCGCAATAGAACTAGTAGCCATATTATCATCTTCTACTTGGCCGTGATGCTTCCGATGAACAATTAATCGAACCTATGGAGACCACGAAATATTTGTAGGGTTTTTCTTGCCAGGGTCGTGAACTTGCACATATATTACGTGAAATACTTTTCTTCTGTATCGGAGATAAAGAAATTCTAAAACAAAAGATCTATAAACAGAAATAGGGTAGTGCGTAGTCATTTGAAGGTGGAAATGGAAATGGATAGAGCACAAGTCATTTTATAAACAAATAACCAAACCTGCATTTAATTGATAACATCAATCGCCTATTTTATAATATTTATCGTGAGTTTATATAATAATAAATCTCATTAGGTTATTGGATCAGTCCGGCCTTGAAGTGAAATTAGAAATAGACAGGCGACAAGGTCACTCGTTTAATAATAATAGTATGCGACAAGCCCCCTTTTGAGATAAGATTTTATGACCTCAATTTTACAACTTCGTGCTTTGAGACGTTTGAAGAGGAAACAGTAGAATTGTTTTGTTTTATTTCCCGTCCAATCCCTGAAAAAATTGAAAAACAATTATGATATACATACAAGGCTTATTGAAATTGTCTCTTCATGTAATTATATATTGCTGCAACAACCGTGTATTGCTTTCCGGGATTTTTTCAACCCAGACTTAGATATCCAAAAGAAATTAAAACTGTTTAATATCTATGTTGATGTTCACCTAGCCAAGATAAAGAAAATTTCCCCAACCAGGTAGAAATCGGGGCTTTTTATCTTCTATATTACAACCATTTACGTTATCATCATTGAGGCTTTCTACACAACTATCAAATTGAAGTAAGAATGTTATCAGTTCACCTTCAGTATTAGAGTAAATACACTTAATTTAATTCTTGAATAACAAAATGAATTTCACAAAGCTTTTCGTTATCTTCATAACTTTTACTCATCTTGGTCAAAATGAAACTGGTTAGTGAAAGAAAGTCCACCAGGCAGTGGTAACTTGTACATGGGGCATCATATGACTAAAGGTATTCTCTTTTCAAAGAAAGATTGGCGATTTCGATATGCTAGTGTAATACTATTCAAGGAATCGAAAATTGTTCATATTTAAATTTATTTCACTATTTTAATATTTTCAGTTCATAAATTTAAATTTATATTTTATTTGCCGTTAATACATAAATTCTTTTATCGATTTTTTGGACCTAATATGAAAGCTTCAATGTTTCTTTAATTCAAACTTTCGTTGCTTTTTTGATTCGAATTAGAATATATTTGTCTACGAATGGTAAACTAAATTCATTCAAAAAGCGTTACACAAGGAGTCGACCATTTGGCCCCTGCTTTCAGAGTAAATCATAGCATTTGACGTGGATAGTTTCCACAATCCCCTTTAAAATATATCTTTTCTCCTTATGGATTGTTTGATTTCATAAGGGTACCTATTGGCTTTGTTGATCCTAGAATTATATTAAGACAGCATGCTAAAACTAGTGTTTTGATGAATTCAAAGTCTTCACTGCGATTTATGAAATCTTCTGCCAAATTCGACGAAATGTTGACCGGCCTCCTCCCCTTCATACCTACGAGCAACCGATTTGGACTAGCTAATTACATCAGGGTGCGAGCAAAGACCCCATATCCGGCTTCAATAAAAAAATATATATATATATAAATAAAATATAAATAAAATATAAATAAAATAAATAAAAAAAAACGACAAAAGTTGTTTACGGAGTATAACGCTGACATAATACAGGCTTCTACCAGCAAAATAACTTAACATGAAATCAAAACATTTAGTGAAGGAATCAAAGGCTTTTTCGTTATTATTTATTTACTGTCAAATATACCAGAAAAAATGGAAACTAACGTCGACGATTTTGTAGGCACTGGAGATTATGAGAGTCACTCTCAAGCAACTGTACAATCGCATCGTTTTGAATCTTGACGAAGAGTAATTCGATTTTTTTTACCATAGTCTAGTTAATCAAGGTATAAGTTAGGGTATCTTTTAAAACATATGCTTGTCATTTACATTTATAGCGCGTCAATTACACCTATGCGGCATCGCTCGCAGTTTGGTGAAGTGCACTTCAGCTCACCCCAAGGCTCCCCGAAATGGCCACACTCCTCCTCCTCTGTTCTGTGCTAAGTGGCTATCAGGCGACCGCTTGTAAGCTATCCTCGGAAAATGGGTTTCACTGCATGGCGTCCTTAATGTGCGACCTTGTGGCGCGGCAGGATTCGCAGCATTCGAAATTTATTTCGAATGTTGCGAATGCGAACAAATAGATGGCGCGGATTTTTCCACTTTGTAGGGCTTGCCACGCGAGTGGAGGACTAGCGATGAAAAGTGTGCCATGAGCTGGGGACAGAAAGAACCATATGGAGACAGATCGTTCTCTTCTGCCTCCAGCCTTAAACGATGATGGATCGCTCGCGTTGTTCAAAAAGTGTTTCCGTTATTCTTTCCTTTCTTGAATTATTTTCGATTGTTTGAATAAAAGTTTTAATTCGTAACGACGTCATTTGCAATTTGTGATTACTCCGTGCTCTGGTGTCATCGTGTTTTTCCTTCCAAATAAAATGGAATTACACTCGGAAATCGTTAAGCGGACTAATCTATCACCCACACGATAGAATCAGCATCAACACGGAATACACCAAGTAAAAACAGAAATCTCTGCACCCTTGATTTCTGTTGCGCAGAGAAGCTTGGACTTGGACGTAGTCGTGATAGGGAGCAGACTAGTGCAATCACACAACCTATCCACTGTCACTTCTACCTTTCGATCACATAGCGTACGGGCGACAGGCCAGGGTGCCAACCAAGTTTTTTGCTTGAAATAGTATTAGATGATGATTCCCGTATAGCAACACAGAAACAAGTCGGAATACCGGAAGCTCGCTTTTCAGGTATAAAGGTTTTGTGTTCATCTTATGTGAGAAACTTCAACGCACATTTTTCTGTCCGTATATAGCTACAAATCCAACATAATCCTTCATATTTTTCCAAACTACGAGACATACGTACTTAGTACAGCCATAGATATCACGCTCACCCTAAACAAACAAACTGCCTATTACCGAATACTGTACACATATATGCACGTATATAAATTGATCGTACCCATATTTCCGATTTACTTTTTATATCTATTTGAATTAGGCACTACCCGCAAAGTTCATTAGCACGCATCTATTATATACCTACATACACACATGTCTGGCTGACAAATAACTAAAAAACTAAAACAAAATAATTCTCTGCGACCCAATCCATAAGAACTCATTTCGTTGTGGTATTGACTAATTGATATGTGATGATGACGTCATGCAGGTTGGAGAATGCACGAAATTCACAAAAAATTGTAAAGTTTCACCCCCTATAACTTTGTTAATAATGGTTGGATTTTGTTCAAACTTGACCAAACTGTGCATTAGGTTCTTTATTACACGCATGCCAAATTTTGTACTTCTGGGATGAACATAAGGGGGGGTGCCGGGTAAATTTCTAAAATGTGGAAATATACTATTATTAACTTTATTTGTGCAGATATCGGAACCGGATATATTTTGAGGCCTAGATTTCGTAGAGATGCACCACTGTGATTTTTTTCAGATTTTTCGGTTGAATAGGTTCTGAGAATGAGACCTGTTACACTTTTTGTGGGTCATATTTTGAACCCTCACTCCCCTATGTTTCATCTAATATCAAATATTGAACCAGATTCGAAAAGTACTAATTAAGACCTTTCATTTGATATCCTACATGGCTACATTCAGTGAAAAAAAAATTTGCACCCTCCATTCACATGTATGGGGAGCCCCCCCTTAAACTTAACACAAGATGGCGCCACTTACTGCATGTAAAGGGATCACCACGTACTCTCACCAATTTTTGTGATAATCGGTTTAGTCGTTTCCGAATAAATCGGGTGTGACAGACAGACAGACAGACAGACAGACAGACAGACAGACGGACAGACGGACAGACAGACACCGTCTCGATTCTAATAAGGTTTTGTTTCACACAAAACCTTAAAAAGACTACAGAGTAGTATTAACGTGATGGCGTTGAGATGCGCCTAGTGGCATTCAGCTCGGTACCACCGTCGGTAGAAACGACGCCTCCTAGGTATGCACACAAATTGATCGACGACTTCGATGCTCTGTTGATTAATTCACTATATTAATAATGCGATCACCGATCAGACTGAAAACCTTAGTTTATCTTCCGTCTAACTCTACTTGAGTCTAATTCTAAATCTAAGAGAGTAAGGTGAGAGAGTAAACGGTTATCCTCAGTGTAGTCGAGGTATATGAGGCAACATGTCATCGTCCATTGAACTCCTCCATGTCCTCCGGACAAAGAAGCATGATGAAAGTCACCCATAATAAGAAGAAGTATATAATATGGGTGAGAATTGATACATGGGGAACTCCTCTTTGGAGCTCGAATTCCACCTTGTTGCAGCATGACACTTTGCGCCATCATTTGCTGTTCTGATAACAGCTATTAGTTTCCCCGGAATGTCCCTCTTGTGTATATCATGCCAGATAGGCCCATTGTTCACGCTGTCAAAAGCGTTCTCGAAATCAATGAGGAGCAAGTGAAGCGTAAATCCATTCCGAAATGATGTTAAATGCAGCAGCATCTGGAGCGGAGACCAGCCTGCTCTCCATCGATCAGCTTTCGAGATATTCTTTGATCTGCTCCATGATTAGTACAGCCACTATCCTTGCAATGCAGGGAGCACTATCCCCTTCTTTCAATCTCTAGGAAAGACCTGGGATTCCCAGCATTTCCGCAGGGGTGCCTTTAATCTCTTCCGTTTATCGAACCTATTCCACGATTTCGCAGTCAGTCGCGTCTTATGCCACCCCTTCGGGGTGTGGCCGACGACCTGCGAAGCACTTGAGAAAAGAGCTTTTTTGATCACAGACCACTGTTCATCGATATTCTCAGGCGGGTTACTTGGTGTATCTGTCGTCCGATCAGCAAGATAGCTCTTGCACTGTCGCGATAGCTGGATCGTACAAATGCGTCTCTCTAGCCCTGCAAGAAGTAGTGGACGCAACATCCTTTTCGAGGCTGATATCAGTGCCTTTTTTGTTGCGCACATCCAGGAGACAACTCCTAAATTTACTACTGATCGCAAAGTGGTCAATCTGGTTACCCATAGGGCGCCGTTCAGTTGAAACCCAACTGACTTTGTAGCAAGCTCCGTGCTTGAACAGTTTGCCACCAATTTAATGGTAAGGCGGTGGAAGTTGCAGAAATACAAAAACCTCCCATCATATTCGTTACGATTGTTTTTCATCACATGTCTGAGTAAGGTGTTGTCAGAGACCATCACAATGTTACCTTTAGGAAACTTCGCATGAACTACGTGTAGTTGGACAAAGAAAGCTTTCTTCTCCACTATTTCGGAATTCTCTATTAGTGCATGGCACTGTACAATGTGGTGCTCTTTGACCTGGACTTTTTTTTAACATTTAGTGCACTTGTAAGCATAATGCGAACACTCACGGTGAAAGTCCTTGTATTTCTTCAAATGTATTGTTCAAAATCACGATATGGTAAACCAGTTGGTGCTTCTAAGATATATAGGAATCAGTTCCAGGACTTTACCTTTGTCGATTCTATGTGTTTGCTTTCTGTTTCAGTTGCTCAGAAGCGTGGAAGTCCACAACACCGAACGTGTATGATTTGACGTCAATATTTTTCTAAGAATACCAGAATTGTTTAAAGAATGGTATCTCCGAACGAGCGGATACTGTCACTTCAAAGGCAACCTCAAATAGATAGTGACCTCAAGCTGTATGTAGTATGTAGGAGCAGTTTATTTTCCAACAGCTCTCAAGCACTAATTACAGATCCTAGCAATTGAATGGAAACTTTTTGCTCTTCCTTTTCAATAGGTTCCGAACTGGATTCATTGTTTGGTATTTGTTGGTTATTGCCGCTTTGGAAATTATCAGACTTATCTGATTCTGAAGAACTTAGATTTTCTAAGACACTTACGTTGTTTGATGCTATAATGAACAGTCTTATAATATTAACAACCCCAAAACGCAAAACGAGTAAGCAATAAATGTATCTTTTACCAACCTGCACCATTGTCTTGTAATTTTCTATACTTTTCTTCTCCTCACCTCCCCGTCGTCCCATCTTGACCCCAACAAGTTGCGTATCCTTTCTGGGAAGCATTGCATCGTTTCATGTGCAAGAGCTTCAGACACACTGATGCTTCCACTTTCTTCATGCAGTTTCTGTTCCAAATACTCTCAACACTTGCAGTCGAGATAGTAGTATCACTCAAAATATCACTTTCTCACTATGATCGATGAGATATACCTCATATCGAACGTAGTTATTCTCATTACGGATGTGGTCCAGGCGCGTTATGCCACTGATCTAATGCAACATCTACCTCCCCGACCCATTCTCAGGAACTACCAAACCAAAAAATCATGAATTTGCCTCTGTACGGTGTCCAGGGCTGAAAAAACTCTCCACATGGACATCTGCACAAATTAAGTTAACAATTGTATATTACCATATTTTTGGGGAAATTAAGTAAAAACCCCCTTAAGTTTACCCTAGAAATGTAGTAATATATATTTTAGTATGAAGCATGTTATCTCCAAGTTTGATCAAAATCATACTATTACTAACAAAGTTACAGTAGCTCAAAGTTGACTTTACCGCGTAAATTTACTGCCACTAAATATCAATATCATACTAAGGTGGATATTCAGACGTGCTAAATGCATATACATAACGGACTACGTACAAATGGGATAGTTCTTCATTCAAATATACTCACAGAAGAAGCAAACAAAACCTTTCATACCTGAAGCGCCAAGCTTCCGGTTTCCTGACTTGTTTGTTTTTAAAATGGGCAAACCGCCTAGGATATCAATAATATATATTGTAGTAAGCAGACAGTGACAATTCTCATAAATAATAATTTTTGAGGCTTATAGGTTAAGAAAAATGTGAAACCTTGAGGATTATTAGTCTATTTAATTTGAGATAAATATTTTTTTTTAATTTTTAAGCTATATCATTTTTACAGAGTTATTTTTCAACAATCGCTAGGACGTTAGCTCCTTGTTGAGCGATCCCAATTCCTTGAATACTTATATTAGGAACTTTCTTGCTTAGTCTTCTTCGACCGGTTATCATGAAATTAGCACCGTTCTGAGCAATTCCAATTCCTTGAATATTAATGTCCCGAAATCTTTGCTCCAGTCCTCCCCGAGTAATTGCCAACACATTAGGTCCGTTTTGAGCAATTGTAATTCCTTGAATTTTGGCATTACGAACTCGTTGATAAGGTCTTTCCTAAGAGCAAGAGTAAAAGTATTTCGTTTAGTTATGCGATCATACAACAACATGTTAAGCGTGATTTACCATTGGCTTAAAGGCTTCCTTGGACTGATCAGCTTCACTTTGATTAGTGAACAAAACAGTGAAAGCAGCGAAGGTGAGAAATAGCTTTGCAATGGTCATTTTGTTTATTTGAATTGATTCGGATTCAATTGAAGGCAGATATCCAAAGACGAATTTGGAACTGATAATATTTTCATTTCAGTAATCAGCTTTTATAGAATTGCAAACTTGTTAGGGGAACTCCCGATTCCTAGTGTGGTGTAAATTACTTCGTTTCATTACTGAGCGATTCTTTACTTTGTTCGAAGTATTCCTAAGATAGCATGACTTCGGTAAGGTTCCTTGTTGCACTACATGTATTCGCTCCACTTATAAATTATTCATCATAGTAATTTACTAAGAATCCATTATCTGGAACCGCCAGATACTTCACACTCGTGTCCTTAGCCACCGCAGATAATTTTTCTTGACTCATCAGAAGTTTTCTTTCATGTAATATGGATTGTTTAGCTACTAATGCAGCAGCCGATAAGCGATTCACAGATGACCTTCATAATAGGAGAAACACGAGATGATTCTGAAATATAGAAATAAAAAAGTTTGGAAGCCAGCAGTCTTCGGGCTTAAAAGGTTCCGTGTTTTTCTTGCCTTGCCCATTATTAAATTACATGCAACTCATAAATCCAAATGTTCATGTATTCTTTCTAATTCCAAGATTTTAGATGGACATGTTGAAGATATATCTAAATATTATAGTTTTAGTATTGTTATTTATATAGAATGTATTCTATTTTTGACGTCTAAAGGAGCGGTAACTTCATAACAAATAGAAAACTTTAACCTGCTACAACTCCGTTAATAGCGATAGGATGTCCATCAAACTTTCCATTTTTATGGCTAAAATTACATTTATAACCATGCTCAATTTCCTACTTTTAGAATGAACTTAAGGGGGCTTTATAAGTATTAATTAATAAATCATTATTTGAGCTGGTATCGTAATGGGATGTATTTTAAGGTTTAAATATTAGATAAGTACTTGATTGTGATTGTTTCGGATTTTTCGATTGGATACATTTTATGGTGCTGATACGTTTATAGTTCTGGCCCAGGATTAATTATTAAAATTATGCAGAGTGAAAATTATACGGGTCTGGGGTGACCTCTATTATTTCCTTTGTTCATTGAAATTTATACTTCGTGCCCCGAGAAAACTACGGTACCCTGTTTTCTCAACCGTGCTTTGGCCTGTTATCCTCTTTCAACTGATATGAAAAGATAGACTGGTATCTATTTAAAAGTAAAAATCCAATCGCCTTTTTTATGTAGGAAGAACCCTCATGGCGAAAAATTAGTGTGAAGGGCAATTGATCTACTTTATATAGAGTTCAGAATTGATTCTTAATAGTTCCAATATTCTTTATAAATTAGATGATGAATATCTATCGGAAAATCAACCCCGTAAAATGTATCAAAATCCGCGACATGGTAATATTAAAATGCCCCAACATGGGAAAGCCCCAGCAAAAAAGTGTTTGAAAAATTACTGAAATGAATTTTTTATTTTCCACTTTCTTATCATGTCTGGCATTCTATAAAAGCACAGAATTGAATCGCTGTTGTTATCAGTTCAGCTTGAATCTTCAAGTAGCTCATCTCAACTCATTCAACAATCAATTGACAACCAAAATTAACAAAATGAATTTCACAAAGCTTTTCGTTGTTTTCACTATTCTTATTGTGGCGTTCTCTGGTCAAAGTGAAGCTGGTTGGTGGAAGAGAGTCTTCAAGCCAGTGGTAAGTTGTGGTTAACATTTTATGGGATTATCCTGTGACTAAAAGTAACTCTTGTCTTTCAGGAACGACTTGGTCAACGAGTTCGTGATGCTGGTATTCAAGGACTCCAAATTGCACAACAAGGAGCCAATGTTTTGGCAACGGTTCGCGGTGGACCGCCCCAACAAGGATAACTGGAATGAAGAGTGCAATTAATTTTTTCGAATTTGTATTAATTTATGATATTTAATTTATTTATTGGAAAGTGTGAGAGAGAAAAAGTTTGGAAAATAAACGTTGGTGTGATTTGTGAAAACGATTTACTTCCTTTCGGATATGATTATAACCTGTACAAAAAGGGATATTCTGAATTTGGTATGGATTTGCTAAATGAAAAAGTATCCTTTGACCTCTCTGTCCTCAATTTTTACGCATATGGGACTAGTTCAAACGGGTGTGAAGCCCATGGTGTTTTATGTAGGCACTTGTCGTGAGACTTAATCCTACGGTCCTCTTCAGACACGGATTGTTTTTCTGACCACAATCAGCTGAGACAAGCAACAACGGTACCGGTCTATACCAAGTGCATGGCTTAGTATTCATACTGGTGGATGCAAGAATTACCTAAATCTCTACCGAACTATGGTGTACGGCACCCGTGTTGATACGCAACACCACGTCGAGGCCCGAAGGTCTCTTCTCGTTTGAGCATAACCGCAACCACCATGAAACTCCCACTAGGGGGGCCAACCGCGAATAACCGAGCTGTCCTCACATACAACAGGAGTTCACTCGAAGTATGTGAGTCCAGGGGCTTTCCCGGTTCCCATGGTACCAGTATACCCCTGGTAAGGTTTCGTGACCAATTTGCCACTTCAGATGAGTCCCCGTGCAGACTCGGGTCTGATCGCCCTAATTAGGCCTTTGGAGCATTCGCCTACTGAATCACGGCCGGCAAACCAAAGTGATCACAGCGTCTTCCGGTGCCACCACTATGGAGGTTCTCCTCGGCCACTTGGTTTTGGTTTGGCCGATAGGGTTGGCGCCCCATCTTCCTCGCCGCCACCTCTGAGCACCAAGTTCAAGCGGGTGATAGATGTGGATAATCTGTTAAGTATGCATTAGCCTGCAAATTCAACTGCCTTTGTGAAAAACCTTGTTATCGAACAAAGCAGCGCCGCTGATATGGTTGCGTTGTTGTACTCACTAGAAGTCACGTGTTAAGCATAGTTGCCTATAGCCATTGGGCTATCACTCTGGCTAATAGGTCCACGATGCCACGTACAACATCACCTTTAGTAAGCCCCTGCTCAAACGTTCAGATTTCCATAGAAAACTCTTCTCCCCCCCCCCCCCCCCCCCCTTTATCGAAGGTCTTCGGTTATGTGTAACAGTCAAATATTTTGCCCCTCTTCCAAGAAGGTTTTGCGGAAAACTGCTTCCCTAATTTCTCCTCGCCAATTATTTTTGTGACTACTTTTTTAGGTCTGGCGGAAAACGAGATTTCATTAAAATCGGTTCTTTGTTCCTCTGTCCTTCTAATTGTTTGTCACATGCACTTTCTCGGAAACAGTACTGTCTATTAACACGAAATTTGGTGGAGAGGTTAGAATTAAGAACAGTTCGAATAAAGTGAATAGGCACCATTTTATTGTGCTATAGGTGTCGAAGGGGGCATACGCGAATAACAACTCGCCAGAATGATATAAAAGCACTTCATCATCATCAACGGCGCAACAACCGGTCTAGGCCTGCCTTAATAAGGAACTCCAGACATCTCGGTTTTGCGCCGAGGTCCACCAATTCAATATCCCTAAAGGCAGTCTAGCGACCTGACCTACGCCATCGCTCCATCTTAGGCAGGGTCTGCTTTCTTTTCTTTTTCTACGATAGATATTGCCCTTATAGACTTTCCCCGCTGAACCATCCTGTAGGATCCTGCTGTTACATCAGCCCTATATTGGGACAGGGTATCGGCTAGCTGCTGAGCAGCTCCACCTCTGTACAGGGAGCGCACGTTCCATGAGAAAATGTGCAAATCGTAATTCCTTTGTCGTTGCGTTATCGATCCAGTCCAAGGCTCCTGGTGTGGCTTCGTAACAAATTGTTTTCCGTGTAGGGTTGTCAGCCCTACCCAACCCCCAACCTGGAAGACGGGTACAATTTCTTCCGTTTTTGGGCGCGGGAGACTCGCCTCCATCCTTCTCCATCTGCAGCTCTTTATTAAGAAAGAGCTCCCAGCGGTCACCACATGGAGGTGGAGATCGGGTTTGGTAGTAAAGCTATTGGTGTTGGTTCAGCAGGCGTTTTCCAGGTTTTATGCTCCATCGTGGGTACCAATCCACGTTTCGCCCTGGAACCTATACTACCCTTTGACCAACAGCTGATATAATAATGAGCTTTAATGGTGTTACGAAAGTCCTCAGAGATGGCAGTGCCGACGCCATGTTAAGTGCGCTGGCTACTAAAACAGAGAAGTTCAAAGCCATTTTCAGCTCGTTCGCATGGTGTATCGCAGCTTCATGTACATCATCATTGAGTTGTTTGTAGAGCGCGGTAATCAATGCGACTCTTCCGAAGGGCTTTTGCCAGTTTCTCCATGTTTACAGTGAGCATACCAATCTTTAGCGTGCAGAAACGAGTTTATTTGGTTCGGACTAATTTACTTACGTTCTGATGATGATGCTCCCTCAATGAACACCTCCGGGACACCAAAGCTGACACTTGAAACTAAGCTGTAACCAAAACCTCAAGCCTAGGTGTGCCTACCGTGCCGAGGGCTGAATAGTCACAGAGGTTAAGATGTGGCCATGAACCGTGAACTCTGGATACCAGGCGGTCCCCAGTCTCAACTAGCCTTGTCTCGGAAAAAAGGTGCTCTGCGGAGATCGACTTATTTTCCTAGGTAAAACAAAGGCTATGGCAACCAAATATAAAGAAACTAGAAACCTAAAAAAACAAAAAAAAAAATAACCGCAATTTGATCATGACGATCCAAACCTGAATGAAGGAGTAACCCTGAGTCTAGACTCAGATTCGCCACTCATTCAAGTGGGAATCTAAACTATTGGGATCCAGTTTTTAGCGGACGGGCCGAAGCTGCACCAATCAGCATTCCTGATCCCGGGTTCCAATTGGCGCCACCTGATGAGGTTAAATCATACCTGCGGATAACCGTCCGTTTTCGGGAGCAAACCGCCTAAAGGCAAACAGACTTCGCGCAAAAAGCTTTCGGGCACACCGCTTCCAGGCAAATCGTATTCGGGCAAATCATCTCCTGGCAAACCGTCTCCGGGAAAACCGCCTTCGGGGAAAACACAACCCCCGGGTTATGCCAATGGTAAAGGGACAGGATCGTCCGGGACATCTGTCACTAAGGACAAACCAAAGCGGCAGCAATTTTCTGCCTATCCTAACTCTTCGGCTCAAATCGCTGCAAAGGAGGCTCAGTCGGCAACGGCTAGGGTTCATTTGCAGTCAAGTCTCGATGGATCGATCTTGTATGGCGACACCAATCCTACCGGTTACTTAGGAGGAAACTCATGGTGCTGAGGCCCAGGAGCAACTTGGAGGCCAGAATAATCTCAACACCTCCAGCTGGATGCCGATAGGCAGGGAACTTTCCTCACTATCGGTGTTCATGAACCGGATATCAAGTAGGTTCGGAAACAAACGGGCTACCGGTTCTACTACGGGCTTGGGACCGTAACATTGTAGGTGTCGGCTCCTAAAACCATCGAAAGGGACGTGCAGCCCACGGCATCTTTATCTGAACCGTGGATTCAGAAAGATCCACATCTTGGTCGGACGATGAGTAGTACGCTGAGCATGGCACTCGGAGCTATTGTAAATTTACCCTGCATTCATTTAGAGATGAAACGAATGGCAGCTAATAACGCATATATCCTTGATACTATTGACGCGTGGAAAGCAGGCCAATCATACGGTCATGGGCCTATCTGGAAATTTCTTGACAAACATCACGTGGCTCTGGTGCTCGCCGATCATATGGTTTCCAGATTCCTCTTCGAAAAGACATACATTGTCGTAATCACCAAAAGACAAGAACGGTCGTTAAAGGGCCACGAGTCATTAGGCATTACGGACTTAATAATCTTCACCGACGGGTCAGTCAAGCAAACGGAAACGGGTACAGGGATGTTCTCCGGAAATCTGATTATGGAACTGGCTCGACTTCTCGGAAAAATGACGACCATATTCCAGACGGAGAGATATGCCACTTTATTGGCAGTAGAAGAATGTTTGTGGCAAAAATGGGGGGGTCGCACCATTCGAATCTGATCCAACAGTCGGGCAGCATTATCAGCACTAGACATCAACGATATATCGCGCCGGGTGGTGTGAAGTTGTCATAAGGTGCTGCTAAAACTTGGCCGACTGGACGAAACATTCCTGATGTGGGCGCCAGGGCACTCAAACATCGCTGGTACTGAGGCAGCTGACATACTGGCTCGCCAACGTTCTGAATCCACAATGGTGGGGGCAGAACCAGCCTTTGGCATCCGCCATTTTCTCCCAAGTCAAGCCTGACGGTGGAAATGGTAAGGATTCACCTAGCCCAATGGAGAAATTTGAACTTCTGGCGGCAGCCGAAAAGCTTTCTGAAGGAACCCGAGGCCGCTAGAGTGGCATTTTTGTTGCCCCTGAAGAAGTCGGACATGAAAACCCTAGTAGAGCTTTTAGTGGGACACTGCCCCTTTAACTACCAAATGGAAAAAATCAGAGTGGTGGTCTTGTTTATATGCAGCCAATACGAGGAGGAAGAAGAGACGGCCCTGCACTTCGTATGCACCTGCTCGGCCTTCTCAGTCCCCAGACAAAGATACCTTGGTAAGGAGTCTGCGCATTCTCTGTCTCTCGCGAATGTTTCCAGATTCGCAAAAGCCTGCAAACGCCGTTGGCAAGAGGCCAATGAATTTGCGATCTCCGGGGATAGTACAATGGGCCTAATAAAGGTCTGAGTGTTTCGAGCTACGGTTCCCTCCACTAAACTAAAGTAACTAACTAACTACGTCCCTATTCGGTACATGTGACAAGGGTCCTTATTTCTTGATAGGACCGGGGTTCGTCCTATCGCGTTGACTGAGGTGAACGCCCTAGCAGTTCTCTGAGGCTTTGTTTTATAAAGAGAATGAATGCGTTTTCTTGGTCAGGATTTATCATATATGAATAACTCCAATTATACTTTATTTATTTCTTTCACTGACCTAAGAATTTTATCTTTAGTTTAAAAGAGATAGTATGGGTGGAAACATGTTTTTTATTTTCTTAGTTAAACTCCTAAAAATTGTCGCGGCTGTCCGAGGTGTAACCTGTTGATTGTGGGTTTTGTTCAGACTTAAAGCTCTCAGGAAACAATACTCAACTTTAGTTCCCTTTCTTAAAGATTACTTACTGAAAGTCTTGATATCCCTTGTAATTTTGCGATAGGCATGACTTGGAAAAATCAATATTGAAAAAAGTTCCAAAATCCACGGCATTGTGGGTCTGCCCCAACATGATAAAGTCCCGTCAAATAAGGTCTCAAAAATTACTAAAATGGATTTTTAAATTTCCACTTTCTTATCAGGTCTAGCGTTCTATAAAAGCACAGAATCAAATTTAAAATGCTATCAGTTCAGTTTGAATCTTCAAGCAGTTCATTTCCATCCATTCAACAATCAATTTAAAATCCAAATTAACAAAATGAATTTCACAAAGCTTTTTGTTGTCTTCGCCGTTGTTCTTATTGCCTTCTCCGGTCAAAGTGAAGCTGGTTGGTGGAAGAGAGTCTTCAAGCCAGTGGTAAGTTAGGCTTAACGTTTCATAAGATGATCTTATGGCTAAAAGTAACTCTTGTCTTTTAGGAACGACTTGGTCAACGAGTTCGTGATGCTGGTATTCAAGGACTCGAAATTGCACAACAAGGAGCCAATGTTCTGGCAACGGTTCGAGGTGGACCACCACAACAAGGATAAATGGAATGAAGAGTGCAGTTAATCGTTGTTGTTTGTTTGTATTAACTTATGGTATTAATTTATTTATTGGAAAGAGTGGGAGCAAAATTATGTTTAGAAAATAAAATTTGATGTGGTTTTTGAGAACGATATATTTCTTTCACTTGAATTCGTAAGTTATTCAAAAAGGATGTTCTCCTTTCTATCCTTGATTTACTTCACTCGTGACGAATTAGCTCAAACGGTGGATTTGGACGAGCTTTCAAGTATTCTTCACCTAACTAGCGAACTCAACTGACATTGTGACAAATTTCATGATTGAGATTATAGTGAGAACTGAACTGAAGTACTGTCAGAGCTCACTTTGGCAGACAAATGCTACCCCAGGCTTGCATTGTCACGATTAATGATCCTTTTCTTTACACATTCATTTTCTCATAGAAAACCTTCATTTCCTCCGAAGATCTTTACTTTTTGCCCAAACTCTTTTTTGCCAATTGCGTCTTATCAGTTACATCAGATACTAGTTTTTGTTTTTCTAATCGATCCTCCTGGTGGTCAAAGGATAGCATAGATCCTAGGGCGAAACGTAGAGTGGTACCCACGATAGAGCATAAAACCTGGGAAACGCCTGCTGAACCAACACCAACAGCCCTACTACCTAACTCTATCTCCACCTCCACGTGATGACCGCTGGGAACACCTTCTTAACGACAAGCTGCAGACGGAGAAGGATAAAGGCATAAAGGCGTGTCTCCCGCGCCTAAAAACGGGGCAAATTGTTCGTGTTGCCGGTATTCAAGGAATCGCAATTGCACAACAAGGAGCCAATGTTCTGGCAACGGTTCGAGATGGACCACCACAACAAGGATAAATGGAATGAAGAGTGCAATTAATTTTTACGAATTTGTATTAATTTATGATATTTAATTTATTTATTGGAAAGTGTGAGAACAAAATTGTTGGAAAAATAAACGTTGGTGTGATTTGTGAAAACGATTTACTTTCTTTCGAATATGATTGTAAGTTGTACAAAAGGGATATTCTGAGTTTGGTATGTAGTTCAAAATGAAAAAGTATCCTTTGAACTTTCTGTCCTCGATATACTTGCGCATGATAGGCTAGTTCAAACCGTTCTAAAAAGCTTTGTTAATGAACAATGTAGCGCTGATGACATAGTGGCGTAAATTTCCGAGGTCTGCATTGTCTCTGCCATTGTTATACTCGTCAGGATCATATTTTCTTATCGCGTGGTCAAGCAAGCCTATAGCCATTGCGCTATCAGAGCTCAACTTGGCCAATAGGTCCACGATACCACTTACAACGTCAACTTTAGTAAGCCCCTTCTCAAACGTTCGGATTTTCATAGAAAACTTCCTTTTCTTCTTCATTGAAGGTGTCTGGTTGTGTGTAATCCTAAAATATTTTGCACCATTCCCAAGATTTTTATGCCCAAAATTGCTTTCCCTATTTTCCTACTTAAGGTTTGGTAGACAAATCGATTCGTTGTTCCTCTGCCTGTCTACCCGTCTATCACACGTACTTTTCCCGGAAAGAGTATTGTCTATTGACACGAAAATTGATGGAGAGGTTAGAATTGTGAACAACTTGCAAAACATTGGATCACATTGTTTTACTGTATTCTAAGTGGTCAGGGGGGGTACACGCAAAAGCGAAGTATTAAATTTTGTTTTACCAAACATTGTCATGTGACGTATTAAATGGATGCAAAGTTTGGTGGCAACCCTACTATTACTAACAAACTTATGCTAGATCAAGATCGTGCCTTTCCGATAAATTTACTGTGTTCTAAGTCTAACTTACTCAATACATGTAAACCACGGGCTAGGTACACTCAAATTTTCTTGAATGAGAAATCCATAGAAATCCCCATACCTAAGCAACAAACTTCTGATTTCCGACTATTTGTCTAATCGATTCTGTAGGTAAAGTGTTCCTTTTCTTTCCTCTATCTCCACACTGAGCCTTTCATTCTATTTGTTACCAACGATTTCCTTTCTTTCATCACCTACCGGTGCTTGTCCTGTGTTATTGACTTTAATCTTTTGAATCTATTTTGGTATTCAGACCAATCTCTGCTATTGTCACCATTTTGGATTTGATCATGACTAATAGAGGCGAAAATGTTGCGTTTAACCTGCTGGTTATCCTGGGGCGCTAATTGTTAATTGCCATTTATAGCTGGCTAGCTTTTAAAACCAAACGCCGGGCGGAAGACATTGCTGTAGAGTCTGGATATGAGACGTTCGTTGTTGCCTCGATTAGAACGAACGCCAGTAAAACAATTTCATGAAACGGGTCATCATTGGCTGATAGTATTGATCCGAGATCCGAGAATCCCTCAGTTCGGGACAGGTTACTACCACTGACAGGGATAGTGTCTGTTTGATTGGGATCGACCGTCAAAAAATCGGTTTTATTTAAATTTTGTCTCAGACCAAATTAATATACATTAATATACATGAACGAGATCAGTGGTCTTATGAGACGATAGGATAGCAAAACATAACCTGCATAGAGGAAGGCACGGGACGCTAGATAATTCAGAAATGCAATATAAAGAGGGCGATGCTTTTCACAGTTTTTCCTCATGAGTAACTGGGCAGCGTATATTGCGTCAGCAGTTCCGCAGTTCTTAACAAATTCTGCTTCATTCATGGTTTTTTGCGAATGTGGTTGTTCAAAATACGTTCAAAAGTCTTCATGGTATGGGCAGCTTTGCAGAGATCGACTGCGATATTGTCAGGTCTGGTTTCTTCTCCCCATTTTATTTCCATAATTTTTGCTTCTATTTCTGTAGCCCTGACAAGTAGAATCGCTGTAGATGTCGGCAGTGGTTATGGAAGTGGAGGATGAGCAAATTTGTCCGTGGAAATCTGCTCAAAGTATTACCGCCATTCTTATCATTAATTTAACAGAAGTCAGTTCGTGGGTTGGTGTCAGGTTTTGGCAAGTCGATACAGATCTCCCTCGCCATTCTGAGTGTTCAGTTTATCATAAAGATTTTTGCAATGAATCGTAACAGAAATGCCTTTCTTTTCTTCCCGGTTGGCATTCTTTGAAATTTGCCAATTGGTCAGTATTTGACCGATGGAGGACATATAACAATTCATTTCTTCTCACGGACCATCATTGGGACGTCGTCGTTCCAAATCCAAGAATCTTGGTTGATGAATTACTTATCACGCTCGATGGTCCCGGGGCTTGTATAGGGCGCTTTGTTGATCGTATTTTCAGTTTGATGTGGTGACGGTAATAAAATGCCGGCGTCCTATGAGGACGCAGTCGATTTACGTTTTACTGTTCCAACTATAGAAGTATGAACCCTCTTCCGCCTACTGCGCAGTAGTGCGCGTGCGGCGAAGGAATGAATCTCGCAATTAGCTGGTCAGCGAGACGCTCAGAGATGGCAGTGGAGACACTATACGTGTATTGAGTGCGTGGGCTATAAAAATATCAGAAATAAACGGCATTAATTTTTTAAAAATTATTTTGTTTATTATATCTCATTTACAAAAACGTAATATTTTTCTACTTTTTCTCCCACCAAGGAAATGCATTTTCCTACCGAATTGGAGGTTTTTTTATTCCTGCCTTTGGACTTTTTTGAAGCCATTAGCGCAGGAAAGGCTTCACTGCTGACTCCTTGTCAATCGCTTTCCTCCAAGTGCTTCTTTTATTCATCCAAAAAGATAAAAATCAATGAAATTGCAAATTCGCCGCATCCAGCATTTCGATCATGGAGAAAATCGATAAAAAGCACAGTTGCCATTAACTTGCAAGCTAACAATCTCACCTTGGAGTGCGCCCTGTTACCCCTCTTTTTCCACTACATACTGGCCTGTTTTGACTCGGATGTATAATGGTGTATGCAAGTTTCGTCGCACGTAACGATTTCATTAAAAACCGCTTTTCTATCCTTCTGGAATCGTCTGCACAGTTCTTGAGAAACTTCCAATCGATGCCGCTTGTGCTCTTCCAATAAAAGTTGTAGCACACATCTAGCGGAGACTTTTCGAAATTCCAAGTCATCTGTCAAATCGTGGACACTCCCATAGCCCTGTTGGCTTCCTCAACAATTTCGAATACTGACATTCGCCCATTTGGCTCTATGAGCTTGTGGCTCGCAAGATCAATGTTTTTCAAGGTAACACTCGTCCATGGAAAGCGATCATGCCTCAGATTCTCGACTTCCTCACGCCTCTAGAGAATTTCTTACCACCCGCAAATACGCAGGTCCTTGAAAACGTATTTTCTCTGAACTATGCCCGCATTCGTTCCAAATTATCGGTCAAAACCTCCTCCCTGTCCAAAAACTTAATAATAATTCTTTGCTCCACGGACATGTGTCCTTCTTTCTCGCTAATGGTTTCTTTCGGTACTAAAATTTTCGAGAGAATTACGGTCGCCCCCCCCCCCCCACCTTTTCAATAAAGGCGCCGGCTACCTGCACATCAATCCTTTGCTGGTGTAAAATCCCCTCCGGATCGTAAAAAAAATCGTAAAAAGTTTATAGCTATTTGTACGGTTTTCGCGTTCTACGTCGCAGCTTTTGGCACCACATCATCCTCTTGCCAGTTCCTCCGTATTTCCAGTGAGGGTACCAATATTAAGCGTGCAGACACGTATTTGTTTGACTCTGACTAATTTACTGTCGTCTTCATACCGTCCATGTATCAAGGGGAAAAGCGTTAGGACCCAATTTTACAATATTTTTGTGTTTGAGCATTCATCAAAAATGTTTACCAGCAATGAAGATGTAGATCAAATTCTCGTTCACTACCTATATGGTCAGTGTAGTGACCGATGACAGGGTGCATCAACGCCCACACGTATCTGTTTATCTTATCTCCTTCCTGGCCAGCCGGATGGCCGAATCGTTTTTCAATTGATCACCGGCCGCCTGAATAATCCAAAGTGAAAAGCCAGCCGCATCCAACCCACGTACCGGCTGCCGGTCAACTGCGAATTGTTCATGTGTAACTGACAAGCCGGGCTGAATATGGAGGGTGACCTTAAGATACATTGCCTCAAAACCTCCTTCTTTATCTTCGCTTGGGACTAGCATCTTATGATACATTATCAGGGCAACCTGAATATTTTATTTTGGGAATTTTACAGTTGTACTACTTTTAATTGCTTTATGAGACTGATAGAAACAGGAAGAGAACATGTATTACTTATTTACAGTTGTCGTCAGATATAAAGATATAAAGAGATCTTCTTAGTAAACTTCCTAAACAGACTGTACTCGTTGTCTCCCAGGATAGCAAGGTCCTACGGAAATTCAATCAGCGATTTTGTTCAAACTTAAAGATACAGACTACACTCTATTCTACTTCCACTAATTTGAGATGCATTACCTGATAGTCTCTTTAATCTCTGAAAATTGTGTAATACAGATGACTTGGAAAAATTAATACTGGCAAAAGATTTTGGGTCCGCCCCAACATGATAAATTCCCATCAAATAATGTCTGAAAAATTACTGAAATGGATTTTTAATTTTCCACTTTCTTATCAGTTCTGGCGTTCTATAAAAGCATAAACTCGAATTTAAAATGTTATCAGTTCAGTTTGAATATTCAAGCAGTTCATCTTAGTCCATTCAACAATCAATTTAAAATCAAATTAACGAAATGAATTCCGCAAAGCTTTTTATTGTCTTCGCTGTTGTTCTTATTGTCTTCTCCGGTCAAAGTGAAGCTGGTTGGTGGAAGAGAGTCTTCAAGCCAGTGGTAAGTTGGGCTTAGCGTCTGATAGTATATTTGTGACTAAAAGTAACTCTTGTCTTTCAGGAACGACTTGGTCAAAGAGTTCGTGATGCTGGTATTCAAGGACTCCAAATTGCACAACAAGGAGCCAATGTTCTGGCAACGGTTCGAGGTGGACCACTCCAACAAGGATAATTTGAATGAAGCGTGCAGTTATTTTTTTCTAATTTTTATTAACTTATGATATTTAATTTATTTATTTGAGAGTGTGAATAAAATTGTTTGGAAAATAAATGATGGTGTGGTTTATAAAAATATTTTTGTTTATGTGAGTTTGGAAGATATATAATAACAGCCTGCAGATGCATACCGAAATTTACTTTCCTCATGTATTATCTCAAACTGAAGCGATTGTTATAGACTATGTACTTAAGCTTTTTTGGCCTGACTGACGAGTCGAATTGAGTTTGTTATTGATCGATGTAACGCCTAAGCCAAGAAAACATAAATTTTGGAAGCAATCTTTTTGCTGCCATCATTAGACTCACCAAGATCATATCGTGCGTGTTTATTTATAGTCAGGGAGCTGTTTGAGCTCATCTTAGCAAATAGATCCACCAACAGTATAACAATGTCATCTTGAGAAAGCCTACTTCTAACACATTCTTATATTGAACCATCTGCTCCTCTGCAACGAAGCTCTCCGTTGGTTCGTTCTCTTTGTTCCCTCATTAACAGCCTTGTGGACTACTTCGTACTTTTCTATTCGATTCTGCAGGTATGGTTTTGTTGCTTAAATAGCCTATTTATTTTGTCTACCCGCACTCGGTCTTCTACTCTCTTTTTTACTAACCATCTCCCTTCTTTCCTCATATGTCCCTGCCCTATGAACTATACTCGAATTAAGTCGATTTCTTTTCGCGTCATGCAACGAGTGTCAGATAGTTACAATACGGCCGAATGCCTAGATTGCAGCACGCTCGCTTCTTTTGAGTGTCGAGTCGAAATTCTTTACTTCAAAACGTAAAGGACGTTCAATTCAGTTGGAAAAGTTCAACTGTTATATGAATTAAAAATAGCTGAGCGGATTATCATCATCAAAGAAGCTGCAACCGGTATCCGGTCTTGGCCTGTTTTAATAAGGAACTGCAGACATCCCGGTTTTGTGCAGAAGTCCACCAATTCGATATCCGTAATAGCTGTCTGGCGTCCTAGCCTAGGCCATCGTTCCATCTTAGGCAAGGTCTGCCTCGTCTTCTTTTCCTACCATAGATATTGCCCTTATAGACTTTTCTCGCTGATTCTGAGGCGGTCATAGATTTCGTCGATATGTAGACTACGGAATCGTCCACCTTCATGTAAGGAGCCATTCTTCGGAGTATGCTTTTTGGACCGCGGCCAAGGGTTGGCAATTTTTCTTTCTAAGAACCCAAGTGTCCGTGGAAACAGTATAGATAGGAGAAGTTATCAACGGTCTCAAAGTTGTAGTTTTCTATGGCCGATATCCTTATAAGAGGAAATAACTGAAACTGGTTGGCCATCCAAGTAATAAACGGATTTAGGAACTGGAAATCGCAAGGAAGAAACTAACTTGAAACATTACTAACATTAAGTACCAACTTATTTCGCGTACTGCAACGGGACCGAGTGTCGAGATTCAATTGCAGGTGATTAAGATCTGTAGGCGAGTCAATAATAGAAAGTATTTTCAAAACGTCTGGAAAGGAAGGAAGATTATTAATAAACAAGGCGAGAAGAAATCGCACAAGGATGAAACACTGCGAAGGAGACCCTGCTCGCTCTACCATATATGCAGGACCGTAACCGGAGAGTACGAACATACTACGAACTGAGCTTCTTGAGAAGCAGAATCTGATCAATGGAGTCGAACGCTTGAGAGAAATCAGTGTAAATTGTACGCACATATTACCATTCATTAATGGATTTAGTAACAAAGTTGATAAATTCTAATAAATTAGTTACGGTCGAGAGTCGAAACCCATGCTGCTCCTTCGCAATGTGATGTCCAAAGCAAGACAAAAGGCAGTCTTTGAGATATTTTTCTAGAATTTTAGAAACGGACCATAGAAGTTATATGGGCCGGTAGTTTTCAACTAAAGTCGCATCGCCTTTTTAGTGTAGGGGTATAATACGTGTCGTCTTCCAATTGTCAAATTATCAAAAGGGGAAGAGAGGTATTTCGTTCACATTTAAAAACAAGTCGGGAAACCGGAAGCTAGAAAATAGCCACTTTCAAGTGATATTGACATTCATAGTCTTGAATTTTCAGAGGAGCGACAGTTTTGACCTAGTATAACTTTGTTAGTAATAGTGTGATTTTCACCAAATTTGGCAGGATCATGATCTATACTGTAGCCTACATTGCTGTGATTGCTGTGCTTGTGATTCTAGGGTGAACTTAAGGGAGGTTTTCCTGTCACTTACTAAAAATTATAGTAATGTACTATTATTAACTTTATTTGAACAGGTATCGGTATGGAGGGTTTTTCGGAGCCTAGGCACCATATAGTGGCAGCTCCTTGATTTTTTTCAGATTTTTCGGTTAAGTAGTTTCTGAGAATGGGTTCGTTAAAAAAATGACCACTTTCAACCCCCCGCACTCCCCGACTTAATTTGATACCCCACATGACTATATTTGATGAAAAAAAAATTTACACCCCTCTTTTGCATGTATGGGGACCCCCCCTTAAATTCGTCGTAAAAGGATGTAACTCACTATATGCGTGAGCGTTCACAGTTCCCACCTTTCTACCAAATTTGGTGTCAATCGCTATCACCGTCTCCGAGAAAAATGCGTGTGACGGACAGACAGACAGACGGACAGACAGTAAACCGATTTTAATAAGGTTTTGTGTTTACACAAAACCTTAAAAAAGTGTTAGCAAGACCGTCGGGGCCACAACCACTATCTGAATTGTCGATAAGAAATTCGACAATGGCAGGAGACAGAAGAGGAATGGAAAAGGCATAGGCTGAAAAAATATGGAAGTTATCGGAAGAACGGTGGCAAAGCAGAAGGGAGTAAAAACTGAAGAAAAGTAATTTTGAAGAAGCTCACATGCAGAATTGGAAGAGACTGAAACACAATCATTGAATTTTTGTTGGTTCTCCCAGGCTTTCCGTCTGTGAAGTCGCTTCTTCACTGGACGGAGTTCGTGATAACTTTCCGTATGTGCCCGCGTCCTTTGAGAATGCAACATTACTCGGTAAACAGTATTCTTTCGTTCCGTTGCTAACTTACATTCATCGTCAAACCAGCCGTTGCGACTTTTTTTGCGACTGGAGCCAAGTATGTTTGTGGACGTATCAGTGATAATGTTTTCCAGGTGATTGTGAAGACCATTTGTTGATATTTCATCCCTAAGGTCTCTGTTGACTGCAGTTATCACGGCATCCATTTCCCCCCATTTCAAAGTTAACTCTCACCTGATTGTCAGAGGGGATTCTGGGTGGTGTTGTTATCGAGCCCGGAGGACCATGCCAACGAGATAATGATCCGAGTCTATATTAGCGCCCCTATATGTTCTGACATTCATCGAGGCTGAAAGGTGGCGGCGTTCGATCAACACGCGGTCAATTTGGTTGAAAGTGGTCCCGTGTGTAGAAGCCAACGTTTGTTTGTGGACCGCTTTCCGTGCAAACCAGGTACTTCCAACAATCAATTTGTGTGACACTACTAATCGAATAATCCGTATTCCGTTATCATTGGTATCCTTATGTAAGCTATGGGAGACGACGTATCGTTTCTACTTGGATGTTAAAATCCCCAAGTATGGTTTTGATATCATGCCTAGAACAGGCTTCGAGGGTTCGTTCTACTGCCTCATAGAAGGTATCCTTCTCCGACTCTGCAGTCTCCTGTGTAGGGGCGTGAACGATAATGAGACTTACGTTTCTAAATTTGCCTCGCAAGCGCAGAGTGCATATTCGTTTGCTTATGCTTTCAACGACGATAGTAGCAGGTTTCATTTTTTGGCTGGCTAGGAAACGTATACTGGGCACATGCTTTACTGGATCGCAACTATAATATATGGTGTAGTGGCTTTCTCCAGGAAACCAATCCCTATCCACCGTATCTCCTGCAACGCCGTTATATCAGCCCTATATTACGACAGGGTATCGGCTGCATCGGTCTGCACAGGGAGCGCACGTTTCATAAGAAAATACGCTAATCAATATTCATTTTTCGTTGTCGGGTTCGTCGTTGTCAGTCTAGTCCGAAGCTCTTGCTGTTGCTTCGTAACTTCGGTTTTCCAGTTTTCCGTGTAGGTTTGTCAACCCTGCCCAACCCTCAATCTGGAGGACCAGTTGGTAAAATTTGTCCCGTTTTGGGAGCGGTGGACTCGCCTTCATCCTTTTCCGTCTGCAGCTTTTCGTTCGTCACCACGTGGAAGTGGAGATAGAGTTTGGTAGTAGAGCTTGGTGTTGGTTCAGCAGGCATTTCCCAGGTTTTATGCTCCATCGTGGGTACCAATCCACGTTTCGCTCTGGGACCTACACTACCTTTTGACCATCAGGAGGATCGATTCGAAAAACAAAAAGTAATTTCTGAGGTAACTGATGTGGCGAAATCGGGCAAAAAGGGTTTGGGCGAAAAAAACAAAGACGTTCGGAGGAAAGGAAAAGAAGGTTTTCTATGAGAGAATGAATGTATAAAGAAAAGAATCGCTAACCGTAACAGTGCAAGCCTGGGTAAGGATTTGGCTGCCAAAGTGAGCTCTGCCGTACTTCAGTTATTAATAGCCGTGCTTGATCACCTGATGAGACCGGATCTTTCCACTATAACCATCAATCACCAAATTTATCACTATGTCAGTTGAGTTCGCCAGTTAGGTGAAGAATACTTGACAAATCGCCCAAATCTACCAATCGTTTGAACTAATCCGTCACGAGTGAAGTAAATCTAGGATAGAAAGGTCAAAAGATTCTTTTTTTCATTTTACAACTACGGTAGATTATCCTTTTTGAATAACTTTTGAATTCAAGTGAAAGAAAATATATCATTTTCATAAACCACACCATATTTTATTTTCCAAACATAATTTTGTTCTCACTTTTTCCAATAAATAAGTTAATACGATAAACAAACAAACAACAACAATTAATTGCAGTCTTCATTCCATTTATCCTTGTTGTGGTGGTCCACCTCGAACCGTTGCCAGAACATTGGCTCCTTGTTGTGCAATTTCGAGTCCTTGAATACCAGCATCACGAACCCTTTGACCAAGCCGTTCCTGAAAGACAAGAGTTACTTTTAGTCACAGGATCATCCTATAAAACGACAAGCACAACTTACCACTGGCTTGAAGACTCTCTTCCACCAACCGGCTTCACTTTGACCGGAGAAAGCGATAAGAACAACAGCGAAGACAACAAAAAGCTTTGTGAAATTCATTTTGTTAATTTGGATTTTGAATGGATTGAGATGAACTGCTTGAAGATTCAAACTGAACTGATAACATTTTCGATTTGATTTTGTGTTTTTATAGAACGTTGAACATGATAAGAAAATGGAAAATTAAAAATCCATTTCAACAAATTTTCGTATATTCCCACTTTTGGATGGGACTCGATCATGTTGGGTTAGTCCCACAATATTGCAGATTTTGTAACTTTTTTCAGTATTAATTTCTCCATATATAAAACCTATTGCATTTTAGGGATATGTATCAACTGCCTCATACGAAAGGAGAAAAACGAGAGGATGTACCTTCTGAGATCTTTGAGTTAAGCAAAGATGACTAAGTCAATTTCCTAACGACCCTTCACGGCTCTGGTTATGCTACCTTAGTGAACGGCTTCAATTTTGTGAGGATTGTACTAGGGAAATAGTAAAACACGTCTTCACAGGGGTAGAACACTAGCTTTAGATAAAGTAAATCAACTGCCCTTAAAACGAATCTCTCCGTAGGTCCAAACAAGCAATAAATTCACGCCACTGTCTTTGCCCATTATGACTCAATAAAAAGGTAAGACTATTGCAAAGTTCACAAAATAAGATATATTGGGTGTCCTGACGGGTACAATACAATCGGCCATAAAACATATAAATACAGTGGAAGGAGTGTTTAACCATGTTGCAATTACATTCTTTAGGGAGGCAAATATGTGCAATACTTCATAGATAACATTGACTTCTAAAATTGTGCGTAATCAAAGTGGTGCTAATGTAACCAACCTAGAAATGTGGTCTGGATTTTCAACTTTAGGTTTTATTTGGCGAAGACTACATTAAATTTAATCACATGACTATCACTTTTGTAATGGTATATTAGGATGTAGATATGGTCCCAAATCTGCGGAAGTTGTATATATGTGTTCCCTGCGAGTGGTGTACGAAATTACTGAAGTCCTGTTTGGTAACAATCAACTAATCTAACTCGTCTGTTGGATTTCATTGGGTTTGCCACTGCATGCTGCTGAACATGAGTTTGGCCGGTTTTCAGGATATCTCTCTCCGGAGCGTCGGTATCGTTGGCCATCGCGTAAGAAGATTCGTGTCAATCGATGTTACTATTGCGCTCGCTGATCATTACCGCGGGAGCTTTGTCCAGCAAACTTAACACAGCAGCATTATTTGCAGATTCCTTGTGCGACGTGCTGTGTTGAATTAATTGCTGAGATATTGACGCCATTGCTTGCACTTCTTGCTATTGAATTTGCTATTTAGTTAGTTAGGGGGGGAGCTGCAGCTTCGAGCATTCAAGCCCTCACTAGGCCCATTGTACTATCCCCGTAAATCGCCTATTCATTGGCTTCCCGCGTACGGTGTTCGCAGGCTTTAACGAATCTCAGAACATTCTCCAGAGGCAGAGAGTGTGCAGATTCTTCATTGAAGAAAACCTTGCCAAGGTGTTTTCGTCTGAGATCTCAGGAGGCCGGGCAGCTGCATAAAAAGTGCAAGGCCGTCTCCTCCTCCTCCTCACATTAGCTGCACATAGCCGAAACCACTACCTCAATTTTTCCATATGGTAGTTTAAGGAGCAGTGTCCCGTTAAAAGCCCTACTATGGTTTTCATGTCCCACTTCTTAAGGGGCAACAAAATCGTCGCTCTAGTGGCCCTATACTCTTCCACAAGGATTTTCGCCTGCCAGCAAGAGTCCAAATTTCTCCATTCGGCTACGTGAATCCTTGCAATTTCACCCTTCAGAGTAGACTTGACAGTAGATGTGGGATTCCAAGAGCTGGTTCTGGTTCCAGCATTGTGGATCCAGACCTTCCGCGAGCCAATCCGTCAGCTTCATCATTACCAGCGATGATACAGTGCCCCGGCCCGGTGCGTAGTCGAGTTGGTTTAATAACTGCTGAATTAGCTGTGTCAAGAATAATTCTGCTGCTGATGACGATGATGTTTGTATAGCTGAGGTTGTTTCCGAGAGCCTGTTGTCGAAAGAAGTGCGGCGTAGACTTTGTCAGCTCCGTGGGTTGCGGTTTGTAAAGGTTGGTTATAAACCACCGCCATAATCGGTTGAAGAGTAGATGGTAGGCGTCTTACTCATAGACTAAGCATTGGCAGCTTACGAACTTTGGTACCGCTGAGACATTGTAGGCGGCGGAGAAGCTGGAAGTTTTTTCCGTGAGCTGCCTTGTTTTCTCCTTCTGGCTGGCACTCAACAGCTTTATTAATTGTTTGTATATCAGTTATCTGTCACCAGCATATGTTATCTGTCGCCGACTCTAAAATTATGTTGCGGACCGCAGTGGTAGCACTGCTATGATTTGGAAATATTGCTGTTGTCGGTTTGTTATGTAGCACCTCACAAAAGTTACTCCACTATTTCGAACCAAATTTCGATCTCATGGTGATTGAAGTCCAGAAATCTTGGAACGCCGTTTACCGCTGTTGGAGTCATACTCGTGGCTGCAGACGTATCGCGTGCATTGTTGTAGTCGTTGCTTTCCTGCTTACCTACAACTCGGTAATTTTCCTTTTGAACTCAGGTGTCCCCACTTTAGGGATTACAAGGTGATGTTGATGGTTAATAGTAGAAATTGAATGATTGTTTCCCACTGTAGTGCTTACAAAGTGAGATCTGTGAGTAGACTGTCCCTATCGAATGACAGCTCTACTTCTCTTCGGTAGTGAAGAAAGGTAAGAAAGGTTGAAAATTATATTTCCAGGTGTCTGGAAGTAATTAGCACCGCCACGATTCTAATCAACCACCAAATAAAGTTCGAACTCCACGAAAGGCACTTCAAAAGTTTCTATGATACGCGTGCGTATTCGAAGCTGTGTGGTATGTGATGCCACTAGAGGCGGAGCCGCCCACCAGGCCACCAGAAGGTTTACGAAAGAAAGGAACTACTTTTAGGTAAATGATATTTATTAAAACATACTAAAAGAGAGGAGACGGATAGGTTAGTGCACAGAGGGGAAGTTCATCTTTAAGAACTAAAATCGGGGAAAATCGCATTGGACTTTTTGAATTTCAAGACAAGCACTGTGGACAAGCAAGTGGATTAGATAACGAATGTTTCAAACTGGAGAGTTGAAAAGTGTTGGACAGAGAGAGAGAGTTAAAAATGATACGTAGTATGAAGCCAGGCCGCTTTCATCGGAATTTACATCGAGGTTTTGAATGGAGTGGTATAATGAAAAGTGGAGAAAACAGTGAGAAACAATTTGAAAAAGTATCGCATCGGTTGACATTTTTTAACATTTACTGCCAAGTTATTTATAGAGCACTAAAGACTGTGGGGACACACCGTCTATTGGAGAAGTAAACAAGTCGGCAAACCGGAAGCTGGACACTTCAGTTATGAAAGCTTTTGTATATTTCTTTTACGAAAACATGTCAGTAGACATTTGTCCCATTAGTATCTAGCACTTAATATCTGTATATATTATGTGAGAATATCCACTTTCGCGTGATACTGACATTCATAGTCTTGAAAGCGGCAATTTTGTCCTATCATAACTTTATTAATAATAATAATAAGGACTCACTAAGGCAGGACATTGCTAGACTGATTCAGATCAGCACTGGCAGTGCCAGCCGACGGGTGAGAAATAAAGTGCAGAGGGTTTACCGGAACTATGCCATCCCCTGTGAGACACCCGTAGTTGAAATTCTGGACACACTAAAACAGAAACTTTCTGTCATATGCAGTCGGTTACGACGGTATGGCGAAAGTTATTCCAGACGTGTCCAGAATGCAACATACGCGAGGAACCAGCGGAGCTTTTTCAGATCTCTCAACGAATCCCAACAGAGCGCCCAGACAATACAGTTCTCGGTGACGGAAGCGAAAGAGTATTGGGGTGGACTTTGGGGGTTACCTGCCCAACATGCTGAGCATTCTGAGTGGATCACCGCCGAAGCCACCCGCCATGCCAATACACCTGGCATGAATTTCGCGGATGTTACCGAAGAGGAAGTTCGGCGAGCTATAAACAGCTCGAAGAACTGGAGGGGCGCAGGTCTGGATCGGGTGCAGAATTTCTGGTATAAGAAATTTACCAGCGTACACAGTCGGTTGGCACGCAGTATAAATGAGGTCATGAGTCGGCCGGAGGAATTTCCACCTTTCCTCACTGCGGGAATTACCTACCTTATCCCTAAGAAGGACACGGTGCAGGACCCCGCAGACACAAGACCGATCACTTGCTTACCAACCCTCTACAAATTCATCACGTCCATTATTAGTGGAAGGATCAATGCGCACCTCGAGACCAACAACATTCTGTCCGAGGAGCAGAAGGGCTGCCGAGTTGGGTCAAGGGGTTGCAAAGAGCAACTCATTATCGACTCGGTAGTTGTAGGACAAGCAACTAGAGGCCAAAGAAACCTCTTCAGTTGCTATATCGATTATGCCAAGGCTTTTGATAGCGTTCCGCATACCTGGCTAATCGACATCCTACATCTGTATCGCATTGATCCGAAACTAATAAAGTTTTTGGCGACAGTCATGGAAGGGTGGCATACCACCTTATCAGTCCGTACATCTGAGGGTGCTAATACCTCAGAGCCCATCCGTATTCGGAGGGGCATCTTCCAGGGGGATTCATTGAGTCCTCTTTGGTTTTGTATGGCACTGAACCCCCTTTCATGGCTACTGAATGATGCTAGAGGGCATGGTTTTGCAATAAAATATGGCCTACGTGCTAAGTGCGAACTGACACACTTGATGTACCTAGATGACATCAAGCTGTATGCTGGTACTGACAACCATCTTAGAAGTCTGTTGCGAATAATAGACATGTTCAGCCGTGATATTCGGATGGAGTTTGGATTAGACAAATGTCGAATCCAAGCCATTCGCAAAGGTCATCACGAGCCGCATGCCGGACATAGCATTGTGGAAGGATCAATGCGCACCTCGAGACCAACAACATTCTGTCCGAGGAGCAGAAGGGCTGCCGAGTTGGGTCAAGGGGTTGCAAAGAGCAACTCATTATCGACTCGGTAGTTGTAGGACAAGCAACTAGAGGCCAAAGAAACCTCTTCAGTTGCTATATCGATTATGCCAAGGCTTTTGATAGCGTTCCGCATACCTGGCTAATCGACATCCTACATCTGTATCGCATTGATCCGAAACTAATAAAGTTTTTGGCGACAGTCATGGAAGGGTGGCATACCACCTTATCAGTCCGTACATCTGAGGGTGCTAATACCTCAGAGCCCATCCGTATTCGGAGGGGCATCTTCCAGGGGGATTCATTGAGTCCTCTTTGGTTTTGTATGGCACTGAACCCCCTTTCATGGCTACTGAATGATGCTAGAGGGCATGGTTTTGCAATAAAATATGGCCTACGTGCTAAGTGCGAACTGACACACTTGATGTACCTAGATGACATCAAGCTGTATGCTGGTACTGACAACCATCTTAGAAGTCTGTTGCGAATAATAGACATGTTCAGCCGTGATATTCGGATGGAGTTTGGATTAGACAAATGTCGAATCCAAGCCATTCGCAAAGGTCATCACGAGCCGCATGCCGGACATAGCATTGGTGACCTCCACATCGAAGCTATGACCGAGACAGACTTCTACAAGTACCTAGGAATTCTGCAAGGAACCCATGCTCGAGTTGGTGATCTGAAGGAAGCTCTGCTGTCCGAATTCCTGCGACGTGTAAAGCTGGTGCTGAAATCGCATCTCTCGGGGAAGAATAAAATAAGCGCGTTGAATGTATTCGCTATCCCTTCACTGGCTTATGCATTCGGAATATTGCCGTGGACGAAGACCGACCTGGAAAACGTCCAGCGGCGGATACGGACAACTATGTCCAAATTCCGAATGCATCACCCAAAGTCTGCCGTGGAGCGGATGAACCTGCCTCGTGACATCGGAGGTAGAGGCGTGGTTGACGTGGCGGCACAACATCATCGCCAAGTCGACTCGCTGCGCGCTTATTTTTACAGTAAAGAGCAGGCGAGCCCCTTGCATGCGGCTGTCTGTAAGGCAGACTGTGGACTGACTCCACTTAACTTGAAGGATCGATCCTTCAATCCTCTGAGTGGAGTGAAGTCGGACCAGGAGCGGATCGAGGAATAGAAGTCGAAGGCAATGCACGGTAAACACGTGAATTGTCTTTGGCAGCCATTTGTCGATTTGCATCTGTCGAACAGGTGGCTGTGTGCTGGGGAGCTCTTTGCTGAGACGGAGGGGTTCATGTGTGCCATTCAGGATGGCGTGGTCGCCACCCGAGCTTATAAAAAGCTCATCATGAAAGAACGGGTGGAGAACGACCAGTGCAGAATGTGTGGTTCGGCGTTAGAGACGTTGGACCATCTCGTTTCTGGCTGTACTGTTATGGCACCGGTGCAATACATCACCAGGCATAATGCTGTATGTAAGGTTATCCATCAAAACCTTGCATATAAGCATGGGCTGATCACGGGAACATGTCCGGTTTACCGATATGAGCCGCAAGCAGTACTTGATAGTTCTGCTTACAGCATGTATTGGGACCGGCAAGTTCTGACTGATCGCCATACCGCACACAACAAGCCTGACGTACTGCTAGTTGACAAGACGGGTCGCTCCGCGTATATTATTGATGTTGCTATCCCCCATAATAGCAACATTGAACGGAAATACGTGGAGAAGAAGGTGAACTATGAGCCATTGGCTCGGGAAATCAAAGAAATTTGGCGTCTCGAGCGGGTGGTTGTAGTTCCCATAATATTGTCAGCTACAGGTATTGTACCTAAATCCCTCACGGCTTCCCTTGATGTCCTGGGACTTTCGCACAGTCTGGTTCAAACCATGCAGAAGTACACCATTCTGCATACGTGCTCGATGTTGCGGGGGGTACTCGACGGATTTTCCCACTGACCTACCACCGGCCACCACCACCAGTGCCCCTTTAGTTTTTAAGTAGGTAGGATCGTCCGAGCCTAAATGCTTGGCACTTAGTGCTAGTATTAGGTAAAATCCGGCATCTGCCGAGATTGTGATAACTCGGAAATAATAATAATAATCGTTGGCACAACAATCCATATTGGATCAGGGCCTTGAAGTGTGTTAGAGCACTTCATTCAAGACCGTAACGGTACACTACAGAACACTGTAGGAGGCAATGTGGTCAGCATTACGCTGATTTGACTCAGGTACTCATTCGCAGCTGAATCGACTGGTATCCGACGTCAAATCATGATGCAAATCCCACTGCCGCCAGCGAGATTTGAACCGCGACCTTCCGTACGACAGCCTTGTGCTCCAACCACTCAGCTATCCGGACACATAACTTTGTTAATAATAGTGTGATTTCCACCAAATTTGGTAGGATCAAGCTGTATATTATAGCCTATATTGCTGCAAAATTTTCTAAGGTAAATTTAAGGGGAGTTTTACAGTCTATTACTAAAAATGATTAACTTTAGTTGAACAGATATATAATAGATATAGAGGGTATTTCGGAGCACCATACAATGGCAGCCTCCTGATTTTTTTTCAGATTTTTTGATTAGGCAGTTTCTGAGAATGGGTCGATGAAAAAATGAGCACTTCCGATCCCCCGCACTCACCACCTTTCCAACAAATGTCAAAACTAAGGAAGGCTTTGGAAAATATTAATCGATACCTTTCATTTGATACCCCACATGACTATATTCGGTGAAAAAATGTACACCTCCTTTTGAATGTATGGAGATTCCCCCTTAAATTCGACGAAAAAATGTATATGCGAGGGTTCACTCTTCCCGCCTTTCTACCAAATTTGGTTTCAATCCCTATAATCGTATCCGAGAAAAACGCGTGTGGCAAACAGACTGATAGACAGTAAACCGATTTTAATAGGGTTTTGTTTTACACAAACCCTTAATAATAACACAATACCTTAAAAATGAAAATATATTAAAATCTTCAGTGTAAAGCAGGCAAAGGAGGAATGAAAATAGTAGCGGACCACAATGAGTCCTGGAGTTGCACTAAGGGGAGATCACAACAACGGCCTAACAAAGAGTATGCGGTCTAGGCCCGCCTCAATAAGGGAATCCAGATATATCGGTTTTACGCTGAAGTCGAGCAAGTCGATATTCCTTCAAGTTGTCTGACGTCATGACCTACGGCATCGCCCCATCTCACACTGTGTATGCCAGGCCATCTTTTTCGGGTTGGTTCAAAAAACTATAAAAACTATAACAGATCCTAACTGAAAGATGCATTACATGCAAACATTTTGTTTTTTCATTTACTTGTTATGGGTTGTAGCCAGTTCTATTGCTTTTCCTACAGAAATTATGTAACTTCTATAGTATCCTCTTGTTTAGACTTATCGAAAGATGTAGTTCAAGGGAAATGGATTATTTGATATAAAATGCCTACCTATATGCGAAAACCTACTTATTTTGTTAGTGTGATTCCTAAAAAATGAAACCGCCCTAACCAGGCCTAAAAAAGGTCGTTAGGCGATTCAGTTAGCGAATTTTGTTTCCTTCTTTTTTAGTCATGGCTGATAGTTTCAGCATTCTCCTCGAATTATTCAATCAATGTTACTTGGAAAAATTAATACTGAAAGAAGTTTCAAAATGAGCGACATTGTGGGGCTACCCCACCGTGATAATGTCTCAACAAAAAATGAGAATAATCTAAAAATTACTGAAATGGATTTTTAATTTTCCACATTCTTATCATCTCTGGCCTTCTATAAAAACACAGAATCGAATCTAAAATGCTATCAGTTCAGCTTGAATCTTCAAGTAGTTCATCTCAATCCATTGAACAATCGATTTACAATCCAATCAACAGAATGAATTTCACAAAGCTTTTTGTGGTTTTCGCCGTTGTTCTCATCGCCTTCTCCGGTCAAAGCGAAGCTGGTTGGTGGAAGAGAGTTTTCAAGCCAGTGGTGAGTTGTGGTTAACGTTTTATAGGATGATCCTGTGACTAAAAGTAACTTTTATCTTTCAGGAACGACTAGGTCAACGAGTTCGCGATGCCGGTATTCAAGGACTCGAAATTGCACAACAAGGAGCCAATGTTCTGGCAACAGTTCGAGGTGGACCACCACAACAAGGATAAATGGAACGAAGGGTGCAGTTAATTGTTTCTAATTTGCTACGTTTAATTTATTTATTGGAATGTATGAGAGGAAAATTATGTTTAGAAAATAAAATATGGTGTGGTTTGTGAAAATTTTTTATTTTCTTTCACCTGGGTTCGAATATTGTATAGTACGGATATTTTCAAGATCTGTAGTTGCGAAATTGTTCGACCAATCTCCAATTTATTTTGGTTGTAATGAATTAGATGGAACGAGTGATGGACGTTGGTTGTTAAGTATTCATTACCTGAATAGTAAATTCAACGGACCTTGCAACAAATTTTGCGATTGTTAAATGTAGCTCCAACAGCAAGTTGGTTGAAATTTCTGAAGTTCGCAATCGCCTCGCTTCCATTGTCATACTCACCCGGATCATGTTTCCTATCAGATTATCAAGAATAGTTACTTAAAGTTCGGGGTGATATCAAAGCTCACCTTCGCAAATAGATCTACCAAAACACTTACGATAGGTCAGGTTTGATGCTGGCCTTGATATACCTGAGCATCTTGTTGGTAAGAAGGGTTGTGTGATAATGAGTAAATAATACACCTTTAACGACCACCAAGCCCTCCTTTTACGGATCGCGCTTATGTAGTTATCCTCAGGAATATTAACTAGTTCCTTAGTTTCCCGGTCACAAAGGGTAATAGACGCCAGAGCCATAATTGCCTGTCAAATTTCGCATTTTGGAGCGCTATTACGAGATCATGTAAGAGGGTTTTGATCGATATCTTCTCCCACATTTGGCACATAGTCTGCATAAAAGTTCTTAATTGATCCAATCGCCTGAGGAAATACAGCTTTTCGTCATGATGCACTGCTTCCTTACATAATTGTCGTTAATCCGCAGTGTTTGTTTGGCTCTAAAGGATGGGCTCACCTAAGAGTTCGTTGATCTAAAATTTTCATAAGTCTTTTGAAGGCTCTGCTTCTTTTTCATCGGATGAAACTCGGACAACAATAAACAACAATCTTCCAGCTTGATCCTATTTCGTCATTTTGATGTAGTTCCCAGAATTGTTAGATAATTGGTCCGTTTTTCCCCTATCAATAAGAGGCACAATAATTGCTAGTCAGTTTGAAGTGCGCCAAAACAAATTCTATGTTGACTCCACATAGAAGTCCTTCTATGAATTCAAGCGGTATCACCGAGCTATAGATGTCCGTTCCGAGTATAATATCAATGCGTCCAGGTATAACACGTAATGGGTCTGGTGAATAAGCGCGAGATAAAGTCTTTGGGAGAGTCACCTGAGTTAGTTGAAGGGCAAATACTGGTAATGGTACCACCAATGCTGACAAGTTAATCACCTAATTTCCAGACCTTAGGCTTAGATCTTTAATGAAAGGTTGCCTTTAGTCTGAATTTTTGACACTCCTCCGAGATCGCAAATTGCGATTGGCTCCGTTATTTGACCTACCATACTTTGATATGAGATGCCAACTTCTTTGAATGCTGATAGAAAGCCCAAGTAGTAAGTTAATAATGAAACATTTTTGTTCTTACCTTTTTGTGAAACCGTCCCTCAAAATGTTAGGAAATTCCCTCCTGCAGGCTTCCACACTTGGATTTACTTGAATATAATTTCCCGTTAAAGTAAATTAAAATCAAATTTCCTTTTTCACAGCTCAGCAGAGGAGAAAAATTATACAAAAGTCCTTTTTCCTGACCATCAAACGAAACATGACCATTGGCTTGTATCCAATAACGTCCTGCACTGCGAACGGGAATTTACCTTGCTCGAGAAGGCGATATGTTTACATAGATGTTTTTTGCTTGATCGGCAAATCTAATTGGCCTTGCGACAAGTTTTGTAATTGCACAATGTAACGCCAAAGGGGAGGAAATTTTGGAAACAATCCGGGAGCAAGATCATGTCCAGCCATCATATGATCAAGTGTAATTGTTTATAGTCGCGAGAGTTCTTCTTGGTAAATAGATCCATCATCAAGATTGCTGTATATCTACATATTTTACTTTTTCTCACACATTCATATAGAAAGCTCCTGTTCCTATGCATCGTCGGTCTTCTTTGGCGCATAACACTATAAAATTTTAGATTATCACTAATATTTTCTCACCAAAACTCTCTTTTCACTTCACTAATTACCTTATGAACTACTTCATACTTTTCTTATCAATCCTGCAGATAGACTTTTCTACTTCTTCCACCCTCCTTTTTACCAATCACTTCCGTTCCTTCCTCATCTGCCCTTGCGCTATTGGTCATCCCCCTTTTAAGGTTTCGTACAAAACCAAACCAAAACCAAGTTAAAGTCAATTTACTATCCGTCTGTCTGTCTTTTCCACACACTTTCTTAGAAAGGACTATATCTGCTGATGCGGAATTTGCTGGGAAGGTTGGAGCAGTGAACCCCAACAGATAAAGTGGGTTTTTACGTTGAGCTCGGGGGTTCTCTCATACCCAAGAGATGTATAAAAGCTTTTCTCCGCCAAATCTAGTCATCCCGATTAGTATTTTCCAAAGCACATCTTACTTTGACATCAACCGTAAAGGGGAGGAATACTGAGACTAGAAATTGATCACTTATGCCATGTTAATAATAGTCAGGGTCGCAGACAGAAAAAAAACCGGCCCGGGGTGAAAGACATCTTCAAAAACTGAACCCGCGGTGAAAATTTTGTCGGTTTTCTATTATCCCTTTTTTATTGAAATTTCTCCTTTGGGCCCTCAAAAAACTTCGCGCCTGGTGAATCCCCATGGAAAATAAACACAATTGGATACAAACTAAATATTAGCATATCAAAATGGGCGGATTCGAATGAAAATCAACCAAATACGAACTTCGATTTTAAATTTAATATTTTGTGTGCCTGACCTTGCCATCAATTACAGCTGCAAGGCAACGAGCCAGCGAAGTGGCGTTTTTGAATCACTTCGGTGGAACTTTGGTCTAGTCTTATTAGAATGCTTTCCAGAAATCATTTTTTGAAAAGATGTGCAATTCAATCAAATGCTACAGATATTTAACCAGACCAGGCTTTCCGAGTTGCGAGGCGTACAAGGCCAACAAAGTGGGTATTATGGAATAACAATTCTCATTCTACACGCCCCTACAAAGGGGACTGCAGAGTCGGAACTACGAGGCAGTAGAACGAACCCTCGAAGCCTGTCCCAGATATGATATCAAAATCATACTTAGGGATTTTAACAGCCAAGTAGGGAAGGAGCCCGTATTCAGCCAATACGTTGGTCCCGAAATTGTTGTTGGAATACCTGGTTTGCGTTCCACTAACAAACGTAGGCCTCTCCAGACGGGACCACTTTCAATCAAATTGACCACGTGTTGATTGAACGCCGCCACTTCTCAGCCTTGATGAATGTCAGAACATATAGGGGGGCCAATATACACTCGGATCACTATATCGTTGGCATGGTGCTCCGAGCTCGAATAACAATACCACCTAGAATCCCCTCTGACAATCAGGTGAGAGTTAACACTGAAGCCATTCACAACACAGCCCTCCGCGGAAGTTTTACTAACAAGTCAGCAGGATGAAGCCTTACATACTTTGATGCTCATCCTGCCGAGACAAAGAGGGAAATCTAATTTCCGACAAAATGGGTATATTGGAGCGATGGGTTGAGTACTTTGATGAACTACTGAGCAAACAGAACATCGGCGAGTTGGAGGCCCCGTCAATTGAAAACGATGGACAAATACTGCCACCACGAAGTGTAGAAGAAACAGCCCGTGCAATTCATCGGCTTAAAAATAATAAGTCGCCAAGAGCCGATGGAATTACAACCGAATTGGTTAAATATGGAGGCGACCAATTACACCAAGTGGTTCATTAACTTGTGCTCAAGGTGTTGGACAACGAATCAATGCCTGACGAAGGCAAAGAGGCATCATCTGTCTCATACATAAAAAGGGAGATATCACACAGTGCACCAATTATAGAGGTATCACATGGCTAAGTACCATCTATAAGATATTCTCCGCTATCTTGCTAGGCCGGATAGCCCCATACGCCCAGAACATTATTGGTCCATATCAAAGAGATCAGATTTTCTCTCTGCGGCAAGCGATAGAAAAACTGTTGGAATATGGACACTAGTTGCACCATCTCTTAATCGACTTTAAAGCCACCTATGATAGCATAGCCAGGGTAAAACTTTACACGGGCAATAAGAGAATTCGGTATCCCGGCGAAATTGATAAGGCTGACTAGGCTGACCCTGACCAATGTGCGACGCCAGATAAAAGCAGCAGGATCACTTTCAATCGACTCTCATTCGACATCAACAACGTCCTATCATGCGTCCTCTTTAACCTGGCCCTCGAGAAAGTGATCCGTGATGCTGAGGTGAATGCAAGAGGTACGATCCTCTTTAAGTCCAACCAACTACTGGCCTATGCTGACGATATCGACATCATGGGAAGAACATTTTTTGGCCCCCTACATGAGGATGGATGATTCCGTAGGCTACATAACGACGAAATCTATGAGCGATAAAAGAACCGTCAGGTTGCGGATAAAATCCAGCTCAGTGGGTTGCGGTGGGTCACTTAATCCGTATGGATGATGATGATCCAGCCGGAAAGTCTATAAGGGCAATATCTTTGGTAGAAAAAGAAGACGAGGCAGACCCTGCCTGAGATGGAGCAGCTTTTAGGGATATCGAATTGGTAGACCTCGGCGCAAAACCGGGATTTCAGGAGTTCCTTATTAAAGCAGGCCTAGACCGGATACGGTTGTTGCGTCGTTGATAATGAATCATAGAGCGAATGCAGAATATTTTTTTTGTAGAACTTTCGAGCTCATGCGAAAGGAAATAAACTATTTTCAAAATTTACAGCATCATTTATTTTCCAAACATAATTTTGCTCTCACACTTTCCAATAAATAAATTAAATACTATATATTAACACAAATTAGAAACAATTAAATGCACGCTTCAGTCCATTTATCCTTGTTGTGGTGGTCCACCTCGAACCGTTGCCAGAACATTGGCTCCTTGTTGAGCAATTTCGAGTCCTTGAATACCGGCATCACGAACTCGTTGACCAAGTCGTTCCTAAAAGACAAGAGTTACTTTTAGCCATAAGATCATCTTACGAAACGTTAAGCCCAACTTACCACTGGCTTGAAGACTCTCTTCCACCAACCAGCTTCACTTTGACCGGAGAAGGCAATAAGAACAACAGCGAAGACAACGAAAAGCTTTGTGAAATTCATTCTGTTGATTGGATTGTAAATCGATTGTTGAATGGATTGAGATGAACTACTTGAGGATTCAAGCTGAACTGATAACATTTTAGATTCGATTCTGTGTTTTTATAGAAGGCCGGAGATGATAAGAATGTGGAAAATAAAAATTACATTTGAACAATTTTTCGAACATTCCCATTTTTTGATGGGACTTTATCATGTTAGGGTAGTCCCACAATGTTGCAGATTTTGACTTTCTTTCTTTTAACGGCTATTGCATATTAGAGCTAAGTATTAGCCACCACTTCTAAAAGGAATAGAAAGGGTATAGCATTCTGAGGCTTTAGGATTTTGAATTAAATTGAATTTGTTGATTGCCGTTAAAAATTGGCTTCTATTTAATAAGAATTGCACAAGTTGATATAAGAAAACGTTTCCACCCACGAGTAGAACAAGAACTTAACGCGAGATAGATCAATTGCTCTTAAATTGACGTGTCTATATAAGCTATGAACATTTCCTACTGCGTCAGCCCTTCATCATCATCATCAATGGCGCAACTACCGCTATCCGGCATCCGTTCTTGGCCTGCGTTAATAATGAACTCCAGACATCCCGGTTTTGCGTCGAGGTCCACCAATTCGATATCCCTAAAAGCTGTCTGGCGTCCTGATCTACGCCGTCGCTCCATCTCAGGCAGGATCTGTCTCGTCTTCTTTTCCTACCAGAGATATTGCCCTCATAGACTTTCTGGGCTGGATCATCCTCATTCATACGGATTAAGTGACCCGCGGTTTGATGTTGTTGGTTGGTTGGTTTTTGGTGCTGACGTTGCCACCATATACTTTGTCTTGCCTTCATTGATGTGCAGCCAAGATCTCGCGCCGCCTGCTCGAACTGGATGAAGGCAGTTTGTACGTCTGGGTGGTTCTTCCCCTGATGTCGATATCGTCAGCATAGGGTAGTAGCTGGGTGGACTTAAAGAGGGTCGTACCTCTTGCATTTATCTCAGCAACACGGATCACTTTCTCGAGGGCCAGGTTAAAGAGGGCGCATGATAAGGCCCCCCTGTTGAAGACCGTTGTTGATGTCGAATGATCTTAAGAGTGATCCTGCTGCTTTTATCTGGCCTCGCAAATTGGTCGGGGTGAGCCTAGTCAGTCTTATCAATTTCGTTGGGATACCGAATTCTCTCAGGGCAGTGTACAGTTTTACCCTGGCTATGCTATCATAGGTGGTTTTAAAGTCGATGAAGGGATGGTGCAAGTGATGTCCATATTCCAACAGTTTTTCCATTGCTTGCCATACAGAGAAAATCTGATCTGTTGCTGATTTGCCTAGAGTGAAGCCTCTTTGGTATGGGCCAATGATATTCTGGCAATATGGGGCTATCCGGGCTAGCAAGATAGCGGAGAATATCTTATAGATGGTACTCAGCAACGTGATATCTCTATAATTGGTGCACTGGGTGATATCTCCCTTTTTATGTATGAGACAGATAATGCATTGTTGCCAATCGTCATGCATTGATTCCCTGTCCCATACCTTGAGCGCAAGTTGATGAACCACTTGGTGTAACTGGTCGCCTCCATATTTAACCACTTCGGCTGGAATTCCATCGGCTCCTGGCGACTCATGATTTTTTAATTGCACGGATTTGAATTGCACGGACTGTTTCTCCTAAACTTGGTGGTGGCAGTATTTGTCGACTCTTTTTGCGGCTGGGCCCAAGTATGTTTGTAGTCGTATTCATTATAACGTTCTAGTTATTCAGTAGTTCATCAAAGTACTCAACCCATCGCTCCAATATGCCCATTCGGTCGAAAATCAGAGATTGATGGCGTTCGATCAACACGTGGTCAATTTGGTTGAAAGGAGTGGCCCACGTATGTTTGTGGACCGCCTTCCGCGCAAACCAGGTACTTCAAACAGCCATTTCGTGTGACCCTGCTAATTGAATAATCCACAGTCCCCATTATCATCCGTATTTTGGTGTAAGCTATGGGAGCCAACGTTTCGTCTGAATACGGGCTCCTTCCCTACTTGGCTGTTAAAATCCCCATGGCGATTTGATATCATATCTGAAACAGGCTTCGAGAGTTCGTTATACTGCCTCGTAGACGGTATCCTTCTCCGACTCTGCAGTCTCCTCTGTAGGGGCGTGAACGTTAATGAGGCTTATATTTCTAAATTTGCCTCGCAAGCGCAGGGTGCATGGCCATTCGCTTATGTTTTCAAAGCCGATAACACCAGGCGACTCTAATCCTTTCTCCCCCAACGTATTTCCTGGAACGCCGTAACATCAGTCCTATATTGGAACAGGGGTATCGACTAGCTGCTCAGCAGCTTTATCTCTGTACAGGGAGAGCACGTTGCCGGGTTCGTCATTGTGATATCCGTCCAGTCCAAGGTGTCATGTTGTGGCTTCGTAACAAGTTGTTTTCCGTGTAGGGTTGTCAGCCCTACCCAACCCCCAACCTGGAGAACCGGTTGGTACAATTTGCCCCGTTTTGTTGGCGCGGGAGACTCGCCTTCATCCTTCTCCCTCTGCAGCTTTTCGTTAAGAAAGAACTCCCAGCGGTCACCACGTGGAGGTGGATATAGGGTTTGCTAGTAGAGCTGTTGATATTGGTTCAGCAGGCATTTCTCAGGTTTAATGTACCCATTCAGGTTTCGCCCTGGGACCTATCCTACCCTTTGACCACTAGTCAGTCCTTCATCACGTAATTAAATGGTAACATCACTGTAAAGTTCTCAAAATAAAATATATTGTTCTTCCTGATGGTATATCAATAATCATCAGTAATAGATGAAGAGGCGTTTCACAACTCGTGTTCTTTGTGATCGACGTATCAACGAACGTCTCAAATCTAAAATTTTCCGTCTTGCGGTAATGGAGAGGAAAATGTTACGTTGGACTAGTGGCGTCACACGTTTTGATCACATCCGAAATGAGGATATCCGCGATCATTATGGGGTTGCACCGATCGTGTCAACGTTACGAGAGAGACGATGTATGGTCACGCAATTCGTGCTAACGAGAATTCACTTACTCAGATTGGTCTGAACATGGAAGTCGATGGTAAACGACCCAAAGGCAGACCTAAACAACGGTGGCTTGATACGCTGGATGAGGATTTAAAAGCCTCGAAATTGCACTCAGATCAGGCATTCGATATAGCCAAATGGCGAAACCGATCACGACGAGTCGACCTCGCTTGTGAACGGGATAAAGACTGAAGAAAAAGAAGACGAGTGGTGCTACAACCGATATCCGGTCTGGGCGTGCCTTTGAACAAGCTTCAGACATCCTGATTTTGCGTCTAGCTTCGCCAATTCTTTCAAAAGCAGCCTTGCATCCTAGCCTACGCCTTCACTCCATCTGAGACAGGTTCAGGCAAAACTTTTTCTACTAAAGATATTGTCCTTATAGACTTTCTAGGCTGGATCACCCATTCCATACCGACTAGGTGACCCGCTCACCACAACCAATTGATCCGGAGTTTATCCTCAACGAAACGGTGTTGCTGTCTCTCATAGATTTCGTCGATAGATAGGCTAAGGAATCCCTCATGTAGGATCCGAAAAATTCTTCGGAGGATTGTTTTCTCGAACGCCACTCAGAATTTACAGGAATATGCGATGGCTGGCAGGATTATTATTTTGTACATTCAGCTTTGATCTTATGTTGGGATATTCGGAGCGAAAGAGTTCTTGTAAGTAGAAGTAGGCTCTGTTGGCTGCCGACAACCATGCACGGTTTTTGTAGTCATAACTATTATCGGTTGTGATTTTCGACCTTAGTTGGGAGAAACAGTGTGAAAGTTGTATTCTCCTAGCTTTACTGTTTCCAATTAGCCTATATTATCTGAAGTTGCTGTATCCTTCGTTTTTGGTGCTGTTGTTGCCACCATGTATTTCGTTTTGACTTCATTAAGGTGCAGTCTAGGTCTCGCGTCTATTGACGCCCGACCGATCTGGATGAAGGCTATTTACACATCTGGAGTTGTTCTTCTCAATGTAAATATCGTCAATACAGGTCATTGATTGGATAATCTTGAAGAGAATGGTGGGTATCGCATTTACATCAGCATCAGGGATGACTTTTTCCCATCAGGGTCGCTTTTATCAAATCGAATTCTCTCATAGTCACCTTCATATTTAACAAGTTCGGCTGTAATTCCATTGACTCCTGGCGTGGTGCTACCACGCCTTTCCGAGACCTCTACCTGGCGAATATTCTAATTGTTGAATAGTTCATCAAAGTATTCTACCCATCGCTCCAATATGCACAAACAGTCGAAAATCAGATTTCTCTCTTTGTCTCGGCATCCTGTCGACTTGCTGGTAAAAGTTACGTCCTTGGTGCGATAATGTACATATGTAATGACAAAATTTTAGAAGAAGAAGGATATATTATAATATATCCTAAAGATCATAAAAGATGCACGGTTGGTAAAATCTTCTTTTCCCTTTTTGACATGTTTTGTGGCTGATGTTGCTGACTCCGTAGAAATTGGTCCCTATCAACTAAGGTAACCCACATTTTGGGAATTACGCTTTAATTTCTAAAACAATGAAGTCTCTATTTCAGGTCAGATTGTTTGGGAATTCAGTTAGCGGTTTTCGTTCGCTTCATTCTATACAATGTCTGAAGCATTCCCTTCTTATTATTGAATAGATGTTACTTGCAAAAATTAACACTGAAAGAAGTTTGAAAGTGTGCCAGATTGTGGGACTACCATAAAACCCCATGAAAGAATGGGAATATTCTAAAAATTAATGAAATGGATTTTTTATTTTCCACTTTCTTATCATGCCTGGCGTTCTATAAAAGCACAGAATCGAATTTAAAATGTTATCAGTTCAGCTTGAATCTTCAAGTAGTTCCTCTCAATCCATTCAAAATCCAAATTAACGAAATGAATTTCACAAAGCTTTTTGTTGTCTTCGCTGTTGTTCTTATTGCCTTCTCCGGTCAAAGTGAAGCTGGTTGGTGGAAGAGGGTCTTCAAGCCAGTGGTAAGTTGGGCTTAACGTTTCGTAAGATGATCTTATGGCTAAAAGTAACTCTTGTCTTTTAGGAACGACTTGGTCAACGAGTTCGTGATGCCGGTATTCAAGGACTCGAAATTGCTCAACAAGGAGCCAATGTTCTGGCAACGGTTCGAGGTGGACCACCACAACAAGGATAAATGGAATGAAGAGTGCAGTTAATTGTTGTTGTTTGCTTATAATAATTTATCGTATTAATTTATTTATTGGAAAGTATGAGAACAAAATTATGTTTGGAAAATAAAATATGGTGTGGTTTGTGAAAATTGTTTGTTTTTTCTTCGAAAGTTACACAAAATAGTCTGCAGTGTAGATGCGAGGCGCAATTCTGTTTATTCGTAAGGTATCACCTCAAACTAAGGCAGTTGACTTAAGCGGTATTTTCAGATGCTTTTTGCCTGACCGGCAAACTTAACTGACCATATGTTTTGTGATTGAATTAGCTTCCTGTGCTTCCAGCTTAGACGTTACCCTTGTATTTTGCGAATAAGTTCACTATAAACGGTTTGGAAATTGCACTCAATGTGGCTCATTACCTTTACAGTGAGTGAAAAAATACGGTATTTAAAAATTTGACTGAAAGGGGCTAAATGTAACTTTATACGAAAGTTCAGTATATGCTGAATTTTCAATCCCACCCTTGGAGGGAACGAGGAGTTTATGGAAAGGGAGGTTTCTCTTGTTCAAACCAGATGAAGGCTCGTGGCGGGCACCCCTGCTCAAAAGGTTATGGCTCCTGAAAGAAATTGGAGAGACTATGCGAGAAAAAGGAAAAGGTCTCTCCTCTTTAATCTGGTTCAAAAATTACTGCAGCCATTTCCATTGAAAATTTATGGGTCTCCAGTGAGGCTATTTTTATGTCAAAATGGTAGGGTTTGACTTTGAAAGAAGGATACGGAAGGTCCTCCCTCCCAAGACTCAGAAGTCGGGCTATAGAAGATGTGAAATAACATCCAGAGGACGGATTTACACGTGCCAAGATAGGAGGTATATATATCTTTAGCTGTTACGCAGCCCCGATCCTCCCGCTGGATGAAATCACTTTATTGTTCGAGAAATTATCCTTTAATGCCAGACGCTTCAATCCCAAAATAATTGCCGGCGATTTCAACTCATGGGAGTGGGAAAGAAAAAAACAAACGCAAGGGAGCAAATACTGCTAGAGACATTCTCGTTTAAATGCCGTGCTTGTGAACTCTGGGGGAGCCAACACATTCCGGAGGGGAGAATTACAATCGGTAGTAGACCTCACTTTCATCAGTGACACCCTTATCAAAGACTTTTAGTGCCATGTCAGCGAAGAGTACACACATCGCGATCATCGGGCTATTGTCTTCCAAACCTCACGTAGAAATTATATGAAGCCACCAAAAAGAACAACGATGAGCTAGGGAACAAATAAAGTCGATGCGGAAATGTTCAAGGAGGTACTTCTTGATGGCACATTAATATCGGGAAGCGCACAAGAAAAAGATTTACAGGTTGCGGAATAATTCCAGCGGACATGCGATGCCTCTATGCCACGGCGTAGTGTTTTCGGAAGATGAAATCCCAATTTCTGGTGGAATTCAGAAATTGATGAATGTCGGAAAAGCTGCCTCAGAGTTTGGAGATGCTCTCAGCACAAAAGAAATCAACCTGAATTCATTGAGCTACATATGCAATACAAGAACGCGGGGAAAAAATTGCAAGTAGCTATTGCGAAGAGAAAAACCGAACATTTCAAGCGGATGTGTACTGAAGCTGACTCTGATCTTTGGGGTGACGCCCACAGGTCTGTAATGTCATCACTGAAAGACAAGCACTCCCCACCGATTACCTACCTGTCTAGCACACTCTCTTCCCAGAGGATGTGAACTGCACAAATCTACCTAACGTTCATGTAAACCCCGACGAAATTCCTGTAGTGGTAGAAGAGGAAATTCTTGATACAGCAAGGAAATTCGCTGAAAATAAGACCCCATGGCCAGATGAAATCCCGAATATCTCCCTGAAAGTGGCAGCCAGGAGAGCACCAGGTATTTTGCCAAAATTTTTACGGCATGCCTTAGAGAATGGGAATTGGTCGAGCAATGGAAGCTGTAAAAGTTGATTCCGAAGCCAGGTAAACCATTGGGTGACTCCTCCTCATATCGACCGATATGTTTGGTCAATACCATTGGTAAACTATTTGAACGAGTATTATACCACAGGCTGCTCGCTGTTGAGGAAAAAGAAGGAAGCCTATCCGACAAACAATTCGGGTTTCGTAAGGTGAGATCAACCGTCGATGCAATCAACATGGTGACTGGCCTGGCTCGTGCTACAATATAAGATGACAAATGCTGCGCAGTGGTGACACTCGATGTAAAAAATACATTCAACACTGCCAAGCGGACCAAACTACAGGCTCTTAAGTACATTGTACGCATCGTTATTGCATTTCTTCTAAAAAGAAAATTATATTACGACTCGGACGATGGACTGAAATTATTCCGGATGACGTGCGACGTACCACAGGGGTCTGTCTTAGGTTCCTTGCTGTGGTTAATTATGTATGATGGAGTGCTGATGCTACGCTTTCCTAACGGCGTGACAACCATTGGCTTTGCGGACGATTTTGGGGTAACAGTAGTTGCAAAACGCTTAGACAAGATCCAAATCTACGCAAATGAAGTGATATGGGAGATAAATTCCTGGTTGAAAAAGGCCGGTCTATTACTTACTGAACATAAAACGGAACTAGTGCTAATCAGCAAAAGAAGGAAGGTCACAACGGTGGAAATTAAAGATGGAGAACAAACAATTTACTCCTAAGAATTGCTTAAATATTTGGGAGTAATGATTGGCAAAGGGCTCAACTTTAAAAAACACATTGAGTGCGCTGCAACTTAAGCTTCTTCCATCGCTTTAACGATATAGGGGATACTACCGAACGTTGGTGGACCAAGACAAAGTCGACGTCGTCTTATTTCAAGGGTAGTTAGTTTCGTGCTCTCTACGCAGTTCCGGTCTCTACGACAAAATACATGCAATCGGGGAGTCCATTGTACTTCGACGGCAACTAGCACGGCGGGAATCCACCGCAGAATGGCAAAAGAGATGGACTGGCCGTTGAACCTAACGTATCATTCCGCACATTCGAAAATGGATTGAAAGGAGCCACGGGGAACTAAGCTACGAGCTAGCACAGTTTTTAAGTGGACATGGAGGTTATCGGGCTTATCTACATCGATTTGGACACGACGAGTCACTATGCTGCCCAACATGTGATAACGTGGCTGAGAATGCGGAGCATGTTGTATTTGAGTGCCCAAGGGAAAGCAAGAGAACAATAATGAGCCGCAGTTAAGAACTGATCCAGTCCCGCGATGCAATGCTTATAGCAGTCCCGTGGGGAGAGTGGAAGAAGAAGGAGGTGATTTTAGTGAGTAAGAGTCTCACATAACTACATGACAGGAGCCAGCAGTAGGTTTAGAACCTTTCCACCTTCCAACGATGAAAAAAACAAGACAGGCAGACAGACAGACAATGAACCGATTTTAATAAGATTTTGTTTTGCAAACAAGCTAATTGAGGATCCAACACAACAACGGCAAAGTGAGTTTGAGCAAAGCAAATGTTGGTGATGGTGCGAAACACTTTGGTGTTACGCACAAACAAAGACCTTCCTATGCGAATCTGAATGGGTAAGAAACAGGCTTAGTAAACGTGATAGTGGAAGCCTGGTGGTCAATCTATCTGCGAAGGTGACCTTAGACGGTACCCCAGCTATAAGCAGCCGTGCTTGATCACGTGAAGGAAAGACTCTATCTTTGCGAGTATTACAATGGCAACGAAAGAATTGCTACATTGATAAATTACAAGGTTTGAATACTTAATGGAGTATCTACATCGACCAATCGTTTGAGCTAATCCATCACGAGCAAAGTGAATCAAGGATAGAAGGGTCAAACGATATTTTTTCTTTTTGCGACTACAGAGCAAGTGGAGAATATCCTTTTCGTATAACTGTCCAACTCATGTGAAAGGAAATAAATCATTTTCACAAATCACACTTCATTTATTATCCAAACACAATTTTGTTCTCACTCTTTCCAATAAATAAATTGATACGATAAATTAATACAAACACACAACAACAATTAACTGCACTCCTCATTCCATTTATCCTTGTTGTGGTGGTCCACCTCGAACTGTTGCCAGAACATTGGCTCCTTGTTGTGCAATTTCGAGTCCTTGAATACCGGCATCACGAACTCGTTGACCAAGTCGTTCCTAAAATTCAAGAGTTACTTTTAGCCATAAGATCATCTTATGAACTTAAAGCCCAACTTACCACTGGCTTGAAGACTCTCTTCCACCAACCAGCTTCACTTTGACCCGCAAACGCCACAATAAGAATGGTGAAAACCACGAAAAGCTTTGTGAAATTCATTTCGTTACTTTGGATTTTAAATTGATTGCTAAATGGATTGAGATGAATTACTTGAAGATTCAAGCTGAACTGATAACATTTTGAATTCGATTCTATGCTTTTATAGCACGCCAGACATGATAAGAAAGTGGAAAATAAAAAATTAATTTTTTGATGTAAATTTATTATGTTGGGGTTGTCCCACAATGTTGCAGATTTTGACTTTCTTCCTTCTGCATATTAGAGCTAAGTATTACCCACCACTTCTAAAAGGAATAGAAAGGGTATAGCATTCTGAGGCCTTTAGGATTAAACAAAAACGGCTAAGTCAATTTGTTGATGTTCAATTTTGAATTAAATTGAATTTGCTGATTGCGCTCAAACATTGGCTTCTATTTAATAAGAATTGCACCAGTTGATATAAGAAAACGTTTTCACCCACGAGTATAACAAGAACTTAACGCAAGATAGATCAATTGCTCTTAAATTGACGTGTCTATATAAGCCATGAATTTTTCCCACTGTCTCAGTCCTTCGTGACGAAATTAAAAGGTAATATCACTGTAAAGTTCTCAAAATAAAATATATTGATCGTTCTGATGGCATATCAATAATCATCAGCAATGGTGCTACAACTGGTACACGGTCTAGGCCTGTCTTTGAACAAACTCCAGACATCCTGATTTTCCGCCGCGTTTCATCGATTCTTTCAAAAGCTGCCTGGCGTCCTAGCCTTCGCCTTCGCTCCATCTGAGGCAGGGTGTGGCATAACTTTTTCTATTAAAGATATTTCTCTTATAGACTTTCCGGGTTGGATTATCCACTCTATACCGATTAGGTAACCCGCTCGCAAAAAAATTCTTCGGAGGATCTTTTTTTCGAACGCCACTAAGAATTTACAGGAATATGTGAGGGCTGGCAACATTACTGTTTTGTACAGTAAAAGCTTTGATCTTATGTTGAAACATTTGGAAGAAAGAGTTTTTTGTAAGCTGAAATAGGCTCTGTTGGCTGCCGAAAATCATGTGCGGATTTTGTAGTCATAACTATTATCCGTTGTGATTTTCGACCTGAGTTGGGAGAAATTATCAACAGTGTAAAAGTTGTATTTATCATCATCATCATCATCAACGGCGCAACAATCGGTATCCGGTCTAGGCCTGCCTTAATAAGGAACTCCAGACATCCCGGTTTTGCGCCGAGGTCGACAAATTCGATATCCCTAAAAGCTGTCTGGCGTCCTGACCTACGCCATCGCTCCATCTTAGGCAGGGTCTGCCTCGTCTTCTTTTTCTACCATAGATATTGCCCTTATAGACTTTCCGGGCTGGATCACCCTCATCCATATGGATTAAGTGACCCGCCCACGGTAACCTATTGAGCCGGATTTTATCCACAACCTGACGGTCATGGTATCGCTCATAGATTTCGTCGTTATGTAGGCTACAGAATCGTCCATCCTCATGTAGGGGGCCAAAAATTCTTCGGAGGATTCTTCTCTCGAACGCGGCCAAGAGTTCGCAATTTTTCTTGCTAAGAACCCAAGTCTCCAAAGAATACATGAGGACTGGTAAGATTATTGTTTTGTACAGTATGAACTTTGACCCAATAGTGAGACGTTTCGAGCGGAACAGTTTTTGCAAGCTGGAATAGGCTCTGTTGGCAGCTAAAAACCGAGTGCGAATTACATCGTCGTAGCTGTTATCGGCTGTGATTTTCAACCCTAGATAGGAGAAATTTTCAACGGTCTCAAAGTTGTAGTCTCCTATTTTCATTGTTTTCGTTTGACTAGTGCGATTCGACGTTGATCGTTCTTTGGTTTTTGGTGCTGACGTTGTCACCATGTACTTCGTCTTGCCTTCATTAATGTGTAGCCCCGAATCTCGCGCCGCCTGCTCGATCTGGATGAAGGCAGTTTGTACGTCTCGGGTGGTTCTTCCCATGATGTCGATATCGTCAGCGCAGGTCAGTAGTTGGAGTGCCTCCTGCATTTACATCTGCATCGCGAAACACTTTCTCTAGGGTCAGGATAAAGAGAATGCATGATAGGGCATCCCCTTGTTGTTTGTGTGGAATGGTCCCGAGATTGATCCTGCTGCTTTTATCTGGCTTCGCACACTAGTCAGGGTCAGCCTAACCAATCTTATCAATTTCGGTGGAATATCGAATTCAGTCAGTACAGTTTTACCCTGGCTATGCTATCATAGGCGGCTTTAAAGTCGATGAACAGATGGTGCAACTGTTGTCCATATTCCAACAGTTTTTCCATCGCTTGCCGCAAAGAGAAAATCTCTGCCTGGAGTGAAGCCTCTTTGGTATGGGCCAATGATGTTCTGGGCGTATGGGGCTATCCGGCCTAGCAAGATAGTGGAGAATATCCTATTGATAGTACTCAGCAACGTGATACCTCTATAATTGCTGCACTCTGTGATATCTCCCTTTTACTGTATGAGACAGATAATGCCTCGTTGCCAATCGTTAGACATTGATTCGCTATCCCATACATCGAGCACAATTTGATGAACCACTTGGTGTAACTGGTCGCCTCCATATTTAATCAATTCGGCTGTAATTCCATCGGCTCCTGGCGATTTATGATTTTTAAGCCGATGAATTGCACGGACTGTTTTTCCTATACTAGGTGGTGGCAGTATTTGTCCATCGTCTTCAGTTGGCGGGACCTCCAACTCGCCGATGTCCTTGTTGTTCAGTAGTTCATCAAAGTACTCAACCCATCGCTCCAATATGCCCATTCCGTCGGAAATCAGATTTCCCTCTTTGTCCGAGTCTATATTGACCCCCCTATATGTGCTAACATTCATCAAGTCTGAGAGGTGGCGGCGCTCGGTCAACGCGTGGTCAATTTGGTTGAAAGTGGTCCCATCTGGAGAGGCCCACGTATGTTTGTGAACCGCTTTCCGCGCAAACCAGGTACTTCCAATAACCATTTCGTGTGATGCTGCTAACTGGATAATGCGCAACCCGTTATCATTGGTATCCCTATATAAACTATGGAAGCCAATGTATCGCCTGAATACGGGCTTCGTCCCTACTTGACTGTTGAAGTCTCCAAGTATGATTTTGATATCATATTTGGGGCAGGCTTCGAGGGTCTGCTTCACTGCCTCGTAGAAGGTATCCTTCTCCGACTCTGCAGTCTCCTCTGTAGGGGCGTGAACGTTTATGAGGCTTATATTTCTAAACTTGCCTCGCAAGCGCAGAGTGCATAGCCTTTCGCTTATATTTTCAAAGCCGATAACAACAGGTTTCATTTTTTTGCTGACTAAAAAACCTACTCCGAGCACATGGTTTACTAGATGACCGCTATAATATATGGTGTAGGAGCTTTTCCAGGAAACCGGTCCCTGTCCTTCGCATCTCTTGTAACGCTGTTACATCAGCCCTATATTGGGACAGGGTATCGGCTAGCTGCTCAGCAGCATTCGGTCTGTACAAGGAACGCACGTTCCATGAGAAAATGCGCAAATCGTTAGTCCGTTGTCGTTACCGGGTTCGTCGTTGTAAGATCCATCCTGTCCGAAGCTCCTTTCGTGGCTTCGTAACGTCGGTTTTCCGTGTAGGGTTGTTAGCCCTACCTAACCCCCAACCTGGAGGACCAGTTGGTACAATTTGTCCCGTTTTTAGGCGCGGGAGACTCGCCTTCATCCTTCTCCGTCTACAGGTTTTCATAAAGATAGGGTTTGGTAGTAGCGTTGTTGGTTTTGATTCAACAGGCGTTTCCCAGGTTTTATGCTCCATCGTGGGTACCAATCCACGTTTCGCCCTGGGACCTATTCTACCCTTTGACCGCCATAAGTTGTATTCTCCTATCTTTATTGTTCCCAGTTGAACAATGCTATCTGAAGTTGTTGCATCGTTCGTTTTTGGTGCTGATGTTGCCACCCAGTATTTCGTCTTGACTTCATTAAAGTGCAGCCTAGGTCTCGCATCGATCGGCGCCTGCTCGATCTGGATGAAGGCTGTTTACACATCTCTGGTTGTTCTTCCCAATGTAAATATCGTCAGAACAGGCCATTAATTGGATGGTCTTGAAGAGGATGGTGGGTCTCGCATTTACATCAGCAACACGGGTGACTTTTTCCGATTACCGTTGTGGATGCTGATTGGTCTCGAGAATTATCCTGCTGCTTTTATCCGGGTCGCTTTTATTAAATCAAATCCATTCATAGTCACCTCCACATTTAACGAGTTCGGCTGTAATTCCATTGACTCCTGGCGACTTATGATTCTTAAGCCAAAGACTTCCGCAGACTGGTGCTACCACGCCTTTCCGAGAACTCTAACTGGCGAATATTCTAATTGTTGAGCAGTTCATCAAGTATTCAACCCATCGCTCCAATATGCCTAAACAGATTTCAGATCAGATTTCCCTCTTTGTCTCGGCATCCTGTCGACTTGTTGGTAAAAGTTGCGTCCTTGGTGCGATAATGTAAATATGTTATGACAAAATTTTAGAAGTTATAACAAATCCTAAAGATCATAAAAGATGCACGGTAGATAAAATCTTCTTGCACTCTTTTGACATGTTTTGTGGCTGATGCTGATATATTACCAAGGTAAACAAGATTTTTTTTGGGAATTACCCTTTAATTGCGCAATGAGTGAGCGACAGAGACAGGGAGAGAAATTTTTCACTTATGTAGACCTATCGAAAGATGTAGTTCTCAGTGAACTGGATTAATTTTATGTCTATTGTCACTGTATGCGAAAATGTGTTCACTTTCTTAGTGCAATTCCTAAAACAAGGAAGTCTTTATTTCAGGGAACAGAACCAGATATAATAATAGGCGGTTAGGTAGCGGTTTTTGTTTGTTTCCTTCTATATGATGTCTGGAACATTCCCTTCAAATTATTAAATAGCTGTTACTTGGAAAAATTAACACTGAAAGAAGCTCCAAAATGTGTGACATTGTGGGACTACCCCAGCGCGATAAAACCCCATCAAAGAATGGGAATATTCTAAAATTAATGAAATTTTTTATTTTCCACTTTCTTATCATGCGTAGCGTTCTATAAAAGCACAGAATCGAATTTAAAATGTTATCAGTTCAGCTTGAATCTTCGAGTAGTTCCTCTCAATCCATTCAAAATCCAAATTAACAAAATGAATTTCACAAAGCTTTTCGTTGTCTTCGCTGTTGTTCTTATTGCCTTCTCCGGTCAAAGTGAAGCTGGTTGGTGGAAGAGGGTCTTCAAGCCAGTGGTAAGTTGGGCTTAACGTTTCGTAAGATGATCTTATGGCTAAAAGTAACTCTTGTCTTTTAGGAACGACTTGGTCAACGAGTTCGTGATGCCGGTATTCAAGGACTCGAAATTGCTCAACAAGGAGCCAATGTTCTGGCAACGGTTCGAGGTGGACCACCACAACAAGGATAAATGGAATGAAGAGTGCAGTTAATTGTTGTTGTTTGCTTATAATAATTTATCGTATTAATTTATTTATTGGAAAGTATGAGAACAAAATTATGTTTGGAAAATAAAATATGGTGTGGTTTGTGAAAATTGTTTATTTTTTCTTCGAAAGTTACACAAAATAGTCTGCAGTGTACATGCGAAGCGCAATTCAGTATATTCGTGACGTATCACCTCAAACTAAGGCAGTTGACTTAAGCGGTATTTTCAGATGCCTTTTGCCTGACCGGCAAACTCAACTGACCTTATGGCACGTTTTGTGATTGAAGTAGCTTCCTACATCCTGTGCTTCCAGCATAGACGTTATCCTAGTATTTTACGAATAAGTTCACTATAAACGTACTTTACAGTGCCTCTAGAAACGGAAAAATTACGGTATCTAAAAATTTGACTGAAAGGGGCTAAATACTAACTTTATACGAAAGTTAAATATATGCTGAATTTTCAACCCCATCCTCGGAGGGAATGAGGAGTTTATGGAAAGGAAGGTTTCTCTTGTTCAAACCAGATGAAGGCTCGTGGCGGGCACCCTTGCTCAAAAAGTTATGGCTCCTCAAAGTGGCTTTTTTATATCATCGTCATCAAATCTGGTTTTTCAACCGTACCCCGAGAGAAAGTGGGGAGACTATGCTAGAAAAAGGAAAAGGTCTTCCCTCTTTAATCCCTTTAAAAAATTACTGCAGCCATTCCCCTTGAAAATTTATGGCTCTCCAAAGTGAGGCTATTTTCATGTCAAAATGGTAGGGTTTGACTTTGGAAGAAGGATAAAAAGCCGATAAGTGAGGTTCTCCGTCTCACGACCCCGTGATGATTGCAATGGTTACAACTCCTTAAAAAGTCACAGGGTTGCAAATGGAGAGTATTTTGATATAATTATGACAAATTTGTCAACCAAACCTCCGCTGAGGAGAGGGTATGTAGGAAGAAATAGAAGTTTCCCTCTTTCTAAAACCGTTGAAGAATTGTGACGTTGAAAGGTTATGGTATCTCAAAAAGGGACTATTTTCATAACATTGGTAGGCTTATTGGAAGGGTAATCATCATCGCGATGTGCAGGGGTTTTACAGAGAAGGCGCTCCATGCCCTTCCATATTTTTGCAATCCACGCGATTACCCTACCAATAAGCTTGGTAATGATACGGGGCGTCGTAACTTTTTAAGGTGTAATGCGGGTGGAATATTGGCGGAACCCTTTTCTTCCTTCTACATACCCTCCTAACCTCCACCCCATCCGGGGATGAGACTGCCAAATCCAACTTTATCCCGATGATATCAAAATACTCTCCATATGGGGCTATAACTTTTTATTTGTAGGTAAGTAACTGATCGTAGAGTATATGCATTTAATATTTATCTTTATCTTTTTCTAATGCGATACTGGCATTCTGTCTTCTATTGGGGCAAGGTAAATTCGGATAAATTAAACAATTTGCAACTATAATAACTTTTTTAACAATACTTATCACCATCACCGTCGCAACAACCGGTATCCGGTCTTGGCCTACTTTAGCAAACTCCAGAAACCGCGTTTTTGCGCCGAGGTCCACCAATTCGGTATCCCCAAAAACTGTCTTGCGTCCTGACCTACATCATCGCAGGGCCTGCTTCGTATTATTTTTCTACCATAGATATTGCCTTTATAGACTTTTCGAGCTGGATCATTCTCATTCAAACGGGTTAGGTAACCTGCCCACCGTAACCTGTTGAACTGGATTTTATCTACAACCTGCCGGTCGTGATATTGCTCATAGATTTCTTCGTTATGTAGGCTACGACATGGTGCAAACTCATGTAGGGGCCAAAAACTCTTCCGAAGATTCTTCTCTTGAACACGCCCAAGAGTTCGTAATTTTTTTGCTAAGAACCCAAGTCACCGAGGAATACATAAGAACTGACAAGACCATAGGAAGAGGAAGAGCTTAGACCCTATAGTGAGACGTTTCGAGCGAAACAGTTTTTGTAAGTTGAAATAAATTTTATTTGAACAGAGATAGGTATGATACGTAAGCCTTGATTTTATGTAGACATATTTATGTTTTTTTTCAGACTTTTCGGCTGATTATTTTCTGAAAGGTTTCTTTAGACTTGTACCTGTTGATTCTCACTCACTTCCTGCGGTGTCAAATCTGTGTGGGAATGAATCCATTTGGGGAACCCCCTTCCACTCCTCTTCCGAAACTCCGCTCAAATGCATAATTTTGCGCTGGGGAGCTCGTAGACTGAATATGTCTACAAAATTTCATCTCAATAGGTGAAAACACTTTAAAAAAAAATTAAAGAAATCAGCAATATTCGCACCTAGAAATCGTTCGATTTTTGCCGGTGAAGCAAAAGCCCGATATTCAAAAGACCGACTCGAAGGCAACTCCATCAATTTTTCAACACAACTCACTCCCGACTAAAGTAAATTTTTGCATAGATATAGACGATAGTCGAGTAGGAACTAAACACATTCAAACGGATGGCACTTGTAGCTCAAAGCAATCAAGGTCGCAAAAAAGATCACTTACATACCACCAGCTTGTGAACGTTTTATATTATAATTAATACAATGTTAATTCCGCTAGGTTATTCATATAGCATATTGCTCCCAAGCATCCATATAAGGTTTAATTCAACGTATTTTGTACTATCGTCCATAAAATAAAAATAAAATGCTGAGATTAGGGAAAAAGATAAATGAAGCATAGTTGGAGTTATTCCACTATGCTAAGTCCTACCTGATTTCTCTTGGTGGCAGATCCCGCGACAGGCCGACCAAGAAAACGCATTTAATGTTGTTAGAAACACAAATGATCGGGTTGAAATATCCAAAGCTTGCGAGAAATGCTAGGGCGTTCATCTCAGTCGACGCGGCAGGAAAGGCCCCGGTAAGGATTTGTAAAGATTAATACATCATTGGAGTTGAATGAGTTCGAAATTGTTGATTTAATTTGCATTGATTTGATTTTCGGATGCATCAACAATGTACTATGGTGATTGTGTGCATATAAAACAGATATCAAGATTAATAGAGAGGAAAATTATGAATTGAAGTTGGCATCTAGGATCGTTCTCCCTACTTAAATAAGATTTAAATAAAACTGGGTTGATATCTAAATAAGTGGAATCCTATTGTTATTTAATTCCGAATTGTATTGCTGGTTTCCATACAGTCGAAAACGATATTTTGAAGCAGTTACTCCTGTTAATCTATTCTCTTCTAAAAATTCACAAAATCATACGACATCGAACAAAAAATTAACAGGAGTCAACATACAGCAACAATACATAAATAAAGGAGAAAATGACCCGAATACAGAACCCTTCAATATTTTAAACCGTGGCCACTGCAAGGATGTAAGTAAGTAAGTAACATCACCACAAATGCAATCTGTGAGAAAATCGTCACCCAAAAAAATCTCACACGATTCAGCCTACTTTTATGAAACAGCATGATTCAACGATTCTTGATAATTTCACAAACAATATATCGTTCGGTTGTAGCTTCTTCTCTTCTGCTAAAATGAATTAATGTACACACGTAAGCAAATAATAGTAGCCTATCTGGAAATATAATTTAATCATTGAAACATTCCAACTAAAAAGTAAATTAAACTTAAATTGTTGTTGACCATTTCGTCGACCATACACTTCTTGAAATCATTTTGTTTTCCCAGTTTCCAAATTGGCATGGTCCGTCCTCCGACGGCCATTTTCACGGTACTTCGGGATCCCGTTTCCTTGTTATCTCCCGGCAGCAGTGGCCGCGAAAGAAACAAAACACCATAGACACATACCTATGCTCCTCTGTTGCCTCTGACTTGACCTCTTCCGCGCCACTCGACTCTCCTTTCAGTCTGGGCTTGCTCCATGGGGGCCTCTGTCCAGAAATGTAGGAGTTGCGTTGGGCTCGGAACAGCCGCATGCTATGCTGAATCTCCACATTTAGGTGCGTCTAGGCGCCGGGATCCGTCCATGAGTATTTACGCATCTCGCGGATTGCATCCAACAGAAATAGAACCAAGACGCCGAGCAAAAGGAAGAAATATGCATGCGCCTGCCGAAATAACATTGCTAGAAACCGCGATCTGAAGAATCGTTACCATCGCGATGGGCTGGCCACCGGCAAAACGAGCAACAAAACTACGCCGATTTCGGCATAAAGGAAGGTCGCGATCAAAGTCCAGGCGAGACTCATCTTTTAACTTCCAATTTCAATGGGCTTCACAAAAATTCACGGACTAACGGCCTGAGGATAACACTCACGGTAAACTGAAACAAACACGGTGCTGAGACGCAACTACTTTTATAGCGCTGTACAACTTTGCAACAAGACTACGTGATTCTCGGCCACTAAAGATATCCACCATAGATACGGAAGACGCCTTTTACGCGTCAATCTTCACAGTAAAATTTTCGATGATTTCGTGAGGCGAGACTTTGTTTTTTCACTGCAAAATCACTTCCATCACTGATTTTAGCCAATGACAGTTCCGAGGCTGTAACGATAGGGGCATAATTGCAGTTGTCACGCTATTTCACAACCCGCGATAGCTGTCCTTTCACAATGTTCTGTCGTCTTCGAATTTGGCACCGCGCTCGAGACAACAAATTACACGACTTGGTCAGATCGCAACATAAAAGTAATTTTTCGACCAAACTTAGGAATTCTTAATTCAACAAAAACACAAACATTCAACATTTATTTAATCGCAACCGACACCTCATTGACTCTTATGAAATTATCTAGTTACACGATTGTTTATTGCTGATGCGATATATCCGGCTCGAAGGACCAAATGTAAAGTATCTCAACGCACAAATATTAAAACACAAAAGAGTCCATCAATTTGTCTTTATTTACTTGATTGGTGCTCGATAGTCGACCGAGCACTTTTATCTTCTAAAATCTTCTACTTTATTGTTTCACCGCGTATCTCCGATTGAGATCCTTTCTTATCTTAAAGCGTAAAACTGGACAAGTGGAAGGGTTTCAAGCTAAACCTGTTTTCACACACACATATTCACCACACACATGTATTGTTGGAAGATCTCCGTCAAGATCCATTCCGAATTTTCTCATTTGTGTAGGATTGCAAGCTATGGCAACAAGTTAGTACGTCTACTAATTGCGTGTTACCATGCTCGTCCTACACGTTTAACTAAACCTCTTCCACGACAATTATGTAATTAAATAGTTTTCATCCGATTGCGCATTGATAATCAATGAGTCGGAGACACTTTAACTCTCATTGCACATTCCGAATACGAAATAAGTGAGAGACATAGAACTCATATTTTGTCTCAGTTTTAGCTTTTTACACATTTCGATTTCACCACTTAACAGGATTCTTGACGCATGGACGGCGCCTGGACACAATGAAATTAATCCGAATAAAACAAATAAGTGTTTGCATGCTAAATATTGGAACCGTCACTAGAAGGACTGAGGAAAAGCTTTTCGGAAAAGACGGATTGGTTTTTGGTCTCTCCAAGAAAACTCGATGGTGGCAATTTCGTGAGAAAAAAGAAGAAGTGATCTCACTTACGCAACTACCAACCATTACGAATCCGGAAGAATCGTGGAATCAAATTAAAGACATAATCTGTCTTCTGCAACCCACGGAATCACAACGCCAGGCAAGCGTTTCATCAACTGATATGTCTGGCTTAACACAGGTGATGTTGAAATGAAGACCGGTGAAAAGAAACGCCTCTTCCACAAGTTTACAAGAACGCCAAATGGGAAGCATAGAAAGCGATCGCTGTTTTCCGAGCGGTCCATTACAAAGATCTTTACGATAAACACGGGATGGTGCGAGAGATCTGCATCGAATTGCCAAAAGCCGACACCAACGCACACAGGATTTTGAACATCTAGTACGAGAAGAACTCGTGCGCTGGGTTCAATTGCTCTACCAGGATTCGAAAAGTAAAGTATCAAGAAACGTCTCAAGCCCAAAATTTACTGCGCTATCTGACCTGTCGCCTTGTTCAGTTCTGTATATTGGCCGACTACAAAGGACAATAAAAAGCGCCTCGCGGTAGTAGAGACGAAGATGTTACATTCAACCAATGATGTAACACATCATGGCTACATCCGAAATGAGGATATTGGCGATCGGTCTGGGATTACACCGATCGTGCAAACATTGCGGAAAATCACTTACCAAGATTGCTCTGAACAGGGAAGTCAATGGGGAACAACCGAAGGCCGAAACAACAGTGGCTTGTTATGCTGGATGGTGATTTAAGAGCCTCGCGACTGCGTCCAAATCACAGAGAAAATGGTACAACCGATCAAGACGAGTCGACCTTGCTTTTGAACGGAACGTTGTGAGTGCTGAGTGCAACACAATGAGTACCTAACAGATCGTCCACATCCACCAGTCGTTGCAACCAATCCACCAATAGCAACGTTAATCAACGATAGAGAAGTCAACTATTCTATTTCACAACTACAAAGCATGTTGCGAATATTCTTTTTATATAACTTTCGAATTCACATGAAATGAATCACACATCATTTATTTTGCAAACATAATTTTGTTAAGACATTTTCCAATAAATAAGTTAAATACCATAAATTAATACAAATTAGAAACAATTAACTGCACTCCTCATCCCATTCATCCTTGTTGTGGTGGTCCACCTCGAACCGTTGCCAGAACATTGGCTCCTTGTTGTGCAATTTCAAGTCCTTGAATACCGGCATCACGAACTCGTTGACCAAGTCGTTCCTAAAATTCAAGAGTTACTTTTAGTCACAGGATCATCCTATAAAACGTTAAGCACAACTTACCACTGGCTTGAAGACTCTCTTCCACTAACCAGCTTCACTTTGACCGGAGAAGGCAATAAGAACAACAGCAAAGACAACAAAAAGCTTTGTGAAATTCATTTCGTTAATTTGGATTGTAAATTGATTGTTAAATGAATTGAGATGTGCTACTTGAAGATTCAAACTGAACTGATAACATTTTAAATTGGATTCTGTGCTTTTATAGAACGCTAGAGATGATAAGAAAGTGGTAAATAAAAAAACTCTTCATTCATTTTTTAAACATTCCCATTTTTTGGTGGGACTTTTGCATGGATTTTCCCATAAAGTCGCGGAATTTTGAACTTTTCCAGTGTTAATTTTTCCAATTCACATCTATAGCAAAATTCACAGAGAAGATATCAGATTAAGTATCAGATATGAAAGAAGTATGGAGAGTATAGCCTCTTCAGATCTTTAAGAATAGGCAATCATTAACTGAATTTTCTGACGGCCCTCACTATCCTAATTACGCGCCCTCAGACAACAACTTCATTTTTTTATGAATTTTACTAGGAAAATAAGAAGAGACCTTGTCAGAAAAGATGAAAAAAGACCTTTACATAAAATAAACTGGTTATTTGAAAACTATAAAATCGACTACCGGGCACACCAAGATAATGAAAGAAGCTTTCACTCTCAGTGAAATCACATTTCAAGTAAAGAATCCTGTCTTATTCAAAAGGCTTAGGAGATATCATATTCCACTAGATAAATAGGGACGAAGCCCCTTTTCGGGTTTATTATTTCCCATGTAGATATCTCCACCGCGTAAGTGCGGGAAAGTCTAGTATTATATGAGAGACTAACTTATCTTCCGCAGTATAAATTCTGCTTAATAGAACTCTAGTGTAGAATTTTAACGTGTGCAGATACTTCGACACTGGAAAATGAAAAGTTCTTGGACCCATCAGTGACCTCATTCTAAATCCGTTTATTTTAAGGATTGAAACATGAATGTTTTGAAGCTGTTTTGCATAAGTGTCTATAGCACACCCAGCTCAAGGTCATCCAATTTTCTGCAGTACATGCCCGTAGACTGGTTCTGTTGGAGTTTGTTATCACATCAACCTCCTACTAAGCCTAGAGACGGTCCCAACGGAGTAATATGATGTCACCACATAAGTATATCTGAATAAGTCTGCCTTCCAGCAGCAAACATGGCAGCTCAGATTAAGTGCCCCCTACACCGTACTTCCTAATAGATTCAAAGAAAGTAATATCGAAACCCCTGCTATGTCTGTTACGTCTTCGATAGCCTTTTCTCCATTTTTAAATGCAGTTTCAATCCTCAATAAGCTATGTCATAAGATTTTCCCGGTTTATAAGCATGTTTTTTGGATGCAGGTAGTAGAGTTTCAGTTGCGTTCCTCACTAAATTTCTTCAAAGTTTTGAGAAGACTCAAAAATGATGGTCCAGCGTCGGCCTCACCCTATTGATAATAGCAGGGGCACTCGAATCTACTCGAATCTACGCTGTCGGTATCTGGTCAAATACAATTCGGGATATTCTATGAGATTTGCAGGGTTCAAATTAATTTACTGTCTATTTCATGTTACCTAGAGTTACAGGACCAATTCAGCCGATTGGATTCCATCATCGGTTTCTATTTCAGAGCCTGAGAAATGAGACTCTAGAAGTGTTCCCAAAGCTCTTTTCATTTCATTTGTCCGCTCCGTCGGATTTCTGCACCATGTGACCAGATTTTCAGCTGGAGTATTTTGTCGCTTTCCGACATATGTTTTGTACATGTGTATTCCAGAGTAGTTTTGGTCTACTGTCTTTTTACAAATATTTAAGATTTGTTACTCGTTTCGGTCCCGTGCCATGAATCCAATGGCTATCAGAGGATGAAGCTTACGCGGCTGAATCGATACGCAGCCATGCCTTCCTGAATCAGTTACTAATGATTCTTCATACAGTTTGGATTTTGTCACATGGGGTATTCTCTTATTTGCCCCTACAGATTAGAGCAATGTCATCAACAACCCTAGATCTGTATTCCAGTATTTGTTAGCTTATCCAAGAGTCCGTCACCTACCATACTTCACATTAACGGTGATAATACCTCATCAGTGTACATGATAATTGAATTTGTACCAGTCGATATTTCTTTTTTACCCACTCCCTGGGTGTTTTCCATTCCCTTGGGAATCAATACATCTTGGATTTCTGTGTGAGATTTGTTATCGAATGTTCCTTCGATGTACGCACCCAGTACAATTTCCTTTCTTTCTTTCGCATCCCGTACAACATCCGTCCGTTGATACAGGGCAAGGGTTGACCGTCCTCCCCGGTAAGGGTGTTGGCATGGATGTAGAGGATTACGCATTAGAACTTTAGTTCCAATATAGTTGTCTATGTTCCACCCCCCCCCCCCCCCCCTTCTCCTTCCCCATAAGTACGAACGATGTCCGGGAAATTAGTCTGAAAGATTTAAGGTGAAAAGTAACCTTTTTAACCGCTTTTGTAATAAAGACCACAGCTTCCCCATCTTCATGCTCTAGTACATATCCCGAACCTTAGAAGAAATCCTTGGATGATTTCTAGACGCCTCTGGAGTAGTGCTGAAAAAATGCCATCTACTCCGGGTGTCCATCTTAGTCTATCTTTTGAGCGTACCTCTTTCGTTAGTTGTTCTTTCTTCTGTCCGTTATTAGAGCGCCAGCTGGCAAAATGCTATTGCCTTGCGCTGTGGGGTAGGACGCCAGGAAATGAGTTCTGAAAAGCAGATGTACCTTGTCCTCCTTATTCTCCCATCTTCCTTCTTCAGACAGGCAGAAGAGATTGCTCTGTCTTTGGCAATAGCTTTGTATAGCCTTGACACTTCAGTGGTTTCTTTTATCGCTTCACAGAATTTCCTGAACCTATTTCGTGTTCTTTCCCTGATTACGTTGTTGTATGTCGTCAGTGTACTTCTATATCTTCGCCAACTCCTGTTTTACTTCGCCTGGTTGAAAAGTTTCTGGACCTCTGCTCTCATTCTGGCTAAATTGCTGTTACATCACGGTAAGTCCTTTGATGACTTGACCGCCTTAGCTAGACGGCTGACCTCATATGCGTCAATGACGACTATAAAGTGATTTTAAACCACTGTGTCCGGCTCTATTTCGCTCCTAATGTCAACGGCTACTTGGAGATGAGTCATTTTTTCAATCAAGTGTCGAATATAGGAGTCCCAATCTCCTTTCCTGGGATTGCTTATTATTCTTTCTAATTCTGAGTTACTCTCAATGTCGAATCTGATTATTTTTTTTTATTATTATCAAGCCGCTTATCAGAGTATTCCCTAGGGTTATCTCTAGTACCTGCATAGTACAGGTTAAGAATATTGGTTACTCTAGCGAATAATTCCGGTGGGATACCGATGTCGCTTCCTGGCAAGTATCGTCATGCTACGACTGCCTGTCGAGTTCCGTATGTTGGTGAACAGGACTCATTATTCCATCCTTCACAGATCTCCGTGTAGATGAGGTACTCAATGATTTCCCGTCCTAGCGAGTGAGTATTTGCTCCGGAAATACTTTCGGCAGTATTACCAGTTTAATGCTCCATACCGCATTTGCGTAGCAAAATGCTGATCTCCTGGCTCCTGCCTTCACCACTAACCGCCCCGATTAGCTTTCTTGGAAGCATTTCTTTGTTGCGGGCTGGTTTTCCCTGCTTTGGATCTGATATGTCTGTCGTGCGCTTTCCGAAGGACTTCCACTCATTTTTTTCACTAGATTTTACTACCATATTATATTGATTTATTTTTTTGCATCGTCTCAATCTCGCAGATGCAGGATTTTACCTAATATTAGGACTAAGTGCCAAGCATTTAGGCTCACGAGATCCTACCTACTTATAAGGGGGCTCAGGTGATGGGAGAGGATGGCAGGAGGTTAATAGGAAATCCGTCAAGAACTCCCCGCAACATTGAGTACATATGCAAATTGGTGTACTTCGGGATGGTTACATACAGCATTATGACTCTTCATGTATTGCGCCGGTGCCATTACAGTGCAGCCAGAAATGACACAACGAGCCAGCGTAACTTACTCAGCGGAAATGTTCCCAGCTTTACGACGCATCTCGGACAAAGAAGACATCAAAGCAGTAGGATCAAACAGGAAAAAGACCCGAAGAAGGCAGAGGAAAAAAGCAGCATCTACAAGATGTGTTGTGAAGATTGCCCTTGTATATACCTAGGGCAAACCAAACGGTTGGTCAACACTCGGGTCAAGGAACATTTAAAAGAAGATGAGCTACTAAAACGGGGCAGAAAAACACATATTGATTCTGCAGTCACCCGGCATATTGTAGGAAATGACCATAGAATGGAGAGGGCCACGGCGCTGAAAGAGGTCAAGCGCAACAAATTAGACCCTTATGAGAGTTTTTCCAGAGGAAAAGAGCCTCAGGAGCATCGGTTGAATACAGACATGGTTAACCGGCACTCATATCTGTATTCATTGATCCTACAAAGGGGATATGTTAATTAAGAATTAGGATATAGTTAAGATATAACTAAGCACCTAGAAACATTTACGAACAATAATCCACATGAGCAATACGCAAGTACCATGGGACCCAACTGCTATATTTTTCTTCTGGACAGTCAATTTGAAAGAGTTTTGATGGATACAAACATCTATGAGGAAAAACATACATACTATATGCAGTTGTCTGGTGGGGTTATGAATATTCCAAAGTTTCTTGAAAATCAATAATTTTTACATATTTTATTTTCCAAATTATCCTTTGTCTGGTTTTAATACTTAAGTTCAATAAATAAAAGAAATATAAATACAAAAAAAAATAATTTATAATAATTATCCTTGCTGTGGTGGTCCACCTCGGGCTGTTGCCAGGACATTGGCTCCTTGTTGTGCAATTTCGAGTCCTTGAATACCAGCATCACGAACTCGTTGGCCAAGTTTTTCCTAAAAGGAAGAAGTACTTTTAGCACAAGATGATACTAAGAAATGCTAATAATAACTTACCACTGGCTTGAAAACCCTCTTCCACCAACCAGCTTCACTTTGACCAGAGAAGGCGACAAGAACAATCGCAAAGACAACGAAAAGTTTAGCGAAATTCATGTTGGTTTCGTAAATATTTTGATAGTCTTCCTACTTGAAAGAAATGACTGAGGATGATATGTTTAACTGATGCCAGCTCGATTCAATCTTCCAGCTTTTATAGAAAGCGAAGAGCAAGTGAACTGATAAGAGTAAAAATCCCCGCTTGGGGAAGATGTGAAATTGGCGTTGTCTTCTTAGACATAACACGGTTTATAGCGTTGGTAATCCACCTTCTACTGTGGATTTTCCCATTCCCTAGGAGATGTAAAAATAAATACAATAAATAAATAACTGCGATTATTCACAATCATTGACCTTAGAATGGAGTAGAAGAAATTTCCTCCCTTTCCTGACTAGAACTATTCCGTAATTTATACACAAAAATCAATTCAATTTCTGTCTGTCTGTCCGCCTTGCTGCCGATCTGAACGTTGGTTTGTTGTCTTATGCCCTGTGCTCGGAAAAGGGTATGTAGACAGAATTCATCGGCTCATACCAATTTTTCTGCATCTATATATGTGCTCAGGATTTTCTCCAGGAGTTCTTTGTGGTTACTAGAAATTCATTGTCTATTCCTTAAGAACGTAAAGGGTTTTACCCTCCACATTTTCTAACCAAATATGTAATAACTGCTCCAGCTGTTCCCGAGAAAATCGTGGTGACAGATAGATAGAGGTTTTACATAAAGCCAACATTTCATGGTTATGTCATATGTACATATTATAATTTTTTTCCATTGGCGATTTCATTATTTGAATATCGGTTGTCAAATAATACAGGCTCCAAAGTAAGAGTAAAGTTATAAGAATTGGGTCCATGAAAAATTTAACAGTATTCTGGAAATAAAAAAAACCTTTGCTTCCTAAAGCTAGTAACTGAAAGCAATTGACAATTCGAAAGATTATTGATCAATCGATGATTATTTTAGAAATCCGATTTAAACATTTTGTTGAGACTAAAGAAATCATTGTCAAAGAACAAGGAGAACATCAATTTCTTACAAAAGTGGAGGAGGCAACAAATAACACCAAAATTACACCATATCCAGATAAAACAAGTCGGGAAGCCGAAAGCTTGACGCTTCAGGTATAAAAGGTTTTGTGTTTCCCTATGTGAAAAGCATAACGCAGTTCTCCATTGGCTGACACCATTAACTCGTGATATTTAAATTGCTTAGTGCTGTCAGCTTCAATGACCTGCCGAGAACTGAGCGAATTAAATATCTCGGGTCAATGTTATCAACCAGTGGAGAACTGCGTTTTGAAATTATGAACGAACGAACGAAATTACGACCTGGATGAAGTGGCATTCCACAGCTGATGTTCTTTGTGATCAACGTATCAGCGAACGTCTCAAATCTAAAATTTACCGCAATATCGTTCGTCTGCCGCTCTCTATAGTTCTGAGTGTTGGCCGACTATAAAGGACAATAATAGGCGTCTTGCGATAATGGAGACGAAAATGTTGTACTGGACTAGTGGCGTTACACTTTTTGATCACGCCCGAAATGAGGATATCCGCGATCGATACGGGGTTGCACCGAACGTGGAAAAACTGCGTGTGAGGCGTTTTCGATGGTATGGTCACGTAATTCGCACTAATAGGAATTCACTTGCCAATAGTGGTCTGAACATCGAAGTCAACGCTAAGCGACCAAAACGCCGGCCGAAACAACGGTGGCTTCATACGCTGGATGGGAATTTAAAAGCCTCACGATTACATACAGATCAGGCATTTGATAAAATAAAATGGCGAAATCAATCACAACGACCCGACCCCGCTTGTGAATGGAACAAAGGCTGAAGAAAAAAAGAAAGATGTGAAGAGCGACGAGTGCATGACAGCTCCGTGTCACATAGTTAGAAATTCCATTGCCCTCTAGTTTTTAGAAAGCGATTTAAATAAATCATTTGATGAAAAGCTCTGTATTGATAATAGTCAACCTCATACGCTTCACACTCTGAGTTTAATATTATTAGCATATGCGAAGAATTTAATCTACAACCGATTGAATAAACCGCTGGGGTGAAGTAGATTCTTCATCAAGGAATTTGAATATTTCATTCGGATGTCAATTATTGTAATGAGGTTAGCATCTTATTTATTTGGCAGTAAATTCGCAATTTGTAAATTGATAAGTTTGAACTGCTATAACTTTGACACTAATAGCCGAATATGCCCGAGACTGTTTTCTATGTCGGCGCAAAATTTAATACTCTTGGCATGAACTTATGGGGAGTTTTTCAGTCAATTTCTAAAAGTTGGTAATATACTATTAGTAAGTTTATTTGAGCAGATATCGAAATTTTGAGGCCTAGATTTCATCTAAGCGCACCATCCAGATTTTTTCAGATTTTTAGGTTGGGTAGTTTCCGAAAATGAGTCCTGTCTCACTTTAAGTGCGTACATTTTGACTCCTCATTCGCGCATTTTGCAATTGACGACAAAACTAATATCAGTTTCGGAAAGTACTAACCGCGATCTTTTTTTTTTTAATCCCGGCTTTATGTGTATGGGGAGTCCCCCTTTAAACTCCACCTATATTTATACCACTTACTGATGCGTGGGATTTCATAGTTCCCATTTGTCCACCAAATTTCGTTCGGATCGGTTCAGCCATTTTGGAGAAAAGTGCGTGTGACAGACAGACAGACAGTGAATCGATTTTAATAAGGTTTTGTTTTATGCAAAACCTAAAAAACCGGGGTAGTTGTTTAGGATATGCTGGATCCTAAGTCCATATCCACATGATGGTGGACAAGACCAACTTATTCCCCCGTTTTATAGTCCATGGATCCATAGTTTTGGGCATAGCACCCAAGCATTGAAAATTAAAAAAAAAAAACAAAAAATGACTGACGGTTTCGTCAGTGGACTTAGTATCCCGCATATCCTAAACAACTACCCAGCTTTAGTCTAGCTTACACTAAAACAACTGACGTTTTAGTTCAATATAATTCGCAACCTTGTCGTGTTTTTGCGATGATAAAAGGGCGCGTTTTCCCACCTGTTGGCATTCTCGGCCACGCTGCTCCCAGGGCAGAGGTGAAGCAGCGTCTGATGAGTTGCCTCTGCCCTGGACAAAACCGTCAGTCATTTTTTGTTTTTTTTTTTTAATTCTTAAAAAGCGGGCAATATGAGCAACGAGATCAGAAAACGGATGAAAATACATGCTTTGAAAGACACCATTTTGCAACTATACGGACAACAGGAGCAACAATACCATATAGCACTCATCTAAAGCTGGCCAAAAAAGCAACGTCAATTGACGCACTCTTAGAACAAATGCTAGAGAAGATGCATAGAGCGTTCGCATGCGAAGTAGCCAGAAAATGGAGAACACATACGATGCGACTTTCTTAATAAAAGTCGTAGCGGAAGGTCGCGGTTCAAATCTCGCTGGGGGCAGAGGAATTTGTTATCGTGACTGGATGTCGGACACCAGTCGACTCAGCTGTGAATGAGTACCTGAGTCAAATCAGGGTAATAATCTCGGGCGAGCGCAATGCTGACCACATTGTCTCCCACAGTGTACTGTGGTGTACCGTTACGGTCTTGAATGAAGTGCTCTAACACACTTCAAGGCCTTGATCCAATATGGATTGTTGCGCCAACGATTATTATATTATTATTATTATTATATTTGAGTGCCGAAATACGTGTACGTAACCATAATGTATAAGTATATTCAGTACGTCAAACTACTCACTTTAGTGTGATATTGATATCTAGTATTTTGGGTAATTTTACACAGAAGAACAACTTCAAGCTACTGTAACTTTATTAATAATAGTTCAATTTTGATCAAAATATTACTGTATAATACTATAATATTTTTGTAGCTCTAGAATAAACTTAAGGGAAGTCTCTAGTCTATTTCTCCAAAAAAATAGAAATAGTAAATATGTATATATAATATAATATATAGAAAAATATACTATTATATTATTTACTTAATTTTAGTTTATATCAGTGTGGACATCATTTTGAGAAATGGTCACTATATAGAGTTTCATAATTTTTTTGGGTTCGTTAAAGAAATCATGACTTTTGAAATGATGAAATTCGAAGTGGGGTGTCAAAAATCATTCGGAGTGATCGGTCGATGAAGGGTTTTTTGAATTGCGAAAGCCCGATTCAATCAAACTGGGCCATTAAAGAAGTAAGTAATATTTTCAAGGATATAGCTAAACTAAGAATGCCAAACCCGTTACTACCAAGAATCAGATATCAACCTAAGATACATAAGAATAGTAACGAAATTAGGAAAATAATCGCGAACTCAAACTGCAACATATAATATGGCAAAATGGCTAATCCAGGAATTTTCCAAAGTAGGAGATGTGTGCAGCAAACACGCCCTAAATAATTCATCGGAGCTAATTAAAAAACTACAAGATGCCGACAACATAAACGCAAATGAAACTTCAATATCTTCCGATGTTAAAGCACTATTCCCGAATACACTGGTGAAATAAATAATATACCATCTATGTTAGTAATGTGGCTCGGAAAATTCGACAAAAAGTCAGAATGGAGGAAAAAGGTGAAAACATACATGAACCTAGCAGCACTTTGTATGAACGAAAATTACTTCATCTTTCGAGGTACATTCAACGAAACCACATAGCGATGGGGAATCCACTATCACCACTCGTCACGGAAATATTTTTGGCGTATCTCCAGTCAATAATTGAAAAACAAGTCGGGAAACCGGAAGCTCGGCGCTTTAGGTATAAAAAGTTTTGTTTGCTTCTTCTGTGAGTATATTTGAGCTAAACTTAAGGGGGTTTTTTACTCAATTTCCCCAAAAATATGGTAATATAGCATGATTAACTTAATTTGAGAGTATTTTGAGGCCTGAACACCATATAGAGGCAACTTCTTGATTTTTTTCAGATTTTTGGTTGGGGAGTCTGAGAATGGGTCCGTTAAAGAAATCACCACTTTCTAAGAAATCTCAAAACTAAGACCGCTTTCATTTGATATCCAACGTTACTATATTCGGTCAAAAACCAATTTACACTCCCCTTTTGCATATATGGACATCTCCCCTCTCCTTAATCTCAATCTAGAAGGATATTACTCACTGTTCATCTGTGCATCCACAGGTCCCACCTTTTCTCCAAATTTGGTGTCAGTCAGTAAAGCCGTTTCTGAGAAAAGTGTCTGTGAAAGACAGACAGACATTGAACCGATTTTAATAAGGTTTTGTGTGCAAAACAAAAGGAATAATACCGTTGTTCTCTATTCTCGATTTACGGTGCTCGTGATAGATTTGCTGAAACGAGTAGTGGTTAAGCACAATGTTAAATATTCGTTGCGTGGCTGGCAAACTGTGTTTGTGACAAACATGTAGCGCGAAGGATAAGATGGCGGGCATTTTAGAGGTCTACAACTGTCTCACAGCCATTATTATACTCACCAATATCATGTCCTTTTGTTATGTTATCAAGCGGAACAACTGCCACAGCTCACATTCGCAAATAAATTTCTCATCACAATTACAATGTTATCTTTAATAAACTTTTTTCTGAACACCCCCCCCCTCCCCCCCCCCCCCCCCCCCCCCTCCCTAAAACTCAACGTAGAACGATGTTACTTACTGCATGCAAGGAGATTCACAGTTCCCACCTTTCCATCAAATTTTGTATCAAGTAGTTACCGTTTCTGAGGAAATGGGTGTGACACACTAAGAGACAGACAGAAAGTAAACCGACTTTATACTTACTATGTATTACTTTGAAGATAAAAAAATCGCAAGTAGAACATGAAGCCAGTTTGATACTGTTGAACTATAACACCAAAAGTTGCAAGGCCGTAAAACCGGAAGCTCAACACTTCACGTATCAAAGGTCTTGTGTATTTCTTATGTGAGAGACTTTCTTTGCGGTTATTTTATTTGAACTTACGTTAAAATTTGATTTTGTATCGTTTCACCGTTCATAACTATGCAGCGTAATATTATATAGCATTACATCGTTTGTTCTTGTATTTGTAATTGGTAGTTATGACATTGCTTAATAAATAAGCCCCAAGAGAGTTAGCCCACTCATTCTCTCATAATAATGTACACCTTTGAAGTAATTTATCCTTGTTGGCAATAGTAGGATTTTCCTTAAACTTTGTAGTAGTTAGTAGTAAAAGTTAAAATAAAACTTTGGTCCCCCATCTACGGGCTACTATCTGTAATACAATTCTTTACCATGATAACCACATGATTGAATTTTACTGGAATGGTGCTCTGTTCAGAACACTACCCACCATATACTCGTATGCTGATGTCGCCGTTTAATTGATATTCACATGCAAATGACTAAAAAACTAAAACAAAATATTTCTTTGCGACTCAATTCATATGAACTTCCTTCGTTGTGGCTTGACGAATTGATATTGATGATGAGGTCATACACGTTGTAGAATGCACGAAATTCACAAAGTTTCAGCTTCTAATAATAGTTTGATTTTCTTCAAACTTGTCCAAATAGCGCCTTATATTATCCTTTACACCCGTGCCAATTTTGTACTTCTGAGATAGACATGGGGTTGCGGGTAAATTTCTAAAATGTGGAAATATACTATTACTAACTTTATTTATGCAGATATCAGAACCGGATGATCGTAGTGATGCACTGCTGTGATTTTTCGGTTGGGTAGGTTCTGAGAACGAGACCTGATACACTTTTTGATGGTTATATTCTGAGCTCTCACTCCACTGCGTTTCATCCGATATCAAATACGAGACCTGCTCCGAAAAACACTAATTGAGCCCTTTCATTTGATACCCCACATGGTCACATGCTGCGAAAAGAATGTTGCACCCTCCATTCACATGTAAAGGGAAAAACAGACTACACGCTTTCACCAATTTTCGTGACAACCGGTCCAGCTGTTTCCGAATAAATCGGGTGTGACAGACTGACAGACAGACATCGAATCGATTCCAATAAGGTTTTATTTTACACAAAACCTCAATAATGTACCTTGTGTAGTACCACAAAGTTGTGCTACTATGCATAAAATAGACTTTGCAATCTGCGTACTTACCGAATTCCATGACAAAAGCTTTTGCCGTTCCCAAGTAAATGGCTGTGCCAGGCAAACAGACAGACATATTGTATAAACAGACTCCAAACCGATTTTGATAAGATTTTGTTTTACTTACGACCTTGAAAACTTAATTATTGTTTTGCATCGATGATTGAATTCAGTTCTATCTATGTCATGTACATTCACCGCTATCATCAGCCAGTATGGGACCTTGAAGTAATTTACCAGTTTTGGACCCCCGCACACCTCCCCTTCCCAACTAATATTGAAACTAATATTTGCTTCGGAAAGTTCTAACCGAGAACTTTCATTTGGTCTCCATATATACAACGAAGCGGTGCCTCTGTTGCATATATGTAGACCTTCCCTTACGTTTAGCGTGGAGCAAAAGCGCGAACATGGCGGTTCACAATTCCTACCTTTTACTGAATTTCGAAACAATAGGTTACACCTTTTGAGAGAAATGCATGTTTAGATAGACAGACAGATAGTTAATCGATTTTAATAAGGTTAGGTTTTCAAAAAAAGTCTCAAAAATGATAGCATTTATATCTCCGAACTTTGCAATATGAAGTATGATGTGAGAAGCTACCAGTAAGTGATTACAATTTTAAGTTGAATTTTTGCTTGGAGATGTAATATAAACGACAAAGGAGTCAAATGTACGTATTGTAGACTGCAACATGTCCCATTCTCCCAAACTGAAAAAATGCACAATAATATTGCGGTATGAATTCTTGGAGACATTCTGTTGTATAATGATCGAAGTTTCTTCAATGGAAATGATAAAAAATTGCAAATCATAACTCAGTCTTTCTTCCAAAGTATCATTATATTCTGCTTCAATTAAATATTAAATTATAATAAATAGACAAAATTTAGAAATCGCTAAATTTGTTTATCACAATTATCCTTGCTGTGGTGGTCCACCTCGTACTGTTGCCAGAACATTGGCTCCTTGTTGTGCAATTTGAAGTCCTTGAATACCGGCATCACGAACTCGTTGACCAAGTTTTTCCTAAAAGAAAAGGTTTACTTTTAGTCACAAGATCATACTAAGAAATATTAAGTATAACTTACCACTGGCTTGAAGACTCTCTTCCACCAACCAGCTTCACTTTGACCAGAGAAGGCGATAAGGACAACGGCGAAGACAACGAAAAGCTTTGTGAAATTCATTTTGCTTTCGTAGATATTTTGCTAGTTTGTCTGCTTGGAGGAGACGTTTATGAGTGAAATGCTGAACTGATGCTGATTCCGTCCAGTCGAAGAGCTTTTATACAAAGCGAAGACCAGCTAAACTGATAAGAACAAAAGTCCCCTCTCGGGGAAAATTTAACAATGGTATTGACTTTTGTTAATGCGGCATATTAAAGCGCTCAGAGTCGACAGATCTGTTGTGGATTTTCCTATTTCCCGCAAAATCTAACTCAGAAATTTTTAACGACCATTGACTTCAGGACGGAGTTTAAGTTTCTTTTCTTCTTTAATTTAAAAATAATTCTTTACTTTCAACAACATGTCTAAAAGATGGCATGGTTTATACATCATGGATGCATATTTCAGGGCATACCTATCTTGAAATTGAAGGTGAATTATATATGTATTTGGTGTCTAGTTACTCTAGGAATGAAAGGATTTTTTTTTTTGTAATTTTCAAACTTGTTAATTTTTCTCCAAAAAATATCCAAATGAAGAGCAGGGCAGAACAGTTTCTGAAAACTTTATCCTTTTCGATTATTATCGTGTCTTTCAACCAATATTAAATATTGATGTCACACGTGTCTATACCTCATACAAGAACCGTGGGTTGTTGGTGGGGCAGTCAGGGGCCTAAACTTCCAAAATGCTGACCTATTGTATGCCAATGGAAGTGATCGACCGCACACCTGCATGGTAGTCTCCAAGGACTTTCAGGCTAACCTGGTTAATGACCTAAGCTAAGCTAACCATAAAAAGTCAACAGGAAGATAAAGGGATACTATGGTGCTCTGCATATTTCCCCTACGACGCAGAAGACGTTCCCAGTGGAACATTCATCAGAGCTATTCAATATGCCAAAAGTAGAGGCATAGGGGTAATAGCAGAATAAAATGTCAGCGCTCACCACATATGCTGGGGAAGTTCGAACATCAATGCAAGAGGATCGAGACTACTGGAGTATCTAGTAGGAACCGATTTGCAGATTCTAAATGTGTGTAATGAACCCACTTTCTTCAACGTGGTCAGGCGAGAGGACATCGACATCGCGGCTCTGATCGGAGAGTGGAGAATATCAAACGATATCACACTCTCGGATCACAGGCGCATTGATTTCGTGATGGGCATGGATCCACCTCCACCCACTCCATTTCGGAATCCGAAGAAGACAGATTGGTTATGTATAAATAGAATTGAGCGCCCGAGTCACGATCCCTGGGAAGCGCATCAAATCCATTGCTGGAATTGAGAAGACAACCCAGATGACCACAACTAGCATGAGAGAAGCTTTCGCAGAAAGTTGTCCACTCAAGATGCCAAAGAAGGGTAAAACACCATGATGGAACTCGGATTTGGCAAAGCAGAGGAGAACGACAAGGATGTCCCTTAATCGTGCTCTGAAAGGTGAATCAAGCAGTAGCTGGAATCGCTATAAAGAGGCACAGAAGGCTCTAAAGAAGAGCATAAGATCGCTTAAACGATCATCTTGGATACGCGTTTGCGATGAGACTAACTCTCCGGGCATTTAACTCGTTCCATAGATACAAGTCTGCAGGTCCGGATGGCATCATCCCTGCGCTAGTAATAGAAGGAATGGATGTCCTGGGTCTACACATTCGGAATATATATCGTGCATGCTTAGCACACGCTAATATTCCAATTAAATGGCGGGATGTGAAGATGTTGTTCATTTCCAAACCAGGAAAACCCACCTACACAGACGCAAAAAGCTTTCAACCGGGCAGCCTAACGTCCTTTCTGCTAAAAAGACTAGAAAGGCTAGTTGATCGGTTCATAAAGGATACACACATTCCTAAGTGGCCACTTCACGATAGGCAACACGCCTACCAGAAACGCAAATCCACGGAGACAGCACTCCCCGAAACTTACGGCAAAAATTGAAAAGGCGATGTTCAAAAAAGAATACACCTTAGGCGCATTCATGGACATCGAAGGTTACTTCAATTATGCCTCATTCGCGGCAATTTGTGATGCGGCAAGACAGCATGGAATGGAACCACTGCTAATCAGTTGGATCTCCACATGCTGGAGTGGAGAAAAATCCACATATCGGGCGGCCAGAGGTCTATTGAAGCAGGAAGTCTCAGGGGCTGCCCACAGGGAGGGGTTCTCTCTCCATTGTTATGGCTCTTGGTAATGGATACCCTGCTGTGGCTCCTGGAGGACAAAAAAGTCTTCGCGCAAGCATTTGCGGACGACCTAGCCGTAATAATTACCGGCAAGTTTGCGGACACAGTATGTGACCGCTTGAATGCAACTCTGCATGTAATCCACAGCTGATGCCTCCGCAATGGACTCACGGTGAACGCTAGGAAGACTGGACTAGTTATGTTCACAAGGAATGTCAGGTGGGGCAGCTATACGCTACCCACCTTAGCAGGGGCGGAAATCCAGCTGGTACAAACAGTCAAGTACTTAGGAGTACATTTCGACTCTAAATTAACGTCATCATATCCAGGAACAATATCAGGAATCCTGCAGATTACTCTGGTGCTGTAGGAATGCGATAGGTAAGACCTGGGAACTTTCACTCAAACGGATATACTGAATGTATACATCCATAATAAAACCCATTATAAAACTGGCCCGACCCCTCGGAAAAATGACGACCATATTCCAGGTGGAGATATATGCCATTTCATTGGCAGCAGAAGAATGCCTGCGACAAAAATGGAATCTGTTCCGACAGTCGGGCGGCATTATCAGCACTAAATGGCAACAACATATCAAGCCAGTTGGTGTGGAGTTGTCATCAGGTGCTGCTGAAACTTGGCCGACTGAACGAAACACTCCAGATGTGGGTGCCGGGGCACTCTAACATCGCCGGTAATGACGAGGCTCGCCGAGGGTCAGGATCCACAATGGTGGGGCCAGAACCAGCTCTTGGAATCCGACCATCTACTGTCAAGTCTACTCTGAAGAGTGAAATTGTAAGGATTCACGCAACCGAGTGGAGAAATTTGTACTCTTGTCGGCAAGCGAAAATCCTTGTAGAAGAGCCTAGGTTCACTAGAGCGGCATTTTTGTTGTCCCTTAAGAAGTGGGACATGAAAACCTTAGTGGGGTTTTTGACGGGACACTGTCCTTTAAACTACCATATGGAAAAGATTGGGGTAGTGGTTTCGGCTATGTGCAGCCAATGTGAGGTGGAGGAGGAGACGGCCCTGCGCTTTTTATGCAGCTGCCTGGCATCCTCAGATTTCAAACGAAGACACCTTGGCAAGGTTTTCTTCAATGAAGAATCTGCACACTCTCTGCCTCTGGAGAATATTCTAAGATTCGCTAAAGCCTGCCAACACCGTAGGCGGGAAGCCATTGAATAGGCAACTTACGGGGATAGTACAATGGGCCTAACAATGGCCTGAATGCTCGGAGCTGAGGCTCCCCCAGTTAACTAAACTAACTGTGTCTTCGAAGCTATAACCTTTCCTTCAAAATTTGGCAGAGTAGAACATCTACTCAATCTCTTTTTCATATTATTTTTCTAATTAATTTTCAAAGTGATTGTTTTTCAATTTTATTATCGTCGCAAGTAATTCCACAAGCGATAAACTTTCAGACACCTTCGATATCAAAAGAATCAACACTCTCCTTAAAGGTAGCAAATGTTACATCATTATGGCTGGAACTCCTGTATAATTTTCTGAAATATACCGTTTGGAGACGGTGTTGAACAAAAGAGTACTCCCTCTGTGTACACTCACCTTTATATGGTTGCTATGACCTCCTATATCAGGCATAGTGTTTCTCCCACAATCACCCGCAATCGCTGTTGATTCGTGACAATTTATTATACTTCAATTGACTCTAAAATTTTCAGAGGAGCTTGCACTGCTTCTCCATTTTATACGCCACGTAGTTCCAGGGTGACCCAGCCGCCAGCCATCGTGAGGATAGTCGGTTCCATTGCATAACATAACCTGTAATGGAATTCCACCCTTTCCCAATATGTGACCTATCCACACCTTGCCACTCGCGCTTTCTCATCAAGACATCCACAGGCATCTGCCCCACACCCCAAACAAGTACTTCATTTGATATTGTCTCAGGCTAGAAAATGCTAATGCCACGCTGGATGTGGTGATCGCTTTCCATGCACTATTAGAATATTTCCGAGTAGAGAGAACACTGGCACAGGACAGTCTCAACCTGATATTGGGCCTTGGACAAAACTGCAAAAGCAAATTTAGCCTTGTTGAAACACTGGATGATGCTTTCTAAATATATAAGCTATGCAAAAAAGGAAGATGAGACGACCAATCAGGCTCCAAAACTTGGTATTGCTGATCATTATCTTCAGTACAACTCTGTTTGCATCCTTCTACAAATCTAGAGCCATTTGATCAAGGTCAATTTGGTTCGGTGAAAGAGCAAACAGGTGTCGTCTGCATAGTTGAGAATTTTGAGGAAAAATGACATCGTCCATTGAATGCTAAAACGTCCTTTGGCCAGAGCAGAGTGAAGGATGGTAATATAGTGACTGTTGTAATGCGAGACATTTTGCGCCAATCTCATATCGATCTGATAATAACTATCAGTTTCTCAAAAATATACTTACTGCATAGAGCATTTCAAATAGACTCCCTATTCACACTGTGGTAAGTCTTCCCGAAGTCGCTGAAGAACGAATTAAGCTCTGCACATTGAGTCTGCAATATTCTGAATTGTGTTAATTTGGCCGGTATAGGAGGATTGTGAACGAAATCTAACATGCTCTCTGTTGATGAAGCTCGGAGCAGTCCGTATATGCATGTTACGATGGCTTGTCACATCATCCACAAGAATTGGAATTTCAACGTGCTAAAGTGCTCCTTCCACCTATTCAGTGGGACATTATCGCGGATGAAAAGCTCGCCGCTCTTTCACAGGGTCATTGATAGACTTACAACATCCTGTGAGCTCTTTCATGATTGCATATATGATAGTCAAATCGTAACTTTTTACGGAAGCTTCTGCTTTCCTCCTTTTGTCTCGCCGCACACTACATTACACTCTTTTTACTTTTCTATGGTAAAAGAGCTCCAACAGCCCTTCTCGCACCTGTCAACAGAGCTTCAGGTTGCTTACGTTCATGGATCTGCCTCTGATGGAGGCCCAGTGTTTATCAAAATTCTCGGACGGGTTATTCGGAGTCTGTGTCGTTTGTGCAGCTGGATATTACTCATCACGATCACAGTCGGTCTTCTAGCACGGAGCACTGAGAAATTGTAATACTCTTTATCCTGAACCGGAATCTCGTAATCAAGATCCTTTTAGAAATCTACATCCAGAAATCGAGCATGCTGGGGGACTTCCATATCGTTGTCGAGGAGTAGGCATACATTCCAGAAACCAATCATAAACCAGTTCCAATTACCTTACATCGTAGCCGTCAAATCGTTTCGATAACAGAAAGATTTGAAATTTGCAAATTGCTAGCCACAAATTTTTATTCTTTTTAGTTCGGAAGCTTGACGCTTCAGGTATAAAAGGTTTTGTGTTTCCCTATGTGAGGAGCATAACGTAGTTCTCCATTGGCTTATAGCATTGACCCGAAATATTTCAATCGCTCAGTTCTGGACAGGTTACCGCCATTGCCAGAACTCAGCGATTTAAATATCTGGAGGGGCAGATTACTGCCATTGAAAGAACTGAGCGATTTAAATATTTAGAGTCAATGCTACCAGCCAATGGAGAAGTACGTAATGAAATTGTTTCAAGCATTAACACCGCCTGGATGAAGTGGCATTCCCCAACTGGTGTTCTCTGTGATCGACGTATCAGCGCACGTCCCAAATCTAAAATTTACTGCAATGTCGCCCGTTTGCCGCTCTTTATAGTTTGAGTGTTGACTATAAAGGACAATGAACGGCGTCTTGCGGTAATGGGGACGAAGACGTTGCAATGCACTGGTGGCGTGACATGTTTTGATCACGTCTGAAATGAGAATATCCGCGATCGATATGGGTTTGCACCGATCGTGGAAAAACTGCGAGAGAGGCGTTTTCGATGGTGTGGTCACGTAATTTACGCTAACGAGAATCCAACAATCAGTATTAGTCAGAACATCGAAGTCAACGGTAGGCAACCAAAAAGCCGGCCAAAACAATGGTCGCATGATACACAGGATGGGGATTTGAAGGTCTCTAGATCCTGATCAGGCATTTGATAAAATAAAATGACGAAACCGATCACGACGAGCCGACCCCGCTTGTGAACTGAAGGCTGAAGAAAAAGAAGAAGATGTGAGGAGCGATGAGCCTGACAGTTCCGTGTCACATAGCTAAAAATTCTACTAGCCTCTATTTTTTAGAAAGCAATTTAATAAATCATTTGATGGAAAGCCCTCTGTTGATAATGGTCAACATCACACGCTTCACGCTCTCAGTTTAATAGCGAATGAAAACTATTTAACCAACATCAAATATAAAAAAGGGCTAGGTAGAATTAGATTCTTCTTGAATGGAATTTTAATATTTCACTCGAATGTCAATTATTCTCGTTAATTATGACGTCAGAATCTTATTTGTATGGCTTAGAATACTGTTAATTAGCACGAAATTGATAAGTTTGAACTGCTATAACTTTCCCGCTAATAGTTGGATTTTCATGAAACTTGGCATGTGTATACACGAGGCTGTCCACGAAATTTAGCATGTATATACAAAATATTGTCCTCTATGCTGGTACAAAATTCCGAAGTCCTAGAATGAATTTAAGGGGGGTTTTTCAGTAAATTTCTATAAAGTGGTAATATACTATTAGTAAGTTTATTTGAGCAGATATCGGAATGGGACATATTTTGAGGCCTAGATTTCATCTAGGCGCACCATTCCGATTTTTTCCGGATTTTTAGGTTGGGTAGTTTCCGAAAATGAGTCCTGTCTCACTTCAAGTGCGTACATTTTGACTCATTACTCACGCACTTTGCAATTTATGCCAAAAGTAATGTCAGTTTCGCAAAGTACAAATCGAAACCTTTCATTTGATACCCTACGCAACTATATCCGGTGAAAAAATTGTTGGGTCCCCCCTTTGCATGTATGAGGAGCACCGCTTTAAACTCCACCTAAATTTATGCCACTCGCTGTATGCGTGGTATTTCGTAGTTCCCATCTGTCCACCAAATTTCGTTCGGATCGGTTTAGCCGTTTTGGAGAAAAATGCGTGTGACAGACAGACAGACAGACAAACAGATAGACAGACATTGAATCGATTTTAATAAGGTTTTGTTTTACACAAGACCTTGAAAAAAGGGTTCCTTGTGAAGTTTCTTAAAAGAAGATAAATCATTTCCACAAATCACTGTTTATACTGTTTATTTTCCAAATTATCGTTTCGTTCTTTTCGGACTTCAATAATAAATTACAATAAATAACTAAAATTAAGAAACCGCTCAGGTAATTTATCAAAATTATCCTTGTTGTGGTGGTCCACCTCGAACCGTTGCCAGGACATTGGCTCCTTGTTGAGCAATTTGGAGTCCTTGAATACCGGCATCACGAACTCGTTGACCAAGTTTTTCCTGCAAAGGAACGCGTACTTTTAGTCATGAGATCATACTAAGAAATACTAATACAACTTACCACTGGCTTGAAAACTCTCTTCCACCAACCAGCCTCACTTTGACCGGAGAAGGCGATAAGAACAACAGCGAAGACAACGAAAAGCTTTGTGAAATTCATTTTGGCTTTGTATATTTTGGTAGTTTGTCTATTTGAAGTAAATTGTTAGACGTAAGATACTGATCTGATGCTAACTTCGTTCAAATCCACAGCTTTTATACAAAACGAAGATCATCTGTATCAACAAGAGTTTAAAAATCCCCTCATACGTGAGATTGGATTCAATTTTATTAACATCATACAGTTTATGGCACTGATAATCTTTTTGTTGTGGGTTTTCCTATTCCATGCAAAATGTAAAAATAACCCAGCTTTTGGTTACAAATATAAAAGTAGAAGAATAGTTTCCTTTTATAGAACTTGGTTCGTACGTCTGTACTAAACGTCTGAATTGATTAAGGAAGAATTTGAGATATAGTTCAATATTCATTGACTAGTCTAAATTGGCAAACAGGTACTTTATTTTGCAATTATGGACAAAAAAAATTCACATAGAGCGTACATATATTTACACAATTTGCATCCCCATCTCTTTTGATTTGTGACAATGCTATAGAAGCAGGCCTGATGGCAGAGGGGTTGAAAGGGAAGATTCCTCCCGCGTCAGAGTTTTCTTAGCGAGTGAGTGAGAAATTTCAATGAAAAGGGACTAATAAGAGAATTCGCATAATTATCTCCACTGATCGGCCCGGTTTTTCTTACGGTCCCCTAGTGCAAGTGGTAAATCTATAAATCCGATATAAGATCAAGGACGAACATGAACAAGCAACCCCGATTCGAATACGAAAAATTGGCGCAGATATCACCTGACCATGGCACCATCAACGAAGACGAGAAACAAACGATTTAAAATGTAGTACAAATTAGCGGAAGGAGTCTTCTTACTTGCTCAATTGCTAGTGTAGGCCCATGTTGTTTACTTCTACCTTGAATTTACGGACCACGAAGGAAATCATACCACTTAAGGGGATCATCTCGTGTGATGGCCATTTTTTTGGCTTTTTTTGGAAATTTTTTGTGAAGAACTGGATAAAGATACAAATACGAATTTTTCATCATATATTTACTAATACCTTGAGCGTTCATAGTAATTTTTCCAGATCGATCGCATAGTTCGTTATTGAAATACAGAGCAATTTATGCACCCATCTCCAAAAAAAGTGTTTTCCTGCTGCCACGCTTGAGGGCGCTGTGTTCACATTAAAAAAAAAAGTAAACGGCATTTTAACGTACAGACTTAACTACAGTCCGCAAACTAGGATTATTAAAAAATATTAAAAGCTAAATTTTTGGTGCCGTGTTAAACTTTTTTTTTGCGAATTTCGGTGTTTTTTCACGGCTTCTTCAATGAATAAAAAAAAAACTACTGAATGGATCGCAATTATCCTAGTTTGCGGACCGTAGAAATATGTTCTGAATAAGTTGTGAAACTTTCAAAGAATTTCGTTGGATAGATTTTGGGTTATGATGGCAGCCGATTTTCAACATGCAGTTTCGAGAAAAACGCATTTAAAAAGTAGAATGCGATTTTTCGCCATAGAACCTTAACTGACCATTAATCCGCTATACCTAATCCATAAACATTAGGTTTCTTCATGAAACACATGTACGGCCTTGGCTTCAATTTTGTCCTTTTGGCGAAGTCATTTAAACGTCATTCGGATCGATAAATACGAGCTTTATTGCGGCGATCGCCATAAATGTGGCATGTGACTTATCACGTGTTTAACACTATACTTTCCGAACGACTCCGAATATCAAAAAATCACTTTCCCCATATATTCTACACTATATCTAGATACAATTGATAACAAAAAAAAAATTCGATTTCGCGGACCCGACACACGGGATGACCCCCTTAACAAAACAATTCATCAAACCTTTGCATAAAGCCCCACTTGAATACAACTTGTTTTAACCCAATATCGCCTGATGACATGACAACTAGGTAAAGGATCAATGAGGACAGGAACATTGCCATTGAGCTTTTTCTTCGACTCCAAAATTAGTCACTCAAGTATCCAACTACATCGTTACATTCAAGCCTTCATGGGGATTCAGAACAAATTTCGAAGAGCATGTATGGAATTTTCTAAATTCATAGACAGGGAATTCCCAACTCCAAAGTATCTCGAGCCACATAGAGAATTCTATCTTAAGCCACTGATGAATCATTTCTGTATGGCGTTTCAGCCCCAGTAATTAGACTGCAATGCCGGAATGTGCACTCAATGTGATATCGGTAATGAAAAATCTCTGCAAATCGTCACGAGAGGGTCTTATTTTTTCATACCATTCAATCACAATAAAATCTAAGATTACGGGGCAGATAATTTAGCAAAACTACGTCAGCCTCGAGAAGATATTAGCAAATCTAAGTGTAATTTTTGCCATAAGCCCATACGTGGGCACCCCAGGATTTTCCAAAAAACATACAGTTGTCCTTAACTGTTCAACCCCAAATATATCATATCTAAAGGAATAGCGAGACTTTCTAAGATAGCCGGACAAATTCTCACAATCGAAAACGGTTTTGAATTTGAGAATTACTTGTTTCTGAAATAAATTTACTGCCAGGAGTTTCGGATAATTATATTCAGTTCCTACCCAGTTCTAGCCTTGCCTTCGAACTAGATGTATCAAGCACACTGTTAGTTGGTACATAGTATAAAGTGGGTGATTATTTCACCGCAGGGTTTATTTGTTTTCTTGGGAAAGAAGTTCTAGCGTATAAGGCCAATAATGCTCTTTCCGTCCGTTTTCAGAATGACTGATTTCCCAATAAGAACGACCTGCATAATAAGTCACAATAAAATAAAAAGTAACGATAGAGGTTGAATTTCAAACCCCATCCCCGGAGAGGGTGGAGAGTTTAAAGAGGGAACAGGAGAAGATCCCCTTTTCATTGAGTGATTTTTTTTATATCATCATCGTAAAGTTGGAATTTTCATATTTTCCCGTCAGTGAGAAAGAAGGGAGAAATATGAAGAATAAAGGGGACGCTCCTTTGTGAAGATTGAATTTTAAAATTTTTCCGTCAGTGAGGAAGGAGGGGGGAATAAGAAGAAGAAAGGTGGAGCCGCCTTTGTAATCTCATTATAAATTGTTCGAGTATCTCCCTCCTTAAAAAGCCATGACCCTCCACTTGTTCCCTGGAAGGGGGACGGAGCGATGATTGCCGTACCATAAGCTTATTACTGACATGAAAATACTCCCTTTTGGGGGCGCCGCAACGTTTCAACAGGAGATGACCACCACAATTCTTCAACGATGTTAGAAGGGTGTGATCTTCTTCTTCCCTGTACATGGCATCTTTGTTACCTCCCTCCGCCGGGATAAGGTCAACAAGTGAAACTTTTCTATGATATTATCAAAAAATCCCATTGGAAGCGCCATAACTTCTAAGAGGGGTGACTGCCAGAATTTGACGAAGAGGAGGTCCTATGGAGATAGGATCCAAAGTTAAACACTACCTTTATGACGAGAAAGTATTCCCATTTTGCGGCACCATAAATTTTGAAGGAGATGACCACCGCAATTCTTTGAAGGGGTTAGAAAGGGGGACCTTTCCTTTCCTCTAGAAAATCCGAACTTTAGCATGATGGTTTGAAAAAAAAACCTACTTTGAAGGCTATCACTTTTTCCAGGGTACTGAATTTTCAACAGGCTCAAGAGGGGTTGAAAATTCAACTTTTACCGAAGTAACTCTAGTTCCAGTTTCACTGCCCCTTGATCGATTCACTTAAACTTCATAATAATCTTCTTCTTTTTCTTTAGCCTTTGTCCCGTTCACAAGCAGGGTCGGTCGGGTCGTCGTAATCGGTTTCGCCATTTGGCTCTATCGAATGTCTGATCTGGGTGCAATCTCGAGGCTTCTAAATCTCCATCCAGCATATCAAGCCACCATTGTTTCGGCCTGTCTATTGGTCGTTTACCATTGACTTCGATGTTCAAACCAATGTTGGCAAATGATTTCTCGTTAGCACGCATTGCGTGAGCATACATACCATCGAAGACGCCTCTCTCGCAATTTTTCCACGATCGCTGCAACCCCATATCGATCGCGGATATTCTCATTTCGGATGTGATCAAAACGTGTCACGCCACTAGTCCAATGCAACATCTTCGTCTCCATTACCGCAAGACGCTGATTATTGTCTTTTATAGTCGGCCAACACTCAGAACGATAGAGTTGCAGTAAATTTTAAATTTGAGACGTTCGTTGATACGTCGATCACAAAAAACACCAGTTGTGCTTGTGGATCCAGCTCGCGTTAATGCGTGAAGCAATTCCACACCGCAATTCTCCATTGGCCGATAGCATTGACCCGAAATATTTAAATCGCTCAGTTCTAGGCAGATCATTGCCGCTGATAATGATTGTGCCTGTTTCATGGGGATCCGTCGTCAAAAATTCAGTTTTATTTAGATTCAATCGGAGACCGTGTTGCATGAGGCGATCATTCCATGTTTGAACAAGTTGCTCTAGATCATTTTTGCTATTAGAGGCTCGGAAAACATCATCTGCATACAGTAGTGTAGGACGCTGGACGTTAGATGTCCCGTGTAACGGTGTCCATACAAGAACAAAGAGGAGTGAGAGGGCGCTTCCTTGATGAACACCAACAGAAACGCGAAGCGGTTTTGATACACGCTATACTTCAAACTTTACTTTTCGGATCGTGGTAGAGCAATTGGACTCAGCGCACGAGTTCTTCTGGCACTAAGTGTTGTCGTAAAGCATACCAGATGAGTCCGTGTGGCACACGGTCAAACGCTTTCTCTTGATCCAGAAATGCAATATAAAAAGGGCGATGCTTCTCACGATGTTTCTCCATGAGTAACCGTGCAGCGTGTATTGCGTCAGTAGTTCCGCAGTTTTTGACAAATCCGGCTTGATTCACTTCATAATTATATATAATGTATATAGATGTATAAATAATAAAGATGCTCTAGGCGAATAAGTCATTTTAAAGGTTCTCGTTAAGAACAGATATGTTACTTTCTACAAGAAATTATCAACATAGTACAATTATAACTAATTTTAGATTTAACAGATGCCACACTTTCCCCTGAATGTTATGTACATCATTGCGGTCAAACATTGAAGTGCTCCAATGAATTTTGAGCTCAAGGTTTAAATTAGACGCCAGAAGTTCAAAACAAGCTGATCATATTTTTTGTCTGTCTGCCTTTTTTTATGCTTCCGAAGGTTGAAAGGTTCAAAACCTACCACTGGCTCCTACCATACGGTTATGTGAAACTTTTACTCACTAAAACTACCTGCTTCTCGTTCGCTTACTCCACGGGACTGCCATTTCGGTATTACCTCGCGAGGCAGGACTAGTTATGAACTGCACCTCGTGTCGTTATTTGCTACTTTCCTCAGGAGGACCGAGAACTGATCTTTGTGGAATCCCACAGGTTGTTCTATACATCTTAGCTCCATCGAACGAATCGTAACACAATATCCTCTCTCGGAGAAATTCCATGGCTATACGCATCAGGTATTTAGGTGCGCTCAGTTTGACTAAAGCCGCAATTGTTTTGCTCCATTTGAAGGCATTTTTTACATCAAGAGTAACTATGCCGCAAGATTTACTGGTCTCTATTGCTTTCTTCGCAATTTCCGTCACCGTGCTAATCGCATTGACAGTAGATCTTGCCTTTCGGAATCCGAACTGCCTGTCTGAGAGACCACCCTCCTTTTCTGTGATTGGTACAAGCCTATTGTAAAAAAGTTCGAAAAGTTTGCCGAAGCCTGTTAACGAGGATATAGTCTTATAAGACGAAGGATAATCCAAAATTTTATTTGGCTTCGGGATTAGCACAAGCTTTTGTTTGGTACACTTTTCCGGGAAAATTCAATCTTTGAGCACGTCGGATCTATTTTGACGCCCACTGTTAGTGCTTTGTTCGGAATGCCGTCTAAAGCTGGGGTTTTATTTTCGGTAATCTTCTTCGCGGCTTCCAGGACTCCTTCAGTGGTTACCTCGGCAATTTCATCGGGATCTATCTGGACAGTGAGCACGTTCGATTCACTTGAAACTTATGGGAAGAAAGTACTACTGATATCCCGCAGCAAATCAGGGTTGGCGATCGGCGGTGAGCGCTTACCCTTGATGTGTTCAGTTTTACTTCTAGAGATAGCTGCTTGCAGTTCTTTCCTCGCCTTCATACATCGGTTGTCCAGCTCTTCAGACTCAGACCGATTTATGCTATGTTAGATGTGTCTCCTGGCTTTAACGCAAACTTCTTCTACTTCGTCATTCTATCAGAAGTCGTTGTGTGTGTGTTTTTTGAGTACAGTGCGGAGCGTCACACGCTTTTTGTATCCTTTCAAGAACTTGCTTCTCTTTTTCTTCTGTCTTTCCTATCAGCATCATTTCCCGCAGAAGTATTTTCTCAAACATTTGCTTGTCAAGTTTCTTGGATGTCCAACCCGCTACTGCACTTTTCTTAATACGTTTCGCTCCTGTCCTACGCTCCATCTGAAAGATGATAGCCTGATGATCGCTGTGCGTATATTCCTCACTCACCTGCCACTGAAGATCCTTAGATAATGTGTCGCTAACAAATGGAATGTCTATCACTCCCATCCCATACCCCGTCTCCGAAAAGTATTGATGCCGCCAGTATTTGCCAGAACGACGTTCAGACGTGAAAATACTTCGAGCAATATGCGGCCTCTTGCATTTGCTTCGTGAATACCCAAATCTTCGGCCCAAGCGGTAAAATCGCCAGCTATTATTATTGGGTTGTGCTGGCTTGCTTCGAAAGCTAATTTTTCCACCATCAGTGGGAATTCATCTCGCGTGAAGCTTGTCGCAGCGTAGCAGCTGAATATGTGAATGCTGCCTACCTTAACTCATGTGAATCCGTTTTCTGATACAAAGATACCACTGTGGAAATTTTTGTAATGTTCGCATATAATGGCAACGTCAATTTCATTTTCGAGTATGTTTTGAGAGGGCAGTTCCTGAGCTTCCTGGCAATGGTTAAAATTTAATTGTAGGAACTTCATTTACAAAAAGCTGAAATCGCCTTCTTCGACGTCAGATATCCGTAACTGCATGTGATATAGTCGGTGTTACCCTTGTGTTTCTCCGCACAGCAGGCATTTGAGATTCCCATGGCATTCTTTGGTGACATGCCCTTCTTCTCCGCATCTTCGGCACAACTTAGATTTATGGTAATTGCTTGAACAGTCTCTCGAAATGTATCCAAATTCCAGGCATTTGCAACACTCCTTGGGAATATCTGTTCTCGCAGTTGACAGCTGACCCGGGCGACGTAAGTTTTGCCAACAAGAATAGCCTTTTTCACTACTTCGAATGGTAAGGTTATTGTAGTGGTGTGGGTACCACTTAAGGATCGAATCTAGCTCGAGTTCAGTCTTTAACGCCTCGCAGAACTTGGCTTTTGTGGTGTTCTAATCTAGATACTTGCATTCAATCAGCATTGAGTCCTGGCTCACCTTTACCTCTGCTGCTTTGCGCAGTGACGACTCGATCTTTTTATGTAGATCGTCTGCCTGTCTGTCTGTCTGCCATACCCGATTTACTCGAAAATGGGTAAACCAATTTTCATGAAAGAGGTAGAGAACTAAGAAGGTGTGGTCTGTAAAATGAACACAAAACCTTAATACCTGAAGCGCGAAACATGTATAGAAAATTTCTCATATAAGATGAACATAAAACCTTTATACCCAAGGCGTTCAGCATCCGGTATTCCGACTTGTTTGAATACCGATTTCATTTCAATAGATTTCCATTCCTTTCTTTACTAGAATACCAGATTGGAAATCTGGTACTGAATAGGAAGTTTCCCTAATGTATACAAGATTTCATATAATACGATAATGTGAGGGTAATAGGGGTATATTACTGTATCTGTATCTGGAAATTTATCAAAAAACCATCAGACTAACTTTAGAAGTACAAAATTGACACATAGTATAAATGATACTTTAATTCATAATGCTGACAAATTTGAAGGAGAGCCCACAATTACTAGCAAAGTTATAGTAGGTCAAAATTTTCAATTTCCTGTGAGCTTACTGCACCTTAAGACATATTTGCAATACCATTACTAAATTTAGAAGAGACTTTTTAAAGACCTTGTAGTGTCCTTATAAACTCATCATCATCGACGACGCAACAACCGGTATCCGGTCAACGCCTACTTTAGTAAGGAACTCCAGAGACCCCGATTGTGCTTCGCGGTCCACCAATTCGATATCCCTAAAAGATTCCTAGCGTCCTGGTCTACTCTATCGTTCCATCTCAGGCAGAGTCTGCTTCGTCTTCTTTTGTTACCATAGATAGCCCTTATAGACTTTCTGGGCCTGATCATCCCCATTCATACGGATTAAGTGACCCGCCCACACGTAAGCTGTTGAGCCGGCTTTTCTCCACAACCAGACGGTCGTGATATCGCTCATAGATTTCGTCGTTATTTAGTCGTCCATCCTCATGTAGGGGGCAAAAATTCTTCCGAGGATTCTTCTCTCGAACGCGGACAAGAGTTCGCAATTTTTCTTGCTAAAAACCCATGTCTCCGAGGAATACGTACGTACGAAAAACCTATAATGAGGGAGAGGAAAAAACACAAAACTTTTCATATCTGATGCATACAGCTTTTGGTTTCCTGACTTGTTTATATTTTACTGTTATTGCAGAGCAAGATTATATATGTTTTGAAGGTTTTATAGAAAATGAAACCTCATTAGAAATTAGGTCACTGCACCTGTCTCCAAATCTGCCTGATACACCTAATCGATCATAGAAGAATTATAATTTTACTTTTTCCTATACTTAGCATCTTCACTAGATGTAATCTGCACCAATATCATCATCAACGGCGCAACAACCGGTATGCGGTCTAGGCCTGCCTTAATAGGAATCTCCAGACATCCCGGTTTTGCGCCGAGGTCCACCAATTCGATATCCGTAAAAGCTGTCTGGCGTCCTGGCCCACGCCATCGCTCCATCTTAGGCAGGGTCTGCCTCGTCTTCTTTTCCTACCATAGATATTGCCCTTATAGACTTTCCGGGTGGGATCATCTTCATCCATACGGATTAAGTGACCCGCCCACCGTAACCTATTGAGCCGGATTTTATCCACAACCGGACGGTCATGGTATCGCTCATAGATTTCGTCATTGTATAGGCTACGGAATCGTCCATCCTCATGTAGGGGCCAAAAATTCTTCGGAGGGTTCTTCTCTCGAACGCGGCCAAGAGTTCGGAATTTTTCTTGCTAAGAACCGAAGTTTCCGAGGAATACATGAGGACTGGCAAGATCATAGTCTTGTACAGTAAGAGCTTTGACCCTATGGTGAGACGTTTCGAGCGGAACAGTCTTTGTAAGCTGAAATAGGCTCTGTTGGCTGACAACAACCGTGCGCGGATTTCATCATCGTAATTGTTATCGGTTGTGATTTTCGACCCTAGATAGGAGAAATTGTCAACGGACTCAAAGTTGTATTCCCCTATGCTTATTCTTGTTCGTGTTTGTGTTTGACCAGTGCGGTTTGATGTTGTTGGTTGATTCGTCTTCGGTGCTGACGTTGCCACCATATATTTTGTCTTGCCTTCATTGATGTGCAGCCCAAGATCTCGCGCCGCCTGCTCGATCTAGATGAAGGCAGTTTGTACGTCTCGGGTGGTTCTTCCCATGATGTCGATATCGTCAGCATAGGCCAGTAGTTGGGTGGACTTGAAGAGTATCGTACCTCTTGCATTCACCTCAGCATCACGGAACACTTTCTCGAGGGCCAGGTTAAAGAGGACGCATGATAGCGCATCCCCTTGTCGTAGACCGTTGTTGATGTCGAATGGTCTTGAGAGTGATCCTGCTGCTTTTATCTGGCCTCGCACATTGGTCAGGGTCAGCCTAGTCAGTCTTATTAATTTCGTCGGGATACCGAATTCTCTCATGGCCGTGTACAGTTTTACCCTGGCTATGCTATCATAGGCGGCTTTAAATTCGATGAACAGATGGTGCAACTGTTGTCCATATTCCAACAGTTTTTCCATCGCCTGCCGCAATATGAAGAATATATTCTGTATTTCAAAAACTTTACGAACACTCAGGAATTCTTTGATGTGGAATAATTCATTTTAATAATCAATAGTAAATAGCTGAAAATGTTTTGGCTTGATGGTATAAAAAAAAAAATCATTTTAGCAAATCATAACGCAATTTATTTTCTAAACAATAATTTTGTTGTTTTTGACTTTAATAATAATTTACAATAAATAAAAAAAATTGGATAAAGCTAAGTTAATTTCTCATAATTATCCTTGTTGTGGTGGTCCACCTCGAGCAGTTGCCAAAACATTGGCTCCTTGTTGTGCAATTTCGAGTCCTTGAATACCAGCATCACGAACTCGTTGACCAAGTTTTTCCTGAAAGAAAAGGCTTCCTTTTAGTCACAAGATCATACTAAGAAATATTAAGCATAACTTACCACTGGCTTGAAAACTCTCTTCCACCAACCAGCCTCACTTTGACCGGAGAAGGCAATAAGAACAACGGCGAAGACAACGAAAAGCTTTGTGAAATTCATTTTGGCTTTGTAGTTTTGGTAATTTGTCTATTTGAAATAGATGGTTAGACGTAAGATGCTGATCTGATGCTAACTCCGTTCAAATCCACAGCTTTTATACGAAGCGAAGATCATCTGTATGAATAAGAATATAAAAATCCCCGTTTGGTACGCGAGATTGAGTTCAATTTTATTAACATCATACAGTTTATGGCACTGATAATCTATCTGTTGTGGGTTTTCCTATTCCATGCAAAATGTAAAAATAACCCATCTTTTGCTTACAAATATAAAAGTCGAAGAATAGTTTATTTTTATAGAATTTAGTTAGTACGTCCGCACTAAAGGCCTGAATTTGTTGAGGGCAGAATTTAAGCCATATAAGATATAGTCCAATATTCATAGTCTAAATTTGAAAATTGATAGTTTATTTTGGAGCGTACATTTGTTTACACAATTTGTATCCCCATTTTTTTTCATTTGCGACAATGCTACACAAGCAGGCCTGATGTCAGAGGGGTTGTAAGAAAAGATTCCTCCTGAGTTCGGAGTTCTCTTAGTGACCCGGAATAAAAATTTTAATGAGAAGGGATGAATAAGAGAATTCGCATAATTTTTTGCACTGATCGGCCCGGTTTTTCTTACGGTCCCCTAGCGCAAGTGGTAAATCTATAAATCCGGGATAAGATCAAGGACGAACACGAACAAGCAACCCCGATTCGAATACGAGAAGTTGGCGCTGATATCACCGGACCATGACACCGTCAACCTAAATGAGAGATAAACGATTTGAAATGTGGTACAAATTAGCGGAAGGAGTCATCCTACTTGGTCAATTGCTAGTCAAGACCCATGTTGTTTACTTCTACCTAGAATTCACAGATCGCGAAGAAAATCATACCACTGAAGAAAACAATTTATCAATCCTCTCATAAAGCCCTACTTATATACAACTGCGCAACCTATTTAAAACACCGTGACAACTAGGAAAAGGATCAATGAGGACAGAAACATTGCCATTGATCTCCTTCTTCGTCTTCTTAGTCATTGAAGTATCTAACTTCATCGTTATATTCTAGCCTTCATGGGGATTTAGAACAAATTTCGAGGAGCATGTATGGAATTCTCGAAAACGAAGGTACATCATCGACAGGGAATTCCCAACTCCAGAGTATCTCGATCCATATTGAGAATTCTATCTTAAGTCAGTGATGAATCATTTCTATATGGCGCTTCAGCCCCAGTAATTAGGCTACAATGTCAAAGTATATACTTGAATGTCATATCCGTAATGAAAAATCGCTGCAAATAGTGAGGAAAGGATCTTGTTTATTCATTCAGTTGCATAGTATCACAATAAAATCTAAGAATATGGGAGAGATAATTTAGCAAAACTACGTCAGCCTCAACAAGACATCCACAAATGGAAATCAAACACACTATTGGTTGGTACATAGTATACAATGGGTGATTATTTCACCGCGGGTATCATTGGTTTTCTTAGGAAATAAATTCTAGCGCATTAGGCCAATAATGCACTCTCCGACCGTTTTCACAATTATTGATTTCTCAATAAGAGTTCAGATTGATTAAAATAAAATAAACATGTTGGGAAACGGGAAGCTGAACGCTTCGGGTATGAAAGGCTTTGTATTCCTTATATAAAAATACATTTGTCTCATTAGAACCTAGGACTTAATATATGCATATATTATGAGAAAATACCCAGTTTTGCGTGATGAACCTAAGGGGGGTTTTGCAGCCAATTACTAAAAATTTTAGTATTATTTTTAATTTTATTTGAGCAGACATCGGTTCGATATTTCGGAGCCTAGGCACCATTCAGTGGCAGCCTCCTGATTTTTTTCAGATTTTTCGGTTAGGTCGTTTCTGAGAATAGGTCCGTGAAAGAATTGAGCACTTTCGGCCCAATGCACTCCCCACCTAACGTAATTTCATGTATACGTGAGCGTTCACAGTTCCACTTTCCCACTAAATTCAGCATCAATCGCTACAACCGTTTCCGAGAAAAATGCGTGTGGTAGACAGACAGACAGTAAAGCGGTTTTGTTTTATGCAAAACTTTAAAAAGTAACGGTAGAGGTTGAATTTCAAACCTCATCCTCGGAGAGGGTGGAAAGTTTAAGGAGGCGGCAGGGGAAGATCCCCTCTTCATTGAGTGAATTTTTCTATACCATCATCCTTAAGTTGGATTTTCAAATTTTTCCGTCGGTGAGAAAGGAGGGGGAAATATGAAGAAAGGCCCTTCGTAAAGTTTGAATTTCCAAATTTTTCCGTCAATGAGAAAGGGGGGGGGGGGGGAATATGAAGAAAGAAGGGGAAGCCGCCTTTCTAATCGCGTTAAATGCGGGAAGTATTCTCTCTCAAACACCATTGAAAAATTACGGCGACCATCTACCATAAAATTTATAGCGATGCAAATATGGAATATTTTGATATCATCATGATAAATTTGGGTTTGCCAACCCCACTTTCGAATGGGGAGTGAAAAGGGCATGTAAGAGCGAGAAATGGCACACTTTTTTTAATCCCGCTAGAAGCCTATAGCGGTTTTTATTCCTTAAGAGGTACCGGGTGCCAATAGGGACTATTTTCGCTATGTGTAAGAAGTCTTGCAGACTTTCTGAGGTTGTCCCCTCGTCCTCTGGAAGAAGGGGGGCGACGATGGCTCTGCTATAAACTTATTAATGATACGAAAATACCCTCTTTGGGGCGCCGCAACCTTTCAGCAGGGGATGACCACCACAATTCTTCAAGGATGTTAGAAAGATGGGATCTTCTTCTTCTTTCTATATAACATTTTTGTTAGCTCCCTCCGGCAGAGTAGGGTCAAGTCAAACTTTCCCATAATATTTTCAAAAAAAAAACTTTGGAAGTGCCATTACTTTTAAAGTGGGGTTACCGCCAGATTTATTAACCATGTATGACGAAGAGGAAGTCCTGTGGAAGTAGGATCCAAAGTTAAACACTACCGTTATGACGTGAAAGTCAAACAAAACCTTATTAAAATCGGTTCAATATCTGTATGTCCGTCGGTCTGTCTGCCGGTCAGTCACACGAACTTTTCTCAGAAACGACTATACCGATTGACACAAAATTCGGTGAGAGGGTAGAAACTGTGAACGCCCAGGCATGTAGTGAGTGACATATTTCTATGTTGAAATTAAGGGGGGAGGACCTCCACGCAAAAGGGGGATGTAAAATTTTTTTCAGCGATAGCAGTCATGTTGGGTATTAAATGAAAGGGTCTTGATTAATACTTTACTCGATGCCGGTCTTATTTTTGACATGTGTTGGAAAGGCTGGGAGAGGGAGGGGTCGAAAGTGTTGATTTTTTTAACGGACCCATTCTCAGAAACTACCAAATCGAAAAATCGGAAAAAATCATGAGTCTGCCTCTGTACGGTGTCCAGGGGTGAAAACACTCTCCATATGGACATCTGGACAAATTAAGTTAACAATAGTATTATATATTACTATATTTTTGGGGAAATTAAGTAAAAACCCCCTTAAGTTTATCCTAGAAATGTAATAATATATATTTTAGTGTGAAGCATGTTATCTCCAAGTTTGATCAAAATCATTCTATTACTAACAAAGTTACAGTAGCTCAAAGTTGACTTAACCGTGTAAATTTACTGCAACTAAATATCAATATCACGTTAAAATGAATAGTCTGACATGCTAAATGCATACACATAATGGGCTACGTACAAATGGGATAGTTCTGCACTCAAATATACTCCCAGAAGAAACAAACAAAACCTTTCATACTTGACGAGCTTTCGGTCTCTCGACTTGTTTTTTTTTTGGTTCTAATATTATAATAAGGTACAATAAATAGCAATAAATAAATACGACAAAGTCAGTTTATCGTGATTATCCTTGTTGCGGTGGTCTGCCGCGAACTGTGAACAGAACATCTATTCCTTGTTGAACAATCAGATTGCCCTGAATACCAGCGTTATGTACACGCTGACCAAGTCTCTTATAAAAGGAAGGATTCACTTTATTCACGCGATTTCCAAGGACGCATTAACAGCACTGGCATCAAAACCTTTTTAACCAACCAACCTGAGTTTAACCGACGAAAGCCCCCATAGGAATAGTGAAAACGACGAAAAGTTTGAGAAGTTCATTTTGTTAATTTTGATCACAAATTAATTATGATAACGAAAGGGAAAATCAAAAACCCCCAGTCGTGGTGATTTTTAAGGTTTTGGTTAAAATTGTGTATTTTTCGTAAATTTGAATTCAATTCATAAACTTATAGGAACGGTTGAGTTTAAGTACATAAAAGATCAAGGAATATTTTGAATTTTTACGTATATCCTAATGGAAAAACATGCATAGAAAATTTTTCATATAAGATGAATACCCAAAGCGTTCAGCTTCCAGGATTCCGACTTGTTTGAATATTTTCATTTCAGTTCAATAGATTGCCATTCCTTGCTTTACTAGAATACCAGGTTGGAAATCTGGTACTGAATAGGAAGTTTCCCTAATGTGTACAAGGTTTCATATAATACGACTAATTGTAGTGTGGGGGTAATAAGGGTATATTACTGCATCTTGGAAATTTATCAAAAAACCCTCAGACTAACTTTAGAAGTACAAAATTGACATATAGTATAAATGATACAATTACCAGCAAAGTTGTAGTAGGTCAAAATTTTCAATTTCCTCAGAGCTTACTGCACCTTAAAACATATTTGCAATACCATCACTAAATTTAAAAGAGACTTTTTAAAGACCTTGTAGTGTCCTCATAAACTCATCATCATCGACGACGCAACAACCGGTATCCGGTCTAGCGCTACCTTAGTAAGGAACTCCAGAGACTCCGATTTTGCTTCGCGGTCCACCAATTCGATATCCCTAAAAGCTGCCTGGCGTCCTAGTCTACCCCATCGTTCCATCTCAGGCAGAGTCTGCCTCGCCTTCTTTTTCTACCATAGATATAGTCCTTATAGACTTTCTGGGCTTGATCATCCCCATTCATATGGGTTAAGTGACCCGCCCACCGTAACCTGTTGAGCCAGATTTTGTCCACAACCAGACGGTCATGCTATCACTCATAGATTTCGTCGTTATGTCGGCTACGGAATCGTCCATCCTCATGCAGGGGCCAAAAATTCTTGGGAGGATTCTTCTCTCGAACGCGGACAAGAGCTCGCAATTTTTCTTGCTAAGAACCCACGTCTCTGCGGAATACGTAAGGACTGGCAAGATCATTGTATTGTACAGTAAGAGCTTTGCCTGTACGATGAGACGTTTTGAGCAGAACGGTTTTTATAAGCTGAAATAGGCTCTTTTGGCTGCCAATAATCGCGCGCAGATTTCATCGTCATGGCTGTTATCGGTTGTGACTTGCGACCCTAAATAGGAAAAATTTTCAACGGTCTCAAAATTGCAGTCTCGTATCTTTATTGTTTTCGTTTGACCAGTGCGGTTCGATGTTGTTGGTTCTGTTTTTATAAACTACCTTTTCAAAGGAAGTGGTCTAATGTATCAAAATTGTAAAACTTTGCAATCGTACTCGCCTATAATAGCCCATCCACTGTTGTTTTGGGTTGAAATTTTAAGGATGGACTGATGTTTTTTAGTGAGAATTTTTACGAATTATTTTTGTTATTGGTTAGGGGGGAAGAAGATTTTGACTTCTATTCCTAAACAACTTATTTTATTTTACAAATTGACTTTCATATTTTAGAGTAAAGCTTTAACTATGATATAATTCCGTGTTCATTTCCCTGGCTTAGCTATTGTAATTTTGAGATATACGAGTAGTATTTTAAGAGCGATAATTTTCATTTCAAAATTAGAAATCCAACAATTCATATAATATTTTTTGCTTAGAATTACGCAAGGACAGGAAAAGTTTCGAAATACATGGAATATTTTCAATTTTGGCTATGTAAAAATGGAAAAACATATAATGAGGGGGAGGAAAAAACACAAAACTTTCCATATCTGATGCATACAGCTTTTGGTTTCCCGACTTGCTTGTATTTTACTGCTATTGCAGAGCTCGATTATACAATATATACAATCCCATTAGAAATTAGGTCACTGCACCTGTTTCCAAATCTGTCTGATGCACCTAATCGATCGTAGAAGAATTATAATTTTATATTTTCTTATACTGAATATCTTCACTAGATGCACGAGTAATCTACACCAATATGGAGAATATATGCAATTTTCTCTATTTCAAAAATTTCACGAACACTGAGGAATTCTTTCATGTGGAACAACTCATTTTAATAATCAATAGTAAATCGCTGAAAATTTTAGCATTTTAGCAAATGATAACACAGTTTATTTTCTAAACATTAATTTTGTTCTTTTTGATTTTAATAATAATTTAAAATAAATAAATAAAATTTGGGTAAGGCTAAGTTAATTTCTCATAATTATCCTTGTTGTGGTGGTCCACCTCGAACCGTTGCCAGAACATTGGCTCCTTGTTGTGCAATTTCGAGTCCTTGAATACCAGCATCACGAACTCGTTGACCAAGTTTTTCCTGAAAGAAAAGGCTTCCTTTTAGTCACAAGATCATACTAAGAAATATTAAGCATAACTTACCACTGGCTTGAAAACTCTCTTCCACCAACCAGCCTCACTTTGACCGGAGAAGGCAATAAGAACAACGGCGAAGACAACGAAAAGCTTTGTGAAATTCATTTTGGCTTTGTATATTTTGGTAATTTGTCTATTTGGAGTAGATGGTTAGACGTAAGATACTGATCTGATGCTAACTCCGTTCAAATCAATAGCTTTTATACAAAACGAAGATCATCTGTATCAACAAGAGTTTAAAAATCCCCTCATACGTGAGGTTGGGTTCAATTTTATTAACATCATACAGTTTATGGCACTGATAATCTATCTTTTGTGGGTTTTCCTATTCCACGGAAAATGCAAAAATAACCCAGCTTTCGTTTACAAATATGGAAGTAGGAGAATAGTTCAGTTTTGTAGAATTTGGTTGATACGGGTTTACTAAAGAATTAAATATATAAAAGGGAGAATTTAGGATATAGTCCAACATTCATTGACTAGGATGAATTTGAATATTGATAGTTTCTTTTTCAATTATAGACAGATGAATTCACATCGAACGTACATTGTAAGTATACACAGTTTTCATCTCCATTTCTTTTCATTTGCGACAAGGTTCGAGTTTTGGTCTTGATTATGAATAGCATTATAACTACTCCACTATTTTGAGATTTAGTATATACATTCATCGACAATTGATTATAAAAGCAACCAGGGATCGAATAGATAACCATGAGTTATAGAACGTTAAATAAAATACAACCGAAATATTTAGGTATCCTTTTCACTTTACTTGTGAAACGGAAATTTCTTCGGTGACCCGGAGTTTTCTAGGGCACCCGGAATAGAAATTTCAATGAAAAGGGGATAATATCGGGATTCACATAATTTCCTCTCCAAATACAGACAAGATTTTCTCTGTAGTGCAGGTGATCAACCGCCAAAAGCGGAATAAGCTCAAAGATGAACACGAACAGGCAATCCTGATTTGAATACAGGGAACTAGATTCAGAGATTGAAACTGAAATCACCCGACCATGGCACCATCTACCAAGATGAAAAGGAAACGATTAAAAATGTGGTACAAATTGTAGGAAGGAATCTTCTTATTTGGTGGTTCATAACAGAAGAGCACGCTGCAAAAGAACTGGGCAATTGCTAGTCAAGACCCACTTTGTTTATTTCTACCTGGGATTCAAAGATCACGAAGGAAATTATACCGCTCCACAAAACAATTCATCATTTGAAATAATAAACAAGCCGGGAAACCGGAAGCTTGACGCTTCAGGTATAAAAGGTTTTGTGTTTCCCTATGTGAAGATCATAACGTGGTTCTCCATTGGTTACTGCCATTGCCAGAACTCAGCGATTTAAGAATCTCGAGTCAACGCTATCAGCCAATGGAGAACTGCGTAATGAAATTGTTTCACGCATTAATGCAACCTGGATGAAGTGGGATTCCCCAACTGATGTTCTTTGTGATCGGCGTATCAGCGCACGTCCCAAATCTAAAATTTACTGCAATGTCGTCCGTCTGCCGCTTTCTATAGTTCTGAGTGTTGGCCGACTATAAAGGACAATGAACGGCGTCTTGCGGTAATGGGGACGAAGATGTTAAATTGCACTGGTGGCATGACACGTTTCGATTACGTCTGAAATGAGAATATCCGCGATCGATATGGGTTTGCATCGATCGTGGAAAAACTGCAAGAGAGGCGTTTTCGATGGTGTGGTCACGTAATTCACGCTAACGAGAATTCAACAACCAGTATTGATCAGAACATCGAAAGCAATGGTAAGCAACCAAAAAGCCGGCCAAAACGATGGTGGCTTGATACGCTGGATGGGGATTTAAAGGTATCGCGATTACATCCTGATCAGGCATTTGATAAAATAAAATGACGAAACCGATCATCACGAGCCGACCCCGCTTGTGAACTGAAGGCTGAAGAAAAAGAAAAAGATGTGAGGAGCGACGAGTGCGCGACAGCTCCGTGTAATATAGCTAAAAATTCCATTGCCCTCTATTTTCTAGAAAGCGATTTAAATAAATCATTTGATGCAAAGCCCTGTGTTGATAATGGTCAACCTCATACGCTTCACGCTCTCAGTTTAATATTATTAGCGAAAGAAAACAATTTAACGAACATCAAATATAAAAAAGGGCTAGGGAGAACTAGATTCTTCTTGAATGGAATTTTAATATTTCACTGGAATTTCAATTATTCTCGTTAATTATGACGTCAGCATCTTATTTGTATGGCTTAGGATGCTGTTAATTAGCACGAAATACTAATAGTTGGATTTTCATGAAACCTGGCATGTGTATGCACGAGGCTGTCCTCTATGTGGGTGCAATTTAGTACACTAAGGATGAACTTAAGGGGAGTTTTTTAGTCTATTTCTAAAAGTTGATAATATACTATTAGTAAATTTTTTGAGCAGATACCGAAATGGGACATCTCTCGAAGATTAGATTTCATATAAGTGTTTTACACAAAACGTTAAAAAGGGCTGCAGATAAATAGATTCTTCATAAATGTGACTTAAATATTCCACGCGAATGTCAATTATTCCGGGTAATTATGACGTCAGCATCCGATTTGCATGGCTTTGGAAGCAGTAAACTCGCGCGAAATTGCTAAGTTTCAACTGCTATAACTTTGGCGTTAATTGCCTGATTTCTATGAAATTTAGCGCATATACACAAAATATTGTCCTCTATGCTGGTACAGAATCCGGAAGTCCTAGGATGAATTTAAGGGGGGTTTTTCAGTAAATTTCTAAAAAGTAGTAATATACTATTAGTAAGTTTATTTGAGCAGATATCGGAATAGAACATATTTTGAGGCCTAGATTTCATCTAGGCGCACCACCCTGATTTTTTTCGCATTTTTAGGTTGGGTAGTTTCCGAAAATGAGTCCTGTCTCACTTCAAATGCGTACATTTTCACTCCTTACTCACCCAGTTTGCAATTTATGCAAAAACTAATGTCAGTTTCGGAAAGTACAAATCGAGACCTTTCATTTGATACCCTACACAACTATATCCGGTGAAAAAAATTTTTGGATCCCCCCTTGCACTCCACCTAAATTTATGCCACTCGCTGTATGCGTGGGATTTCATAGTTCCCATCTGTCCACCGAATTTCGTTCGGATCGATTTAGCCGTTTTGGAGAAAAATGCGTGTGACAGACAGACAGACAGACAGACAGACAGACATTGAATCGATTTTAATAAGGTTTTGTTTTACACAAAACCTTAAAAACTTGTTGTTCCTTTTTCGTTGGTGTTGATATTTATTCTTGCAAATCCTGATATTTCGGGAACTACTTGTTCCCTTCATCATTGCTGACAAGTCTGCTCATAGGTAAGCCTACTGATGATTAGTTGTATTTATACAAGTCTAAATCTATACTATATACTATACTATTACAATTAGAATTTTAAAAAACCACAGAAAATCTGAAAAAAATCGCAGTGATGCACTACACATATGAGGTGCTCAGAGGTGGCGGTAAGGAGGACGGGGCGGCAACCCTGTCGGCCAAACCAAAACCAAGTGGCCGAGGGGAACCTCCATAGTGGTGGCACCGGGAGACGCTGTACTCACTTTGGTTTGGCGGCCGTGATGCAGTAGGTGAATGCTCCAAAGGCCTAATTAGGGCGATCAGACCTGAGTCTGCACGGGGACTAATCTGAAGTGGCAAATTGGTCACGAAACCTTACCAGGAGTATACTGGTACCATGGGAACCGGGATAGCCCCTGGACTCTCATACTTCGGGTGAACTCCCATTGTATGTGAGTACAGCTCGGTTGTTTGGGGTTGGCCCCCCTAGTGGGAGTTTCATGGTGGTTGTGAGAGAAGAGACCTTCGGGCCTCGACGTGGTGTTGCGTTTCAACACGGGTGCCGTACTCCTTAGTTCGGCAGAGATTTAGGTAATTCCTGCATCCACCAGTATGAATGCTAAGCCATGCGCTTGGTATAGACTGGTACCGTTGTTGCTTGCCTCAGCGGGGCTCTGATTGTGGTCACAAAATCAATCCGTATCTGAAGAGGACCGTAGGATTAAGTCTCCACGACAGGTACCTACGTTAAACATCCAAGGGCTTAACTACACATATGAAATCTAAGCCCCAAAATATGATACATCCCATTCCGATATCTGCACAAATAAACTTGATAATAGTATATTACTATGTTTTGCGAATTTACCGGAATTTAAGGGGGGCTCCCTTAAATTCATCCTAGTAGTACAAAATTCCGTCAGGATAAACCACAATATACGACATAGACCTGAAAAGTTTAAAGGCAATTCGACTATCATACTATCGACTATTAATAACTATTAATAACAGTTATAGAAGATCGAAGTTTCGGATTTCAGATAAATTTGTGGTTCCCAAGACATGTATGACGTTATCATCATGTAAAGAGAACTGAACTGAACGGCGGGGTCGATGAAAACGTTTTAATTTTCCTTTTTTAATTGTTTTAGTTATTTGCATTTCAGTGTGAGTTACTCCAGGTAGACATGTGTATGTATATGTATATACTAAGAAAGTTTGCGGGTAGTAACCAATATAATAGGCATTTGTGTTCTGGTTACCAGTGGTTTTCAATTGACGTACCTAACATATATATGTATTGCTCATTGTGCATGGAATAAAGTGGAAATGCGTGAAGAGGCGTTACATCAATTTAGATGCGCACATATATATGCATGCATTGTCATGCGGTAATAAACAATCTTTGTTTATTTAGTGTGAACACTATACACTGAACACATTTTGTGGGTTGGCAAAATATGACGGAATTTTTGTATTTTTAGCTATGTACGAATGGAAAATCGTGCATAGCGAGTATCTCGCATAAGACGAACACAAAACCTTCATACCTGAAGTGCCCGGCTTCCGCTATCCCGACTTGTTCCACTTTACAATTAGTCATTGAATTATCAAATTTCTTTATTATGTTCAAGTCTTCATTAGGATTTAGAATAAAATTCGAGGAACATATATGGAATTCTCGAAAATAGGGCTACATCATAGACAGGTAATTCCCAACTCCAAAATATCTCGAACCACGTAGAGAATTCTATCTTTAGTCACTGATGAATCATTTCCATATGGCGTTTCAGCCCCTGTTATCAGATTGCAAGGTCAAAATATGCGTTTCAATGTGATATCCGTAACGAAAAATCGCTGCAAATTGTAAAATGATGGTAACGTTTTTTTATACCATTCAGTTACTTAGTATCACAATATAATCTAAGAATATGGCGCAAATATTAAAGCGAAACTTCGTCACCCTCGAGAAAAAATCCGCAAATAGAAATCTAGTCATAATGCTTATCATAAGCCCCTACGTGGGGCATAGCGCCATTTCTGTCGATCCTTGCCAATGTGATTCAACTCACTGTACAATTTTCCGAGAAGATTACAGTTTTCCTCCATTATTCTATACTACATATATGTAGTTACCATGTGCAAAGAAACAGGAAAACTTTTTAAGATAGCCTCACACAAGCGATACGGTCTTGAATTTGAGGACTGCTTGTTTCCTGAAAGAAATTTACTGCAAAAAAATTTCGGACAGTTATACTCAGTTCCTACCCAGTTCCAGCTTTGTCATAGAACTAGATGTATCAAACACACCATTGGTTAGTACATTACATAATGTATGTGATTATTTCACCGCGGGTATTGTATCCTTTTTTCGGGAATACGATCTAGTGCAAAACACTGCACACATAAGACCAATAATGCACTTTCTGACCTCTTTCACCATTGCTAATTTCTTAATAACAGCAATCTGAATGAAAAGTCCTTTTCCATTCCAAATTGTTGACGAGGGATGTAAATGCCGGTATTTCTTAGAGTTTCGACTTTTTCCTTATGAAGTTTCCCACAATCGATGATTGAAAGCCGTTCTTCACTCCGGTCTTGATAATATACTTGTTTTCTCTCATAAATTTTACAGCACTGAGGGGCACGGTAAATAATCAGTGGATCATTGCATGGAAAAGGGGCCATTTTATGTGAATGAGAGTGGTTCGAATTTTCCAGAATCGTCTACTGTGTATGTGTAGGCTTTCTATAAATATCAAAAAAGATCCCTTTTCCCTCTTAAGAACTTTAAATCTAGAAATGGCAGTTCTTCATTGTCTTCTATCTCCATTGTGAATTTTAAGTTCAGATGTACCTTATTCAGGATCTGCAGCATCTTCACCACTTTATATTTATAGACAATGAGATTTTTGATAGCAGCCCTTTGGAATGTAGATCATTCTCAATCTTGTCCATGAATAAGTCACTGCAAAAGAGGAACAGACGGTTCCTTCTAACTTCAGGGCTACCTGTCATGGATACTCCCGCAAGTTTCATGAGTATTCCTGTTTCTGTTTTCGATGCCAAGGATTTGGGATTTTTTTAGCAGCCAGTCCTCCAGATAAGAAAGCGCAACCTTAACCAGAATGCTTGGAAACCAATCCAACACGTCGAAGGACACTAATCGTTCATTTGGCTTTGTGAATTCTACTTCCTTTAGTTTCCTGATTAGGGCCCCTCTATTCCTGATAGTTTTTCCAGCGAGTAGTCCACCCAGTTCTTTAAATCTCCCCAACAGTCACTTGGCGATACATAGTGTGGGTGAATTTGTGACTTTTATAATTTCCCAGAAATCGTTGCAGGTATGTGTATCATAAATAGACCCTTTATCCTTAGCAGAACGGGGTTGGCCATTCTCAGTTCGGCTGCATTCTCGATTATGTAGTAGCATTCCTTTAACACTTTTTCCACCTGTTTCATTGAATCCGGCAAAGGACCTTTTCTCAATTCAAAGTATCCGCCCGTTCAAAGTTTTTCAAACAAGCCGTTTACCATAGGAAAATTTATCTGAGTATAATTACGCGGTATTTCCAGCCATGGAATTATTTAAAACTTACTTTTTCTATACGCTAGTGATATTTACTCGTCTTGCAAATACCGATATTTCGGGAACCACTTGCTCCCTTCATCGGTGCTAAGAAGCCTACACTTCAGTGGGTTTATTGACTTTTTTTATGGTAATCTAAATTTATAATACTATTCTAATTAGTTGATGTCCGGAAAGCTGAGTTGTTAGAACACAAAGCTGTCGTACGGAAGGTCGCGATTCAAATGTCACTGGTGGCAATGAGATTTATCGTGATTTAACGTCGGATACCAGTCGACTCAGCTGTGAATGAGTACCTGAGTCAAATCAGGGTAATAATCTCGGGCGAGCGCAATGCTGACCATATTGTCTCCTACAGTGTACTGTAGTGTACCTGAAAGATCCTGAAAGAAGAAGAGTTTTTTATAAGTTTTTTTTTCTTAGATACATTAATTAAACGTCACAACGGACAAATTTCTTTTTCTATTTATAGAAAATCCACCGGCACCGAACGGACAATCCCGTTCCATAGTTACTTGCATAAAATGGCAACCTATAGCATGATGTTCCGCCGCCCTCTGACAATCCTACTCACAGAGGAAGACTACGAGATCGAAAAACACTAAATTATCGACACTACAAGAAAGAATGGGTACATTAGCACCACCAAAGCTACGATGATCAGTAGACATGCACGAAGGATAGATCGTAGTAACCTCACTATACCGTACAGCCAACAATCGACTTATACCACATTAAAAAGATCAAGCATATAAAACGCTCGATCGATTTAAATCCAATAGCCTACTTCCAGTGGAGGTTTCTGAAAAAAGGGGTTTATAAGGATACTCAAAAGTCCTTAGTAGAAATTTCTTCTCAAATTTGTAATACTACCGCAAACATAACAAACAAAGATATCAGTAAATCGTTTTTGTTCAAAGGTATAGAGAAAAAATTATTTTAGTAAATCATAAAACAATTTATTTTCTAAACTATGATTTTGTTCTTTTTGACTTTATTAATAATTTACAATAAATAAAAAAAAAATTCAATAAAGCTAAGTTAATTTCTTATAATTATCCTTGTTGTGGTGGTCCACCTCGAGCAGTTGCCAAAACATTGGCTCCTTGTTGTGCAATTTCGAGTCCTTGAATACCGGCATCACGAACTCGTTGACCAAGTTTTTCCTGAAAGAAAAGGCTTACTTTTAGTCCCAAGAGCATACTAAAAAATACTAAGCCTAACTTACCACTGGTTTGAAAACCCTCTTCCACCAACCAGCTTCACTTTGACCGGAGAAGGCAATAAGGACAACAGCGAAGACAACGAAAAGCTTTGTGAAATTCATTCTGGCTTTGTATATTTTGGTAGTTTGTCTACTTGAAATAGATGGTTAGACGTAAGATACTGTTTTGATGCTAACTCCGTTCAAATCCACAGCTTTTATACAAAGCGAAGATCAAGTGTATCAATAAGAGTATAAAAATCCCCTCATACGTGAGGTTGTGTAAAATTTTATTAACATGATACCGTTTATGATGCTGATAGAATATCTCTTGTGGATTTTTCTTTCCCATTAAAAATGCAAAAATAACCCGGTCTTTGTTTACGAATATAGAAATGGAAGAATGGTTGTTTTATAAAATTCAATTGGTCCTTGTGTACTAAAGACCTGGATTTATAAATGGCAGAATTTTGGATATAATCCAATATTGATTGACTAGTCAGGATTTTAGAACTGATAGTTTATTTTCCAATTCCAATCTCTTGGTCTTGATTATGAATAGCATTATAGCTCCCCCACTGTTTTGAGGCTTATGTAATCGGATTTACATGCATGGCCAAAAGATGACTTTCGATGTGGTATCCGTAATGAAAAGTCCCTGCAAATCGTATTAGGCGTACTCAAATCAGCTAAGCAATATCACAATATAAACAGAATACCTGAACAAATCTTCAGAACGGGCTCAGACAATTCAGTTTTCGCTGACTGATACGAAGTAGTTTAGTTAGTAATGCAGTTGCCGGCCTTTTCACCATAACTAGTGTCTTAATGCCAGCATTATGAGTGAAAAATCACAATAAAATAAAATATAACTACATATGTTCGATTTTCACTCCTTCTGAAAAGGCTTGAATCGTTTAAGGATTGAGTTGTTAGGTACTTTTTAAGAGAAATCATCCGCATAAACCTTTATTAATAATTAAATGAAAAGTAACGATTCCTACCCTTTCCTGAATTAAGGGTACTAAAACTTTCCAGTGGTAGCATTAGATAAATATTAGACAACCATCCAGTTATGGACAACGGGAGTGGTGAACACTATAAATTATAAATTGTACCGACCTGTACTCAATGGAATAAATACCGCAAGTGGTAGACCAGTAATATTGGAAAATCCTTCCTCTCAGAAGGTTGATCCTAAGGATTCCGGATAGCAGTTTTTATATCATCTGAAAAAAACTCTTTCAGTAGTTGATAGTAATGTTCAAACAAGTCGGGAAACCGGAAGCTTGCGTTTTAGGTATAAACGGTTTTGTGTCTCCCTATGTGAGGAGCATAACGCCGTGCCGTTCTCCATTGGTTGATAACATTGACTCGTGATATTTAAATCGCTCAGTTCTGTTAGCGGTAGTGACCTGCCCAGAACTGAGCCATTTAAATATCTCGGGTCAATGCTATCGGCCAATGGAGAACTGCGTGATGAAGTTGCTTCACGCATTAACGCAACCTGGATTAAGTGGCATTTCCCAACTGGTGTTCTTTGTTATCGACGTATCAACGAACGTCTCAAATCTAAATTTTAGCGCAAAGTCGTCTATCCTGTCGCTCTCTATGGTTCTGAGTGTTTCCCGACTATAAAAGACAATCAACGAAGTCTTGCGGTAATGGAGGCAAAAATGTTGCGTTGAACTAGTGGCGTGACATGCTTTGATCACACCCGAAATGAGGATATCCGCGATCGATATGGGGTTGGACCGATCGTGAAAAAACTACGAGAGAGGCGTCTTCGATGGTATGGTCACGAAATTCGCACTAAAGAGAATTCACTTTGCCAAGATTGGTTTCAACATCGAAGTCGATGGGAAGCGACCAAAAGCCCGACCGAAACAACGGTGGGTTGATACGCTGGATTTAAAAGCCTGGCGATTACATCCAGATCAGGCATTTGATAAAATAAAATTGCGAAACCGATCACGAGAACCGACCCCGCTTTTGAACGGGACAAAGGCTGAAGAAAAAGAAGAAAATATGAGGAGTGACGAGTGCATGACAGTTCCGTGTGACATGGTTAAAAATTCCATTGCCCTCTATTCTTTAGAAAGCGATTTAAATACATCATTTGATGAAGAGTATTGAATTGATAATAATCAACCTTACATGGCTCAAATTCGGAGTTTAATATTATTAGCAAATGTCAAGAACTTAACCTAACGTTAATTATGACGGCAGCATCTTATTTGTATGGCTGATATTAATTCGCACGAAATTGAAAAGTTTGAACTGCTATAACTTTAACACTAACAGTTGGATTTCAATGAAACTTGGCATGCGCATACATGATGCTGTCCTCTATACCGGTGGAGTACTCCTAGGATGAACTTAAGGGGACTTTTTCAGTCAATTTCTAAAAGTTGGTAATATACTATTCGTATTTTTTTTTTGAGAATTGTGGGGTCCTAAGTCCGCATTAACTTAATGCTGGACGGACAAAATGGGGAGCAGCTTACTCCCACTTTTTTTGATCCACGGACCCCTCGTTTAGGGCTTAGCACCCAAACTTTCAAAAAATTAGGCGATGGCGGCATTACGGTTTCTTACCAAGGCAGAGGCAAATCATCAGACGCTGCCTCACCTCTACCCTGAAAGCAGCGCGTCCGAAGCGGTTCGCGGATATTAAGTGCTCCGTTATATAATTCGCAGAACACAACATGACTATGAATTATATTGAGCGCAAATCCGCCTTAATGACCAGAGCTGGGCCAGAGCTGAAAATATTTTTTTTTTGACAATTGTGGGGTCCTAAGTCTCAAAAAAAAGTATTTGGGAGTCCTAGGGTGAATGTAAGGGGGCTTTTTAGTCAATTTCCAAAAGTTAGTAATATACAATTAGTAAGTTTCTTTGAGCAGATATCAGAATAGGACATATTTTGAGGCCTAGATTTCATCTAAGCGCACCACCCCGATTTTTCACAGATTTTTGGATTCTGTAGTTTCCGAAAATCAGTCTTGTCTCACTTTAAGTGCTTACATTTTGACTCCTTACTCGCGCACTTTGCAATTCATGCCGAAACTATGATAATATCAATTTCGGAAAGTACTAACCGAGAGCCTTCATTTGATATGGCTACATCCAGCGAAAAAATATTTGAAGTCCTCCTTTTGCATATATGGAGAGCCCCCCTTTAAACTCCACCTAAATTTATGCCACACGCTGTATGCATAGGATTTCATAGTTCCCATCTGTCCACCAAATTTCGTTCGGATTGGTTTAGCTGTTTTGGAGAAAAGTGCGTGTGACAGACAAACAGACAGATATACAGTGAATCGACTTTAATAAGGTTTTGTTTTACATAAAAACTTTCAAACGCTCCAGGAAAATGAAAATGAAGAACTTCAGGAGAAGCTCAACAAGCTAGACGAACCCACGTTGCCGTTTAAGTTCTAAATTAACAAAATTCAGCTGGGAAATGTAATCCCATAGAGAACGTCTGAATCTAATGCTCTCCCTTCAAAGTCCAAGAGCTTCAATGTAAATGATTCAATAGGATGTCATACAGGTGCTGGCTAGAAAAACGTTTGCTCTTAAAAACAAGAAGAGTCCTCAAGAAAAGGTAAAATTCTCACCAAAAAGTATAAAGCAAACCTTAGTGAAAATTAATGAAGCGGATAACCAAAGGGAACCGAAAATTATTTGACGGAATTTCGGACGGAATTCGGCAGAATTAATAAGCACCTAATAGTTAACAACGCCCTAAAGGCAGCAGACAGGGCTTATATTCACTTAAACTGATAGAAAAGAGAAGGATATGAATCTTGTTTAAATTCTTTTTGCAGAATGTGTTAGCTGATTCGCAAGAAAAAGTTGTCCGAAGGAGAATGTGGTGTCAAAAGTAATTTTTAATTTAATTTTTATTTAATTATTAATTTAAAGTAATATTTGCAGTTGACTTTCAGCTCTGCAACTATCACTAATTGAGGAATTAGGATAAATATAAATTCATCTTTTGTAAAACATGTACCTTGTACATTAGTACATTGTATTGTATATATTTAGTGTCCGGATGACTCAAATGGTTAGAGCGTTGGGCTCCCGTAGTTCAGTTGTGAATGAGTACCCGAGCCAAATCAGGATAATAATCTCGGACGAACGCAATGCTGACCACATTGCCTCCTACTTTGTACTGCAGTGTATCGTTACGGTCTTGAATGAAGTACTCTAAGACACTTCAAAGCTCTGACCCAATATTATTATTATTATTGTGTATATTGAATTCGAGAAAAATTTGAAGGAGCAAGTTCTTGGCAGTTAAGAGCTATTATTCCTAAATAACTTATTTGATTTATAATTTTAATATCTTAGAACAAAGTGTTAACTATAATTCGGTGCAAATTTCCGTGCCTCAGCTATTGTAATTTCTAGATAATATTATTATAATATTTTAAATGCCGTGATTTCCTTCTGAAAATTAAAATTATTGCCAAATGGTTAAAAAATAAAAAAAAAAAAAAATATATAATATCTTTTGCTTAGAATTACGTGAGGACATATTAGAGTTTCGAAATATATGGAATATCTTCAACATTAGCTGAGACCTTTCATAGCCGAAGCGTACAACTTCTGGTTTCCTTTATAGAAAATGAAACGTCATTAGAAATCTGCTCCTGTCTGTCAGTGGATTTGTTACACATTATCGATCATCGAAGAGATGATAGAAGTCTGATGTTCCTAAACGCAGGTAATGGGTTCGGTTTTAATTTTTTTTTTAATTTTTTTAATATTATAATATTATATTTCCCTATGGTTGTTATCTCCATTATATGGAATCTATACCTATACACCATACATACAATTTTTCTCTATTTCGAAATTCACGTAGAATACCCTACTTCCATAATCAAAACTAAATAGGTGATTATAGAAGGTTTGGCTAGATGGTATAAAAAAATCATTTTAGCAACTTGTAAGACAGTTTATTTTATCAACTTTGATTTTGTCCTTTTCAACTTCAATTATAATTTAAAATAAATAAACAAAATTTAGAAATAGTTAAGTTAATTTCTCATAATTATCCTTGTTGTGGTGGTCCACCTCGAGCAGTTGCCAGAACATTGGCTCCTTGTTGTGCAATTTCGAGTCCTTGAATACCAGCATCACGAACTCGTTGACCAAGTTTTTCCTGAAAGAAAAGGCTTACTTTAGTCACAAGATCATACTAAGAAATATTAAGCATAACTTACCACTGGCTTGAAAACTCTCTTCCACCAACCAGCTTCACTTTGACTGGAGAAGGCAATAAGAACAACAGCGAAGACAACGAAAAGCTTTGTGAAATTCATTTTGGCTTTGTATATTTTGGTAGTTTGTCCACTTGAAATAGATGGTTAGACGTAAGATACTGTTCTGATGCCAACTCCGTTCAAATGCACAGCTTTTATACAAAGGGAAGATCAATCAAGCCTAAAAATCCCCGCTTACCATAGACATACTCGTACGTGAGGTCGGGTTCAATTTTATTAACACCAGAACGCTGATATTCTATCTGTTGTGGGTTTTCCTATTCCATGCAAAATGTAAAAATAACCCAGCTTTTGTTTACAAATACAGAAGTAGAATAGTTAAGTTTTATAGAATTTGGTTGGTACGTGTGTACTTAAGGACTGAGTATATAAAAGGCAGAATTTAGAATATAGTCGAATATTCATTGACTAGGCGGGGTTTGAATTTTCACAGTTTATTATTCACATCGAACGTACATATTTATGCATATACAACAACTACATCTACTATAACTCCCCCACTATTTTAAGACTTATGTACATTTACCCATATTTGGTTGTAAAAATAATCAGTAAGTTTGGTGCATCTCAATAAGTTATAGAACATTTACAAGATACAACCAGAATATTTAGGTATCCTTTTGAGTTCTTTGTGGTGCGTAAGAACTGCGACTGTTCTTTAGCTTGATTTTTATCACAATTTGGGCTGTGCAAGCAGTCCTGATGGCAGAGGGATTGGAAAGGGGAGATTCTACCCGGGCCCAGAGTTTTCTAGGGTCCCCAGAATAGAAATTTCAGTACAAGGAGATAATAAGGGCCTTCATAATTTGCTCTCCAAATTCGTATAATTTTTACCCGGACTACGATTTTCTCTTACGGCTCTGTACTGCAAAAATGAGACAAGCTTACAAACGAACAGTAACATCAGTAACAACAAGCAACCCAGATTCGAATAAAAGGAAGTAGATCGAGAGGTTGGCGCTGAAATCATCCGACCATGCCACCATCAACCAATATGTGATGAGAAATAAACAATTTAAAATGTGGTACACATTGTCGTAAGGAGTCTTCCTACTCATAACATAAGAGCACAGTTGAGAAGAACTGAACAATTACTTGTCAAGACCCATATTTTTTATTTTAACTTTGCATTCACGGATCACGAAGGAAATCATATCACTCCACAAAACAATCTTTCCCAGAAAGAACTACTTGCATGAAACTGTGCAAAGTGTTTTAAACCAGTATCGCTTGATGACATGACAACTAGGTAAAGGATCAATGAGGATTGGAACATTGCCATCGATCACTTTCTTCTACTCTACAATTAGTCATTGAAGTATCCATCTTCTTCGTCATGTTCAAGCCTTCACGGGGATTTAAAATGAATTTCGAATAACTTATATGGAATTCTCGAAAATAATGCTACATCATAGGCAGGGAATTCCCAACTCAGAAGCCACATGGAGAATTCTTAGGACAGTGATGAATTGCTTCCATATGGCGTTGCAGCTTCAGTTGTCAGACTGCAAGGCCAAAATATGCACTTGAATGTGACATTCGTAAAAAAACTCGCTGCAAATCGAGAGAAAAGATAATGTTTTATTTATTCCATTCAAATACGTAATATCACAATATAATCTAAGCACAGAGCAGAAGCAGACAATTTAAAGAAACTACGTCAGCCTCAACTTGCCAATGGAAGTCTAAGCATTACCGTAGGCCCCTAATTGAGGCATAGCGCTGTCGATCACTTAGAATGTACTCCTTATGATTTTTTAAGACCTTTGCACTTCTCTTCCATTATTCTACATCAAAAATATCTAAAGAAACAGCGAACCTTTCCAAGACAGCCGCAGAAATCCTCACAAGCGATACGGTTTTGAAGCTGAGGCTTTCTCGTTTCTAAAAGAAATTTATTGAATTTGCCTGAAAGGAATTTCGGATAACTATAATTAGGTCAGCGAACCGTAAGAGCCTTGTTATAGAACTACATGGATACAATATATCCGAACACACCATTCGTTGCTAGATAGCATAAAGTGGGTCATTATTTCACGTTTAAAGTGGGTATTATTCGCTTATTTAATGAATAAAATCCGGTACAAACACTATACCCATAAAGCCAATAATGTGCTTTTGGATTTTTCTCACATTTCATTACTCATCCCTTAATACGAGCAATCTACACAGAAACTCACAACGGAATAAAAAAATAGGTCGATTCCATCAACAACACAAATTGACTCACTCCAAAGTAAAGATGTTTGGGCTCTGTACGTCAAAAATATATATCTTGAAAGCTTTTTTATCCTGAAATTAATTATGTAATCTTTTGTTGATAAGTCGAAATACGTAAAGTTCAGAACTACATAATACATATATAGGTATGTAAATAATTAGGTCTTTTATAGGATTGAAATGTTACTTTTTACTTTTTAATTACGGTCAAGGAATGAATACATTTTAAACCCATGAAAAAATGACAAAATTACTTGGCATGCGTATATTGCAAGCACCGAGGTTCATACACTTTCTTGGACGCAGTGTCACTTCTGTCATCAAGTAGAAATCCTCATTCACTTGAACACACAACAATCTGCGTTAGAATAGAATAGAACCTTTTAACTAAAGTGTCATTCACACTATGCCCTCTGCGTCAGAAAGTCCTTCACACAATCACAACTCTCTTCAGTTTTCACTAAACTATCAGAGTTGTATTCCCTATTTTGGAAACCACGGAATGAAGAGCAGACTCACGGGGCTTTCCATCCTGGTAAATATGTTGGTTTTCATTCAGTCGATCCGACCTTAACGCTTTCTCGCAAATGCAATATTGAGCAATCTCACAAGACATTTCGATTTATCTGAAGTTCTTCATGTTTGAATAGTCATCTTTTACAGACTTCGGTATGAAGACTACGTTATACAGGTAAGCACGTAGTCTGGAAAAATACACCCTTAGAAACAAATCCCAGACTTCACCTTAGTCGCTCTATTCCCTTTTTTATTATCGTCGGGTAGATCCCATAAAGGATAGTATAGTAGCTCTTGTTTTTTCACCATCGTTCTCGCAGTGTTCCAGTTGCTCTTGCGACATTTTCATATTGAAATATGTATTCTCAGTAATGGTGGTCAAAAGGTAGTATAAGTCCCAGGACGAAACGTGGATTGGTACCCACGATGGAGCATAAAACCTGGGAAACGCCTGCAGAACCAACACCAACAGCTCTACTACCAAAACCTATCTCCACCTCCACGTGGTGACCGCTGGGAGCTCTTCCTTAACGAAAAGTTGCAGACGGAGAAAGATGAAGGCGAATCTCCCGTGACTAAAAACGGCACAAATTGTACCATCTGGTCTTCCAGGTTGGGGGTTGGGTAGGGCTGACAACCCTACATGGAAAACAACTTGTTACGAACAAGAGCCTCGGACTGGACGGATAATACCACGACGAATCCGGCAACGACAAAGGAATAATGATTTACGCATTTTCTAATGGAACGTGCACTTATTGTACAGAGATAGAGCTACCAAGCAGCTAGCCGATACCCTGTCTGATGTAACCCACGAAGCCTGTCCCAGATATGACATCAAAGGGAAGGAGCCCGTATTCAGGCGAAACGTTGACTCCCATAGTTTACACCCAAATGCAAATGATAACGGACTGCGGATCATTCGATTAGCAATATCACACGAAATGATTGCTGGAAGTACCTGCTTTGCGCGGAAAGCGGTCCACAAACAAACGTGGGCCTCCCAAGATGGAACCACCAAATCGACCACGTGCTGATCGAAAGCCGCCAGCTCACAGCCTTGATGAATCTTAGAACATATAGGAGGGACAATAACAACACCACCCAAAATCCCCTTTGACAATCAAGTGAGAGTTAACATTGAAGCCATCCACAACACAACCCTCCGCAACACTTATAAGAGGGAAATGGATGCCGCAATAGCCGCAATCAACAGAGATCCTGGAGATGAGGCATCAACAAAAGATCTTCATAATCACCTGAAGAACGTTATCATAAATACGGCCACAAACAGAGTTGGCCCCTACCGCAAAAAGAGTCAGAACGGCAAGCTTGACGACGAATGTAAGCTAGCAACGGAACGGAAAAATGTGCATACGAAGTAATGTTGCATTTTCGAACCACGCGGGCACGCGCGGAAATTTATCACGAACTCCTTCGAGCGGAGAAAGAAAGCGTGGAAGAACCAACAAGTCTGTGAACTCGAAAAGTACAGGGAGCGCAAGTTTTATCAACAAATCGGCAGGATGAGGCCTTACACACTTCGATGATCATCCTGCCGAGAAAAAGAAGGTAATCTAATTTCCGACAATAACAGATCAAATTTTCTCTCTGCGGCAAGCGATAGAAAAATTGTTGGAATATGGACATCAGTTGCACCATCTTTTCATTGACTTTCAAGCCGTCTATGATCGGATAGCCAGGGTAAAACTGTACACGGCTATGAAATAATTCGGTCTCCCGACGAAATTGATAGGACTAACTAAGCAAGACAAAATATATGGTGGTAATTTCAACACCAAAAACCAAACAACCAACAACATCACAGAATAAAGATAGGAGACTACAACTTTGAGATTGTTGACAATTTCTCCTATCTAGGGTCAAAAATCACAACCGATAACAACTACGATGGTGAAATCCGCGCACGGTTGTTGTCAGCTAACAGAGCCTATTTCAGCCTACAAAAACTGTTCCGTTCGAAACGTCTCACCATTGGGTCAAGGCTTTTACTGTACAAGACAATGATCTTGCAGTCCTCATGTATTCCTCGGAGACTTGGATTTTTAGCAAGAAGAATTGCGAACTATTGGCCGCGTTCGAGAGAAGAATCCTTCGACGAATTTTTGGCCCCCTACATGAGGTTGGACGATTCCGTTGTCTACATAACAACGAAATCTATGAGTGATACCATGACCGTTAGGTTATGGATAAAATTCGACTCAACAGATTATGGTGGGCGGGTCGCTTAACCCGTATGGATGAGGATACTGCAGCCCGGAAAATCGATAAGGGCGATATTTATGGTAGAAAAAGAAGACGAGGCAGACCCTGCCTGAGATGAAGATATGACGTAGGTCAGAACGCCAGACAGTTTTTTGGGATATCGAATTGGTGAACCTTGGCACAAAAACGGGATGTCTGGAGTTCCTTATTAAGGCAGGCCTTGACTGGATACCGGTTGTTGCGCCGGTGATGATGATGATCCTCAGTAATCCCCAATTCTTTTCCGACCAATTCGATCACCTTTCTCCACAATGGTATACTTCCTTACTAAGACGCAACCCACTTAAAGGTCCTGCACAGCCCTGAGGTTTTTCTTTCACTTTCGTTTCGAACTTCTTGTTAGTCCCTTGTATTCGTGCTATGAATCCATGCAATTTAACCAATTTTATTTCTTATTACCTACAAGCACGAAGTCATCTGGTTGATTTCTTGAGTTTTTGCAGTTTTCTATGCTATCTCGGAACTGTTTCACGCATTTACCTCGGTAATAGAGTTTCTTTACCAGAAAGACTAGCTGATTAGCTGAGCGACACTTCAAATTCTGCTAGCCTCAGCATGATCTGCTTGCATAGAGGAATCGACGGTCTCCGTTAAATTATCGATCATAATCTCCTCCTGTAACACGTTGGTGGCATTGACTAAATCCAGGTCGTCGTCCGAAGCTGAGCGGATAAAGCCATTCATGTCCGAAGCCTCTAGTTCCCTGCCTTAATTATATTACACGACTACTGCGGAACCGCATTGTAAATGTGTCGAAAATTTTATAGAAAATTAGACCTTACTGTTTGTCCATCTCTCTATCTGCAACGCGCAATTTACTCTGAGATAATTGGACTCTATTGAACGTGTTTAAATCGAATTTTGGTGATATTATTATATTAAATATTACTATTTTTGATGATTTCATATTTTCATACAGAGGATCTAGACTTCATCATACATGATTTTTTTTTGTATTTTGAAGTTCACGTAAAGGACCCTCCGCTAAATTTCATGAACACCATCATGTCATGTGTAATATTCATTTCGATAATTAAGGGCAAATAATTCAAACGGTTTTGGCTGAACGAGATAGAGAAAACATTATTTTGGCAAATTAAAACAGTTTATTTTAAAAATGATCGTTTCGTTTTTTTTCGAACTTCAATAATAATTTACAATAAATAAATAAAGTTTGGAAATAGCAAAGTTAATTTATTATAATTATCCTTGTTGTGGTGGTTCACCTTGAGCTGTTGCCAGAACATTGGCTCCTTGTTGGGCGATTGCAATTCCTTAAATACCGGCATCACGAACCCATTGACCAAGTTTTTCCTGGAAATCCATAGATACTTTTAGTCAGAAGGTCCTACTAGAAACGGTCAAGTAAAACTGGCACTGGCTTAAAGACCCTCTTTCACCAACTTTGCCCACAGAAGGTCATAAGAACAAAAGCGAAGACAACGAAAAGCTTTGTGAAATTCATTTTAGCTGTGTATATATTGTAATAGTTTATCTGCTTGAAAAAGACAATTGAGAGTAAAATGCTGAACTGATGCTGCGCATAATCGAACTGATTTTATAGAAAGCGGGAAGCAAATTAATTGATAAGAGTAAAAATCCCCGGTGAGATTGGCATTGACTTTTGTTTATGCGGTAACGTTTATAGCGCCGATAGTCCATCTATCTGCTGTGGATTTTCCTATTCCCATGGAGTGCAGTTGTTTTCAGTTGCTGATTTCAAAGTGGAGCAAACGATTTTTTTCTTTCCTGATTCAATTTACTTTGTTTGTCTTTAATAATTTAATTGTTTATCAAACAAATTTGTTCATGGTACAATATTTACATATTTAGTATAATATAATGCAAAAAATTAAAATCCTTCGTTTTAAGCGAGTGTCGTAGCGAAACAACGCGAAGAGTTGAAGTGTACGCTAACGAAACAATTAACGCCATAAAAGCGTGGATAATGATGGTTGAGCTTGACCTTGCGGAGCAAAAGATGGAGACGATCTTGATTACCCACCGCAGGGAAAGGGATCAGTATTCGTGTTGGTGGCGACATCATCATTTCGAAGCCGGTTATCAAATACCTGGGTGTTACGATTGATGCTAAGATTAATTTCAAAAGACACCTGTAATATGCCTGTGGGGAGTGCGGGGGGTTGAAAGTGATCATTTCTTTAAGGAGGCCATTCTCAGAAATTACCAAACCGAAAAATCTGAAAAAAATCAGGAATCTGCCACTATATGGTGCCTGGGCTCGGAAATACCTTTCATACTGATATCTATTCAAATAAAGTTAATAATAGTATATTACTATAATTTTTAGTGATTCTTTGCAAAATCCCCCTTAGGTTCATCGTAGCACCACGCAGTGCAGTGATATAGGCTATAATGTTCAGCATGATCTTACCAAGTTTGGTGGAAATCGCACTATTTCTAACAAAGTTATAATATGTCAAAGTTGTAGCTTCTTTGAAAATTGTAGATTATGAATGTCAATATTACCCGAAAGTGGATACTCTCACATAATACATGGATATATTACGTGCTACGTACTAAGAAATACACAAAACCTTTCGTACCTGAAGCGTCCAGCTTCCGGTTTCCCGACATGTTTAGTTTTAAGATTTGATCAATTTTTGTTATTTTCTATGTAGTAGAGAGGTCCAAAAATAAATGTTATGCGATAAAGGAAGATATGTGTCTTTTTAGTGGACTTCTTCTCATTTACATTTCTGTCTATTCCTAACAATATTTGTCATTTTTTAAGTATCGTTGGTTAATTACCATATTATTTAGAACTCACCACTTTCACAAATTTGCTGACAGCACTAGAATATTATACTTCCTCTCGTAAAGAACAGCCAATTAATGTGGCGCCTTGATAACACCGAATTCTGCTCATTATATGCCCGTATTTTCCGTAAATCCTTTCATTAAATTTCACTTCACTTTGAAGTTTGGGATGCACTTTTACCGATAAAACACATACCGCAATTTTTTTTCATTTACTAACCGGAACACCAAAAAATATGAGAAAGACCACTAACTTTCACTTTAATTATCCTTCCTTTCCCGATAACCCACTTTGATTTTATTTTCATCAAAAACTCATCTCTTCCGATCTAACCCTTATCTGAACGTCAGTGTACCTCTCCTTATAGAATTCGTTGCTAATACATTATTATATGTAGTATTATACATAGTTTGAGAGTTTTCTAGAGAATACAAAATTACTAAGAAATTAGTTTAATGTACCTCGTCTCTCCGTCTGCTTGTTTCCTGTTCACCCCTTTGTGGAATGAATCCACGCTGTCTATTCTTTGTTATAGTTATCTTTTCCCACATTTTTATTTTCAATGAGATGTGTTTCAGTTTTACTATCATCGCACTGAATGGCTTACGAGTGATAAACATACCGCACACACTGATATCACTCGTAAAAGTTTGAACCTGTTGCATTGAAATTTGGTGAAAGTCTAAGGTCCGTGAAGGCATGTACTTAATAACTGTAATTTTGATCTGATTTTTTTCTCCCAATTTTATACATACATACAGTCATGTAGTATATCAAATACTCTTAAATGATTCTTCTAAAAGCTAACCTTGCTAATATTGGTTAAGATTTAAATGACTGAAAAGTGAAAATTGGCCTATCACAAAATGTACTGTATTATCTGTCCTTCCGAATACTCAGCAACCTCAAAAAATAAAAAAAATATTTGTTGTTCACAGAATTTAGACTTCAAGATACTACGGTATTTTACTTCTATTTCAGATTGTCGAGATATCCTCTACCTTAATTAATTTTTCGAACACTACCATGAATTCTTTTACGAAGGATAAGTCATTGCAATAATTAAGGATAATTGATTGAAACGGCTACCATGGTTATGAGTCAATAACACAATGCTTGAAAGTTTTTAATGAAAGGAAATAATTCATTTTCATTCATTTTATTTTTCGAGTTTTCATGTTGTCGTTCAATAATAAATTATAGAGAATAAATAACATTTAGAAACAGTTAAGCTAATCTATCACAATTATCCTTGTTGTGGTGGTCCACCTCGAGCGGTTGCCAGAACATTGGCTCCTTGTTGAGCAATTGCGATTCCCTGAACACCAGCATCACGAACTCGTTGACCAAACTTTTCCTAAAAGGAGTAATTATTTTTAGTCACAAGATCATTTTAAGAAATACTAATTATAACTTACCACTGGCTTGAAGACCCTCTTCCACCAACCAGCTTCACTTTGACCGGTGAAGGCAACAAGGACAACAGCGAAAACAACGAAAAGCTTAGTGAAATTCATTTTGACTTTGAATGTATTTTGATTGTTTGTCTGCTTGAAAGCGACGATTGCTAATAAAATGCTGAACTGATGCTAATTCCGCTCAATCCAACAGCTTTTATAGAAAGCGAGAATCAAACTGACTGATAAGAGTTAAAATCCCCGTTTGGGGGATATGTGAAATTAACATTGACTTTTATTTCTGCGGTAAAGATTATAATACGCTTATCTACTGTGGATTTTCCTACTTCCCTCGAAATGGCAAAACTGCAATTATTTGCAATTGCTGACTTTAAAATAGTGCAAAGGTTTTTTTCTTTTCTAATTTTAGAAAATGCGACCATTCACTTATTTTACCTTCAACAATTTAACTGTGTGTTGTACAAACAAACTATCCAACCCCACTCCCCTAATTACATGATTTATCTAATATTGTTAATGTTTCTCCAATCTGAAAAAAATATGGTGGTCCATGCATAAGATATCTTAGGTTCCTCAATACTCTCCGTCATCATATCTGTTCAATTAAAGTTGAACCCCCCTGAAATTCATTGTAGATCCGGAAAATGTAAGTTTTGATATGAAACATCATCCTTGAGAGTTTCAAAGTCGTTGGAAAGTTACAGTAGTGGAAAAGTAAAGTCCTTAAGCGCGCAATGCATACACATGAACTTTCAAACGCGGTTTTTTCTCAAAACTGGATTGTTTTAACTGGTGTTCATCACTTTTCGAAAACGGTTCAGTGGATTTACATGAATTTTTAATGGAAGATTCAGCACATATGTGCATAAAAATCATTCGTTATTATTTTCGAAAGCATACGAAAAATAAATTTTTAATATTTTCAGAAAAATGCTAGTTCCCATGATAGATCTATAGATTAAAATGCAATTTTATTTGAGATAAACCAGTCTGCCATAATCGCGGGAACCGTTTGAATGTTTCGTGTGAAACAAAATCTGCTTAAAATCGATTCAGTGCCTGTCTGTCCGTCTGTCTGTTTGTCTGTCATACTCGATTTACTGCGAAACTGCTGGACTGAAATTTGTTGAGAACATGTGTGTATCCCTTTACGGCGTTTGGCGCCATTTTGTACTGCGAAACAGGGGTCCAAAATTTGTTTTCACAGAATATGGTCATGTGGGGTATCGAATGAAAGGGCTCGAGTACTTTTCGAAATTGATTTCATTTCTGACATCAGGTGAAACATAGGGGAGTGAGGGCTCAAAATGTGTGCCCCAAAAAGTAAAACAGGTCACGTTCTCAGTACCTACCCAACCGAAAAATCTGAAAAAAATCACAGTGATGCATCCCTACAAAATCTAGACCGCAAAATATATCCCGTTCCCATATCTCCACAAATAAAGTTCATAATAGCATCTTACTTTTGGAAATTTACCCGGACCCCCCACTTTAAGTTTGTCCAAGTAATACAAAATTTGGTGTCAGCATGCGCGATAATATAGGACATTTAGTTTGAATGCAATCTATTATTAACAAAGATATTGAAAGTCAAAATATTGCATTTCATGTAAATTTATTGCATTCTAAAACGTGTATGACGTCATCACCATATGTATAAAGTGCACTTATATGAACGGTGGAACGGCGCGTTCCTTTTTTAGCTGCTTTCAGTTATATGAATACCAATATCAATTACTAGAGACAGACATGTGTGTATACGTATATGCTAATTAAATTTGCGGGTAAGATGGACGTGTATGTATGTACGCTTTCGTGCACAGAGTAAAATGGAAATGTGTGAATATGCATTGGATCAATATTTATGTCTTTGAATTATATGTACATATGCATATTTTGTTTGCCAATATATGACGGAATATTTTGCATTCTTAGCAATGTACGAATGAAAAAACATGCTCACACAGATGAACACAACACCTTCTACTTGAGGCACCGCGATTCCGGTATTCCGACTTGTTTTAACATAGAGGCCATTTCTTTTATGTAACCGGCCATCGACCCCAAACTTTTAAATTAAAAAAATTACGCATATGATTTAAGATGTAATTAGTATACAGTAAAAATTTGCAAATTTTGCACTTTTTCATTTCGCTACAGAAAAATTGCAAAAGAACCTAAAAAATCAGGTGTCACATGGAATGATCCCCTTAAGGAGGCTCCTCATATATCCAAAGGGGGAGGAATGTTTCTTTCCACAGAATATGGTCATGTAAGGCATCAATTGAAAGGGTTCGATTAGTACCTTTCGAAAATTTTCTGATATTGATTGAAACACAGGGGAGTGAGGACTCAAAATGTGTGACCCTAAAAGTGGATCAGGTCTCATCTCCAGAACCTATCGTACCGAAAAATTTGAAAAAAATTGCAGTGTTGCATGTATCCTGCTATCTTCTGAAATAAACTTAATAATAGCACATTACTATATTTTAGAAATTTACACGAAACCCGTCTTAAGTTCATTCTAGAAGCACAAAATTTGACATCAGTATTGGTGACAACATTAAACATAATTCTGGAAAGTTTGAAGACAACTATAATTAACAAAGTTATCTAAAGCCGAAATTCATCATTATTTTATTAAGTAAACTCATATGAACGGCGAAATTAGAATTTTGAGACATCAAGAAATATTTTGAATTTTGTCATATATGTATGTTTATAGATATGTGTCTTTAGCACTATGTGTTTGCCAAACTTCTCATTTCCATTAAAGCTTCCAAAATCATGCCTTATATCATGTGTTTTGAGCAGACAGCGATGCGGGAGTGTTTGGAAATCTAGGTGTGATATGGGGAGTAGTTTCTGAGATTAAGTCCTTAATTTAAATATGCGCTTTTTAACCCCCTTCCTCTCGCCCTTTACTACAAATGTCAAAACCAGTCAACCAGTTTCGGAAAGTACTAAGCAATATCTTCCATTTATGCAACATGGCTATATTCGGTAAAAAATGCATATCATGTTCAATGTATGAGAACCCCTTAAATTCAACATAGAATAATGTCATTCACTACATGCGGGCCTAGAGTTCTAACTCTTTCACCAAACTTCATCGTCATCGTTTCAGAGCAATGTGCAAATAACAGATAATAATAATTGTTCCTCGCACAAACGAATTAGATCTGAGCCTTAAAGTGTGTTAGAGCAGTTCATTCAAGACCGTAAAGGTACATTACAGGATTACAGTACCCAGTAGGAGGCAATGTGGTCAGTATTACACTCGTCCGTGATAATTACCCTCATTTTACTCAGGTACTTATTTACAGCAGCTGTTGTTGGGTGGAATCAACGAGGATCGTACCTCTCGCATTTACCTTAGCATGACGGAGCACTTTTTCGAAGGCCAGGTTAAAGAGGACGCAACTACTGGCCTATATTGACGATATCGACATCATGGGAAGAACAACTTTCATCTAGATCGAGCAGACAGCGCGAGATCTTGGGCTGCACATCAATGAAGGCAAGACAAAATATATGGTGGCAACGTCAGCACCGAAGACGAATCAACCAACAACATCAAACTGCACTGGTCAAACAGGAAGAATAAGGATAGGAGAACACAACTTTGAGACCGTTGATAATTTCTCCTATCTAGGGTCGAAAATCACAACCGATAACAGCTACTATGATGAAATCCGTACACGCTTGTTGTCAGCAAACAGAGCCTATTTCAGTTTACAAAGACTGTTCCGCTCTAAACGTCTCACCATAGGGTCAGAGCTCTTATTGTACAAGACTATGATCTTGCCAGTCTTACGAACTCTTGGCTGCGTTCGAGAGAAGAATCCTTCGAAGAATGTTTGGCCCCCTACATGAGGATGGACGATTCCGTAGTCTACACAATGACGAAATCTATGAGCGATACCATGACCGTCTGGTTGTGGATAAAATCCGGCTCAATAGGTTACGGTGGGCGAATCACTTAATCCGTATGAATGAGGATGATCTCACCCAGAAAGTCTATAAGGGCAATATCTGTGGTAGAAAAGAAGACGAGGCAGACCCTGCCCTTCTATCCCAGACAGGGACTGCCTAGTGGATCTGGCGCAAAACTCAGATGTCTGGAGTTCCTTATTAAGGCAGGCCTAGACCGAATACCGGTTGTTGCGCCGTGGATGATGATTTATTTCCAGCTGGTATCCGACATCCAGTTATGATACTAATCCACTGGCACCAATGAGATTAGAACCGTGACCTACTGTATGCCATTCACCGTTGATAATGAAAGGAAGACTTCCTCTCTCTTGCGAGCCCAATATTATTACGCGAAATAGTCACGACATTGTTTCCTAGACACCAATTTACTCGTACAATCTTTCCGACGAGAAAAGTAGCCGATGAGCATGTAACGCCAGTAAGTGATGATGAAACCCTAGTCTTCAATCTAGGTCAAATCCTCAACAAGGCCAAAAAACTGATTAAGGCAACACTAAATATGTTAGCACATGCGCCCTAAGGGAAAGTTCTTCTCCACGAACTGGAATTGGCAGAGACTGATTCTGATCCCGAAATCAAGTAATCCGTCCTACAAACCAATGTACCTATTGAATATAATGGGTAAGTAAATGAGTACGGCGAACTAGCAGTTTGGCATCGAAAAAGCTCGATGAGGGGAATATTGTGCAACGGTGACATATTGTGAAACAAATAAATCAGCTACTAGAACAAGCCAAAATTGAGTGGAAATACTCAAGAGAGATTGCCCTAAACAGTTTGTGGGCTATAATCTGCAAATTTTGAAACTTTATTGCTACCGAAACATAAGCAATGCCTCGGATAGGGACTGATCTCATGCCTAAGACCTTTTACTATCGAAAATGGACTATGATTGGTTTCTGGAATGTAAGCACGCTTCTCGACAACAGAAGCGAAGGTCCTCAAAATGCTCGCTTTCTCCAACTAGAGCGGGCATTCCAACGATATAAGTTTGACATGGGCCTAAGTGGAGTAACAAGGTGGAACTCTGGAGGGTACTCCTTTCTATCTTGCGTAAATGTACTTTTCTACTCTGGAAAACGAAGTGCTAACAGAATTGCGGTTCAGGTTAAGGAGCATCACAACTGTGTTATGCACCAACGGAAACTACTGATATATGGAGAAGGGTTATTAGCAATTAAAGTCAGGTCAGGAGCGACTTCAATTTGTATATCTAAGAAGCGTTGTTTCTGCCGACAGTGGCACCAAACTGCGTGTTAGCGTTATCTCAACACCAAAATCAAGTTGAGACTGTTCTATACAGGTGTTCTTGCTGTGTTGCTATATAGTAGTAGCATATGGTAGGTGACCACCACTTTTACTCAAAAGCTCCAAGCCTTCTCCAACACTTGCTTGCGTCGTATTATCGTAGTAAGCTGGCTTGATACTATTACAAACGAGGAACTTGGTCGACGAAGAGGGCTGGCATCCGTATGCATTGTCATCGAAAGACGAAAATAATAATAATAATAACTCCGCCGAAGCCGGTCCCAAGCCCGGTTGTGAAAGGAGGAGGGATGGATAGCTTCAGTCTGAATGGCTGTACGCCACCGCAGCGTCTCAGGGGGTAGGTGAGGAAAGTGCAGGAACTTTGCAGTCTTGCAGATTACTCACTAAGGAAGCTATCTACACACCTGGCAGTTAGGGATAAAATGCACCACCAAAAAGATGAGAAGAAGGAGAAATTTAAGGTCCGGTACGGATAACCGGCGGGAGTCGTCTGACTTGGTGACTGGGTCGGGCTCTCGTAATGGACAGCACGGCGTCGAAACCGCTAGTCGTGGGGCGGTTCGACGTCTAGGCGCCACGACGAGCAGGAGCACAGCTCCGCCTGCTGCAGCTGTTTCGCCGCAATCTGTGGCGACCACTTCAGCAGGTTCGCGTAGGAAGCGGATGAAATGGACTGAAGAAATGAACCTCTTCATCATCCGCTCCTACTACGAAATAACGGCGGGGGCGGGTATAACATCTTACCGCCCCTTATTGCACCAGAGATTCGTCGTGCGTTTCCCGCAATTCGCGCACGTGACTGTGCAGCGAGTCGCAGACCAGTACCGCTTCATCACTCGCAGTGACACAATCCCGGCCACCATCAGGGAACGTGTTCGACTTGAAGTCATCGGGGAAACTGGTGACCGAGAGTCGATGGGGGCAGAGGCGGCGGCATCAACAACACCACGCCGCACTGCAGGCAACAGGTTCAGTACTCGCCGAAGCACTCTTCTCCACCGTCCAGCTGAGGTTTCCGCTGAAGTTCGGGACGAATTCCAAAGAGCGTGTATAGAATTCTCGGATATGGATCCTTTGCATAGACCAGGTATTCCCAGGCTCTATGCATCTCCAGCAACTCCGGGAATTCTATCTCAAATCAATGATGAGATTGCATCTCGACGGTGTGCTGATATGTCGCTGCTGCAACTACAATCACTTGTGTATTGTGGTGCAGTTGCGGCTATTACATTGCACGGTCAGAAGATTCGCTTTCGCGTTATTGGTTTGAGTGACAAAAGAGATCCACCATGGAAAATTCGTCTGGAACGTCGGCGGGACTCACTAAGGCAGGACATTGCTAGACTGATTCAGATCAGCACTGGCAATGCCAGCCGATGGGTGAGAAATAAAGTGCAGAGGGTTTACCGGAACTATGCCATCCCCTGTGAGACACCCGTAATTGAAATTCTGGACACACTAAAACAGAAACTTTCTGTCATATGCAGTCGGTTACGACGGTATGGCGAAAGTTATTCCAGACGTGTCCAGAATGCAACATACGCGAGGAACCAGCGGAGCTTTTTCAGATCTCTCAACGAATCCCAACAGAGCGCCCAGACAATACAGTTCTCGGTGACGGAAGCGAAAGAGTATTGGGGTGGACTTTGGGGGTTACCTGCCCAGCATGCTGAGCATGCTGAGTGGATCACCGCCGAAGCCACCCGCCATGCCAATACACCTGGCATGAATTTCGCGGATGTTACCGAAGAGGAAGTTCGACGAGCTATAAACATCTCGAAGAACTGGAGGGGCCCAGGTCTGGATCGGGTGCAGAATTTCTGGTATAAGAAATTTACCAGCGTACACAGTCGGTTGGCACGCAGTATAAATGAGGTCATGAGTCGGCCGGAGGAATTTCCACCTTTCCTCACTGCGGGAATTTCCTACCTTATCCCTAAGAAGGACACGGTGCAGGACCCCGCAGACACAAGACCGATCACTTGCTTACCAACCCTCTACAAATTCATCACGTCCATTATTAGTGGAAGGATCAATGTGCACCTCGAGACCAACAACATTCTGTCCGAGGAGCAGAAGGGCTGCCGAGTTGGGTCAAGGGGTTGCAAAGAGCAACTCATTATCGGCTCGGTAGTTGTAGGACAAGCAACTAGAGGCCAAAGAAACCTCTTCAGTTGCTATGTCGATTATGCCAAGGCTTTTGATAGCGTTCCGCATACCTGGCTAATCGACATCCTACATCTGTATCGCATTGATCCGAAACTAATAAAGTTTTTGGCGACAGTCATGGAAGGGTGGCATACCACCTTGTCAGTCCGTACGTCTGAGGGTGCTAATACCTCAGAGCCCATCCGTATTCGGAGGGGCATCTTCCAGGGGGATTCATTGAGTCCTCTTTGGTTTTGTATGGCACTGAACCCCCTTTCATGGCTACTGAATGATGCTAGAGGGCATGGTTTTGCAATAAAATATGGCCTACGTGCTAAGTGCGAACTGACACACTTGATGTACCTAGATGACATCAAGCTGTATGCTGGTACTGACAACCATCTTAGAAGTCTGTTGCGAATAATAGACATGTTCAGCCGTGATATTCGGATGGAGTTTGGATTAGACAAATGTCGAATCCAAGCCATTCGCAAAGGTCATCACGAGCCACATGCCGGACATAGCATTGGTGACCTCCACATCGAAGCTATGACCGAGACAGACTTCTACAAGTACCTAGAAATTCTGCAAGGAACCCATGCTCGAGTTGGTGATCTGAAGGAAGCTCTGCTGTCCGAATTCCTGCGACGTGTAAAGGTGGTGCTGAAATCGCATCTCTCGGGGAAGAATAAAATAAGCGCGTTGAATGTATTCGCTATCCCTTCACTGGCTTATGCATTCGGAATATTGCCGTGCACGAAGACCGACCTGGAAAACGTCCAGCGGCGGATACGGACAACTATGTCCAAATTCCGAATGCATCACCCAAAGTCTGCCGTGGAGCGGATGAACCTGCCTCGTGACATCGGAGGTAGGGGCGTGGTTGACGTGGCAGCACAACATCATCGCCAAGTCGACTCGCTGCGCGCTTATTTTTACAGTAAAGAGCAGGCGAGCCCCTTGCATGCGGCTGCCTGTAAGGCAGACTGTGGACTGACTCCACTTAACTTGAAGGATCGATCTTTCAATCCTCTGAGTGGGGTGAGGTCGGACCAGGAGCGGATCGAGGAATGGAAGTCGAAGGCAATGCACGGTAAACACGTGAATTGTCTTTGGCAGCCATTTGTCGATTTGCATCTGTCGAACAGGTGGCTGTGTGCTGGGGAGCTCTTTGCTGAGACAGAGGGGTTCATGTGTGCCATTCAGGATGGCGTGGTCGCCACCCGAGCTTATAAAAAGCTCATCATGAAAGAACGGGTGGAGAACGACCAGTGCAGAATGTGTGGTTCGGCGTTAGAGACGTTGGACCATCTCATTTCTGGCTGTACTGTTATGGCACCGGTGCAATACATCACCAGGCATAATGCTGTATGTAAGGTTATCCATCAAAACCTTGCATATAAGCATGGGCTGATCACGGGAACATGTCCGGTTTACCGATATGAGCCGCAAGCAGTACTTGATAGTTCTGCTTACAGCATGTATTGGGACCGGCAAGTTCTGACTGATCGCCATACCGCACACAACAAGCCTGACGTACTGCTAGTTGACAAGACGGGTCGCTCCGCGTATATTATTGATGTTGCTATCCCCCATAATAGCAACATTGAACGGAAATACGTGGAGAAGAAGGTGAACTATGAGCCATTGGCTCGGGAAATCAAAGAAATTTGGCGTCTCGAGCGGGTGGTTGTAGTTCCCATAATATTGTCAGCTACAGGTATTGTACCTAAATCCCTCACGGCTTCCCTTGATGTCCTGGGACTTTCGCACAGTCTGGTTCAAACCATGCAGAAGTACACCATTCTGCATACGTGCTCGATGTTGCGGGGGGTACTCGACGGATTCTCCCACTGACCTACCACCGGCCACCACCACCAGTGCCCCTTTAGTTTTTAAGTAGGTAGGATCGTCCGAGCCTAAATGCTTGGCACTTAGTGCTAGTATTAGGTAAAATCCGGCATCTGCCGAGATTGTGATAACTAAATAATAATAATCGTTGGCGCAACAATCCATATTGGATCAGGGCCTTGAAGTGTGTTAGAGCACTTCATTCAAGACCGTAACGGTACACCACAGTACACTGTGGGAGGCAATGTGGTCAGCATTGCGCTCGCCCGAGATTATTACCCTGATTTGACTCAGGTACTCATTCACAGCTGAGTCGACTGGTGTCCGACATCCAATCACGATAACAAATTCCTCTGCCCCCAGCGAGATTTGAACCGCGACCTTCCGCTACGACAGCCCAGTGCTCTAACCACTTGAGCCATCCGGACATCACACGGAAATGACACACATTAAGGAGAGGCGACAATTGGTGAAATCCACTTCTCCCAAGATGACCGACGAGTGAGTCACCCCAAGGGCGCTTGAAGCTGAAGAGTAGAGAAGGAGTGCAGACATCTCGGGAAATCGTGGGGTAGCTGAAGCCCATTTCAGCGCGCAGATATGATTGAAATCGCTACACCCCACAAACATATATACATATATTGATGGCCCAGGTATGAACGGGTTTTTTGTTTCCTGTCTAAGAACATTTGGATGCAGAACTATCCACTTGTACGTAGCCTATAATGAATGTGCATTTTGCGTATAAGGATACTAAGTTTAGTGGGATATTGACATTCAGTGAATCAGTTCACAAAAGAGACAGTTTTAAGCTACTATAGCTTTGTCAGTTGTAGTGAGATTTTCACCAAATTCGGCAAGTTAACCCATGTTCGTACAGACATTTTTATAATCCGTAACGGAAGGGTTGATTTCTCGAACATTACCGTAAATTCTTTTCCTTTCCTTTCTTTTTTCCAAAGGTAATTAAGGTAAAAGGTTATAGGGTCAATAGCATAGAAACTAAATAACTCGTACGCGTTTCTAATGAAAGGAAATAAATTATTTTTATAAATTATGACAAATTTTATTTTTTAAGTTATCATTTTTTTCCAGACTTCAATAATAAATTATAATGAATAAATTACATTTAAAAACAGCTAAGCTAATCTATCACAATTATCCTTGTTGTGGTGGTCCACCTCGAACCGTGGCCAGAACATTGGCTCCTTGTTGAGCAATTTGGAGTCCTTGAATACCGGCATCACGAACTCGTTGACCAAGTTTTTCCTACAAAGGAACGCTTACTTTTAGTCACAAGATCATACTAAGAAATACTAAGAAATTAATTACAACTTACCACTGGCTTAAAAACTCTCTTCCACCAACCAGCTTCACTTTGACCGGAGAAGGCGATAAGAACAACAGCGAAGACAACGAAAAGCTTTGCAAAATTCATTTTGGCTTTGTATATTTTGGTTTTTTGTCTATTTGAAGTAGATTGTTAGACGTAAGATACTGAACTGATGCTAACCCCGTTCAAATACACAGCTTTTATACAAAGCAGAGATTAAGTGTATCAACAAGAGTAAAGATCCCCGCTTGGCTTCAATTTTGTTAAAATGATACATTTTACGGCACGGTACTCTACCAGCTGTGGGATTTCCTATCCCATGCAAAATGCAAAAATAACCTAGGAATTGTTTACAATCGTAAAAGTAGGTTAATTTGATTGTACTAAAAATCTGAACTGAGAGAAAGCTTAATTTAGGATATGGTACAATATTCGTTGATCAGTTTATAAAGTGGAAGTTTATGTTTAAGTTATAAACGTTCACTTTATTGTACAAGCTTATGGAAACTATACAATGGTCATCCCAAAGACGTCTACAACGAGATTCGATTCGCAGCATTCATCTTTAGTACAACATGACTTCAGAAGAAAACGTAGCCGCACAGAGCGAAACAGAGCTCGTATCAACACATCCTCTTGTGAATTTCCGATACAATCAAGCAAATTTAACACTTGTTGGAGTACAAGAAATTTATGACCAACACTGATCAAAATCTCCTTATCTACGCTTTCTCCCAAAGACTAGATAAAGCATCTACCAAGTAAGTTTGTCAAATAGGCTCCACCTCAAAGAGAGAGGAGCGAAATAAATAGGCTCACAATCACAGCGCTCTAGGATATCGCAGTACCGAGCAATATGAACATCGAGATGACATGGATATCTAATGAGCACAAATACTGCAAGCCAACATCGAAAAAATTTCTCCTTGGTTTTTGGCTATGCCACTGAATAATACAAATCTAAGCAAAATCTATAGTGTCCCTTCCACTTTTTCTACGACGATAGAGTTTGATGTCGATCCTTGATCTTCCGAAGCCGTTATCTCCACTCTTCGCGATCGAGTAATCGCTCTTGTTTCGGAAATCGTGCAGTGTGGAATATGCGTTGTCCACTAGATCCTCCTTCCAACTTGCCTTTGAGTAGGTTCGCTCTTGTAAAAATCAACAACAGCACTGAGGGGAAGAAAATGTGTATATGGCGATAGCGGGCATCCACCGTCAGCAGTTTCCCATGCAAATTTCCCACTTCAGAGAGACAGTAAACAAATGAGCCCTTTTTAATAAATGCAAATATAGGTCCCAGGGCGAAACGTGGATTGGTACCCACGATGGTGCATAAAACCTGGGAAACGCCTGCTCAACCAACACCAATAGCTCTACTACCAAACCCTATCTCCACCTCCACATGGTGATCGCTGGGAGTTCTTTCTTCATGAAAAACTGCAGACGGAGAAGGATGAAAGCGAGTCTCCCGCGCCTAAAAACGGGACAAAATGTATCAACTGGTCCTCTAGGTTGGGGGTTGGGTAGGGCTGACAACCCTACACGGAAAACCGATGTTATGAAGCCACGAAAGGAACCTCGGACAGGATGGATCTTACAACGACGAACCCGGCAACGGCAACGGATTAACGATTTGTGCATTTTCTCATGGAACGTGCGCTCCCTGTACAGACCGAATGCTGCTGAGCAGCTAGCCGATACCCTGTCCCAATATAATTCTGATGTTACAGCTTTACAAGAGATGCGATGGATAGGGACCAGTTTCCTGGAGAAAAGCCGCTATACCATATATTATAGCGGCCATCCAGTAAACTATGTACTCGTTATCGGCTTTGAAAATATGAGCGAAAGGCTATCCACCTTGCGTTTGTGAGGCAAGTTTAGAAATATAAGCTTCATTAACGTTCACGCCCCTACAGAGGAGACTGCAGAGTCGAAGAAGGATACCTTCTACGAGGCAGTTGAGCGGACCCTCGAAGCCTATCCGAAGTATGATATCAAAATCATATTTGGAGATTTCAACAGTCAAGCAGGGACGGAGCCCGTATTCAGGCGATACGTCGGCTCCCATAGCTTTCATAGGGATACGAATGATAACGGATTGCGCATTATCCAGTTAGCAGTATCACACGAAATGGTTGTTGGAAGTACCTTGTTTGCGCGGAAAGCGGTTCACAAACATACGTGGGCTTCTCCAGATGGGACCACTTTCAACCAAATTGACCACGTGTTGATTGAACGCCGCCACCTTTCAGCCTTGCTGAATGTCAGAACATACAGGGGGGCCAATATAGACTTGGACCACTATCTCGTTGGCATGCTGCTCCGAGCTCGAGTTACAACACCACCTACCACCTGCCAATCAGCTGAGAGTGAACACTGAAGCTATCCACAACGCAGCCTTCCTCAACACCTATAAGAGGGAAATGGGTGTCGCATTAACCGCAATCAACAGAGATCCTGGAGATGGAGCATCAACAAATGATCTTCATAATCACCAGGGAGAACCAACAAGTCTGTGAACTCGAAAAGTACAGGCGCGGAAGTCTTACCAACAAGTCAGCAGGATGAAGCCTTATACACCTCGATGCTCATCCTGCCGAGACAAAGAGGGAAATCTGATTTCCGACAGAATGGGCATATTGGGGCGATGGATTGAGTACTTTGATGAGCTACCGAACAAGCGGAACATCGGCAAGTTGGAGGTTCCATCAACTGAAGACGACGGACAAATACTGCCATCACCAAGTATAGGAGAAACAGTCCGTTCAATTCATCGGCTTAAAAATCATAAGTCGCCAGGAGCAGATGGAATTACAGCCGAATTAGTTAAATATGGAGGCGACCAGTTACACCAAGTGGTTCATCAACTTGTGCTCAAGGTATGGGACAGCGAATCAATGCCTGACGATTAGCAACGAGGCATTATCTGTCTCATACATAAAAAGGAAGATATCACACAGTGCAGCAATTATAGAGGTATCACGTTGCTGAGTACTATCTATAAGATATTCTCCTCTATCTTGCTCGGATAGCCCCATACGTCCAGAATATCATTGGCCCATACCAAAGAGGCTTCACTCCAAGCAAATCAGCAACAGATCAGATTTTCTCTTTCCGGCAAACGATGGAAAAATATAGACACCACTTGCACCATCCCTTCATCGAGTTTAAAGCCGCCTATGATAGCATAGCCAGGGTAAAACTGTACACGGCCATGAGAGAATTCGGTATCCCGATGAAATTAATAAGACTGACTAAGCTGACCCTGACCAATGTGCGAGGCCAGGTAAAAGCAGCAGGATCACTCTCAAGACCATTCGACATCAACAACGGTCTACGACAAGGGGATGCCCTATCATGCGTCCTCTTTAACCTGGTCCTGGAGAAAGTGATCCGTGATACTGAGGTAAATGCAAGAGATACAATTTTCTTTAAGTCCACCCAACTACATGCCTGTGCTGACGATATCGACATCAGGGGAAGAACCACCCGAGTCGTGCAAACTGCCTTCATCCAGATCGAGCAGGCGGTAATCGGCGCGAGATCTTGGGCTGCACATCAATGAAGGCAAGAAAAAGTATATGGTGGCAACGCCAGCACCAAGAACCAACCAACCAACAACATCAAACCGCACTGGTCAAACAGGAAGAATAAGGATAGGAGAATACAACTTTGAGACCGTTGATAAATTCTCCTATCTAGGGTCAAAAATCACAACCGATAACAACTACGATGATGAAATCCGCGCACGGTTGTTGTCAGCTAACAGGGTCTATTTCAGCTTACAAAAACTGTTCCGTTCGTAACGTCTCACCATAGGGTCAAGACTTTCACTGTACAAGACAATGATCTTGCAGTCCTCATGTATTCCTCGGAGAGAACTCTTGGCCCCGTTCGAGAGAAGTATCCTCCGAAGAATTGTTGGCCCCCTAGGATGGACGATTCCGTAGTCTACATAACGACAAAGTCTATAAGCGATACCATGACCGCCAGGTTGTAGATAAAATCCGGCTTAATAGGTTGCGGTGGGCGGATCACTTAAACCGTATGGATGAGAATGACCCAGCCCAAAAAGCCTATAAGGACAATATCTATGATAGAAAAAGAAGAAGAAGACGAGGCAGACCCTGCCTGAGATGGAGCTATGGCGTAGGTCAGGACGCCAGATAGCTTTTAGGGATATCGAATTGGTGGACCTCGGCGCAAATTCGGGATGTCTGGAGTTCCTTATTAGGGCAGGCCTAGACCAGATACCGGTTGTTGCGCCGTTGATGATGATGTTAAATAACATGGTACATTCCAAAAGTCGAGTTTCGTCCTTTTGCATATTAAATACGGTAACCAAAAATCCCACCCCCATTGAGGGCAGTTTATTAGCTAAAGAGATTGAATATTTTCTGGTTTGAAATATTGATAGTGAATTATTGATTCATAAACAAGCGGAACAGAACTTAGCAACATTCAGACCCCTACACAGGAGGGGTATTTTGTTGGTTAATCCGCTTTCCACCACTCCTTGGATAAATCATGAATTCAATGAACGAACTTTGCTTCCTATATAAATAGTTCGAATCCCCCGTCATCAATGAATTAACCATGTTACGTTAGTCATTATTAGATAGTGAACACCAATTTTTAGAATTGTTGAGAAGTTTCCCTAACCTCAGCTTTATTAGGACTGCCCCAAACGAATTAAATAGCCTAAATGCGAACTCGGAATATTTTTAAAAATGGGATTTTTATTTCCCACCACCTTATCACTCTTGCGGCTTTCTATAAAACTCAGCACCGACTTGAAAATGTTATCAGTTCAACTGGAACCTCAGAGCATTTCATTTCTATTAGAATCGCAGACAATTCCTAGCTCACAAAACCAACAAAATGAACTTCACAAAGCTTTTCGTCATTTTCACTATTCTTATTGTTGCCTTCGCTGGTCAAAGTGAAGCTGGTTGGTGGAAGAGAGTTTTCAAGCCAGTGGTAAGTTGTAATTAGTATTTCTTAGTATGATCTCGTGACTAAAAGTAGGCGTTCCTTTGTAGGAAAAACTTGGTCAACGAGTTCGTGATGCCGGTATTCAAGGACTCCAAATTGCTCAACAAGGAGCCAATGTTCTGGCCACGGTTCGAGGTGGACCACCCCAACAAGGATAAACATGATACACTAACTTAATCCTATTTATTTAATATTTATTACATTTTAATATTAAAGTAAATAAACTATGATATGAATTGGACAAATTACTTTTTCTTTCCAAAGTAGAATGGATAAGGAATAATTGTCGGTTTTAGGAGGTTTCCGCCGGGAATATAGTCTCATGACTATAATCTTTTATTGGGTTTTTAGTTAGAAGTGCTATCTTTTATTGCACTAAAAATACCTAAAGGAAGGCTGTAGAATTACATATTATAATAAGAAATGAAGAACTCTCTTATCCTACAAACGAAATATTTGACTCTATTGAAGAAATCTATCCATCCATGGTATCTCATTAGGACATAGATTCATTCCCTTCGGGCCCAGGTCACATAATGCGGCTGTACTGGTACCAGTAGACTGCATTCCACGAAGGAGCACTGATCCGTCCGTGAGTTCCAGGATCAATTAAGCACAGGTGAAGAAGGTTTTACAAAATGGTGTGGCTGCCCGTGCGAAGACGACAACTCGAGAAGAAAGTCCCGGAGATCGCTAAAACTAAGTAGATAGCTTTGGACTTCTAACAAAGAGATTTCACCCAACCTCCGATTTCTTGAGTTCCCTTGTTAAGTTAATTAAAATATCACCTAATAATAGCACTTAATAAGATGAATTGACAGTCTTCTAAAGAAGGGCATAACTCATAATTAATAAAATTGTATCCCGTCAGAGGAAAAGGTAACCAAAGTCCTTTTATTCTTTATGCCGAATTGGAACCCACTTGACTGCATTTGCCACACCTGAAGAGGGAAGACTTATTTGGAGATGCGCATGCAATGCGATCTATAATACAACCTTCCTCCAAAAAAGGGAGCAAAGGCGTGAAAAATTGGCTAATGAACCTGGAAGAATTCCTGGTCAATATTTTCTTTGATAGGCGAATATGAGCTGAAGCAGAAGAAGCGCCAAAAACAAACGCAGCCTTAATATCTACTGAAAGCACTGTAAGCGCCGAAGGGCCGGAAGGTAGTTGGTTATAGAGTGAACTGGCAGGAGAAGAGAGGAGACTTTACTTAGGTAGTCTACAGGGCACAAAATAGAAGGCGAAAATCAAAACACCCCCAGTTCTGCTCAATAAGTCGAAAAAGGGCAAGACCTTTACGGAAGTTCTCGCCAAAATCTGCTATAACAGCAAGTCAAAGACAATGGGGTAGAAGTGTCTTCCATACGAAAAACATGTATGTAGCGAATAACGGGCTACTGAATCAGAAGACTCCAGTTTCATGCCCAGAGTCCAGGCAATCAATACCGGAAAGCCATTACCCTTAAGAATTCTGATGATGCCAAAAAATCGCTGTAGTGGAAATTGCCTAACAATACATGAAGAAACTTCTCTACAGCGGGAAAATCAAAACTGGCTTGGCAATATGTAGGATATGAGTACGGGCAGCCCCACAAAGTGTTGTAGGCGTTTGTCGAGATCTGAGAAGGGGACAGAATGCCGTAGATGTACTTGCAACGAAAAGGGGGCACAGTTTCCGGTCTGCAGAGCAGAACTTGAAAGGACTAAGACTCATCTAATATGATTCATATCTTACAAATGAATTTGCATCGAAAGGTAATCGCTCGCCCCATTTGCTGCGGAGGGTAAAATTGACCAAGTACTAACCAGAAAACAGTACCGAAATAAGGACCCAGATTAATGCCTTCTTGAAATGGAACGATACGGGCCGTGTTGATTCTGGTTGGAGGAGACACCAGACTTCACAAGGAAACGGATCTTGCAATTGGGGCCAAGAGAGCGCTCGAAGTCTTAAACATCGGATCCACGCCAGCGTTCTATCGTCCAGACTGCAAAGGAAGCATAACCAACGTAACCGGAATCACTGGTGCCAGCAAAGGAAGACTGGCCAGTTCTGGAAAAGTTCTCGACCATCAATATATCGCATTCGAAATGTTAGTTCAGAAACCGATAACGACAGCCTGCGACACTTCCGTGTCCTGGAGATCACCCAGCCGTAACAAAGCTGCGGAAGGAGTGTCATAAGCTCTGCCATTTAGCATAGCGTTCAAACTACCAAGAGGAAGCATACACCACAATGGCAAAGTACAAATCAGCTAAAAGGAGACTCTGTACCCTGATAAATATAAATAAAGGTTGCGGCCGATAGCAGCTGGTCGATGAGGTGGATTGGGATACATGGGAAATTGGTTACAAATAGGGCTATTTAGAAACCCAGTTTAAACCTTAATTCGTGCATTTTTTTTTGTCTATCCTGTTCAGGTGGAATTTAGTAGCGCTTAAGGCGCCGATGCTTGCTAAAATGTTCAAAGCTAGCAGAGGCCGCCCTCACTACGAAAAATAATGAATCGTCAAGACCCGACGAAAGCCCAGGAAGGATATACAAACCGGTAATTCACCACACTTGCACTGAAAGAGAGTATTGTTCGTTGTCATCGGAAAGTGGCAAAGCTTATACTGTTCAGCAAAGCCAAAGGACCGACCATACTGTGTGGTTGACACAGCTGAAAGGGTTCTTGAGAAGCTCATAAGAAATACATTTGCCGAAGGCAAGGCATCCAAAGGTAGGCCAGTTTTGGAGCAGTGACATACTGTCTACTTGAGTGGACGTTGTAATAGAGGTCCTAGATGCGATTCAACAAATTGAGACGTACTACCGTCAACCTGAACAGGCTTCTCATAACGCTGGATTCTAGAATTGTTTTTATTTTCGAAAGATGGGCAAATATTTTAGACACAGTAGAAAATTCTTTTCACGTACCGGGCTACCTCTTGGTGAATATTGAGGAATTATCTGGGAGTCCACTCCCAGCTTTTTGAGACGCTGTATAGACAAAAGGGGATGGAAATCATGTCGACGGCAACAAGGCTCCTTGAACTCTAGGGTTGAGTCTAGTCAGAGTCCCTTGATATTACACAATCCGGGAGAACAGGTGACAGAAGTGGAAGAGAGTAAATTGGCGGAACAACACGGAAATGTTACCACGAGAATTGGGACACTTTGAGAGCGAAAGAAAAAGTGGGAGTTGCTAGGATGCCCTTTGAACACTTCAAAGCATTTGGCATGGAAAGCATCTAGCCAGCGATGCTAAAAAAGGGTGTAGAGTACCTAGACCGACTTCTAAGGAATATTTTTCTAGCATATCTTGCTCTGGGTTACGTGCCTACCTATTAGCAAAAGGATAAGGTAGTCTTCATACTGACGCCTGGAAAAGCTGACTATTCAAATCGAAAAAAAAATCAGACAGGTCAGGTCAAGGTGGCTTAATATCATTCTCGTTGAAATGTCTGAAAAGACTGGTTGAGTGTCACATTTGACCCATCCACTAAATGAAAATCAATTCGCTTACCGTCATATCTGGTAAATCAGAAAAACCTGACCTCATCTCCCGCATGCTGCCCTCCTTTCGGGTTCCTTGCACTTTGCTCACGTATATTCATAGTCGAGACACCTGCAGCACTTGGTGGGGTTATCCGCATTCCTACCCTGCATATTACCCATGCAATTTAGTTTTTTCCTGGTATATTGCTCGGAAACTTCCATCACAATGAGTTGAGCATTCACACAATTGATACCTATCCGAGCATTGGTTGTGTGTGTGTATGGTGGGGAGAAGCTACAGCTTCTGAGCACTCAGGCCGTGTTGGCCCATTGTACTCGCCTCCCCCATCTAACGGAATATTCCGGATTCGTTCACGTATCGCAGGATTTCCGTTAGTGGATGTGATGCTACCCGTCGCAATTGGAGAACATCGGCACCAAAGATCTGATGCCTGATGCGTCTATAGGCGGGGCATTCACATAGAAAATGCTCCGTGGATTCCGCTTCCTCATTACAGGAGGGACACGTATCATCTTCGGTAATTCCTATTCTGAACATATGCCCAGCTAGTGAATTATGGCCTGTCAGAATGCCCACAATACACCTGCAAGTCCTCCTGTTTTTCGACAGGATAAACTTTGCGGTACGTATGTTGGGTTCTGGCAGGAAAAGTTTGGTGTGTCGAGCAGCATTTAGGCTCTGCCACCTGTCATTATGGGAAACTTGTTCCCAGTTTTTGAAAACAGATTTAGCCAATGCCACTGATACCCCAATTGCTGGCTCCAGTCCCAGCATAGGGGAGATTGACCCCTCTTTCACTAAAGCGTCCGAGATTTCATTTCCCTCTATGCCGCAGTGACCAGGTACCCAGAGTAGTTCCACCGTATTGAATCTAGACATAGAGTTCAAACGGTTTCTGCATTCCTGAACGATTCTCGAGGGGATCAAAGGACTGCTCAATGCCCTCAGTGCAGCTTGACTGTCACTGCAGATTGCGATGCGCCTGCCCTTCAACCGCTCGTCAATCACCCAGTTTGCCACCCTTAGGATCGCATAAACTTCGGCTTGAAAAACCGTTGCATATTGTCCCAAAGGAAAAACCCACTTCTCGTTTTTATTCGAGAGGTAGACTCCAGCTCCAGAACCCTCTTCTGTTTTTGAGCCATCGGTGTAGAAAACTTCCGTATATCCCGCCACGCATTCCTCTGGGTCTTCCCAGTCCTCTCTACGCTTCAGGGTAACTACATATCTTCTACCAAACAGATGTATGGGGACACGAGAATCGGAAGGCATTGTAAGAACTGGATTCAGTCCTCCCAGTAACTCTTCCAATGCTCTGTGCCCCCCACATCCGTTGTTTTCCCATAGATCTAATCGAATTAGCCTATGAGCTGCTCTCATTGCAGTGCTTTGAATAAATATATCCAGGGGCTGCAAATTGAGTAGTGCATTCAGAGCTGCGCCAGATGTCGTGCTCATGGCACCAGTGATACCCAGACAAACAGTTCTTTGCAGGGCAGCTAGTTTACGGTGAAAAGCTTTCTGTCTCACCTTAACCCACCACACTACGGATGCATATACGAACATCGGCCTAATGATGGCAACGTATATCCACATTACCACATGAGGCCTGAGTCCCCATGTCGAGGCAAAGGTCCGTCTGCACAGCCCATAAGCTGTGAGAGGTCGTTTCATCTTTACCTCTACATGTTTGTTCCAAAGAAGTTTTTTATCTAGAGTGACCCCCAGATATTTCACTTCTTCGGAGAGTTGAAGGGTAGTACCCCTCATCTCAGGGAGGCAAAGTCCATCCAGTTTTCTCCTTTTTGTGAATAAAACCATTGTGGTTTTATTTGGATTAACTGACAAACCATGTCTAAGGCACCAGCTGTCTATCAAATCAACGACACGCTGTATATTCCTACACACCGTTCCAAGATCCCGATCAACAGCAAGTACAGCCACGTCATCAGCATAAGGTTGAGCGTGCATTGGCAAATTTTGCAGTTCGCATAGCAGTGAGTCAATCAGCATACTCCACAGAAGCGGCGAAAGCACACCTCCTTGGGGGCAGCCCTTCGTTGCCTCCGTAGTCAGGTAGCGATCGACCCCTACCTCAGCGCACAGCAATCTTTGCGTTAGCATAGCATGGATCCACTTAATTAAAGCATCATCAACACCATACGCTCTGGCGGCATCACAAAGTTTTTGAAAAGGCGCACAGTCAAAAGCCCCTTCAATGTCCACGAACACCCCCATTGCGTACTCACCATTCAAAGTTGCATCCTCTATCTTTGTGACCAAAGAATGAAGAGTAGATACACAGGACTTTCCACGTTGGTAAGCATGTTGGTTTTCACTAAATGGGTGTGACCTAAGTGCTTTTCCACGAATGTGACGCTCCACCAGTCTCTCCAAACCTTTCAGCAAGAATGAAGTCAAGCTGCTCTGTCTGAAGTTCTTTGGATTAGAATAGTCATCTTTCCCAGGTTTCGGTAAGAAAACTACCTTAACCTGTTGCCAAGAAGAGGGCACGTAGCCTAGAGCAAGACATCCTCGAAAAATATTTCTTAGAGGTCGCTCTAAATGCTCCATACCCTCCTTTAGCATTGCCGGATAGATGCCATCCATGCCAGGTGCTTTGAAATGTTCAAAGGACAGTATGGCAGCTCTCACCTTTTCATGGGTAACAACCGCTTTCGCAGTGTTCCAGTTCCTCTTGCAACACTTACGTGTTGAAGGGGTTGCAAGAACCGTCAACTCTCCCCCTACCACTTCTCTCGCCCGTTCCCCCGGGTGGTGTACTTCCAGGAGGGTCTGTACTGAGTCCAGTCTGGAGCTCGTGAAAGTACTGTCGGGTTTTCTAAGAGAATCCAACTTGGCCGACTCATCCCTTTTGAGGACTTTGCACAGCCTTGACGTCTCCCTTTCGCCTTCCAGTTCCTCACAGTACGCTCTAAAGGAGTCTCGTTTCGAGCACCTCACGAGCCTCTTATATTCACGTTATGAGTTCCTGAAATTTAACCAGTCTTCGTTCTTGTTACTTTTGCAAGCACGATTTAGAAGTCGCCTGGTTGATTTCCTGAGTTTTTGCAGTTCTCGGTTCCACCAAGGAACCGTTTTACCGCTTTGGCCTCGGGAAATAGGACAAGCCTCTTCATAGCACTCTAAAAGCGTGCAGTTCAGAGTTTTCAATTCATCTTCCAGCACCAAAGGAGTCCTTAGTCGCCTAGGGATCTGTACTTTATTGCCAAGAAGTTCATTGAACTAGGGGAAATCCTGTAGCTTTGTCATTCTCGCTGCCAACAGGTCGGAGGGAGCTTTGGCATGCTGCAGGTTGATTTGACCAATCTTTAGGTTTTTCGACATAAACTTAGTCCATTTTCTTATGGAAAACTGTTAAAAGCGTATGCGGCAGTCCGCGTATGACGAGGTTTCCCCGACACCGTACCGCCAGAGACTCGATCCCCTCGTGATTGATTTCTCTGAGAAAAGCCGTACTTGGAAGTACCGCAATTCCCTTGTTCTCATCCACGAAAGATCTCATCTCATCCCGCAGAGCATTCGTCTGTTTTCTACTTAGCACCTTACTTGGTTTGCGGTGTCCGGGTTGCATAGATTCGATCACTCGAACTGGCATCAAGTCAGTTTCATTCACGTCTCTGGCTTCCCTTCCTTCCGCCTGTTCCTTGGAAGGTGTAGGAGAAGTTACTAGCAGATAGGATTCACTCTGTAGTCCCTTCCTCAGTGCGAGCCCCCATACGGGGGTTCCGCCCCTGTATGCACTATCCTCCGCGCACGTCTCCATTGTGGGAGAGCGCACCGAAGATGCTGCAATTTGCTCTATATAGTGTGAGTCGAAGACCATCATTGTTCTTCGCTCTCAAAATGGAGATGCTGCCCTACAGTTTCCTGATATGACTGAATTTCAGTCTATATAGGAAAAAGTGGAGCACCATATGGTGACTTCACCTGAGCACATTCAGACTCTGTTGGTCCAGTTCGAATACCAAGTTGAAGCCCTCCACGTTTGTAGATTGGTCCTTCCTGGCGTTCATGAACTTTACCCTCCAGTGCCCAAAGTCCATGCCCGGGTTCTGTTCACCCAGCAAGCGGACGATGTCCTCTGCCTTCCTTCAAGGGCCCGGTAGCCAACATCCGACATGTTCTGTCCTGCGTAGCTCAGTGTTCACAATAGTGAACTTGGGCCGACCGCCGGAACTCAAAGTTGGGATTACCTGCTGGAGCCACTTTAAGGCAGCCTCGTCAGCGCACTCCAAATGGAGAAGCCCATCACGAAAACCTTGATCGTTAAATCGTGGCTTCATTCCAGGCTCCATCATTTTCTTCCACAGGCATTCCTGGAGGATGGTAAATTGTCCCTCTGACATTTTGCCATCCTTGGAGGAAACTCCCACGGCAGCAGTCAGAACAGAGGCCGCAGCTTGCGCATACGTCCTCTTCCTTCCCGCCTTCGTGCTCGTATTCCTGTGGGAGGGACCAGCTTCATTGATATCTCTCTTGCTGATTTGATTACCTCCCGGCACACCGGTCCTAATCCCCGCGAGACGCGTGGCAGTAAGCCTTGGTGCGGAGCACAATAAAGCGTCGGCCACAGCAGATGTGTTGGTCTTACGCTTCTTGCGCGCATTACCGCTGACTGAAGAGTCTGGTGCGTCCAGTGTGGATCTTACCGGGGTTTCCAGTTTATCCCCACCTTCCGCCGGAGATTCCGCTTCCTTGCGTCCGATTTCTCTGGGCGTTACCGCGCCTAGTGGTACAGCCACGTCCATGCCCTCATTCCCAAGGTGCTTCATCTTCCTTCGCAGTGCTCTCTTCTGCCGTCGGCTTAGGGCCTTTCCAGGTTCACGGTGTCCGGACCGCTTGGATCCATTTCCACATACTGGCGTTGAACCAGTAGCGTCCACGTCACCAGCTTCCCGTTCTTCCGCTCTTCCCAGTAAGGATGGCGGAAAAGGTTCTGACAGGCAGGATTCAGCCTGTAGTCCCCCCTCCTTAGTGGCCGAAGTTCCCTTCTGGCGGGCCTTCCTCTTCCGCTTGCGGGTAGATTTGGGCTGTAGTACCGCGGACGGGCCGGCCGTAGTCGGATTTCGGAAAGCATGCCTTCTACAGATTGCTCTATAGGCAAATATGAATGTGGTGAGGCCTCCAAAATCCGCGCCTCGGCCGCGACATGATTGCTCATGGTCGCGGGTAGATTCGAAGTCTGTGACTTCTTACCACTTGGAGAGTTTATATCCATCGTTTCCATATTCATATTTTTCGACACCCTTAGTGTAGTAGTAAACTACTACAGGCTCCCCCACCACGACAAGGTGGTGTCCGAGGGGGGAGATTGGTTACTTCTGGCCATTCATCCTTTGTGGCCTCCTGCACTTCAATATTTTCTGTAAGGCGGTCAGGATCTCAAATTTCTAGAGGGGACATAGGTTCCAGACCAGAAACGAGAGCCTTCTCACCCAGTAGCCCATTAACCGCTTTGCAAAACGTACTCAAAAAAGTTGACTGACGGTTTCGTCCAGGGCAGAGGCAACTAATCAGACGCAGACGAAATTGTCAGTCAACTTTTTTGATAAACTTGAGAAAGTAAGTTCCTTCCCAAGTGATCCGGTCCATCCTTAAGTAGGTGTGGACTGAGGACTCCTCAACAAGGAAACATTTTTCGCATAAATCTTTTACTTTTTGCTTAAATTTTTCAAAAAAAAATCTCAGAGGTTATTTGGAATATGACTAATATAATTGATCGGGAGCGACTTACATATTTACATTTAAAACTAAAAATTGTAGTTTGGAGGAAGCTACCCCTTGTCTATAAATTTTAGGCTAGACTACAAATAGCAAACAAAAATTTAATCTCTTACTAATATAATGTCCAAATTAAAAATAAATAAATAAAATAATTCTTCCCATTGGCAGCAGAGCCGACGATCCGGTACTTCTTCGTTTCGTCGTCTTTTCCGTTACTAGCTTTTGGTTTGTAGCCTCCTTTTCTTTGGACAGACGGGTCTCTGACGGCGTAGCAAAAAATTTTTACTAAACAATTTTTGCTTAGAATCGACCATTTAGTCGACTAATGTGGCTATTTCGAAAAAAGAATTTCTTCCCCAGGGAGATGCATATCAGCACTATATTTTTCTCTTATGCCACCGTCTATCCTCACCTCAAATTTCATGTCAATCGGTCTTAACTGAAAGAATTCGGAGGTTGGAAGCTTTAATGACTGCACTATATATATGTAATATTATATTAAATAATGAAGGCAATGCAGCGACCGTAACGTTTACAAATACTAGTTTCTATGACCTCACAGAATTGCTTCGAGAATTGATTTTGAGAATACTCCCATTTGGAGTCAACAATTTTAGATGAAAATAATTATGGTTGCTTGGAAGATCGTTCTTGTTTTTCTGAACTTCACGGCAGACTCATGCCTGTGAACAAAGCACTTAGCTGCGCATCTTTGGGGTTCCCTCAACATTACCCATTCCGCACTACAAGAAGAAACATCAACTCGCACTCAGATGCTCCTAAAGAAGCATGTGGTATGCGATAGTTACGTGCGAGTAGATGAAGACAAAACATTAAACTCCAATGATGATCCCCCATTCCACTGTAAAGAAAGTTGGTCTGCAAAGAAAAGAGTCAGCTTCGAAAATAAAAAACCCCCGAACGTGAAAGACACTCGACTTCCGGAATGATTAATTACACCGCATACATCTTTTCTGGGTAAAGAACGGGTGGTTCCAGCATGTTTATGGTACAATAACTTTATTGCCGCGGTGAATTTTTCACCTATTGTAATTGCAGATGATTAATTAAGAATGGCGTCAAGCGATTAAACAAACAATTGCTGCCTTTTTGGTAAAAACAACAAATTTTTACTGAATATTCATGTGAAAAAAATATGGCTGTGGTTTCTTAAGCAATTATATTGGCTAGAGTCGTTTAGAATCGTCATTGTTGTTCCGCTTTTAATTTTAAGCGTTCAGGGAATGCACATACTCCTACATTACTGGTATCATTCACTGGTCAAGAATGGCTTTGTTGATTGACCCTAGAATGATTTTATGAATGAAAGTACCTTAAAAAGCACCTAAAGTCTAGAAATTTGCGCTAGCTTCAAAGCCTCAAAGGACGAAATGTAAAAGAAAAAAATTATGGATTTTCGCAGTTTAAATAAATACAATTTGGAATACCGAAGCTCGGCGCTTCAGGTATAAAGGTTTTGTGTCCATCTTATGTGAGCAACTCTCTATGCGCGTTTTTCCAATACTAAGAATGCAAAATATTCCATATATTAGTTTTTCTGTTACGTATATCATTTTGTCCGGCTTATTTTCTAGTGGGGAAAAACTCCGCCATGCTATTAACATAGTATGCTGGTCCCAAGCCCAGGTAAAGGAGGAGGGTTTGAGGCAACGTACTCTGTACTATCCTCAGTAAAACAAAAATAAAATGCTGAGATCAGGGAAAGAGATAAATAGAGTATAGTTGGAGTTATTCTACTATGTTAAATCCTACCTGATCTCTCTTGGTGACAGGCCCCGCGACAGGTCGACCAAGAAAATGCATAGAATGTCGTTACAAACATGATGATCGGATTAAGTCACAGGCCTCGGAGAAATACTAGGGCGTCCACCTCAGTCGACGCGGCAGGACGGGCCCCGGTCCTGTCGAGAAATGGGCAAGGTTCTTGACGCATGGAACAAAACAAAACACACTCAATATGGTGTTGGCATTGCCATCTCAGAGGGTTTCCGGGATGCCATTAAAGAAGTCGAACGATTTGATGATCGGCTGATGAAGCTCACCATTATATCAGCTGATCGCACTATTCACTTCTTCACCGCGTATGCACCACAGACAGGTCGACCTGATGCCGAGAAAGATGCCTTCTGGCAACTTCTCGATGGAAAGACTTGTCACGTGCCTGCTGACGATTACATAATCATTGCCGGCGATCTTAATGGTCATGTGGGTGAAAAGGCAGACGGTAACAGGTGCCATGGGGGAAAGGGGTTCGGAGCGCGCAATGAAGGTGGCGAGCGTATAATCGATTTTGCGGACACCCATGACCTTGTACTTATGAATACATGGTTCATCAAACGATTGTCTCATCTTCCCACATTTTATAGTGGGAACAATAAAACGCAAATCGACTATATTCTCATAAGATGCCAACATTTTACCACTGTCGTTGATTGCAAAGTCGTTCCCTACGGGACCATCGCACCTCAACATCGGCCGTTGATTGCCGTCCTGCGGATTAAGCCACCGATAAAACGGCGTGAGGAACGCACTGCCCCGCCGCAGATTAAATGGTGGCGATTTGGTGAGAAGAAAGAAGAAACGGTCTGACTCATACGATTACCAACCATTACGAATGTGGAAGAATCATGGAACCAAATGAAAGACACGATCCACAAAGCGGCCTCTGCAACGCTCGGAGCAACCAAGCCGGGTAAGCGGTACCTTAACCGAGATACTTGGCTTTGGAAGTGAAAAGAAACGCCTCTACCATAAATTTCTCGACGATAAAACGCCTGCTAATTGGCAAATTTATAAGAATGCCAACCGGGAAGCAAAGAAAGCGGTCGCTGTCAATCGAGCGAACCACTTCAAAAATCTTTACGATAAACTGGACACTCGGGGGGGGGGGGGGAGATCTGTATCGACTTGCTAAAAGCCGTGATGAACGCACATAGGATATCGAACACTTCTGTTGTGTTAACGGCAAGAACGGTACTTTGCTTACCAACCGTCGAGCCGCAATGGATAGATGGCGAGAATGCGTCGAGCAGATTTCAACTGAAGAATTTGCTCATTCTCCACTTCCACAATCATTGCCGACATTTGGAGAAGTTCCACCAGTCAGCGCAACTGAAGTCGAGGAGGCAATAAAACAAATGAAATCGGGGAAAGCAACAGGACCTGACGACATCGCATCTGAGCTCTAGAAAGCGAAGAGCTGGGACCCAACACTGTGGCTCAGTGAATTCTTTAAACGGGTTATTCAGGAAGGAAGAACACCATCTGACTGGCAAGAAAGTACCACTGTTCCAATATGGAAAAAGAAAGGTAGCCCAGCAGAATGTTCAAATTACCGTCCGATCTGGTTACTTTCCCATACCATGAAGATTTTTGAACGCATTCTTGACAACCGTATTCGCGAAATCATTGAAATAACTGTGAATCAAGCCGGATTTGTCAAGAACTGCGAAACTACTGACGCAATACACACTGCGCGGTTATTCATGGAGAAACACCGTGAGAAGCATCGCCCTCTTTACATTGCCTTTCTGGATCTAGAGAAAACGTTTGACCGTGTACCACACGAACTCATCTGGTATGCTTTACGACAACACTTCGTGCCAGAAGAACTCGTGCGCTGGGTTCAATTGCTCTACCACGACCCGAAAAGTAAAGTTCGAAGTATGGCGGGTGTATCAAAACCGCTTCGTGTCTCTGTTGGTGTTCATCAAGGAAGTGCCCTCTCACCACTCCTCTTTGTCCTTGTTATGGACACCGTCACAAGGGATATCCAACGTCCAGCGCCCTACACACTGCTTTATGCAGATGATGTTTTCCTAGCATCTGATAGCAAAAATGATCTTGAGCAACTTGTTCAAAAATGGAATGATCGCCTCATGCAACACGATCTCAGATTGAATTTAAACAAAACTGAATTTTTGACGACCGATCCCTATGAAACAGGCACAGTCACTGTCAGCGGCAGCGATCTGCCCAGAACTGAGCGATTTAAATACCTCGGGTCAACGCTATCAGCCAATGGAGAACTGCGTTATGAACCTGGATGAAGTGGCGTTCCACAACTGGTGTCCTTGGTCACGCAATTCGTGCAAACGAGAATTCACTTGCCAAGATTGGTCTGAACATCGAAGTCGATGGTAACCGACCAAAAGGCAGACCTAAGCAACGGTGGCTTGATACGCTGGATGGGAATTTGAAAGCCTCGAGATTGCACCCAGATCAAGCATTCAATAGAGCCAAATGGCGAAGCCGATCACGACGAGCCGACCCCGCTTGTGAACGGGACAACGGCTGAAGAAAAAGAAGATTTTCTAGTGGGGAAAAAAACTGAAAAGAATGGGATTAAATTTGAATGCCGAATAAAAATGTTTATTACCCATATACCGGTATTTCGACGACCAGTTGTCCTCTTTCTCAGTGAGTTTTAGTCTTTAGACCAGTTTTAAGTTTAGCAATACATAAATATTGCCAAACTCTAAAATATACATACGCACAATGTATATTAAGGGCAAAAAATATTGTGGTCATCCAAACCAAACAAACATTGCCTATTATCGTATACTGATGCGTACATATATATGTACGCATCTAAATTAATTTACTCTGTGCATGAAAGCATATATACGTACACACACACTTGTCCATTTTATTGAACACTGCCCCCAAACTTCATTAGCACATGCATATACACACACATGCCTGCCTCAAGTAATTGATACGTATGGTTGTCCTTCACCCCTCAATGTGGCATATCACGTCAACTACACCCACGTGCCATCACTCGCGGTTATCTGAAACGCGCTTCAACTCTCTCCACGACTTCCCGAGACGCTCGCACTCCCCCTCTACTGTTCTGCGTCAAGTGCCATTGCGGCGGAAACCAGCTCTTTGTCGGCCAAGCTTTCGAGATGTTGTTTCATGTGTTCCAAGATTATTTTAGTTATTGTCTTTGCGAGGACACGGAGCACGGAGATACCCCTCCACACTCACACTCAAAACGGCTGCCCTTTTTTGGATTCTTAACGATCATCCTTTTCTTCCAACCCAAATTGTGCCAACTGATCCTCCAGGTTGGGGGTTGGGTATGGCTGACAACCCTACACGGAAAACAACTTGTTACGAAGCCACAAAAAGAGCCCCGGGCTGGACAGATAACACAGCAACGAACCCGGCAACACAACGAAATAACGATTTACTCATTTTCTCATGGAACGTCCGCTCCCTGTACAAAGATGGAGCTGTCAAGCAGCTAGCCGGTATCCTGTCCCAATGTAGGGAGGGTATAACAGCGTTGAAAGAAATGCGTTGGAAAGGGGCCGATTTCTCGGAGAAGAGTCACTACACCATATATTGTAGTGGCCATCCAGTTAATCATTAGCTTGGAGAAGGTTTTATAGTCAGTCAAAAAAAAGAAACCTACTGTTATCGGCTATGCACTCTGCGCTTGCGAGGCATATTTAGAAATATAAGCCTCATTAACGTTCGCGCCCCTACAGAGGAGACTGCAGAGTCGGAGAAGGATACATTCTACGAGGCAGGAGAACGAACCGCCGAAGCCTGTCCCAGGTATGATATTAAAATCATACTTAGAGATTTTACCAGAAAGAGCCCGTATTCAAGCGGTACGTTGGTTCCCATAGCTTACATCAAAATACAAATTATAACGGACTGCGAATTATTCAATTAGCAATGTCATACGAAATGGTTGTTGGAAGTACCTGGTTTGCGCGGATATCGGTCTACAATCAAAAGTGAGCCTCTCCAGACGGGACCACTTTTAACCCAATTGACCACGAGCTGATCGAACGCCGCCACCTCTCAACTTTGATGAATGTAAGAACGTATAAGGGGGCCAATATCCGAGCTTGGATTACAACACCACCTACAATCCCCTCTGACAATCAGGTGAGAGTGAATACTCAAGCCATTCACAACACAGCCCTCCGCAATACCTATAATGGGAAATGGATGCCTCAATAACCGTAGTCAACAAAGATCCTTGATATGAAGCATTAGCAAATGATCTGAAGAACGTTATCATAAATACGAGCACAAAGTATGTTTGTTTGTTGGCAAGAAAAGTTGGAACGGCTGGTCCGATGATGAACGTAAGCTAGCAATGGAACAAAAGGATGCTGCATACCGAGCAATGTTACATTTTCAAAGAACGCGGACCTATCACAACTTCACAGAAGGAAAAAGAAGCCTGGGAGAGCCAAATAGTCTGTGAACTCGAAAAGTACGGGGAGTAACCGCATCAGACGCGGAAATTTTACCAAAAAGTCAGCAGGATGGAGCCTTATAGCCCTCGATACTCATCCTGCCGATACAAAGACGGAAATCTGATTTCCGACAGAATGGGCACATTGGAGCGATGAGTTGAGTACTTTGATGAACTACTCAACAACCAGAACAATGACGAGTTGGAGGTCCTACCAACTGAAGATGACGGACAAATATTGCCAGCACTAAGTATAGAAGAAACAGTCCGTGCAGCCGATGAGGCTTAAAAATCATAAGTCACCAGGAGCCGATAGAATTACTGTTAAATATGGAGGCCCAATAATACCAAGCGGTTCATCAACTTATGCTCAAGGTGTGGGACAGCGAATCAATACCTGACGATTGGCAACGAGGCATTATCTGTCCCATACATAAAAAGGGAGATATCATACAGTGCAGCAATTATAGAGGTATCACGTTGCTGAGTACCATCTATGAGATATTCTCCACTATCTTGCAAGGCCGGATAGCCCCATAGGCCCAGAATATCATTGGCCCATACCAAAGAGGCTTCACTCGATGGAAAAACTGTTGGAATATGGACAACAGTCGCACCATTTATTCATCGACTTTAAAGCCGCCTATGATAGCATAGCCAGGGTAAAACTGTACACGACCATGAGAGAATTCGGTATCCCGATGAAACTAATAAGACTGACTAGGCTGACCCTGACCAATGTGCGAGGCTAAAAAAAGCAGGATAAAAGCAGCAGGATCACTCTCAAGACTATTCGACATCAACAACGGTCTACGACAAGGGGATACCCTATCCTGCGTCCTCTTTAACCTGGCCCTGGAGAAAGTGATCCGTGATGCTGAGGTAAATGCAAGAGGTACGATCCTCTTTAAGTCCACCCAGCCACATGCCTATGCTGACGATATCGACATCATGGAAAGAACCACTCGAGACGTACAAACTGCCTTCATCCAGATCGAGCAGGCAGCGCGAGATCTTGGGCTGCACATCAATGAAGGCAAGACAAAATATATGGTGGCAACATCAGCACCGAAGACGAACCAACCAACAACATCAAACCGCACTGGCCAAACAGGAAGAATAAGGATAGGAGAATACAACTTGGGCCGGGGAATGACGAGAATAGCACGTTCTCCAAAGCAGTCATTAGATAGGATTATCCACATTCGATCAGTCTCATAGTAGGAGCGACATCTATCAAATCCACAAATTGGCGATATTTAGCATCCCTGAGAGAACAGCCTACTAATTTGTGGAAGAAAATCATTGCACATATACGTTGTTCTGCACATCCCAATATTTCGTTCTTATATTAATGATTTCATCAATGCACACTAATGGAAAATAAACCCATGGAAAAATAAGTTTGGTTTTTATCGACAAATGTAACTGCGGTACGTTCTGTAGGGCATTGAAATCATTCGCTTATTTATCCAAGCTAATGGTTAATTAGCAGCTGAAATAAGAACAAGCTTGTTACAACACTACTTTTTTGGCGAAATTACAAATCAAGAATTCTGACGTCTACTGTGCAGTGTCTTTGTGGATACGTGACGTTTACTGGTGGTAAATATAGTGAATACTTTTGTGTCTGACTCGCTCTATGCTGGACATGTTACTGCCGCCATACGTTCGGTCGATCAAATCCAACATACACTGAGAACGGTGGAAAGACGAGCCAGAAGATAATGTGAATCCACCCCAGCTCGGGAAAAGACCGAAATGGTAACCTTAACCAAAAAGAACATTCCCAAAGTCCTTCCTATACGAATTGGTGAGATCACCGTCGAGTCCAAACCACCATTGGAATATCATAATGATAGGCACGAAAATGAGCTTCTTTGAGCAGACTCGGAGTACTGCTGACAAAGCTGCAGTCGAAATATTTGCGATTCAACGTCTAATGACCAACGCCTAGGAACTATATCCTGCAGCCATAGCTTGAACGCGGTTCACCTCGTTCTTCTCTACGTGTTCGGACTGTGTGCCTGTAGTAAGCAGGTGTCCCGAGCAGATTTAATAGCGAGGAATTCTACGAATAGCTTCTGCCTAACGCACCATTTCAGAACCAGCGGGTACTTGTGGACACCTTGATAGAGGCCATGCTATAGAGTAAGGACATATGAAGCCGGGTGTTACGTTGTAGCCATTGTTAAAACGAGTGATATGGATTTTTGATGAGATCCCGGCACTCTGTGTGTAAATACACTTCACCTCCCAACTTCTAAAGAATGTAACATATAAAAAGTGTTAGTTAACCCCCTTCTAAAAGTACTCCATAGCAGAAAACAATTTTTTTTTTAATGCCGTTGAGAATTACAATATGAACTAATATAATAAGCAATATTCTAGAATAATATTATAGATTTTGAGATTATATACTTGAAAGCTGTTTGTTTTTGTTTTATAACAATATTGTGTTACGTTTAACCTTTTTTTTAGAAATTATTTTTTCCCAATATTATTCAATAGTCAGAACTAACGTCTCTAGATACCCCTCCCTTATTCGACATCAAGAGCATAACAACAAATTTAGTTTAAATAAGGTGCACATTGTTGCTCCAAAATGTGGTATAATATTTTTCTAGCACTAAATTACGTAAGTTATAAATTATAGCCGTTACACATTTAAAATATTTCCCGCCAAACACTGATACCCGAAAATTTCCCTCTAGTGACAGCATAAGATTTCCCTCCAACAATTAACAATTCGCACTTTACCCAGCCCTGATAATTCTTATCGGACTGTCGGTGGATTGACCGTACACAACGTCAAAGGAAGAATCCCATTGCCTGAAATCGCTTCTAAATTTGCTGTTTCGTCCGTCTCAGATCACTTCTTTTTCCCAATTTGTGCCGCAAGGGACTACTGAGTGTCCTGTCCGTATTTCACTTGCAAACTGGATTCGAGCGCGGAAACCATGTCAGAGAAATCAAAAGGTGACACGTCGCGTATCGTGAACAATCCACTTTTAAGTGCCTCCGTCACTGGTCTTACATTCGACGATTTCCCTTCGGCGCCTCTTCTTTTACCGGCCGCTCCGCCTATCGAACGATCACCTCCGCCTGTGCTGGATTTGAATTCCGATACAAAAGGTAAGTAAAAGTTGTTTTGCTTGAGAAATGACGATAGAGTTTATTTGGGAGGTTTGACAGGTCGCCATCAACCTGTTGCTTGTTGGATTTCTTTATTTTTGGTCGTTATGAAAAGCTGTTACAAAGACTACAACTACCCTTGAACCCTTCTTACGCTATTGGTAGAAACTAGAATAATTTAATGTTTTTATGTCAAGGTTGTCATGGTCTCCTTATGTTGTTGACGTTCGTCTATGGCTGCGGTACGAAGGAAGGACGATGACTTCTTGTCTCCTCTTGCAACACCACACAATGAGCGCAATTATTATAATAATGAGGACAACCAGGAGCACGACTCCGAGAACAATTGCAGCGATTGATGCGTCTGAAAGGTAGAAGTCACGCACGTCGATTGTAGCCGTCCTCGCGTTACCGGCAAGGTCATATGCGGTGATGGTCACTCGCGGTTGGCAGCAACTTGAAGAGTAGACGGCCGTTACTGGGCTGGTGGTTCCCGAAATGTAAGGGCTCCTGGTGTAAACTCCTCGGGGATTAGATTGCATCCGTAATAAACCTGTGCCCCAGTCTTGGGCTGTTATGTCCACCGACCAAATGTAGTCCGCACAAGCTCCTGTTTCAAGCTTGTTGCCGTCACATCGACTGCCGAAATTCCAGTTTATTGATGGTTGCGTTGTGTCCTGCAAATAAAAGATTTCTTATTAACTTTTATCCAACTTATTTCATTATGGCAAAGACTTGTAGATAACGTTTTCAATTTAGATTCTGATAATAATACATCACTGCAGACTGGGTGCTATTGTAAAGCGCTCTTTGATCAAGTTGCCCCTAAAAAGGTCTAGAATGACATTCTAGACGTCCAATAAATGCCACAAAAGCAAATAATTAGTTACCACGACTGCTAACAAGCAAGAAATATCGTCTTTCCTCGTATCCCAGGAGACATTTTAGAATTGATCTTGTATATTTTTTTTTTAATGAAATACTCTCGCCGTTTTTTCTGTGGAAATTAATGATTGTCTTTCAGAAAATGCCACGAGAATATTGTCCATCGCTAGCCACTAATACTAATAACGACAACTCGTTTAAGACCATTCAAGAGACGACCCACCTTTCAACAATTTTATAAGATTGGAAACGCTCTTCAACTAGGTCCATGCCTCACCGACTAAAGCAAGTGATAAGGGCGATATCTGGTGAATAAGGCGAATGTAGAATGTTACGATGAGAGTCCAGCATTGCATCACCTTGGCGCCAACACAATCACCAAGGCTATCAACCAACCAAATTCCCCTAACAGGTTTGTCGGTCGTGAACACCGACTGCGCTAGATAATATTTGGAACCGGACGGCACGTGACATGGTGGCTCTGTGGCAGTCGGACTAGGCCTGCCTTAATAAGAAACTCCAGATATTCCGGTTTTGCGCCGAAGTCCACCAATTCGATAATCCTAAAAGCTTTCTGTCGTCCTGGCCTACGCCATCGCTCCATCTCATGCAGGGTCTGCCCCGTTTTGTTGTTCTACCATAGATATTGCCTTATAGACTTTCCAGGCTGGATCAGCCTCATCCATACGGATTAAGTGACCCGCCCACCGTAACCTATTGAGTCGGATTTTATCCACAACCGGACGGTCATGGTATCGCTCATAGATTTCGTCATTGTGTAGGCTAGGGAATCGTCCATCCTCATATAGGGGGCCAACAATTCTTCGGAGGATTCTTCTCTCGAACGCGGCCAAGAGTTCATGATTCTTCTTGCTAAGAACCCAAGTCTCCGAGGAATACATAAGGACTGGCAGATCACTGCCTCGTGCAGTAAAAGCTTTGGCCCTGTAGTTAAACGTTTCGAGCGAAACAGTTTTTGAAATCTGAAATGGGCTCTGTTGGCAGCCAACAAACGTGCGCGAATTTCATCGTCGTAGCTATTATCGGTTGTGATTTTCGACCCTAGATAGGAGAAATTATCAACGGTCTCAAAGTTGTGGTCTTCTCTCTTTATTCTTCCCGTTTAACCAGTGCGGTTTGATGTTGGTTGGTTGGTTTTTGGTGCTGACGTTGCCACCATATACTTTATCTTGTCTTCATTAATGTGCAGTCCTGTGCAGGGTTACCGCGTAAGTTATATATAAATAGTGTTCAAAGTTTTAAAAGGATCGACGCAGCAGTTTTGAACTTATGAGGAGCACCGACTTTGAAAACGTGAGTTGTGGGAAGAACTTGGAATAAAATGTTATGAGCGAGTTGTATTGCCTTAGCTCGCACTGAATTATCGATCCTAAGTCCATAAACGATATTAATATATTTCATGATGTCCAAGCGCGTTTTTGATCATATCTATGACGAATTTTTCAATCAGTTTTTAAAATCCCAGCTCCGCTCGGCTTGGCTCCTGGTTCTTGAAGGACAGAAATTAGCTTTGCGCTTACCGAGCCGATTGATTATCACTTGGAAAAGATATGAACACATTTGCTTGTGAAATTTTGTTGGCTCTCGATTGAGTAGTCTCAAGTATCCGGTCAGCTGGAACAACCATCTGATCGAATATTGTAGGAGAGCTAATTGTTAGGATGCGGTGTAACTCGTCGGGAACCTATTCCAGGAAAAGCGTACGCAGGTGTGTTTCGCTGCACTGGCCACAACAGTATTTGTTAAAGGTGTATACTAGCCTTCTTGCTCTGGAAAGGGTGACCATGGAGAAAACGCCGCATATTTGCTTCCTGCCATGGATATAAGCGCTGAGGTTGCGCATCATTATACACAAACTTATAGTTCTCTGACAGGTAGAGAATGAGATCCCGCAGGTTCCCAACAATATTGCAATCCGGGGATTATGGAGAGGTTTCGCGTAGTTTCGCTGGTGTTTTTTTTAATAGGTGGAAATCTTCAAAAGGCTAACCTCAGGGTTCACGATCCTGAGAGTGTGGGATTTTTACCAATTAAAATCACCTCTCGCCAAGCTACGACTGAGATTTCCCGATCCAGCAGTTTAGGTTACGTTTTTATTGCAAGGAGACCCTGTGGTCCACCCCAGCACTTTGGTTGGCTTCGCTGGCGGTTCTTCAGCAGCTTATGTCTTTAAGCATCCTTTATGTTAGCAAGTCGTTTGGCTTTACTCTTTTCAGTAGTCTCATTAGCGATATCAATCAATTTTCGAACTTCATTATTTGCATGTGATCGTAGTCGGTGGCTATGTTTAATTGCTTGGTCTTTGATGAATTCACTAACCAACTGTACTTTCAAGTCCCTATGCAGATCCTCATTACGAATGAACCAGGGAGCGTCTACCATTCCTCTTAGCACTTTATTTTGGAACGTTTGTATGACTTTCAGGTCTGATTCGTTGGCACAGCGGCAGAGCTGAATGTCGTGCGTCCATATGAGCTTTAGGACCTGCTTATAAGCAACTTGTCGATGATCAGCTGAGAATTTCTCCCCAACGACCAGTGCATTTGTCAGTATCTGGTATTTAGCTCGTTCTTCTTTCTTAGGATGTGTCTTTTCCAGTTGAGCTTAGCATCGGGTGGCATACCTAAATGTTTTATCTCAGTCGCCTGTGGCACATTTTATTCGTTTATGATGACTTTAGCTGGATTCTCTTTTTTATTTGTGAAGTCAATGTATGTAGATTTGCTTTCGTTGGATTTTATTCTCCATTTTTTGCTCCAAGCAAGGTATATCATTAGTATACAGGAGAAACAGTGTTGGGCCCAAGACACCGTCCTGCGGTACATCAACCGCATTTTTTTCACTTCATAGTAGGTTCCTTCGCATTTCATTCTGAGTAGGCAGTCTGATACGTATGATTTCAAGATATCGAAAAATTCCTCAGGGAGGTCCCCATGCAATTTATACAACAAACCTTGATGCCACACCTTATCAAACGCCTGGGCGACATCTAGAAAAATGGCAGAGCACACCTGCGTTTTTCCATTACATTTGTATCGAATTCGTGATCCTATGCACCTGTTGGATTCTGGAATGCTTTTCGCGGAAACCGAATTGGTGAGTTGGTATTAGATTTCGATCCACAATGATTTGCGTCAGTCTCTGAAGGACAAGCTTTTCAAATAGCTTGGCAGTAGTAGGGAGTAGCGATATTGGTCGATGCGATTTTCACTGGTTGGGGGACCATTATTTCCATTGATGAGGGATGTATTTTAATCTGAAAGCTGCATTAATTATTTGCAATAATTTGACTAGACCCTTTTCTTCCTTTTTAAGAATTCTCTCTGTAATAAGTTCATACCCAGGTGCTTTATTAGGGGGCACATTTGTTTTAATTTCTGTCCTCAACTCATTTAGTTTTACAGAGCGTATTGCGTAATGGTCTGGCTGGTTTCTGACTGACGTTAAGCATGTAGACGCTTGTGTATCTAGAGGCTGGAATGTACTTTCTACATGCTTCGCGAACAGCTTTCTTGTTTAATAGGTGGAATTTGTTGCTTAGGTCTTTTTAGATCTTTCGCGGCCTTCCACAGATAGTAGCTTGTGTCTTTTTGTGGTGTACGATTTGAGAGATCTGAGTTTCTATATTTGTTAATTACGCTTGTTTATCAGAAAGTTTAGGGTTTTTCCGTTGTGCGGTTTCTTCGCCATAGTTTGCGAGCGCTACGTTTCTCTGCAATGAGTTCGCTACCCTCTGCTTCAGTCCCTGATGAGCAGGAGTGCTTTTCCAAGCTGCTCCTTGTATCTTCATCGTTAGCATCATCATCGAGTTGATAAGCAGTGTTGATTTGGTCATTTATGCAAACGTTTTCTTGGATGTGATATTTTTATATTGCGCATTTTATTTCTTTATTAGTCAGCCAGGGAGGATAGGATGCTCCTCTCGCTTGTTATGTCAATCGGCTAGTATGTAGGCTTATCGCTGGAGTGGAAATTGCACTTTTGTGCTCTTCCTGCTTCAAATAATGATCTGCCTCTGGATGTTATTAATCTAGATCCCCAGAATCTATTTTTTCCCTTAAAGTCGCCTCCTAAAATCAAGGAGCTTCCAATGAGCTGGAAGAGTCGAGCGAAATCTCTGCACTGGTATGCATTTTTTTTTAATATCGATGTACATATTCGCATCTATATTGCTCTCCACGGATATTACATTCCCAATGCCGTTTCTCTCCGTAACAGCCCCACACCATAAAAATTCCAGCCGAATATGTGCAGCGTTTGGTCGAATTCATGTCATGCAGACTGAAGACTGTATATTGTAACTAAAAGTTTCCATTTCCAAAGTTTTTCTCGAGAAGTCGTGGGGGGAGCTGAAGCGCATTTCAAGTAGAAGAAGATGGCGGGTAAGTGTGGTTGACGTGCTATACCTCACCAAGGGGTAAATCATCATCATCATCATCAGCGGCGCAACAACCGGTATCCGGTCTAGGTCTGCTTTAATAGGGAACTCCAGACATCCCAGCCGAAGTCCACCAATTCGACATCCCTAAACGCCGTCTGGCGTCCTGACCTTCGCCATCGCTCGCTCTCAGGCAGGGTCTGCCTCGTCTTCTTTTTCTACCATAGATATTGCCCTTATAGAATTTACAGGCTAGATCATCCTCATCCATACGGATTAAGTGAAAATTGTAGTCTTCTATCTTCATTTTTCTCGTTTGACCAGAGCGATTTGATGTTGTTAGTTGGTTGATGTCCATATTCCAACACTTTTTCCATCGCTTGCCGACGAGAGAAAATCTGATTTGTTGCTGAGTGAAGCCTCTTTGGTATGTGGCCAATGATGTTCTGGGTGTATGAAGCTATCCGACCTAGCCAGATAGCGGAGAATATCTTATAATTGCCGCACTGCGTGATATCTCCCTTTTTTGTATGGGACAAATCCCTCGTTGCCAGTCGTCAGGCATTGATACGCGGTCCCCCTGAGCATAAGCTGGTGTAATTGCTCGCCTCCATATTTAACCAATTCGGCTGTAATTCTTTTTTTGCAACTGGGAACAAGTATATTCGTGGTCGTATCAATTAGAACGTTCTTCAGGTGATACACATTTGTTGATGCTTCATCTCGAGAGCATCTGTTGACTGCGGTTATTGTGACATCCATATCACCCTTATACGTGTTACGGGGGCTGTACTGTGGATGGCTTCAGTGTTAACTCTCACCTGATTGTCAGAGGGGATTGTAGGTGGTGTTGTAATTCGAGCTCGGAGCACCATGCCAACGAGATAGTGATCCGAGTTTATATTGGCCCGCCTATATGTTCTGACACTCATCAAAGCTGAGAGATGGTGGCTTTCGATCAACACGTGGTCAATGTGGTCCTGTCTGCAGAGGTTCACATTTGTTTGTGGACCGCTTTCCGCGCAAACCAGGTACTTCCAACAACTATTTCGTGTGACACTGCTAATTGAATAATCCGCAGTCCGTTATCATTGGTATCCTTTTGTAAGTTATGAGAGCCAACGTATCGCCGTCCGTCCCTACTTGGCTGTTAAAATCCCCAAATATGATTTTGATATCATACCTGGGACAGGCTTCGAGGGATCGTTCTACTGCCTCGTAGAAGGTATCCTTCTCCGACTCTGCAGTCTCCTCTGTAGGGGCGTGAACATTAATGAGGCTTAAATTTTTAAATTTGCCTCGCAAGCGCAGATTGCATAGTCGTTCTCTATGTTTTCAAAGCCGATAACGGCAGATTTCATTTTTTGGCTGACTAAGAAACCTACTCCGAGCACATGATTTAGTGGATGGCCGTATAATATGCATATGGTGTAGTGGGTCTTCTTCAGGAAACCTGTCCCTGTCCAATACATCTCCTGCAACGCTGTTACATCAGCCCTAGCTGCTTGGCAGTACCTTCTCTGTACAGGGAGCGCACGTTGCATGAGAAAATGCACAAATCGTGATTTCGTTTCCGTTGTCGGGGTGGACACCTGGAGGTGGAGATTGGGTTTGGTAATAGCTACTGGTGTGGATTCAACAGACGTTTTCCAGGTTTTATGCTCCATCGTATCAGTCCACGTTTTGCCTTGGGACGCCCTGGGACCTGGGTAAATAGCAAACATATATCGATAATGGAGTTATTTTATCTTTTTTCGTTAATTTTCTGCGCATTGTATCCAACAACCTGTACGTTACATTCAACAAAATACATATGTTATAACTTTCTTTTACCCCTCTTTTGAACACATATATTTCCTACAATGGTGTCCGGATTTCAATTTTGCTCACTGCACACCTCGAATTAAACGAGAAAATATCACCCCTTGTAATTTCTCTGAGAATTCACTCCAATACCACATTTGCCATTTATTCTTCCGAGGACCATTTAAGCTGTTCTGCTTCCGACTATAAGAAGTACCTGCGCAAGCCTATGCAGAGTACCAAGCGATTTATAAACTATATTCAGATACAATCTATAGCGATTGTTCCCGGGAAAATGGTAAAAATTTTTATCTGGCATGTTCGATCGTATATTTCTCGGTGGTACGAGATGAATCACCCTCCTGACTATTATTGCTTATTTTGCTTAATAATATTTTCAACAGAAAGGGGTCAGTTCTAATCTTTGGAAGTTGATATCGAAGTGCTTTCCAATCTCATATTTTGAAATGGAAAAGTATTTACAACTTTTGGTTGTAAACATAAACTATTTATGAAATTGGATTCTGAAGCGAGTCCAATTGATTAGTATTTTTATGAAATGATACATTGTTATGTGAATTACCTGATTGTCCGAAGCCTGCATAACTTTCAATGTCGCCACTTTCGATGCTTGTCCATTGCCTTGACAAGTGAAAGTTATTTGATCTTTTGTTCCGATCATTGCATTTGCTGGAACGCGAACTGTAACGACTGCCTCAGCTGTGACTCCAGGTGCGAAGAGTAAACTGTAAACGAAAGAAATTATATGCATCAATTTGGCTCCTCTTGAATAGTAGCCCGAAATACCTTTGCATGCTCAACGAGACCAAGTATCGTTGTTCTCCAGTTACTTGAAACGTATGAAAAATTGGCTCATTTCGGTAGTTTGTAATCTCGAAGTGCAGTTGTCCTGTGCCCCCGGGGGCCAAGATTAACTGCGATTGTACCCCCATCTCAATAACAGTGCCCACGTTTTGTAATCCATTTGGTAGCTGTTCTTGACGACTTATGGCCGCTGTTGCGTTGCTATTGTTTATAATCTTATCCACTTCAATGATATCTTTTATTGGTGCAAACCCTTTACTATCTTCGTCTTCATCGAGAAATCGAATGTTTTCATGTGTTAATGGAGGAGACAAATTCCTGGTGTATGAGGATCGATCTCTCTTGAAGTCGACCTTACTGCTGACAGGGTTCAAAGGCGAGTCAGATATCTTCCGCGATAACAGTAGATCATCTATGGAATCAACAAAAAATAACAAGAGATTTTACTGTACGCCAATAATCGAAAACATAATGCGATAAGTTGAAAGAATACGTGCAGAGATACTGCTCCTTATCATGTGAGGTTGACTGAAATCGGAAGCGCTTGTGTGTATACTCTCCTATATCAGTTAAAAAATTATAAGTTTTGAATTTTCATGATTTACATTCTGGAAATGGGTTCAGTTGTTCTCGGTCAGTCGAACGAATAAGTTTGAAATCCCGGCCTTTCAGTCACTCTCTTTGCGGAAGGTATGATCAGCGCGATAGTGATACATTGATACTATGCAAATTCAATTTTACCGTATTATTATTACAAGTGAAAACATTTAGAATAGCGGGTAATATTTCTAGTTTGTAGATAATTTCAATTTACGTAAATCAGTGCAATAAAATAACAAAATATAATAGTTTTAGTCACGGATAGTAGTGCCAAAGGTCAAGGTCCCTAGGTTCAGTTGTTTATTAAAATTCTGACTATTAGTGAAAGTGAAGATACTTTATAGGAACTGCGCATCTTCAGCCAGGCTGTATTTAAAGGTAAAGATAAAAGATAAAATGTTAATATCATAGAAAATACGAGAAATTTATTGGGCTAGGGTCTCGTTGCTAGCTCCAGGCAATTATATTTTCATCCTAATTTGAAGGTTGTTGTAGTCGATGGCTTATTTTCATTCATCTCATTTGGAACGTGGAACACTATCAGATCTTCCAAGGCTCTTCAAATGTTGATGCCATCACGGTTTGGATTTTATTTACGTCAATGAATTGATTTGTGGATAATTCTATTATTCCCAGAAAAATATTTTTATTTAGGCGAAATTTTAAAAACATCATTGACATTATTGGGTTGATATAAACCTTTCGGAAATTTTAAGATATTTTTTGTGCTAATGCTGAAAACCTCTTTTTGGTTTGATTTTTGAAATATGATTCCTTGAATTATTATGATCCGAATTGGAGCGAAATCATACTTTTTTTTTATCCAGACATAAACAAAGGAAAATATATTAATTTTGCTAAAAGGTTGTAGTTCGATAAGATTAGGTCAATATGCACGATGGTGGAGCAAATCCAATAATGAATAATTCTTGGTAATGTTGTGAATAGTTCCATAAGTAATAGCAAAGGTCGTCTTGCTTTTATAAATATCACGACATCGTTCAGAACGGAATAAAGGGATGAATCATAAATATTTTTGGTTTCATCATTTTTGCAATTACAATTGCAAAACCCAGTGACTTAGTGACCAAGATACAGCTTTTGTTATTAACAATTACTTAGTCAGAGTTAATTCAAGTAAACGGAAATTTAATTGAATTTAAACTTGGATTTATAGCAGACGGATATTTTGCGTATACAGTATCTGTCCATTGAGTTATGAACGCTAAGGAGAAGCTAAGATATATTAGAAACCAAAGTTTTCAACACAGGTTTATAAAATATGATTTGACTATTTGAGTGATATACGTGTATAATAATGTTGAAGCCCAAAAGCTTCTTACATCTAATACTTTGTAACCCCGCCCCCACTTTTGATTACATCTCTTATACGATCTGGTATACTGTGAATATAATTTCTAACCATTGTTTCTAAATCATCATCGTTGTACCATATATTCTTAATGTTTCCTTTTAAATTTGTATTTTTTCTGTGCTTTCAAATAAGCCTTCTCTATCGGTTCTTAGTTTGGAGAACTTCCGGACCAAGGTAGTAGATCCTAATTCAATGAATTTAGATAATTCATGCTCGCTCAGGTCGTACGACAAGGTGTGCCGTACTGCATGAAGGCGGAAACTGCAAATTGTTGGTATATGGCACAAAGTCGTTTTGTATGAGGTTAGTGTACTCCCCAGGTCGCATTGTACCTTCAAGAAATTGAATTGAATCAAATCCTTCTTCAGGAATGAGCTCCAAATCGTTACTGTTGGTCGATATTTAATCGTTTTAGCCGCACAGGTATCAGGAAAGCGTTCACGCTTTCTTCTCCGAACCTGATTTGCCACAACAACAGTAAGCAGCAGTAACGCCAACAATTTAAAAACGCCAAATTTTAAATTCGAAAAAAAAAATATTTTTAATCTATATTTTTCTCTTCTCTGTAATTCTCGTGCAAGCGGGCCTATAACAATCGCCGTTGTCGTATCGCCTCTGTTACCTTCAACCTTTGAGCTGGCCTTCTGTATTTCAGCCCGTTTTCATACAAACGCCTACGTAGTGTTTGACCAAATATCTCAACGCCAGCGTCTCTCACGTCGTCCAAAATACCCTGGGAGGTTGCTGTTTGAGCCTCTAAAGACTTTCGGAAAATTAGTCAATATTCCCTTTGAGAGGTCTTTCATTTTTTGCAGTTTTTTAGACTACTCTAAAAAATCTCTTCTTTATCATGAACAATATTGAATTTTCTTGCTTCAGCCACTGATGATTTGGAAACACCGACATTTATGACAATGGTTGCATGACTTCACCTTCCCTCTTTCAGATAGGAGACAACTTGCGTCTTTTTTTCTACTTTAATATCTCTTTTTATCTCTTTTCTTACCCATTTCCTGTTAATTACCGTTATTATGAAGCCCAGATGTATATGCAAAATAAAATCAATCTTTAACTTACGTGTGTCGTTAAACAAATGCAAATCGACAAATGGCTGCCAAAGACAATTCATATGTTTGCCGTGCATTGCCTTCGACTTCCATTCATCGATCGGCTCTTGGTTCGATTTCACCTCATTCAGAAGATTGGAAGATCGATCCTTCAAGTTGAGTTGAATCAGTCCACAGTCTGCTTTACAGACAGCCGCATGCAAGGGACTCGTTTGCTCTTTGCTGTAAAAATAAGCGCGCAGCGAATCGACTTGGCGGGAGATGTGCCAACACACCAACCACGCCCCTACCTCCGATGTCACGAGGCAGGTCCATCCGCTCCATGGCAGAGTTTGAATGATGCATTCGGAATTTGGACATAGTTGTCCGCATCCACCGCTGGACGTTTTCCAGACTCATCTTCGTCCACGGCAATATTCCGAATGCATAAGTCAATGAAGGAATAGCGAATATATTCAATGCGCTTATTTTATTCTTCCCCGAGAGATGCAATTTACCAGCTAGTACCAGTTTTACTCGTCGCAGGAATTCGGACAGCAGAGCATCCTTTAGATCACCAACTCGAGTATGGGTTCCTTGCAGAATTCCTAGGTACTTGTAAAAGTCTGTCTCGGTCATAGCTTCGATGTGGAGGTCACCAATGCTATGTCCGGCATGCGGCTCGTGATGACCTTTGCGGATGGCTTGGATTCAACATTTGTCTAACCTAAATTCCATCCGAATATCACGGCTGAACATGTTAACTATTCGCAACAAACTTCTAAGGTGGTCATCAGTAGCAACATACAGCTTGATGTCATCTAAGTACCTCAAGTGTGTCAGTTCGCACTTGGCACGTAGGCCATATTTTATTGCAAAGCCATGCCCTCTAACATTATTCAGTAGCCATGAAAAATGGTTCCGTACCATGCAAAACCAAGGGGATCTCAACGAATACCCCTGAAAGATGCCCTTCCGTATGCGAATGGTGTCTGATTTATTACACCCTCAGATGTACGTACTGATAAGGTGGTATGCCACAATTCCATGACTGTCTCCAAAAATGTTAGTTAGTTTCGGGTCAATGCGGACGTCGGTTAGCCAGGTATGCGGGACGCTATCGAAAGCGTTAGCATAATCGATATAGCAACTTGAGAGGTTTCTTTGACCTCTAGTTGCTTGTCCTGTGTCATTATATTATTATTAAAGATAACTAAATTGACGAGTTCCAGCAAACTCGCAATATCGATCGTTCCCATAAAGGTTACTGATATTACCTCTAAGAAACTGCGAAAATCATTGAGTATTCATTTTTCAACGAATCCTTGTTTTCTGTAAAGATCTTAATATCCGATGTTTTCTAACTGTTATCATCAAAGTAAGTCAATCAATAAAGGTCATAATCCCAATACTTTTTCTTTACCAATAACTTAATTCGTGCCAACAAATATATGTATATATATATTTTAGGTGTAGAAAAATAAATCAATTATTTTTACATGGAATTGAGGGCGTTATTTATTAGGTTTAATATGACAACTAGTTGCCATTTTGAGGGTAAATGCAGTATGCTTGTCTTATGGAAGCCCTGGTCGCTATTGACAAAACATTGGGAAAGTCGATTTTCACAAACCTCCCTTGATGTGAATTTTTCATCAGCAAATTCGTTCACCATGGGCAAAAACAGGTGGCAATCACCTAAGCCCGAACTATAAGATGGATCCATAAGAACCTTCCAACCAAACTCCCGGAACTTTAGGCTAGCTACTGTCAACGTATGAAGTCTGGCATTATCCTGATAGAACACAATTCCTCTCATATTGGATAAAGCTGGCGGTTTTTTGGGCAATTGCTTCCTTAAGACGTTCTAATTGTTGATAGTGAAGATGGGAATTAGGTGTTTCGCTGTAGGGGAGCAACTCATAGAAGATTATTCCCTGATAATTCCAACAAACATACGGCAAAATCTTCCTAGCTGTCAATCCTGATTCCCGGTCCCCGTTTGCGTCGGCTCACCGAGATTTGACTACCATCGTTGTCGCTTGATTCAGTCAGTTACTTTCCATCACTACTTATCATCCGTTCCAGTTTGATGTTGTTGCGATCTAGCAGCGATTCGCGCGGGATTTTTGGCTTAAATTCATGTGGCCTCCAAATGTCGAGCTTGTTTTTGAATCATATGGCTCCAAACGGTTTCGTGTGCAATGCTTAGCACCAAGGCAATCGGCGACTAAAATGCCGGCCGAAACAACGGTGGCTTGATACGCTAGATGGGGATTTAAAAGTTTCGCGATTGTATCCAGATCAGGCATTTTATAGAGCCAAATGGCGAATTCGGTCACGACGAGCCGACCCCGCTTGTGAACGGGACAAAGCCTGAAGAAAAAGATTTTTTCTAATTGTGATTTTGTTCCTAATTTATTTTCAATTGTTTCATTTTCATTAGTGAGTTTAGATTAAACTCAACTCAATCAGTTCAATTTGTCATAAAAAGTAAAGTGGTTTTCCTTCTTCCCCACAGCATTATAATTTATATTAAACTTTGATCCTTAATTTCAAGTTGGTCTTAAACTCTCTCTGATCGTTTTATTAAGGGTTCAAGATATCAATGTTTGTCATCTGGGTAGCAAAAGCGAAAATTCGCAGTTTTATGTCTAACAACCTGTGCGCCTACAGAGGTGCTATTTTTTGAAGCAAAGATGAACGGGGAATAGCGCAGTCTATGACGCATGCAGGCCCTGCGATGCTTTTACTAGAACTGAAGCCTTTGTGCACCGCAATAGCACGGAATTATCCGCGTCGTCCTTCTAAGAGACAATAAAAATGATTTTCGCCTTGACCTGATGTTAAATGCTGGCACTAGTCCTGGCATTGTGGAGCTAGACCATTGGTGTGCCGGTCTGTCAGCCTCCTCGTTACCAACGAAATTCATGCACCCATATCAGGAATGTTTCCCTCAGTCGGCCAAGTTTCGACACTAACAGATGGTAACTTCACACCGACTGGTGGTATGTAGTAGGTATTTAGTTCTTATAATGCTGCTGGACTGTTGAAACAAGTTCGAAGGGTTCGACTTCACCATTTTTGTCGCAGATATTTTTCTACTGCCAGTAAAAAGGCATGTATGTCCGTCTGAAATATAACTTTCAATGTCATACTAAACTAAATGCACTTAGCTTACGAGCTAAGTAGAAATGGAAGTCGCTGAGACGCTGGGTTTTTCTTTACAAGCATCCCTTTCTGACTCTAAAAATAAAAAATGCTGTCTTATAGTCAGTGCAAACCAGCTTAGCGCAACACGTAATATTATTCCTTGCTGATCTCCGGAAAGGTTATTATATATATGGTCAAAGCTTATATGTATTCATACCTATAAATTACTGCCCGGTTACGGATAAAACGCTTAGATTATAAACTTCTATAAGGTAGCTGGGTATTCGATAGTTAGTATCAGGGTCAAAACACCTGCAAATGGATGAAAAGTTTCCAAATCACTGGATGGGTCTTGAGCCCCTTATTTTGCCACTTTGCATTCAACCAGTAACTGATAATCACAGTGCTATTCAGTGTAGAATTTTCAAAAAAGCGGAAGAGTAGAATTAAGCAATATAAGGCCGTTTGGACGATAAAATGAGAATGAAAGGTCGCAAAATCGTATTAAATCCTTTGTGTAAAACAAAACCCTATGTAAGATTTTTTCGATACACCGTTGGTTAATCAATGCTTTACGAAACATACTTGTATCGTTGCAGCGTGAAATAATCGAAAAGTCAAAATTCTCAGTCAAAGCTCTCAGGAACGATCCAGCCACAAAATCGGAATAATCGTAGCTCAATACAAAGTCTAGGATTCAATATAAATATTTACGTTAATTGTATAATATATTACTATATTTTCCGAAGTTATAAAAATTTCCCTCAAGTTCATCCTTACATAGTTGCAGATAAAAAGAAAGAACCCATAATATTGGTTACGAAGCTGGAAAGTTCGATGTAAACGCTACAATAACTAACAAAATTGTAGTAGGTCGTAGTTGTGTTTTCCATCATTTTAGATCGTTTGCTAAATATTTAAACGGTCATTGGTTTCGTAGCTTGCTGATCAAAATTCATGAAAATATCGAAATGTAGTTGTTTCTGCACTTTTATTAACAATGCACTATTTTATTTTGTCTTTTAAATTATTTACATTTAGGAGATGTACGTCCTGATATGAATGTTCGGTATCAACATCTCACTGCCCCCAACAAGCCAATAGTATAATCTATATAACCGATTAGACGTCATTGATTACGCATTCCATGCTTCAAGTCAAGATTATTGAAAATATAATTAACTCTGATGTCCAGTGAAACGTGTTTCTGATGACCCCTATTTGTGCTGATACCATCAAAAAACCGAAATGCTGTGTTTATTCTCAGAATTATTTTGAAAAAAAATATATGGTATTAAAAGTATGTTTGCAAATGATTCTTAATGTACATCATTTCCGAATGGATGGGTTTGAAGACCTTATCACATATAATGACGGGTCAATGTTTGAACGCAAATATTTTAACTTGAGAGTGACTAAAATAAATGATTGCCTTAACTTCTAGGCGGATACTAATGTATCTGTTTTGTTAGTCTGGCAATATTGCGTATATGGAATCATGTCTCTAGGGACCCTACATAATATTTATACAAGGTTTACTGTACCATATATGTATATTCTTTTCTGGGAGTTGTTATATATAAAACAGATTTTTTTTATTTAATCATCAAAATTTACTAGGTCTTCAAAATAGGTTCTATTTGAAACAGCACAAACAACGTTCTTCCTAATTTTAGAAAATCTCAGAAAAGCGCTTTCCAGGATGGCCTTCAGTTCGTGAGCCAATATTTGTTCTATTACTTCAATAGACTCCAACCGGGTATTCGCAGTGATGGTTGACTTAAACGAGTCTTGCGGAGACACATCTCATGTCCATGTCCGTAAAATGCTAATTAAGATCTTTCATTTGATATCCCGCACGGCTATATTCAAAAAAATAAAAGCTTGCGACCTCGCTCACTCTCAAACGAGGTACAGAAACATGCCTATCACTATGCGTGGGATTTCATAGTCTGGATATGCTTATCAAATTTACTCTCAATAAGTGTAGTCTCTTCCGAAAAAAGTGTCTGTGACAGAAGGACAGACAGACAGTAAATCGATTTTAATAAGGTTATGTTTCCATACAGAGCCTGTAAGAAATTCTTTTCTAGTGAGCACCCAACCATTCTGATCAAATATAGTAGTTAAACAACGACCAATTTCTGTTGATTAGTTATCCAAATTATGGTGCGTGAGGTTCCACGCAAAGGTTCATTGAATGTCCGGCTGTAGTAAGACGCCATGCTGCCATTGTTTTCTTTTTCGACCTTCTTTTTTGGCGCTTGAAAACTAGCCTCAAGGTCGGTGGTGGCACAATGCCCCTTTATCGTTATATGAAACCACTTTTTCAAACAGCGCATCGGTGGAAACCATGCATCGAACAGACTTCTCACGGATTGTGCTTGTCTACTGGGAACAAACAGAAGTCTTCACATTTCGCTGATGATGTAATCACTTTTTCACCCGTGTAGTGTGCTATCCAGTTCACTTTTTTCCACGTTAGATCTACGATCACATCCGAGTTCGAAATAAACAACTAATACTTCATTTCATGCAGCAGTTGGGCGACGACAAGGTTGGGAAGGAAATTCTGAAGTCTTTCTGGGTTTCAGCGACTTTCGGAGAGCATGCATGTCTTACTAGGATGTGCCGACAGCTGCTCTCAGGAGGTGTTGACCGCGACGGCGGATGAAAGGCACGAGATGTACGCGTGTCCTGCGCTCGCGAAAGTATATTGCGAGACCGCCGACATGGCAGGAATGCGGAGCAGAGTGGCAGCTCTCACAGCTAGTATGGCCACATTGACAGCAGGCGTGAATGCTATGCGTTCGAGAGGCCGGACTAGAACGCGTTCGATAACCACCTCACGGAATGCTCCCCAAGCCTAATGGCGAATGTCTACCTTGTGGAGACTACATGGATCTCGCCAAGATATATCATCAAATCCCAGAGAGTCATCTACTCTGTACTACGAAACTTGGATTTCTGTTCCGTCTACCTGTATGATGTTCTAGTCGCCTCCTGCACAGAGGCATTTGACACATGAACAATGCAAATTCCTCCAGCCGCAGGTAAAATTTCTAGACCATTGCATCACCACTGACGACGTGCAGCCCAACCCAGACAAGGTACAAACGATCGCCAACTCTCCGCAGCTTAAAACGGCAAAAGACCTCAGAAAGTTTTTGACCATGGTAAACTACTATCGTCGTTTCCCGCCCAAAGCCGCTTAACACCAGTCCCTTCTTAATGGTTTCTTGTCTGGTCTTAAACCAAAGATTCGCGAAAGATTTTGTGGGCTCCAGAAACCGTCCATTCATTTTTGACCACCAAGCAACAGCTACCCTTTTGGTATTCCCTGCAGAGGATGCACCGTCGTTACCTCAGACACCGCAGTAGGCGCTGTTCTTCACCAGGAATTGAACCAAAGCTGGCAGCAATTGACTTTCTTCTGGAAGCAGTTGAATTCCCCTCAATCGAATTGTAGCACCTACGATCGTAAACTAGTAGCCGCATATTTGAGTATCAAATATTTTCGTTTTTTCCAGTGAGGGCAGGCCGTCCACCTTCTCCACACACCATAAACCTCTCACTTTTGCTTTACAGTAAAGGCCCGACGTAACGTCCCATCGTCAATTTCTGCACCTAACTTTCATAAGCCAGTTTACTTCGGACTTTTAATATGTGTTCGATATAGGCTGTCAACATTTCAGTGATTACTCTCACGCCGCCACACAATTCTTCAAAACCTGCGGTCGGACTCCTAATACACGTTGAAGGGATTACATATCTTCCCCTCACCTTCGTCTATCTGCTCTGGATTCCAGAAAAGGGATCTAGACCAGATATTCACTCAGTGCACGACCTTGCGCCCGAACTCGGCATTTGGACAACGAAGCGACTAGTCGTTAGCAGGTTTTTTTTTTGTGTTCGTGAGCAAGGACGTTAATTCTTCGGACAGAGAGTGCATCGCATGCAGAAGGAGGTGGGGCGCTTCCACACCATACATGTCGACATTGTAGGTCGTTGATCGGTTTATTCAGTGGTCTGAGGCAGTACCTTTGAAGGACATTAAATCGCAGTCATACGCTGAAGACTTCTGTTGAGAGGATTCCATGCTTTGGTGTTCTAATTGCAATGATCACAGTCGAGAGAATTCAACTCGGAACTCGGTAAACTCCTTGAATCCAAGCGTTATCAGACAACTGCATAACTTCCGCAGTGATGTTGGAATGTTAACATCAGACGCTAAACGCCGCTATTGTGGCTCGCAATCATCCGTGCTAATCGCGGGTCTTGCCTCGTACAGCCACCCGTGAAAAGTTTGCTGGTCCCCGACGGTCTTGGAGAGACTAGATTTTTGCGCCTGCTATGGGAGGCCGTTGCCAAATTGAAGCCGCCTCCGCCTCATCGTCATATACAGCCAGTGGTGAACACCCTATTGACCTCGAAGTCTGCACCCACGTCCTGATGAGGACTGATGCCACCCAGAAGCCGCTACAGCCACCATATGTTCGAGGACACTTATAAGGGCTTTGAGCGTGGAGAGCACTCGTTTAGATTAGACGTTGGGGATGAACCTAAGACGGTCTACTCAGATACATAGATGTTTTCTGGGGGTAGACGTCACTCAGAGGAAGAGTGAGTGCCGGGTCGATTTTGACCTCCGGTTTTCTCACCGATACCTGTTTGTTTCAGCTGGGGGTGGAGTGCTGTCGTAAGACGAGATTCGTTTCCAAGCAGTCGTCGACCGTGGAGATTGTTTTTTAATTTTTAATTTTAGATTCGAGTTGGCATTGATATTTAAAACAAGCTGAATTTTACGTGAAAAAAAGGAAATTTTGAAAAGTTATTCCTATGTATTTATATGAGGGTGCATTGAGAACAAAGTTGGTTCCATTTTAGAAACACAGCCCTAGACAAATTATTATAGCCAATAGCGTCTGCTAAAATTAACAGCTCAGATTTGATTCTCTAGTTAACTGGATGGAAGTTTCGAAAACAGCGAATTGAGGAGGTTAGAAAGGTGAGAATTAACCGGGTAATTCAAAACCATGATCAAAGTATAAATGAATCTAAAATAAATCGGAAATCGGAAGAAATACGAATAAAGCGTTCCGCGGATAGTTCATATAAGATTGTTTGGATGCTCGATGGTTATACAAAGGTGGCAGTATATATTGACATTGCATGATATTGTACCTTAAGCAGAACCCACAAATTTAACCTACAATAACTCTTTTAATAATAGGATATCCAACAATTCTTTGCAAAACTCTTCTACATACTTTGATGCTCTAGGTTATGAACTACTGTTCATACAGAACTAAAACAAGGCGGTACCCTTTCCCCATCGTTCGTTAATTGCTCTCTGGTTAACATCACTGAACAGTCAAATTAAGACTTATCAATAAGTCAATGCAAATTTCAGATTTCACAGATAATGGCGTCCTGGAAATCGCATTCATAACTTTCAAACAAGCTGTTGCGAAAATGGTTCTGATCGCAAGCGGAAGCAGAAAGAGGGAATATAGCTTTGGCGTTGCTAGAAAATCTGCATTCGTGTGATAACGTCAACAGCCATAGATCTTTTCACAACAATTACTATCTGCAGATACCTTATCATCTGTAGATCATCCAGATAGAAGAGTATTGATCTTCATGGTTAGGATGAAGATGAAAAACTTGGAAGCTGGTGGCAGTGGGATGTTGGAATGTTATGAAAATCATTAGCGAATTAATGTTTAACATTTTTTTGTTATATCTTCCTGTTTTCCATTTTACCTGTTTCTAAGTTCAAATCCCTTTTTACTCTTTTCATTTCTGTTTCTCATTTGACTTTTAATGAAGAGTGCTCCAGTTTCATTATCATCACATTCAATGCTGTTTGGTTTGTCTACCAAAATCCCAACCAAACTTTTTTGCACACCCAATATTTCGATGCCACAGTGATCTTTGGACTGTGTGATACTGTAATAGTAAAAGAAGCGAAATCCTGCGTGCCAAAGTCATGACTCAGTTTTGCTTATCATGAGACGTGGATTCTTCTGCTTGTGATTGTATTCTCTTTGACAAACTCATATTTAATTGAATATAAAATTTGAATAAATTGTTTAGCGTCTATGCATAATATGCATGTTGGCGTACTTACCCGTCTCCAATAACTCATCAACCGTAGCCGGCTGATATCCATTCCGAACCGCCACTATCACCCGGAATTTGTCCTTGTTACATTCTGGTCGAAGTTTAAGATAAAACTTGGTTGGGTGACTCAATGGCTCGGCAAGATGGACACTGGCCCGGGTGATCTGATGTCGCTTCCCAGTGGACTTTGGATACTCATGTGATGTCATTTGATGTTGATATTTACCAGCCAGTGGAGTATCGCTGCTGTTGACGTGGATGACTTTCGACTCGACCATATCATGATTCAACTTTTTCATGCGTAGGTCCTTCAATAAGTTAATCTCTGTTGGAAATTGGAGGAAGATATGGAGGAAACAAGGGAAGACGAAAATAAAACATTTGTGATTGTTTGTTCATTGTTTATAGATTTTTCGCGGCTGCTAGTGAGCCAAGCGATAAAGAGCATAGAAAGCTTCGTGCGCACATGTGGTTTCTCTAATTCTGCTTGTTGGAAAGTTAGAAGACAGTACATGTTTCAAGTTTTTATACGTACAAACGATATTATCTACTCGATTTTATGCGAACACATTTTTCATGAACAAGCCTCAAAATTGGTCGAAATTAACAGTTAAAAAAATTGTCTTACTCTAAAAGGAAACATGGTACATGCGGGGAAATAAATACGCTTAGGACATTACCAGATTTTTTGTTGTTCCGACAATAAGCAGTGAAAACAATAACTTATTTTACTCACCGACACAGCTGTCAAAGCTCGGATTAGTTTATATCTTAGATTATCCTCTGGTTATAGAAAGCTTGCAGAAATCTAGATTAATTACGGCTAGGGCAATTGCGATGTTATTTAGTATCATGGAGTGCTCATTCCACCCACCTTTTTCCACTGATAGATGCATTATTTATTCAATTGAACGTAATCTACGACGCATTCCTTCTATATTTTATAAAATGAACTTCTATTTTTAATGATTTACTATCACATTTTAACAATCATTTTAGTTAAATAAGATACAAACACATTTTGCATGGCCGCTCAATGCTCATCAGTAGCATTTGTGCAATCGAGCAAGGACGCAACGAAGATCCAGAAGCCAAATAAAGTCACTAAATCCACTATTAATCGTAATGCTCTGACTAGATACGATGTTTATTGCCAGTTAGTAGAAACTAACTAAACTAACCTCTGTCATGAATCGGCCAATTCTCCCCTTGATCGCCGGTCCCTTGATTTTGGAAAAGCAACCCATTTTTTAAAGACCGGTTAATTGTGGAAAATTTAGGAATATTACGCACTAAAACAATGGAAAATTAATGCGTCAAAACAATAGAACTTACTATATTTAATTTGCTCCATATTAAAACAACGTTTTCTCCTATTTAATGCGTAATATTCCTAAATTTTCCATAGTTAAGCCCATCATTTTTACATGTCATTTGAAAGCTAACAAAATATTGGGCAACTTTTGTCAATTTTGCAGGTTTGTAAGCTTAAAGTCGGTTACAATAATGCATATTGAAGTTTAGATATAAAATCGATTTTGAAATTTAATATAGTTTCCGAGAATGCTATCCAATCCGGGATTAAATGATTGGGGGAGTGGGAAATTTTGATTTTTTTGGGAAGCAAGCAAGCCTTTTTGAAAGCGTAGCTTTCTATAGTGTATTAATTCGGTGACCAACTCTGTGATGAGAATATGAATAAATTGAACTCTCAATTGCCCACTAAGGGAAGGTCCTCATTGAGGTCAAATCTTTACTATCAATAATTTAATAATTTTGGTAGCTGTAAGCGCTAATGAACTCAACATTCGATATAATTTAAACGTCTTCAAGCTCAGCTGGTTACGATTTAGTGACTATTGTCTACACTTCGTTGGGAAATTTTCACCATACTTCCTGCGAAAAAATTTATGTGTATTTTGAGTTTATGGAGCAACTTATGTCAAAGTTTAGACAAATCATATCATCGTGTAATGTTTTGGTTTATATAGAATAAGATGTGTAATTTCAATTTTTTAAAAAGGTCATAAAGTTACTACTTTTTTTGCCATTTTTGTAATTTTTTAGTGGAAAGAAAGCGTGCTCACTTATTTCAAATACGAATTCTTTAAGAAAAACATTAACGAAAATGAAACAAGAATGCGAACTGAAAATTCAATTTTTTGTCGCATATTATTTCGCACTAATAACTGCACAACAGCGCTGAAACATGGAATCAATATACAAACAATCAGATCCATTAAAGATCTCTCCCACTTTATTCAATGGCGATATATTGGGTAGTTGTTTCTATGATGTTACGTTCACTGATCTTTTTGTCAACGATTTTTCAAAGTTCGATGGAGTTCAAGTTAGGTGTTTGTGTAGGCTATTGAGCCGAAAACTTCGGATTACTGTCGTGCATAAAAATCCAATGGTTGGCCACTTAGTCGCCCAAATGAGATCCCGACAATAAATTGTAGTGTTTGGCTGCAGTGATTGCATCTGCGACCTTACACATTGGGCTAACTGTATAATGAGAAAAACAAGACCATACCATCGTGGATCTGCTTCCATGTTTATTTTATGCCGCGATTTTTCCAAAAGGTAGTTGAACATAACGGATCCCATCTGTTGAAAACAGCATAAATTTTAATATGGCGGTTCAGCCTCTGAGACTATTTAACGTGATCATTTTCGAATCTCAATCTTATGCGACAGTTTTTTTTCGAGATAAATGACCTTCGAGTGGGTTGCACGCCTACACATAAGCCATAAAAAACAAGTTTTTTTATTCACCACAAAATATTTCTAATCATATGTCGTGATCCCCAACTACCACAAGTTCTCGTCGTAATATGCGATTTCAAGCAGATGTTTTCGCACAATACGGGCAAGCACACGGTACCCTCCTTTATGCAACGGGGTTCATGTTACGAAATCGGACTGTGAGAGCCTGAACTCCTTAGCAACTACTCTCTGACTAGTGCGTTTTTGTATCGCCTTAGCGAAAAGGGGCTTCAGCTCCTCAGGCAATTGTTTGCAATAACACGATGAATCAACGATAAACTAAGAAAAATACTTTAAATACGTTTTTTTCCGTTCGAAAATTGACGAAAACGGTAAAAATGGAAGAGGTTTTTTTTCAAAAATGGAAAGTACACATCTTATTCTATATATAAAAATACTATAAAAACATAAATGAAATAAATTTTAAAAATTGATAATATATTCTTTAAAAACTTTCAACAGTTTTTTTGGCACTGTATAAAATACGAGAAAAGGCCCTGCATGAGTTCAACTAAATTGAGAAGTTCTTGTAACTGTTAAGATTATCTGATATAACGAACGGATGTGTAAAACACGTTGATTGGTTATGTAGAAATTCTGAAGTTGAATTTTGCCAACCATTCAATCAGACTTAAGACTCACATCGGAAAATGTTCGATAACGAATGACCAGGTCTGAAATCTTCCCAGAAGAGTCATTCAGTAGAGATCCGCAACGAGACGCCACTTGACTTTCAGAGAGAATTCTTTCTTTAATTCAATATAGAATCAGATTCCAGTTGATGATGCTTCGTTACCAGTTACCAATCATGATACAATGACGAGAGAATGTTCAATTCTTCTCGGCTTAAATATTCTGAAGGAAATATTATCAAAGGTATTAGGTGAAGACGGCTTTACGGATTCTTACCAGGGCAGAGGCAAATCGTCAGACGCTGCCTCACGTCTGCTCTAGGAGCACCGTGACTGAACCGGCCCGCAGATATTGAATGCCCCTTTATATAATTCGCAGAATACGACATGACTGCGAATTATATTCAGCGTAAACCCGGTTTTTTCCTTAGGAGCAGTCTGCTTTTTATTACTGATAAGGTGCATCTATTTCGGCAATCCAACCAAACTCGGAAACGAGACTACTTGGGAGGAATTTAAGGAAAAGCATCTAAGCATCCTCGACTTCGATAAGTCTGAAGCACCGTATAATTTTTCATTACATTGCAGACATTATTCGTTAGCCCATTTTTTCCATTTGTTTCTGGGACTCCAGAAACTACCTTCGATCGCACTACTTTCTATAAGTGTAAAAATATCTACTGTTCTAAATTTATGAACCAAACTATCGAACGCTTTTTCTAGATCCAAGAAGGTAATAAACAAACAGCGATGCTTCTCACGGGGTTTATTCTTGAGTAACGCAGAAGGTTCATTGTAATGTGAACGATGTTGCGAAAGCGGCTGCGGAAACCGCAACCGAATCGAACGATAATTTGCACCTTCCGCCTTTATTTTCACACATTGGAACGATTGTCCTTTCTTGCCAATAAAATCATGTTCTATTCTCTTCAATAACGTAATTAAGGATGTCACTAACCTAGAGTGTTGAGTCCCAAATTCTTTGTTCTTTGTTTTCTTGATTTTACTTTTTTGATTGCCTCTTCCACTTCCGTTGTACAGGCAGGTGGGATTGCTACAAATCTCGACAAAGCTTGCGGAAGTAGCGGATTAACATATTCTTTAGTTGTAATTGGCTCGAAATATTGCCACCGTCTGTCAGTCGTGGTTCGTCGGTAGGTAACTAATGCATCGATTTGCTGTGTTTGCGTTTATGTCGCAGCTTTTGACACCATGCTATAGAGTAAAGCAAAGATATGAATGCGTTTCTTGGGAAGAATTCTTCCGAGTTACTCCGTCTTACCAGTGAGGATGTCAATTTTTATTGTACAGGCACGAATTTATTATGCCTCGAACTAACTTAATGACATCGTAACGGAATCTTCGCTCATTTCTGGACAGAGCCGGAACCCGTCCTGCTTAGTATTTTCCCGAGGCTTGGCTGGCATAATCATTTTTTTAACGACATTGAATGTGCTTTTTGGTCGACTAGGGACATTATTATTGCCTAATTTTTCTGGTTTTTTTTTTCAAGTATTATTCCCTTTTTTTGTTAGTTAAGTACTATATCCTAGGAAAGTAATTCATTTTTCAGTGTGGGTTTTTTTTTTGCATTTTGCCAAATGGTTTTCTCTGCGATGAATTCCAATCATGAGTAACACAGTTATTTATAGAGAGCTAGGAATACGCAATGCTGTGTAATTATTTTCTCATATCATGGAAGTGTTCTATCCACATTCCCCAATGTTGGAGCCCGCTAAATACGATTTTTTAAATAAAAGTATGGACAAGGAGGATTTTTGTAGGTAGTACCACAGAATATGATATTGCAGAAGTGATTACCTGCCACGATTTCGTCGTCGATATGATACTACCAACAGCAGTTGCCTATCTTCTATAAAATTCTTATTTAGTTAATGTTCTTCTATTTGTAGACTTGTTCGAAATCATATCCTTTTTTAACGGCGAAAGTTATATTTCTCTTCAATAGTCAGCCTGTAACTATCGTAATTGGAAATGGCGCACTAATTAGCCGTGGGTGTTCGCCCATAACTTAATATTTGTTCGGCTCCGGTGTAGTTTATCACTTATATATCATGAATGGCAAAGATAATGAAACTAAATCTTTGTTGCGTCAGAAAGACTAACGCATTAATTACTACTGTTGGCTTAAATCAAGTCTATTAAATTCACTTTCCGAGTTTACTTACAATAATGTTAGTCATTTGCGAAGTTATGCTAATCATCTAAGCCATAATTACACTTAATTTTCCTTACATAATACACTTTTTTCTGTGAAATATTTACGGTTGAAACTACATTCAACTCGGTATACTGGGCACATGCTGTGCGCGGTTCATACAGTTAAAAACTCTCACTTGTTGGTGGTGTACTTTCACGAGCAACTGTAGAAATCATATGATGGTATGAAATCATGTGGGCACTGCGCAGGTACTCATCATCGTCACCATCGGCTTGAAACAGCGGAGAGCTCGCAGTGAACGAAAACGTCAGCGTGACACGAGCCAGCACGCAATCTTGTCAAATAAACAAGAAAGTAATTTGAGTGCTGTACGTGCAGTTTGAAAACGCAGGTCTATCCTCTTTCGAGCCCTTCTAGCGGCTCCTCGAATTAGTGCTAAGCAGTGACACAGACCTAATTTAATCAGATAGTGGATGTGCTAAGTGGAAAGCCAATTTGTGACTAATGTCGCGTTGCGTATAAGCGGCAAAGAGACTTACATAGGCAGAGGTATAGGTTGGAGGCCAACGCTGAGTTGGAGCTCCTCCGTCATTGCGGTGTACTATTCTCGAAGCAGGACGTGCTACAAGGACACACAGTATGTACATGTTGCATTGAATATTGGAATTAGATTAACAACACAAAGGCGAGGAAAAAGCACTTACCCTAAACATATACTCGTTCACTTTCGGTGAATCCGATTCATTACTTTATTTAGCTTTCTACATCAAATTATTCATTATATACATATATATACTTTGTACTCTGGTTAAATAAAAAATACATTAAAAGCCAATAATAAAATTAGAATGCCAATGCGAAACGAAAGGACAAAGGACACAAAATACTCTTCTGTTTGGGCCAACTAACCGCCGTTGGGGGTTTCCAACGTAGCCGTGTTTAGAGCCGTACCCACTTTGATATAAATATCAGACACGGTTGGGGTAATAGTGAGCTCCTGATCCTGAAGTCCTTGAGTGTGCTCATCGAACACTATATCCTGAAAAGAGGAGAAAATATTTTATACTCCATGTTATATACTATCCCTCTTTTATTCTATGTTTTTAAAACGGCACGCTTGTCTGCACCACTCAAATAGCATTGATAAAAAATGTGGGTTCCACGAGTTCATCATAGACGCGATATGCTCTTATCGAAAATATGATGGTTCCTCAACTTTGAATTTCGTTCTGCAATGGACTTTATCTGGCATGGTTCGTTGAGGGTATTTTAAGATACGCTTATTGTACTACTAGTCAAATAAATTTAATCATCATTTCTTCTGATTCGTCTAATCTTCAAGCATTTGCAGGCTGTTTGGGGTGTGAGTCTTCATTAGAAATAATGCAGAATACATTATGAAACGCAATTTTCTCTTAATTTTAAATTTTAAACGCCTTTCGTCAGTTGAATTGCTCATTCCAATCACATTCGACACTGATGGGAACATACGATAAAGAAACTTAAAAAGTCTACTTTGCTCGAAAAGTCAAATGTTGGTTCCTTCCTTACGTTTTTGGAGCTATTCCCTTGGAAACTGCCGGAAATTGAAAATTTTGCCAAGGGCCCTAAATGTCAAGCATTTTTAAAAAGACTATGTCTGAGGATTAAATTTAGAAATGATGTAGGAAAGACAAATCATTAGGGAGATGTCTCAAATCATTCAACTGACAAACGCGATTTATTTATGTTATGCACCCAAATCAACTTTATCTGTTTGCTGAGTAAATAATACCGAATCTATCTCGACAAAAAATGTGTTACACTAAATTCAATATTTGTTTCTAAATATAGCCATTCTATAATGAAGGCTATACGGCATATCGACTCGGGTATTATTACTAATTGCAACCAAAATATAAAAGCTTAGTTAGATTGGCAGTGTGGCGACTATCTGAGATGTTTGAAATTAATCCTTTTATGATGCAATTAAAGCGTTATTGGTATAATTCGCATCCACGATGACTCCTCCCGGAACTTTTTTGGACTTCTTTGTTTGTTGCATTTTAGACGAAGTTATTTTTTTTCTAATAAAAAGCGGAGTAGTGTGTGCATATACATATCGACCTTTTAGAAGCATTTAATATAGACCTACCAATATTTCGAAAGAGGCAGCACAAATCAAGTCGAGAAACTGTTGGCTTTGCGCTTCTGGTGGAAAACATTAGTTGCGTATGAATTTACTATTTTGGGCTATTCACTTGAGTTTGATGTCTTGTGGTATTGTAAATCCACACGAGAACGACAACTCTCAATTTAAAATCCGGTACGAATAACTGATGGGAGTCGTCTGACTTAGTGACTGGGTCGGACTTCCATAATGAACAGAGGTATGCTCAGAAGCTAGGTGGGCAGTGGGAATTGTTAAACCATTGAAATCAGCCGGGGAAGATGGCATTTTCCCAGCACTAATCCAGAGAGGCCTAGGAATCGTCTTAGAGTCTCTTCTGAGGGTGGTAAGGCGGAGCATAGCACTCGGATATATACCAAGGGCATGGAGACGGGCAAAAGTGGTCTTTATTCCGAAAGCGAGTAAAAAGATCCTTTCCGTCCTAAAACTTTTAGACCAATTTGCCTAACATCGTTCGCATTCAAAACGGTGAGATGGTTATAGGCAACTATATTAGAACTAACGTTCTAAGCGTAGCGCAGGACTGTCGACTGAAACTGCTCTGCATCAGCTGACGGATTTACTTTGAGATGCCATAGAAACAAAAGAAATAGCATTGCGTGCGTTTTTGGATATCGAAGGAGCTTTCGACAACACATCGCACACAGAGATACAAGATGCCCTGAGCCGCAAGAGAGTGGGAAACACCCTGGCATTCTGGATGGGCAAAATTCTAGGAAACAGGCAAATAGAAGTACCCACAGGTACAAATTATATTGTCATGAACACTACTCAAGGTTGTCCACAGGGTGGGGTACTATCGCCGCTTATGTGGAGTATGTTAGTGGACGAACTCCTGGACGTGCTAACAAATACTGGAATGCAGGTCCAGGGTTACGCGGACGATATTGTTTTAATCTGTTGGGGTAAATATGAAGATATAGGGATAGAATCCAAACTGGATTAAGGGTTACTAGTGTCTAGTCCAGGAAGGTGGGACTGCGGATCAATTCAGTCAAAACTACCATAGTACCATTCACTAGGAGACGTAAGCTCGATGATTTGAGAGCCTTAATTTTACATGACATGGAGGTGAAACGAGAAACAGAGGTCAAATATTTGGGAATTACGCTAGACTAAAAATAACTCTGGAAGACATAGGTCGGAAACACTTGTCGGAAAGCCGCGAGGGCTCTGACAACTTGTAGGTCCATAGCAAATACTCAAAATCCAAAGACTAGCTTGCATGTGTATCAATGGGGCAATGAAGACATGCCCAACGGCATCCCTGGCGGTCCTTTTGGAATTAGCCACTCTCCATCTGCACATACAGATGAAGGTAAGGAGGGCAATATTCAGGATGGCCAGGAGTATCAGCAAGGCGGGGAGCTGCCTAAACCGAAGGAAGATTGATATTCTTTCTAGGCGGTATCCCGAATTACTGATACCAAGGAATAACATGACAACGAGGTTTCAGTTTGGAACACGTTGGAATAACAAGGCAAACTGGGAGAGGTGGCTGGGACATACGGCTTAAACCAGCAACTGATTACTTGGTACACTGACGTATGGGTATGCCTTGAGAGACTGAATATGCTCGGCTCGTCCAACAAGGTCTGGATACTCTGGGTTCCAGGCCATGCTGGGTTGGAAGGCAACGAGACAGCATACGAACTAGCCAAGAAGGGAGCATGGACGCGTTTACACAGGCCAGAACCCTTCTGCTGAATCGGAAATAGTTTCATGGCTATGACATTAAGAAATGAAGAGGAACGGTTGAGGGAACTATACTGAGCGGGCCTACCAGGAATGGAGCACTCCAGGGTGCTTATAAGGGGATACGAACCCATACCCACAAAGGATTGCTTAAACCTCACCAAACCTCACCTAGGGATATCTACGGACACTGTCTGTAGGTTTTGTGCGGAGTGATGAAACCTTTATACACGTGATGGGACAGTGTCCGGCACTTGCGCAAAGTAAGTCGAGGCATCTGGGAGAACACTTAATACCAGATGCAAAGCTGAAAGATCTGGAAGTAGTCAATATACTAAAGTTCCTGACGGTTATAGGCTTGCTTGGGATACTATGATTAATAGGTACACTATAACTAGCAAAAGGGGCACAATAGTTCTTTAAGGACGCGGTGCGACTTTCCCTTAACAGAATAATGATAATAATTTTGTCCAAAATGCAACTTATGCGAGGAACCAACGGAGTTTTTTTTTCAGATCACTTTACGAATCCCAACAGTACGTCCAGATTGTGCAATTTTCGGTAACAGAAACAAAAGTAGATTACTGCTGAAAGGTTTCGCCATATCACTATGCTGGACATGAATTTTGAGAAGATTTCTGAAGATAAATCTCCACAAGACATAAACAGCTCGAAGAGCTGGACGTACGTTGGTTTGAATAGGATGCAGAATTTCTGGTGCAAAAAATTCACCAGTAAAACAGTCGGCTGGCACATAGCATAAACCAGATCATTAGTCAACCGGAGTCCATTGGTAGTGGAAGCGCCGTTACGCTCCTCGAGGACTGCCGAGTTAGATCATCGGGATGCTAAAAGTAATCCATTATCGACTCGCTAGTCGTACGACAGGCAACTAGAAGCCAAACAGATCTCTTTAGTTGCTATATCGCTTATGCCAAGCTTTGGACAGCGTCCCGAATATTTGGCTAATCGATATCCATGTCTTTATCGTATCGATCCGAAACTAATAAAGATGTTGGTGACATACACCTTAATTATTAGGTTCATCTGAGGGTACCAACGCCTCAGAATCCATCCGGGCACAGAGAGACATCTTCCAGGGGAATTCATTGACTCCCCTTTGGTTTTGTGCATCAAATATGGCGGACTTATTACTTGATGACACCAAGTTGTATACTAGGGTTGATAAGTTTCTTAGAAGTCTGTTGCACATAGTTGCCAAGTTCAGCCGCGATATTCGGATGGCATTTGGGGGACACAAATCTTCAATTAAGCCATCTGCAATTACCTATTACGAGCCAAATGCAGGACATAGCATTGGTGATATATTCATCCAAGCTATGATCGAGACAGTAGCTAGGAATTCGGCAAGGAGCACTTGCTAGAGTTGGTGATCTGAAGGATGCTCTGCTGTCCGAATTCCAGTGACGTGTGAAACTGGCATTGATTTCGCTTCAATTAGGAAAGAGTAAAATAAGCGCACTGAATGTATTCATTGTCCCTTCGCTGACCTCTGTATTCGCAATATTGCCGTGAACGGAGACCGATTTGGAAAACATCTAGCGGCGGACACGGGTTAATATGGGCAAATTTCAAACGCAGCATCCAAATTCTGCCGTGGAGCAGATGAATCTACCTCGTGGCATTGGAAGCAGGGGCATGGTTGACGTTACGGCACAACATTTATTTTTACAGCAAAGAGCACGCAAGCCCCTTGTATGCTACTGTTTGTAAAGTAGATTGCTGCTCGATTTGAATCATCAGTGTTGTAATCCTCTGAAAGGAGTGACGTCATTCGTTTAGGACAGCTTGATCGCCATCTAGGCTTATAAAACACTCATAATGAAAGAGCAGATAAAGAATGACCAATTCAAATTGTATGGTTTGGCATTAGGGACGCTGGGCTATCTCATTTCTGGCTGTACTGTTATGGCGCCGTAGCAATACATGCCCGTGTCATCAGAACCTTGTATACTGGGGGCTGGCCTCATTACGAGACCATATCTGGTGGATGAATATGAACCGGAGGCAGTACTAGATAGTTCTGCTTACGGCATGTAATGGAACCGGCAAGTTTTGACTTATCGTCACACTTCACATAATAAGTCTGACGTGCTGTTGATTGGTAAGGCAGGTCGCCTCGCGTATATTATTGATGTTGCTATTACCCATAACATCATCATTGAACGGAAATACGTGGAGAAGAAGGTGAACTATGAAACTTTTGCTCGGGAAATCAAAGGAAATTTGGGGTCCCTAGAGTGTGTTTGTATTGCATCTAAATCCCTCTAGGCTTTCCTGGATAAAAACCGTGCAGAAATACACCATTGTGCAAACGTACAAACACCACTGACCACCAACTTCAAAATCCCTCTATTCTTTTTAAGTAGGTACGATCGTCGGAACCTAACTGCATGGCAGTTAGTTTTGAGCGCTAGCCAGGTTTGCAAAGATAATAGCTCAAATAATACTGGCATACATACAAAAACACCTTCTATCATTATGGAATAGCAAGCCCAGCTTAAATTTAAATTCTCTTCCTTTGTGAAGAAGAGCGTGGGTGGGTATAGATTAGCGAAGAAGCTAATTTTTGAGCTCTTAGCCCGTAATTGTACATCGTATTCGAGGCTCTCATCTAGCGGAATTTCAGCACCAAAAGTCTGATCTCTCACGCGTCCATAGACGAAGCACTCTGTTCTATGGATTCCACTTCCTCGTTACCGACTGAAAAAGTAGAATTCCTATTTTGAACATATGCCCAGCTAGGGAATTGCGTTTAATCACAATTCCCACGAAATTACTGCGTATCCTCCTCCTTTTTGAAAGGATAATCTTGGCAGTATGTTTTATTTGGCTCTGATGGGGAAAGCTTGCTGTGTCCAGCAATATTTAAGTTCTGCCCCTTGTTTTTAAGGGAAGCGTGTTACCAATTTTTGATAGCAGCATTAGCTATTCCCACTTACACTCCAATCGCTATTTCTGATCCCAGCATGGTAGAAATTAAACCCTCTTGCTGCTACTAAGATATTCCAAATTTACGAAGTGATGAAAGGTCTGTCCAACGCCTTCAGGGAGGCCGCAGATTGCGATGCGACTGTCCCTCAGGACTAAACAGGAGACACACAGGACTTTCCACTCTAGCAAGCATGTTGGTTTTCATTTAAAAAGTGTAACCTTAGCGCCCTCACGAATGTGATGTTCAACCAGTCTATCCAGACTTTTCAGCAAGAATGACGTTAAGCTAATTTCTCTGAAATTTTTTAGGTTTGAATAGTCATCTTGCCATCAAAAGATAGTATAAAAGCTTTTGCTTTTTCACTAGTAACGACCGTTCTCGTTCCATTTTCTCTTACAACTTTTTCGTATTGAAAGGTTTACAGAACCCGTAAGTTCTTCCCCTCCCAATTCTGTCACCCGTTCTCGCGAATAGTGTATTTCAAAGAAATGTGCACTGACTCAACTGTAGATTTTGTGAAATTATCATCGGGTTTTCTAAGAGAGTCCGACTTCCTTTGAAGAAAAAAGTCTTGGAGGAATTTGAAATCGAAGCAGGAGTCAGCCAGTGTGGCACTCTGTTTCGATACTTTTTCTTCTCGTTATCAGCGACGTTCTTCATGAAACCTTGTCGGAAAGTCGTGGAAGGGTTCAATGAACGATGTCACCCTTCTCAAATACCTCGACTATGCTGATGACATTCGCTTTATCGAGGGAAATTTTAAGAAATTTTCGAAGATCGTACCAGAAACACCTATTACGACATAGACTATATAAATTTAAAGCGACCACGTTAGTTTTACTTGGAAAGTCTCAGTTCAACCAATATCAAAGCTAAGCCAGATTCTACTTTAGTTTGAGGAAGGAGCAAACGCTCTTTTTACAGCAATGCAAACATTGCAGCGGTCGACGTTACCGCGCCAGATATGATGAAGAAAATCTACAAAATGGTATAACTGTCTACTTAAAACATGTTCACTAGTAAACATAGTGGTATCTGAAGAGGGTTGACATTACATATTAATGAGAAATCTATATGGAAGATAGATGCTGTGCTGACTCACAAAGGCAAAGTGTCGTTAAAGTCAAGACAGCCAAGTTTTGACAAATGTTTCTTAGCAATATAGCTTTCAAAACCATTGATGAAACATAGATCCATAATTTCACATCTGGGGGAAAAGGATGGTCGAACTGAACTGAATGGAGAATTGGCTCCGAAGAGGACAAAGAAAATTCCATCTGCTGGGCAGGTCAAGACATTAATTGTTCTTAAAATACGTATTGCTAGTGGTCAAGCCATCTTTTAATCAGGCGTTGATGCTAAATGATTCTTCCCCCCTACGTTCCCTCGTTTGGATGTGGGAGTTTTGGTCACCTATATATAGATTTCGTTCCCGTTCAAAAGATACTTACTAGTACGGTGTAACAATTTATTAATTCAGTATTTATGATACTTCTCTATTTATGAATTTGACTCTACTGGTTCCTAAATGGATTTGACCATGTAAACGCTTTTTACCAATTTGTTTTATGAAATAAATAAAATTCCAACATGCTATGTATGTCGAATATCCAGCGTCGCCCGAAGAGAAGAATGAGGTAACTAGAGATGACTTTTGTAGTTGTCTTAAAATTTTTAACGACTCATTACCTCGCAACAACAAAATATAGAAAATATTGCTCGGGGATTTTAAGGCCCAAATTGGAAATGAGGGCATGCACCGACGAAAACAAGGATACAACCTTCGCGAGGCCAATAATAACATGGACAACACCTTGTTGATCTCGCCTCTAGTGAGGATAAGATAGTAAATTCGACATGCCTCCCACTTAGGAGTATGCATAAAAGAACTTGGATATCTCTAGACGATCGAACTTACAATCGTGGCTAGTCTGAAAAGATTAACCTCTAAAATTCTTGGTGTACAGTCGAGTCTCAGTGCACTAAATACTACCTAGCGAAAGCCACCTAACATTGTCGCATATCTACACTGTATCAAAACAAAGCCAGCTACATTAAGAGATTCAACATCGACAGACTCCATAGTGGAAAACTGGTGCAGATGTATGTTTCTGGTTAATACCAATGCTCAATGACCTGGAAAATAAATCCGTGAATGATATATAGACAAGAGTAAGCGACGCTATTAAAACCGTTACGGAATTAATATTGAGAACGCAACCCCGTAAAAGAAGGGTTGTTTTCGCAAGGATATAATCGATAGGAAGAACGAAGAAGAACTAAAACTAAGAAAGAAGAATAGGAAGAACCGTCATTTTGACAATGCGCTACCAAACAATAATTTTAAAGCAAGACATGTTCACAAAGCAGTAAAAAGTGAGTTTTGAGCAAAAACGAATATATATATGTGAACATAGAAATGGCATCATAAATGCAAATGAAGTAGTCAACGAAAGATGCTCGACCACTGCGACACAATACCAGCGAATGGGTTGGCAATCCAACAAACCGAGGGCACTGATACTGAAGCAGACCTACCGTTCCTACAAAAGATTTATGCAGCGAACAGTGCCTGGAATCAAACCAACCACCGGGAGTCGATGGTATTCCTGCGAAACTATTGAAAGGCATCAAGAATGGCGTGAAAGAAGACCAGCAATATCAATCGTTACGAAGTTACGCTCTAGTTTTGCAGTCCAGGAAAACGAGTTCGTCCCACAAACCCTACCATGACGGGTTCAATTTCGCAGGTGTGAATCCACGGCCTGATGCAGAGGGACGGGTTGGCCCCAATACTGTTCAGCTTGACCCTTGAGTAAGACCGTGCAAAACTTGGTCTTCGACCCAGCTTTCTAAACAATTGCTAAACACGTGTGAAAGAAAGGGTTTAAGAGAAATGTTTGAGGCAGTTTCAGAAAATGACGGATGAGGAATCAAGTGCAGCAGAGAGCTGTGCATTATATACGAGAATGATGATCGAAAGCCTCTGAGGCTATAAAATTGCGAAAGCTCCAATGGGCTGACCACTCGACTCGAGAATATCAGCAAGATTATTTAAAGGAAAATTGAATTAAATATTTGTAAATATCGACGTTGGATAACCTCGACCTGAAAATCTAATGACATCTTAGAAATATTAAAACTTGCTAATTTCTTGCGTAATTAACTAAAAAATTGTACTGCATTGATTGATAGTGAAAAACTAAAAAACACTTCATAATGGTACATATTTTTTATGAAAATCACGAACCATATTATCTGCTGGATACTCTCCATTTCTCGTCTCTTCAGCGAATATTACTTCACCTCCAGATCGCACGGCAACGCTTCCTAGCGTTCCACCTCCTTCTTGATGAGTTTCGTTTTCTGTCAGAGGTTTGTCGCCCATCCATGATAAATACAACTGAAAAATGAACAAGATTGTAACATGAATATTACGAGCTTAGTCCTGGACAGATATTTCTTTGTGAACGATATTTACTCTTATTCTCTTTTTAAGTAACGCCATGGCCGCATATTGTGCCAAATTCTCATCGGCTGGCAAGAGCCCGGTACTAACAAACACCGCGCTGTCGTACGGGATTAATTCAATTGCTCGTATGATTCCAAAAAAGGTCTTGCCTGGGGTATTTTGTGATGACTTAATACTTTCTATTCCAGCTATTAGCATCCAGGTATTCGTGAAGTTATATGTAACTGTAACACCTAAAAATACATTGAAGATAATCGTGAACAATTATTTAAATTTTATGGAGTATAGCTCATAAATATGAAGTATTATCTTTTTGAACTTGAACAAATGAAAAATTATGTTTGGTAATAACGCTTGTAATTATTACTAACTTTCTTCTTATCTTAAATATGTATTTATTGTCGGTCAAAAGTTAAGCACCGTTTTCAAAACGACATCTTCATTAATGACAATTGAAGTTGTATATGATAAGCAACATAATTGCTTCATTCTTCTGGGTTTAGTGCTTCTTCTATATGTTACATAATAAATTGTAAAGAGGGAAATTTATTCAAACTGGAATTTTTTCCAAAAAGCTTATTCGACGGTACGTTAGCTGCGATAAGTTAACGTCAGCCCCTCGATTCTCGTAATCCGGGTTCGAATCAAGGTTGCGTCATGAATGCTTCTGTGTCTATTTATGTTCGTTCAGCTGTTATAGTCTTATTACTTGCGCACCATCAAGTGTGATGATAATGATACTGAACCCAATCCCATTGAAAAGGAAATGGGAGAAGCGACTAGGAGACATTTCAATCTGTAGTTATAATTAAAATTCATTTTTGAAGGCTTTTATGTCAGAACATTTGGGAACACGATTTATACATAGCTCGTAGTGTATATACGTAAAATCTACCCGATATTCAAATCAACGTGTTCCTCATTTTTTAGGTAGTAGTAATTTCACAGGAACCCACGTTGTTAATAATAGAAGGATTTCCAACAAACTTTCCAGTAAGATGCCTCATGTTAAGAGTTTTATTACTACAATTTTACGGATCTGCGATGAGCTTAAGAGGGGTTCGCAGTAAATTTTCCAAATATAAGCGGATAGTAATTATGGGCCTAGAAACCATGTGCACGAAACACTATAATTTTTTTCAGAGTTTTCAGTTTGGTAGTTTCTGAAAATGACTCCTTTAAATAATTGACCGCTTTTGGACCACCACACTCCCGGCTTTTTGACCAGTTTCAAAATTAACATTTTCTTTGAAAAGTACTAATCGAAACCTTACACTTCTGTTCCCTTTAGTTCAACATGGTACTATATTCCAGCCGTTTCTAAGAAAAATGCAAGTGACAAAAGCATCTTATCGGTAAAAAACAGTTACCATTACATTTTCAACTGAGCATCACATCTTCACCTTCACCAGTGACCTATCATCGCCATTTCTCCACTCTATTTCCGCCTATTTTGACTGGAGTAATAGCACCTACATTCAAGCTTTGCCACAAATTACGATACAACTCACCGTCTTGCTGGAATCGATTGAATCGGTAATTCCAATCGGTGTCGCTTCTCATTCTCCAACAACAGACGGATCCACTCTATATCTGGAGTAATTTTCCAGAGAATTTGCGACTACTATGGTGGCTCGACAGGATATAGCACCCGAACAATAATCGCCCCAAAAATTTTACTTACATTAACTACCTCTTTTTCAACAAACTTGATTATAATACGATCCATTGCACCACGGAGACTTCTTTCTCGTTTATATTTTCTTTAACTCTAAAGCGATCTAGGGAAATTAGAGTCATTTCTATCATCTTACTAGCGGTAATAACCAGCCACAGTTACAACACCGCTCTGGAATACTGAAGTTATCCAGTTTCTTGAGGGTCGATTGCTCCAAATCAGATTTGCTCTGAGAGCGCCGGAAATTATATGTTCCATGTGAAAGTGTCCATAACAAGAACAAAGAGGAATGGCGATGTCCTAAATACGCTTGTCAAGAATGCGTTCAAAAATCTTCTTGAAATGGCGCGGCTTTTTGAACATTCTGAGGGTTTGCTTTCTTTGTTTATATTGGCACAGTGATGCTTTCTTGCCAGTTAGATGGTGTTCTACTATCTTCAATAACCCGATTGAAGAAGTTACTAAGCCACATTGTTGAGTCGCAGTTGCTCGCTTTTGAGAGCTCAGCTGCGGCGTTGTCAGGTCCGGTTGCTTTAATCGATTTTATTCGTTTGATTGCTTCCTCGACTTCGTTGACGTTGACAGGTAGAATTGCTCCAAATGACGGTAGTGCTTGCAAAAGTGGAAGATGAGCAAAATTATCCATGGAAATATGCTCGAAATATTCCCCCTATTTGTCCGTGGTGGCTGGCGCTCGATATGCATTGGTGTCGGTGCCGAAAAGTCGAGGCAGACCTCTCTCATTGTCCTGAGTGTCCAGTTTATCGTAAAGATTTTTGCGCAAAGGAAGTGCTTCTAGGTTGACATTCGTGTTTCATCAACGACAAACTTACGGTGCAGGCTTTTTTTCTCCGACCTTCATATGGACATCGTCATTCCAAAGCCAAGTATCTCGGTTAATGAGCTGCTTACCAAGCTTGGTGACTCCAAGGGTTACATTGGCGGTTTTTTCGATGGTGTTTTTAGCTTGATTCTACAATTTTTCGGCATTTGTAATGGTTACCAATCACTGAAGTGAGATCATTTCTACTCTTTTCTCATCAAATCGACAGCATGCTGTTTTAACGGTATGATTGGGAACGGCTTTATAGTCAGGGGCGGTGATAAAATGTCGGCATCTTATGAGAATACAGTTGATTTGCGTTTTTGCACTATAAAATATATGATGAACCATGTACCGATAAGTACAAGGTCGTGAGTACGCTCGCCACGCGCATTGCGTGCTCGAAATCCTTCCCTTCTTACCCACATGAACATTAAGATCGACCGTAATGAATACAGAATCATCGGCAAGCACATCACAGACCTTTATGCCAAGTAGTTGTCAGAAGGCTTTCTCGACCTCGGCCCTGCCTGCATTGCATATGCGGTGAAGAACTTATTATGATTACGTCGCTGTGGAAACCGTTGTATAGCTGACTCTAGGATATTGTTTTCATCATTCTGTCTCCTTTTTTGCTTAGTGGAGTTGTTACTATCCTATGGACCATGAAATCATTTAAACTATGGAATTGTATGTATGTTTCTGAGGGCCCCGTATAAATCTCAAAAATTTTCCCTATTTGTTTTTTCTTGACAATCGCTAACACATCATCTCCACATGCACATGTCTCACTCTCTAGATTTCTGTCTGTCACAGCCGATTTACTCGGAAGCAGCTGAACCGATTGTGACAAAATTTGGTCAGAACATGTGGTCTGTGTGTCCCTTTACATGCAGCGAGTGGCACCATTTTGTATTAAGTTTGAAGGGGAACTTCCCATACATGCCAAAAGGGGGTGTACATTTTTGTTCACAGAGTATGGTCGTGTGGGATATCAAATGAAAGAGCTCGATTAGTACTTTCTGAAATTGGATCTCATTTCTGATATTAGATGAAGCATAGGGGAGTGAGGGGCAAAAATGTGTCCCAAAAATTGAAGCAGGTCTTGTTCTCGTTTTCAGAACTTACCAAACTGAAAAATCTGCATTCTAGGACGTGTATGACGTCATCATCTTCTGTATAAAGTGGGCTTATATGAAAGGCGGGGTCACTTTCGCTTTTTTGTTTTAGGTTTTTTAGTTATTTGAATATCAGTACCAATTACTGGAGACAGGCACGTATATGCCAATTGCGGGTAGTGCTCAGTAAGATCGAAGTGTGCCTACGTATGTATGCTTTCCTGCAGAGAATAATGTAGAAATTTGTGAAGATGCGTTAGATCAATTTTGTGCACAATATTTATGTCTTTAATATGTATGGACATATGCATACTTTGCACTCTTGTATGTATGTATGAATGGAAAAACGTTCATAGAGAGTTGCTCACATAAGATGAACACAAACCCCTTTATACCCAGCCCAGCTTCCGGGACTCCGACTTGTTATATAACTTGAACTTTCTTCTCCACATAGTAGAGCCCTCATAAATGTCAATCCACTCCTGAAAGAAGTACAGAGATTCGTTTATTGCCACGCTCGGTAACAATATTTTTAACGTCTAGGGCCACCACAATATGATCGTATTGTAGTCTTTCGACAAGCCTTTCGATGACTTTTCAGTTGTTTTTTACTGATCGCTTTCACATATTTGATTCTGGGTGGTAGGGGTTTGTCATCGTTAGATTTGAAGCTTTCCCCCAGACGATCTTCGCTATAATTTTTGAAAGACCCAAGAAATTTGAAAAATATCTTGGCCATGCGACATTTTTTACGTAAGGCGAAAAAAAAAGACTTGTTCACATCTATGTATGGTATGGGACATTTTACAGAAGCGCATGAAGAGAAAAAGTAGCTACGCATATAGTCGAATTAGGTCATTAGATAACATGAATACAATACAAATTGTTTCAACTTCAAAGTTACTACAGATTTCAAGTACGAAAGGTTCTCAATCGTGAAATTTGATTCAGATTAAATTATTGTTGGTTTCTTATATCTTTTCGATTTACGGTTTTGGGATCGAAAAATCTCTAACCCGCTGTGAAAGGTACATTTTACTGTGTTTGAAAATAAAATTTGTTTGCATTGACCATAGATGCTATTATAGTTTTTAACGTTTTGCAAACAATTTCTTGCGAATCGGACTATTGTAGAGAAAATTAGAATCTATAAAATCACGAATACGATACATAAGTTTTGCAAATCTTACAAACGGTATTTGTCGTATTTTTCAACTTAAGATTTTTCCAAACCAATTTCAGAATTTTCCATGTCAAATTCGGATTTTTCCACGTTAACTTCAGATTTTCCACTCTAAAATCAGAATTTTCGATTTCAACTTCACTAGTTATATTTTGCTATAAAGTTTTATACTAACTTCTAACCACTGGATAATGATAATGATCAATTTTCCATTATTTGTTTTAATGGAGCATGGTATTCGGCCTAAAGTTAACTTGAAAATATCTGAAATTAGTTTGTAAAATTCTGAATTGGGTTCGAAAAATTCTCAATTAGGCTTGCAAAACCGATACAGTGCGTTCATAAATGAGGGAACCATTGTATTTCTGTTCGAATATTCTTGTGAAAGTATTTGCATGGATAATACATTCACCACAAAGAAATTTCTTAATCATATCAGCTTAGCTTTTATTTGTTTTGAAATCTATTTTCTCAGCCGTTCAAAAACCAGAAGGAATTGGAAAAGGAAGAAAAAGTGCATTAAACGAATATGAGTAAGGTCAAATTTCTGCGCTTCATGAAAGGAGTCTGTCCAACCGTGAGATTATACGCCACTTGGATCAAAGTCATGGTGTTATTGCAACATTTTTGGCTGATCCTAAAGTTTGTAGTACGCAAGAATCTTCTGATCGACCGCAAGTCCTAAGTAACCATGAAAAGCGGATTTTGAACTCGGCGTCCAATTCATCTAAGACGCAGACTCCGTAGCGAATCCGCGCCCCACTTAGGACATGTGACAGTTTGGAAGACTCTAAAGGTATCACCAACCCTCAGTTACATTCGAATGCTTAAAATGTTGAAGTTAAAGGCGGAGCATTAACACATTAGGGCAAATTTTCATCAGACATGGACGCATGAATGGGATAAAGTAAAACAAGTTCCAACGTCCATCATTTTTGTTTCAATTTTTTATGCTTAGATTACCTTTTGGTCCTTGATGGAACCATCGATGGATTTGTCAATTATTGACATGATTTGAGGTAAAAACCGTACTATTTTGCAAAGCGGCACCTCCGTGGCGGATCTGTGATTTCATTTTCGGTTTTTGGCAAGTCAACACTCGCCCTCATCGATATCCGAATGAATTCCAAAGGCTATCAGGAAATTTTGCGCCATAACTTGTTACCGTATTTGAGGCGGTTTCGATCGGCTAAGCTGATTTTCATGCTTGACAATGAGGTTGTCTATGCCTTGCGATTTACAAAAGACTGATTTGCCGCTAATAGATTGCCTCTTCTGGATTGGTCGTCACACTTTCCTGACTTAAATATAATAGAGAATCTATAGACCTTTTTGGTAACACTCAAGAGCTGAAAAGGGCAATCGAGGATACCTGGCACAATATTGAAAATTTCAAGGTAATTGAACGCTTCTTACAAGAAATATTCGAAAATAAATATAGTGGTTCCATTATGTATTTATGAATGCACTGTATACGAATATATCAAAATTTAAGGAAGCCAAAATAGTTTTCCCTCTAAGGCAGTGAAAACTACTAATTAATGTGGCTCACAACAGGGCATAGTAGAAAGCAAAAAGTAATCAACCTGCCGTGTGTGGTGTCATAGGCAAAACAATATGAGGAGACCACCATGTAAGGAATAAACCAAAATCACCACAAAAGGTGAATCGACCTTATTAATCTCAGCAATAAACAACTTTTCTGCAACGTGATTTATAGAATGAGATCCTAGATTTGGGAAATGGGCCTCAAGAAACCTGAATTAAGCCTTAAATTAGTTAAATCGCTCTTTAATTTAAATTTTCCATGCAAATTTCTCTGCTAAAGCCCCTACTACCTGTCTGCGATTACTACAATTTGAATCACACCTTGCTTGAGAGCGGTCTAATCGTGCTCCATGAAAAAGTCTCGTGTTATTTGCATAAAATAGCTTTTTTACCTCATCATGCATATCTTTAATCTTGTTTTGAGTTGAATAGCCAGCCATCCACCAGCCACCACTGCCATTCTCAGCACCTTCATCATCATCAACTAGCAACGTCGTCGTGTGAAATATGATAAGACAGAAGACGAGATGTTTACCTTTCATGGGATTCCAAGCTCGCACTGTTGAGATACTAGCAGCGATGCTGGTGATGATGATGATAGTGATCATGATGATGATTTCATACATCACGATATACTACATGGCACTATACGCATTCGTGTGTCCTCGACATTTTCAATGGTATCTAATATGTGTAGTACTGGTTGGGGTGCCTGCCACACTTAGACGGATGGCTTGCAATGGTCGCAATGAATCGGTCGTTACGTTCTAATAAAGGCAACTTGTTTGCTTATTACAAAATTATAATTTGTCTACTCAACAGTGAGCATATGAAATTGATTGTAATAAATTCAACAGCGAAGACCAACGTGATCGATGTGTGTGGGAAAACCTCAGATTTACTACGAGAATGATTTGCGGCCGCTTTGGATAATTTCTTTCCATTTTGATATCATTTGACCATTTAGTGTGACACATGATGAATTTACATTTATATTAACGTATAAGTATGAATGTTAAGAAAATGAAAGTGGAAACATATTTACCTGATGCATCATATGCAAGTAAAACACAATCCAGAGGTACTTTCAGTTGAAGGGCGTCCATCCACAATTCTTTGATACGTTCAAGACTGTCGTGTGCGGTGTCGATTAGAATGGCCAACGGCCTTCGAATGTACGAATCCTGAACAAATTTCCGCAGGGCTTCATGTGGTTTTAGGTTAGAAATTGTTATTTGCTTTCCTTGCTTCGTACGTGGAGTTGTTGTTAGAATCGTGTCCTGATCCTCAATGAATTCCGACTCCGCCGATACATTGGTGAAAAGAAAATGGTCCGATGCGGCGATCTCATTCATTGTCGAAGATGTGGTTGTATAATTAAAAATGTCTTCGTCGTCCGCTACAGGTCGTTGCGTATCGAATGTTGATATTGTCTGCTTAGAAGCATCAAAAGACGGCGGCACCAATGTTGTTAGCATATTTTTTGATATAAAACTGTCAGAAGCGGGGGGCGATTGAGATCCTAAGAATTGGGATGCGGCCAATTCGACGGAGTCTGCCATTACATGGTCTCTAATTAACGTATCTGGCAGCAACAATTGTTTACTTGGATCGTAGAATTCGTTAGTATTTTCAACATCAAAAAAGTCAAGGCTGCTGGTCGATGTAACTTCCTCATTAGAATGATAATCATCCGCTAGCGCGGTTGTGGCGATAAGTGTTATGGCAATGAGAAATGTTTCTTTGTAGTACATACTGTTCGACATTATGCTTTAATTTTTATTTTTCGTTCTTAACTTTTTGGTTTCACTCACTTTGCAATTGCAATTTCACGAATACTATCCACTTAACCAATTTGTCACTGACAATACTCAGTTCTAGATTTTCACACAAATTATAGGCGAACTAAAAATTTCACATTGCGTCATGTTCACTTGAAAGTACAAAGAATAAATCTTCCACTGCAAAGACTACAAACAGCCACTAGATAAATGACATATCCAAGTATGAACCCATTAGTCAATTATTGTACATATTATTACTATTGAATTATTTCATGCTTTATGAACGAACCGATTTACGTTGCATGGAAAAAATTAAAAAGATACTCATTTGTTGATCTGTTTACGTTAAACTCATATCTGATTTCGTTTTTTATCAAAGTTGTATATTTGAAAGGTGAAATAATGATAGGTTTGTGAGAATGACAATAAATGGTTTGTATCAAGATCACATGAGATTTCACGTAATAACAGCTAATTTAGTCGGAGGTGACAATTTTTTTACCATTGATATCATCCGTCGTTTACAGTAATAAATGTAATTTTGAGCAAGATGCCTGAAATACCTTCATAATAATTCACTAATTTACTTGATGTAGGAAAACTAGACTTTTTAAATCTGTGATAATGTCAAGGGCAAGATTGGATCAGGAAAATATTTTTTTCTCTCTCTCTCTCTTCCAAAGGTTTTTGAAGTTAAAAAAAAAATTTTAAAAATTATAGATTATATACCACACGTTTTCATTTGAAGGTCCTCACTGAGTACAAGGAGAGTATTGAAAATTAACTACTGAAAGTTAGGATGTGTTCCTATTTAGTATAACATTAAGTACAAAGTTGATGAGCCATTTCTAGCCTAGAGCACAGGATTCTATGTTTGCCTTTAATTTTTTAAGGCGACTTGCAAACCCTTATCGAAGATTCAAAATCTTTTATTTATGGATGGCAGGAAAGATGAAAGTCTTTTATGAAGAGAAGCAAACGACACTAAAACACCTAACAGAAGTCGATGATCGTCAAGTTGAGTCGTGTATATTCGTCTGAACATGATGTACTCATGCCTTTGAATTGAAGAAAGCATAAAATTCTGCGGCTGATCAGAAGGCGAAAGTGGCAGTGGATAGGTTTTGAGAAAGAGCGATAATTATCATACATTGCTACGAATACATTGCCGGCTATGCCATGCAGTGGAATCCACTATCTTGCCAGGAAGCGACAAAGATGGTTCGCGCGCTACACCCCACATAAGGGTCTAAAGTTCGTAAAAATATCTACTTTGAAGAAAACTTTTCTTTCAGACAGAATTGAGGAATTTCCATTGCAATTACAGAACTGCATCTAGAGTGGTACAGCATTGAAAATTTTCCTATCAATACCGATCTAGTTGCGGATAAAACGATAATACATTTTGCCCAGCTCTGTCTGAAAGTTGAGGTTTCTTTAGAACATTTTCATGGATTATTTTCAAGGATACGTGCACATCACGTTCGACCAGAATATCCATCATTTTATTTTTTCATCAATCAGCTTTTCCTGATGGGCATTCCCCAACTCTGCTCTCAGAGGATCTACAAAAAAGACTTCGCTGGTGACAACAAATTATCGATTAGATAAGGCCAAAGATATTTTCACAGATGGGTCGCCCTTTGGCTCTTTTTAAGCGGCGAAGCGTATATGGTCTAAAAGAGGCCTACCATAGAACACAATGCAAAATTCTTATGTAACAAACGAGTTGATTTGCTTTACCCCAAAATCTTAGAAGCAGAATTTTTTATGCAACTTGCAAATCTTCTAAAGCAAGCGGAAAAGCTTGAATGAAACTCTGAATAGCTTTTATAAATATTTAAAAAAAAAACGCTTTCTTGCACTGAAAAAGATATGGCGGTTGTCGAGTTTTATTTAAAATTTTTAAAAAAATTAAAAATATTGCACAATTAGCTAAGATACTTGTGCACTAACCACATGAATTGTTTTATGGGATGTATGTTAAGCGCCAAACACATAATTAGGCAACTCTTTTTTTGTTTTATTTTGAGAATGCCTCCTGCAATATTATCCACAAATACTGATCCATACCGAACAATCATAGCTGATTTTTCGATTGCATTTTTTTAATCAAATTGGATTACGTGACTACTAGTGCCAGTAAGAATGCGCGACGTGCCACCCGGCACGAGAAACGGTATGCCTGATTTTTTTACCCGAGATGACTTATCTCAAGAAATTACGACTACAGTTGGCTACCAAGTTCATATGACTTGACGCCATTCGACTCTTTTCTATGGGGTATCTTAAAAAAAGAAGTTTCGTTAAATAATCTAAAAACTACGGATGATTTTATGGCGAGTGTGAAATTAGACCACAAATACCACCACAAATAAATGACAAATACGGTAAAAGCGCTGAAATATGCATCGTATATTCCGCGATTTTTGAAGAAAATGAGTTTGAATGAAACAAATGTTTTTGATTGAGTTCTTCCAAACAAGCTGTTTTTCGCTCCCTCACAAGCTATTCAATTGAAATTGAAGCATTTTTTTGTTAAATATAAACATATATATAGTTTATCAAATAAAAGGTCTCAATAAGTGAAGCAGGTCTTAGTTCTGGTATTTGTAAGTGGAGGCAGTGCTTATTTAAAGGATCCATCCTCAGAAACGATCAAACCAAAAAAATCATAAAACAAGTCGGAATACCGGAAGCTCGCGCTTCGGGTATAAAGGTTTTGTGTTCATCTTATGTGAGAAACTTCAACGCACATTTTTCTGCCCGTATATAGCTACAAATCCAACATAATCCTTCATATTTTTCCAAACTACGAGACATACGTACATATTACAGCCATAGATATCACGCTCACCCTAAACAAACAAACTGCCTATTACCGAATACTGTACACATATATAATAATAATAATAATCGTTGGCGCAACAATCCATATTGGATCAGGGCCTTGAAGTGTGTTAGAGCACTTCATTCAAGACCGTAACGGTACACTAGGAGGCAATGTGGTCAGCATTGCGCTCGCCCGAGATTATTACCCTGATTTGACTCAGGTACTCATTCACAGCTGAGTCGACTGGTATCCGACGTCAAATCACGATGCAAATTCCACTGCCACCAGTGAGATTTGAACCGCGACCTTCCGTATGACAGCCTAGTGCTCTAACCACTGAGCTATCCGGACACACATATATGCACGTATATAAATTGATCGTACCCATATTTCCGATTTACTTCTTATATCTATCTGAATTAGGCACTACCCGCATTAGCACGCATATATTATATATCTACATACACACATGTCTGGCTGACAAACAACTAAAAAAATAATTCTCTGGGACCCAATTCATAAGAACTCATTTCGTTGTGGTATTGACGAATTGATATGTGATGATGACGTCATGCAGGTTGCAGAATGCACGAAATTCACAAAAAATTGTAAAGTTTCACCCCCCATAACTTTGTTAATAATAGTTGGATTTTCTTCAAACTTGACCAAACTGTGCATTATGTTCTTCATTACACGCATGCCAAATTTTGTACTTCTGGGATGATCATAAGGGGGGTGCCGGGTAAATTTCTAAAATGTGGAAATATACTATTATTAACTTTATTTGTACAGATATCGGAACCGGATATATTTTGAGGCCTAGATTTCGTAGAGATGCACCACTGTGATTTTTTTCAGATTTTTCGGTTGGATAGGTTCTGAGAACGAGACATGTTACACTTTTTGTGGATCATATTTTGAACCCTCACTCCCCTATGTTTCATCTAATATCAAATATTGAACCAGATTCGAAAAGTACTAATTGAGACCTTTCATTTGATACCCGACATGGCTACATTCTGTGAAAAAAAAATTTGCACCCTCCATTCACATGTATGGGGAGCCCCCCCCTTAAGCTTAACACAAGATGGCGCCACTTACTGCATGTAAAGGGATCACCAGATTACATATTCTCACCAATTTTCGTGACAATCGGTCTAGTCGTTTCCGAATAAATCGGGTGTGACAGACAGACAGACAGACAGACACCGTCTCGATTCTAATAAGGTTTTGTTTCACACAAAACCTTAAAAAATCATGAGGCTGCATCTATATATGATATCTAGGCGTCAAAATACCCAAAATATTAATATTACTACATTTTTGAAAATGGGCGGTAATATGGACTATGATATAAAGCAAGATATTGGTGAGAATCCTACTATTACTAACAAAGTTATTATATAATAGGTAAAATTTGTTGTATAAATTTACTACAACACAAGGCATTGAATATCAAATTCACTCTAAAGTGAGGAGTTACCTGCAAACAGTAGTTGTGTATCCAAATGTTTTTACATAGAAAATACCCATCTCTCAATAATGAGCGTATTAAAGATTATTTTAATGTTTAAAAAGTAAGCGGTAAACTCTAACGACATGGAATTTTTTTCAAGGATTTCTCATATTGTATTTCTATAAAGAGCTTCACCGGAAAATTACACGAATTTGCAGATGCACATTCTGATCAGAAGTAATATTCCGTGTTGATTTCCCGCCGGTATGCAAATTTCTATAAAACTAAGAATATTCCTTTTTCATCCACCAGTAATTATTTACCATATTTGTCAAATTATACGTATTTGTGCAGGAAATTTTGAACCTTAGGAGGATTATAGTTTGCCCTTTTGTCCCTTCTCTGATATCTTTCTGTGCTCTGCGCTGTAACCATTTCAAATAATGCAAATAATAGCATCTTGTTCTGTAAAATATGTATGACGTGTCTCTCCTAGTTTTTCCACGATCGGCGCAAACGCACATCGATCGCGGATGTCTTCATTTCGGATATGATCATTGCATGTTACTTCAGAGGTCCAATGTAACATTTCCGTCTCCATTAACGCGAAGTGTCGTTCACTGTGTTTTATAGTCGGTCAGCACTGGCTCGACAGGGTGCAAACACTATGGTAGAACTTCAATTTGGGACGTTCACTTCATCCAAGTTAGAGCAGTGGTGCTTTGTTCCAATCAGACGGTGTTCTACCCTTCTCTATAACCCGACTGAAGAAATAACTGAGCCACAGTATTGAGTCCCAACTGTTCACTTTCTAGAGCTCAGATGCTATGTCGTCAAATTTGCATTCCCCGATTTCCATCGTTTGATTGCTTTCCCGACTTCAGTGATGCTGTCAGGTGGAATTGCTCTAAATGTCGGCGGTGGAGGTTGAACTAACTCTTTCGTTGAAGGTGGCTCGAAATATTATACTGGACTTGACTTTTATTTAACTTTTGTGTTATTGACGATTTCTCTATAACAGAGTGGGTTCAAGTTTCTTAGTTTCTTGGTAAGGTTAGATTTGCCAGCCCGTCCCTTTTCAACTTGATAGTAGTCTCACAGGATCAATGCGTTGGTTTGGAATCAGGTGTTTCCATTCCGATCATCTATGGATGAGTTATTCGATCTGTAGTACAGTATGGAATATCCCTAGAGTATTTTCGCATTACCTTCTTGGCGTCGTTGTTGGATTTTTCAACATTCAAGGAAAGAAAGATATTAATCCACTTACTATCTCTGAAATACAATTGGGCGTTTGAATATTTTCATTCTCTTGGTTACGCCTCTTTTATATCTTTCTCACAAAAGTTATTACACTGTTTTTCCAATATAAGGCTGAATATAGTCATGTTAACTTTTAATTTTGTGGGGTGGGTTCGATAAATTATGGTCATTTTCATTCAAATGCTCGGGTGAATTTGACAAGCTATCAGTATCCACCCTAGATAATCGTTTCCTCTAGCCTCAGCAGCGTAAGAAGATATAATTTGTTGCTTCAAGGGACGCAGAATAATTTACAAAATTCATACGATGCCATGGTTTTTGCCGCCATGACCCAAAAAAAAATCATTTTTCGTGACACCACCAGGAATCCCCTTTTTTAGTTATTTTCTCCTTTTTTCGTTATTTTTGGCTTCAATTTCCGCGGGATTTAAATATTCTAGTTTAGTCCTCTCCTCGAGAAGCCTTAACACTAAAATCTTCACCTAATAGTGACCCTGTATTGGAAGGACAGTTCGCTTGAGTTGAAGGATTTGTCTTTGAAATTTGTAAAATTGTAAATAGGGTGGAATAGATGATCCTATTAAACGACTAGTCGGATTTCAACAGTTTAGCATATACTTCTCCGTTGCAAGATATGGGATACATGATTTGGTGCCAGCGGTAGTTTATGAAAAGCCAAAGAACATACCGGCTTATTAATTGAAGCACTAAGTTGTGGCAGTGGAAGGTCGCGAAGCAAATCTCACTGGCGAGAGCAGGATTTGTATCGTAGGCCGAATATTGGGCTTTATGAAGGCTTGAATGAATATATCAGTCAAATTAAAGTAAGGCATAATGCTAAGCACATTGCCTTCAAGCGCACAATGAGCTGATATGCCATTTATCTATTGTTATGGAAAAACACTCTAAACACTCTATCTATCATAGACTTCTGGAAAAAGTCTTTCATTTGAAAGACTGACTAGCGAATCACTCCCAAAAAAAAGTAAATTTTAAGAAAAACCTCCTGCCTATAATTTAATTCCACGCCGGCGACAAACAACTTTACCTTAAATGAAAAACGCCACATTATATTATCCTATATATCCTATATAGGGTTAATATAAAAGTATGACGACATATGTTAGACAATAACTGATAATTCCATGTTAAGCCGATGTGTTCATAAAAAATGTTTACAAAAAATGGAGATGCACATGGAATTCTCGCTCGCTACCTAAACGGCTTGTGTTGCAACCATCGACAGAACGCATCAAGACACACACGTACCGGCTCCTTTGCGATTGAATCGTTTTTCAATGGATGACCGGCCATCTGAACAGTCGAAACTGACATATCAGTCGGGCCCTATTCACGTTCCGACTGACAGTCAACTACGACCGGCTTGATCGTATATGGTGGCCTTTAAATTAAGATCGGAGAGTTCGTTACAACACAACTGATATCATCAAAGTTACGGCTGATAAAATTTGTTTAACATGTTGCAATACAACTCCGAAATCAATGATATAACTTATTAGACATTTCTGAACTTCTTCCTGGACATATGAGAACTTCAAGACATATAAAATGTTTAAAGCCTCCAGTTACCGATTTCTGAATTATGTGCTCAGATGGCTTTGTCAAATGGACTGAAAAACATCAAGAAAATCCTCTTATTTTTCATGGAGAAAAAGAGTGACTTCATCCTCTTCTACGAGCCATCGTTTTTGTAATTAAAATATAGGTAGAGATGCGAGCAATAATGGTGCTAATTAGCAACTAAAGTCATAGCGAGTCCTTAATGAAATCTACCCAATCACACGGAAGCTGGATATAAGGGTTTTGGATTTATCTTATGTGAGAAATGCCCTATTCACGCTTTCCCATTTGCGTATATCTCTAATTTGAAATATTCCTTAATATACGCATGTATTTCCAAACTCCAGCTCCTTCGTTCATATGAGTCTACCTTATATGATGACGACGTCATGCACATCTTAGAGTGTGATAAATTCACGTGAAATACAAAATTTTGCTTCTCTATAACTTTGTTAATAATAGTTAGATCTTTATCAAACTTTCCACGGTTATGCATTATGTTGTTACTTATACTTCTAGGATGAACTTAAGATGTGTTTGCGGGTAAATTTCTAAAATATGGAAATATACTATTATTAATTTAAGCAGATATCGGAATGGGATGTATTTTGAGGCCTAGATTACTTATGGATTTTTCATTTGGATAGGTTCTCAGAACGAAGCCTGTTACACTTTTTGGGATACACATTTTGAGTCCCCACTCCCCTATGCTTCACCCCGTATCAACATCATCAGTTTCGAAAAGTATGAATTGAGCCCTTCCATTTGATACCTCACACGACCAATTTTCTATGAAAAAAATTGTAACCCCCTTACACATGTATGAGACGTCCCCCTTAAACTCAACGGAAAATGGCACCACTTGCTTTATGTAGAGGGATTCACAGACTACATGTTCTCGGTAGATTTCGTGACAATTGGTTTTGCCAGTTCCAAGTAAATCGGATGTGACAGGTAGACAGACATTGAATCGATTCTAATAATATTTTGTTTTACACAAAACCGTAATAATACCTAATTTATATACGTTGACCGCGCAACCACGAATTTCCGACTTATTTATTGACAGTCCGGATGACTGAATTAAGTGTTCCATTGAACAATCAATAGCGAATTTTTAAATTTATAATTAATCTGCTAAATTATATATCTTGGCAAGTGGAAGTTTAAGAACATAGATCAGTAGATAATTTCTTGAAATAAACTTTAACTAAAATTAGCCCATCTATCGACTGTATCCTCCCAAAATGTTTACAAAACAGCACTAACAAATCGGAAAAACACTAAAAACGTTAAAGAATAAACAAAAATCTCAAACCAAATCAGAACTGTCAATGCCTACTTTTTTCGTCTCCATAATCATCAAATTTCGGCTTATTCTGTGTTACCTACTAATGTTAATGTGATCTTTTAATTGCTACTAATTAACAACTCATGAATAAAAACTCACATCAAATGTCGTAAATACACCAATAAATTTATTTCTCCCATGGAGAGCTTTTCCTAAGAAATTCCTATGACATTAAAACAAATATCAGATATACATAAATCAGTCGTGGACGTCCTCAAAATAGATAAAAATCAAAATTACAAATTGACTTTTATGGATCTAATTAATTTTAGTTGATTTTAATAAGGGCAGAGTAAGATTATTTGAAATATGAAATTAATTTACGCAAAAGTAAATTATTCAAACACTCTACTACATGTATAATAGTTATAATTTTTTGAATGACACTGACTTAGTTCAAAAGTAGTTCACTCCATTTTCATATGAGTATAAAAATGCTATACTCATATTTATGTCTCCCTATGCCAACACGCTTTCGTACTAATGAGGGCGATGCCTCATCGAGCAGATGCGAGCTAATATCAATGAACGAAATGTCAATAAAAATGGATTTTTGAATTTATTGATTTTTCTTTTACCACGTTAATAATAATGCCGGGCAATATTTTGATGCAATTATTATGTAATAAGCTACGAATCGTTGCTCAATTTAAAAACGTGCCGTTCATATTCGCCTATATGTGTATGCAGTAAGGTTATATCTTTAAAAGATTAATATGTTTCAGGTATCAAATTAGAGAGAAACGATAAAAGTCTGATTTAATTTGAACATTATGATAATCCGGTGCATTTGAGATTGAAAACATAGTTTTTATTAGAGTCAGCGTATTAATGGCGGCTTCTATTTTTGGTTTCCTTTATTTTCGAGTGATATGATTAGAAAACTATTCAAGATACAATTTAGCTAAATGATCCATTGAGCAGTTTTTTGCCAACATTCTCTGGTTGAATACGGAAGTCGGAAGTTTGGCGCCTCAAGTATAAAATATTTTGGGGTTTTAAGGCTTTGTGTAAAACGGAACCTTATGGAACTAGGTTCAAGTCTTTCACACGCACTTTGACCGGGAAAGGCTATAGCAGTAAATTTTGTAGAAATATTCAAATTGTTAACCAACACGTGCGCAATGGATTTTATTTATTTACATGCAAAAAAGGCGAAAGGTTTCGATTAGTTCTTCCCAAAGCAAGTATAGGCTTTGCTGGTTGTAAAAGAATGAAAGGGCTTCCAAGTATATATAAATCAAGTCCCATCCTCAGAAACTATTCTACCGAAAAATCTGAAAAATATAATGACTGTGTGGATGCCCTATACTCCACTAAGGAGTGAACAGAATATTTTGGAAATATTATAGGAAACTCTCCTTAAGGTAATTCTAAGAGTGTATAGCTGGATAGATTATGATTCTATCAATATAAACAATGCCAATTATTGAAATGTTTTCATCAACTGTAAATTCACTAAATGAGAAAAGCATGTATTCAATCGCCATGATGAGGGATCAGGTGAGAAATTTATTTTCACTTTTTTTGTTCCCTTTTTCTTATGGTTATTTTTTCTATTGATTTCTCAATGAAACCTTGCGTTAGTTTTATTATCATCACACTTAATGCTATACAAGTGATAAGCTTCAAGCCGCTGGAGTTAATTACAAAATGCATTCAACGCATTCAACGCATTCAATACGATGCTGCAAAGTTTTGGGGAAATCCTGCTAATATTGACAAAGTTATGTATATTGGGTTAAACTTGTCTTTCGAGTGTTCTTTCCGTATTTTTTCGATAAGGGTTATTTAGATTAGTTAGTATGTACTTATATGAAGGAATAACGAAGAACATTTCATTGTCATTTTTCTTGCTTTTGGAATTATAAAACAAATTCAGTTCCTTAAAAATACATAAAGGTGCCTAGATTAGAACTATAAACTATTTACTCTTCCCATCCATTTTTTGAACCTTTTTAAATGGAAACTTCTGTGTTCTTCTTAAATAAGGAAAAGGTTTTTGAAAACAAGTCGTTTATTAACCGGTACTGTACTCATGTACTTCAGAATCACCATCTGGAGAAGTGAAAAACTGATATAAGGCTCTCAGAGAAGCTTCGTGGGTCTAACGCAATCATCACATCTCCTCAGTTATGGTCTCGTCTTATGGTGTTTTCAACAAGACGCGGCCCTAGAAGCGAGGGAATTCCAAAAGTCATGGCAATGGGGAGTATTCTGCAAATATGGATCTTAATCTCTTCGATTACGTGCTCTTAAATGATCTGAAGGCGATCGTCTATAAGCGTTGGACAGCCTAATTTGGATTCATTAAGAAGAACTGTCGTCATATGAATTTCCCTTAAAAAAGCTCCGTTGATCGATCGACGAGTGGCTCAAACGTCTCAAATGCCTCATACACCAAGGGAAGAGTAGGTGAAGAATAATTTGGAATCATTGTTCTTTGCATTTTATGTGAATTCCGAGTCCAAAAGTTGTTTCCTTATTTCCTTATTTCATCTCACTCTTTTGTGACCAATATCAGATAGAAGATTTAAGCTTGCAAACAAAATCTTATTAAAATCGGTTAACTATCTGTCTGTCACACACACGCACTTTTCTCAGAAACGGTTACACTGATTGACATGAAATTTGGTGGAAAGGTAGCAACTGTAAACACCGCATGCAGTAAGTTACATCATTCTATGTTAAGTTTAAGGGAGGGGAGGGATTAGTACTTTCCGAATAAGTTTTGAAGCAGATTGCGAAACAGGGAAGTGCGGGGTCATAAAGAGGTCACTTAAATTAAGGTCGTTCTCAGAAAACACCCCCGAAATACCCTCCATATCGATATCTACTCAAATAAAGTTAATAATATAATTAGCATAATTTTAAATTTTACTGCAACCCCTTTTAATTGCATTAATATAAAGCAGCATACTGGAAAGTTTAGTGGAAATCCTACTATTATTAACAAAGTTCCAGTAGGTCGAAGTTGCGTCAAATTGGTACCCCTTAAGAGATAAAATGTCAGTACCACATCGAACTGAATATCGGGTATGTTCAACGTTTATAGACTACGAGCTATGCATAAATGAAACAATCGTGTAACCAAATATTATTTCATTACAAAGATTAAGAAAACTTTCCATAATTGAAGCGGCGAGCTTCCGGGCTCCGATTTGTTTTATTTAATACTAAACAACAATTTTGCAGTTTCAAAAAAAAAATAGGGTGCGCAAGCTACTTTTTCATTGCATGGGGTAGTGAAAGTCGCTTAAGAGCTGCACGCAAAACTTTGGTAGTGCGGATGTCATATGAGGAGCAAATGAATCTCAGAGGCTGTCCATCAGACCGTGCCGTAGTTGGCGAAAAACATATGCCTCAATCAGAAATATTAAAGAGATAGCATGTTAAGAAAAGTCAAGTTAACACGAATAGGGAATATTCCTTTTAAAAAATGATCTCGATAATACTAAGGACACCCAACCCCTGAAACATACTCAAGAATATTAGGGACGAACGAATTATATAGGATTCGGGGAACGAGATTTCAGGGAAAAACTAATGAAATCATTTGCTGACAGCCCCGATTTATTCTGTGCACTTCATCGGGATAGTGTGGCAGGAATAGATCAAGGATGGAACCCTGGTGAACTGCACATGAGGGAAAAAGGTGTAAAGATGCAACTGTTTAAGGAGACACTACTTATCCTACCAATCAAGTGAGACCACAGCTTGCAGCAAACAGAAGAGAACACTGGCGCCTCCTTTGAAACCCATGCTGTTCCTTGGTTACGAAAAGTACAAAACAAGACACCAATTTTAGGCGTACTTCTTCCGAATTTTAGTCGTAGAGCAAAAGAGTGATATGGGCCGGTAGTTTGAGCCTATGTTTCGTGGCCTTTTTTGTGTAAAGGGATAGATGATGTGTGCATCTTTCCAGTTGTTTGGAAAGCTACCCTCAGATAAGCTTTTGTTTAATTTTAACGAACGGGGATTAAAAAGTCCATTAATATCAACACTCTCAAGGGAAAATTTAACAACAGGAGAGTTCGGAAGAAGAATGGAAGAGGAAGCTGAATATCAGAAACAGAAGAAACATCATTTCGGACACTTTTTCCCAGTTTTGGGAAGTTCAAAGATGAGAGCAGAAGGTTTTAAATTCCCGCCACTCGATATTTGAATAAGCATTTCTGATTAAGGTTTTTGTGGACGAATGTAGAACTTTAAGTTGACTTAATCGGGTGCACCTCCTCTACAACGGAATTTTAGCCGATATCGGTGTGCCACACGTAAGGCATTACGAATTTCCATCGTATAAAAATCCGAGTACCTTCGCAACCTATCTATCGCAAGTGGTAAGAACGAAACAGGGCAGGGGTTTTCCCAGGAAGTCATAAAACGCCAACAGAGCCGGGTTTCAAGATAAAAGGGAGGGATAATGATCATCAATTTTAAGATGAGCCTATTTATGTAAGATAAAAACATGATAGTTAAGAATGTTGAAAAAACTAGATCTAGGAGACGGTTATAATGATTGTAATGAACGTTAAATTGTAAGGCAGAGCAGCAATTCATGAACCCAGTGAGAGCTAAAAACGTAAAAAAATAAATCGATAAAGTTCAGCCTTTCAATTGACAGGGACAATACGGCAACTAAAACCTTTGGCCCTATGAATTTACCCGAAATTTTTGCATTGCGTTCGCAACGAAGGATTAAATAGGTATCGAGGCTACGTTTCGGTGAGATATATGCCCCAATGCACCTTGCGTACTATGAACAAATAGTAAACTAATTTCAATAAGCCGTGTTTAACGTAAAGCCTTAAAAAAAGCGCAATGCATTTCCTTATTTGGTAAAACAATAAATAAAAGTTTTTTTTGAGAAAAAAAATGGCTTACTTTTTAATTCAACCCTAAAATAATTACCAAATGGGCCCTGGATCAACACAGATACTGCCAGATTATGATGAAATTGAAAAATTAAATAATATTTCAATTCATATTTTTTATCTAATTTGCTCCAGAAAATTAACAGCAAGATACAATCAAAGGCAAAACTTAAAAGAGCGTTTAAACGCAAGCAGCTGCAAAAAGGGAGCAGTTGATCTTTTGTTGTTTTTCAAGTTCGGCATAAAGATCTGTTACACAATCACTTCCACATTCCATTCCAAATTTAACTTGTCGTCTTTGGAATGTTAACATTCATCTTTTCTTTGTTTCGTATTCATTATTGTGACTTACATACCCGAAGTATTCTAAAACACAATCATATTTTTCTGGTAATTTTGATATCATCGGAAACATTGAAGTAAACACATAAATTATTTTAAAAAAAGCAAGCATCTATATGTATGTATAAAATCAGTGAGCATGAGGCATTGAAGAAAAAACCGGAAAAATTGATAAATGTATCTCAATCTTTCAAATGGTTTAACACATTGATGACACAAGCAAAAAAAAGGTATCTGAACTCTTCTGGTATATTATTTTGCGGTTAAATAAATTTCAATACGAAAGAAAATTAACTCAGCAAAGATTCGATCTTTTTTGATTAAATTTTTGCAGTGTATACTATTGAAAATTATTGTTAGACTTTTATTATGGATGTTAACGGTGTGTATTGCTTGCAATAAACGAAAAGAAGTTACAAAGTTCATGCTTTCTTTCAATGATCATTTACAATGAAAATAATCTTAATGGGGAAGAGAATTGCAATCAAAAGTGCGACTCAAGATCAGTAACGATCACAATTTTTTAATGAATAAATTGCGGTTTCAGTGAAAGTAAATCCTAAGTAGTCAATCACTGGAGTCTATACATTTGCCTGAGATATAATTTTAAAAACGAATAAGTATGGCCAGATCGTTCACCATCTATCAAGCATTCAATTGTAATATGAAAATATGAAGCCGGGTTAACGACGGTATTAATTATCCATTTAACCATCCTAGATACAGTGGCGATAATCTATATCCATGTATAGTATTTTTTCATCAGACCCTTTCTGGCAGAGCTCAATGAATGTCTCCTAGAATATTTTTCTAAAAACGCTGGCTATTATGATTTAGATAAAGTGGGAAATTATAATTGAAATCGGGAAGAATTTTAACTGCCGTTGTCAGATTCCAAACAAATTGAAGGCAGATATAACAAATTTCATCATCACGCCTATGTGGAATACAAATAGTAATTCCTCATTTAAAAACAACGTTTCATTAATTGCAAACAAAACACTCAACAGTTTGAATCTTCATGTCGGAAAAGCATTATTTATTTTAATTATGCAACACTAATCTATTTCTTTACCTTTTTTCAGGTAAATAAACAATACTGAGCGCATCCAAATCATGTAAGAGTTGAGCCCGTTTTTTATTTTAACATTCACCGTCAACAATTTCCAATTGTTTACCTTTTGATTTTGAAGAACTTTATTATTATATATTTCTATTTATTTTTCGAATTACGCTATGCACCTATTTCTAAGTGCCAAGCCGCCGATAGCTTGTAAAATGTTACCTATAGCATATTACCTGATATTGAATTTATTATATTTGTAAATGTCATTGTTAAATATCTTTTTGATGGTCGAAAGAATATCGGTATAAAAAATTTCACTAGTTTTGTTGATACAATATTATATGATGATTATGGTGTGGTGATGTTGATGGCGATAATAAGTGCCCGTTGCGGTAGTGAATTGTTAGTGCATTATGTGAGCTAGCGATTTTAGCACATCACTGAACCTACGGCAATGAAAGTCGTGAATGAGATATTGGAATAATAAGTACACGTAATTAAGTAGATGCGCCAGTAGCAATCCTATGAATGTTGGTTTTATTCATATTGATCTAATATAAAAATCTAAAATTATGCAAAGTCAATACGTTTGGCTGTTTCTTTTATGTAGTAATTAAAATGTGGGTGGTGACTTATCTGCAATGGGTATGTTTAAAAGAGAAAATCGACTCCAATTATAGAGGGTGTTCGATATCATCATGATTGAATAATTTCAAATGTAAATCTTATCTCGGAAGTAATTCGATATTTTACAAAATTTTATCATCCACCCTTTAAAATGAGTAATTTTCTCTGCTGAAGAAATATAGTCGAAACTTTAATTAAGTTAACCAACATATCCGTCGTATTATCCTTGTATCCTTTTAGCTATAGTAAGAGGTTTAGGGTTCATAATCATTCAGACTAAACATTAGTATCCCCAGACTTGCCCTTAATTAAGCAATCTGGGACGATGAAAACTCGCTATATTGTGAACAAGTGGAAAGTGTGTGGTAGAAATTTCATTGGCTATTTCTCGCTGTTTGTCAATAGATGGCTCTAGCGGTAAATGCTGCATATGCATATGGTAAACAAACCGCTTTAACACGTTAGTGATTTTTTGTGCCGCCATATTTAGTTGCAAGCAAATATCTGACTCTGAAGCAAATAATCGTCATCTGCGAGAAGTGTTACTTTTCTTACTTCATTCAAAGGAAACGGCGGCTGAAATACATTCAAAGTTAAAAAGTTGACGGAAATGCTGCTTTCAGTAAAACAAAGTACCGTGTTTGGTTCCGTCGTTTTGAAGACGGTGATTTCGGTATTGACGACTGTCCACGTAAAGGAAGGCCAGAAACTTCAAAGACGCGAAATTGAAGGAATTGCTCGATAAAGATTCGTGCCAAACGCAGGGACAGCTTGCTTCCGTACTAGAAGCCAAGCGATTGCAAGCGTTGGGAATAATTAAAAACAAGAAACTTGGGATTCTTATGGTTTGAAGCGAAGGGATGTAGAGCGTCGTTTTTTCACCTGTGATCAATTACTTCAGTGGCGAAGAAGGAAGGGTTTTCTTCATTGCATCGTTACGGGTGATGAAAAATGGATTCATAACAGAAACCCAAAGAAAAGAATGCCTAGTCATGCTAGAGATTTCAATTGATGCGATTGCATCGAGCGCTGCAAGAAGAACCGCCATAATACGGGATCCGATCATCACTTGTTCCGTTCTGCATATGGTCTGGCAGATCAGCAGTTCTGCTCATATGAAGACATCGAAAAATGGTTTGATTCGTAAATAGCCTCAACAGACGAACTCTTCTATCATAACGATATTAGAGCTCTGCCAGAAAGAAGGAAAAAACTAGAAGCTACCGATGGGCAATATTTTTTCCATGTTTCGATCAAAGTTCTGAGTTCCCGATCATGGGACCAGCACCGAATTTACTTACACGACTTGACACGAGGTCTTTTGGACCAGATGCGCTGCCTACAGAGTACAACCACAATTTTCGCAATTATTATTTCATTCCCAATCGACATTGTCTACCCAAATGCAATATACCGTTTCCTTTGGATTCTGCAGAGGGTGAATCCGACGGTGGTTGAGAGGATCTGAGAGAGTATCCTATCCATTGAGATGATCTGTGAACTCGAATAGAAATGGTGGACGCCTACATTGTTTCATCAGTTGAAAAACTGCTTCCATTGAGATTGGGCCAATTGCACACACCAAACCTAAACGCGGTTTCAGATACAATACCGCTTAATATGATCCCAGGGGATCGCCATTAGAACATAATTGTGTCTATATTTGATGACACAGCAACATTTCCGTGCCTGGATGGCTAGAGCAGTAGGCTACTGCAGCGGAAGGAATCGGTTCAAATCTCACTAATGGCAGAGGAATTTGTACCATGATTAGATGTCATATGTCAGTCCACTCAGCTATGAATGAGTACCTGAGTCAAATCAAATCATTATTATCAACATTTCTGTCTATCAACAAATTCGTCTTTCGGCTGGAAAACTTGACTATTTCAGCCCTATAGGGAAGCGGTCGACTGGTACTGGAAGTACTTTTGGCCGACAGCCGTGAGGGTCTACTTCACCTAGCCATTATGTTTGATAGGCTTAATGAAATTCAGGAGTTTGTAATTGGTATGTCGTGGTTCGCGACGGTAGTTATAGAGGCCAAATCTGACTACAACTGAACTGCACAGGTTAGTATAGACGAAACCTTGGAGAAACTTTTCTCAATGAAGCATTCCACAACACCCTACAGCTTTGGGAGTAGAAACCACGTCGCTTCGCCTATGTTGAGAGGCAAATTTTAAGTGGCATATTTGAATAAAAATCAGTTCATAACTCCAACTAGAAACCAGCGAACTGTCTAGTCTCAGTGTACATGTGATCCTCGAATAATATAAAATTGGCAAGTTTCTCTTTCTAGAACTTAGTGAAATGTATTGAAGCAAATTTCTTTGTCATTTAGATGATTGAATCGATTGAAATGGTTTGTACAAAATGTTCAAATCTCGTATAGTAAATTGCTATATAACTTTGGTTATAGCCCTTCAGAAAAATTATCGAATTATCATCATAATATGTAGATTTCAATGTGCTAACTAAGAAATTCATTTTAATTTTTCCCTGACAGGGAAGTAATTCTTCTATCAGCGCTCCTCAACATCTCTCTGACAATGTTGCCCGAAGAAAGCTCCTCTATGTCTGCATAAAGTTGCTGACGAATCCAATCCTATCTTCCATAAGAAAAAAAGGGGTGATCACCGTTGTCCACTACCTCATTACCAAACACGCAAGCTAGTTATTGTGTCCTCCCAGTCTTGTGCAAGTAAAACTGAAAACTTACGTGCCCGCTTAGAAGCTGGGTAAGGAAATAGCCAATCTCATTAGGCTTTCGATTCAACCACGAACCTAACTTGCTGCCTCTTGATTCGTTACGCCAAGAGAGTTGCCAATCATTCAGTGTATTTTGCCGTTCTTCACGAGCAGCCACCTTTCTTGAGTCATTTCTCATGTGTTTACATGTAGATAGTTCTATGATCCTTTTCAAGGAGGCAACGGAGATCACTCCCGGGATCACTATTACAGCCAGTTCTGAAGCAATGTGATAGGCAGATGCTAATCGCGAAGTTTCCCATCTCTGTTTTTACCTCAGGCACTCAGAATACACCTCCTCGCCAAAAGTATCAGCCCATACCTCTATGCCGTAGAGCAGAATGAACTACGTTGTACTCATGTTTCAGCTGACTTAAGGCGGAAACTTCTTCTACAGCCATGTGAACTATTGTTTTAGTCTGCCCGAAGAAACTCTTGCTTTGTGCATGCTCAATATTGCGTCCGGCAACAAGGGCCCCAATATGATCTGAATAATCGACCAAGCGCGACTAGACCTAGCTAGAGGCCAGTAGCTTTCTCGAGGGCCTGGAATGGAAAAAAAGGGATAATATGGGGACCGAATAATTTGGGTCACAGCCCCGTATAATTTCCCCCCGGGCCCAGATTTCCTCTCTATCACCCTGGACGAAACTCTTTCGATATGTCCCTCCAGTGTCTCATGTATCAAGCAGTCTCTTAGAAAATCTTTCAATATACGCAAGAGGTAACTCGGCAAATGGCCAACATATCTGCCATTTTAGGAATTTGAAGGCATTTCTGACATCATGTGTTATCAGATTTAAGTCAGCGGAGGTGAATCTCATCTTGGGGGACCGTATCAACGACCTCCATGAAACTAATATTGACACCAGGGTATTCCGGGGAAACTAAGCTACTATCAGAGCGGCGTTTGACGGTACAAAATCTTAGTGTTGCTTCCAGGTAAATTCTCTGAGGAATTGAAGTCCAAAGCGGAGTCCGATAAAGTTGCATTCTACCACCGATATTATTCTTCGTCGTTATCGGTTATGTTGTTCATGCAATTTTGTCCGGTGAGCCTAGAGGGTTTTAGTAGACATGAGATCTATCTTCAAACACCACCGCTGCGCTGATGACGTCCATTTGCCTTCTCACCGAGTCATGAACCTTGACTCAATGCCCTTGGGTTCAGAGAAAGAGGGAAGCACTGAGGACAAGCAAAATAAGATTCTCTGTCTGACTGATCATTGATTGTTCCTGTCTACAGAAATAACCAAAAAATCGATGGTAGTGTTGCCCGACTCGTTGACTTCGCGTTTCCTCCAAAATCTTTAAATGCAAATTTGCTCTGTTATATGGGAACAGCACATGGAAGCCACCAGCCCTGTTACTTGAAGCCTCCAAACCTTGGTTAAGATCTATCTCCGTCGTGTCATTGAGATACTTCGACCGGACATGATCTGGCACGAAAAACTAGATCGTAATCGTCCGTAAAAGTTCGTGTGTATTTTTTGCTTTCATCTGGACTAATAATATTTCATTTAAGAAATGGCTCTCCTTAACCTTCTTCTTATTATCATGCAAACAGCATCTGAAACTGGTAAGAGAAGCGCTAGGAAAATACTATGATAGATGATATACATACGAATTTAACATTTTCCAATGTCGTTACCTATTTTTGACGATTCTTAAACAAGGCCTTTTATTTTGAGATCCCCATTGAAATTTGGATTTTCTCTCTGCTCTAGGATATAGTAAAGATTAGTAGTTTTATCAAAATTGCACTGAACCCCAAATTACGCAGAAGTACAAACTTTTTCATTTTATTTGATATACACAACCATAATTTTTGGTCACATTTTAGTTTTATTATTTCTGAAAATGAAGTCACATTCCAGGTTTGTCACTTTTGAACTTCTTTTTTATCGGCGTTGATCGGAGCTACAAAAAGTACTAATTAAATTTTTTCAATTGCTATTCTGGACGACTATATTTAGGAATTCATATTCCCTAGATTTTTGAAGAATTTTTCTTCAAACAACAGCTGAATGTGGTTTAAATAAGACTTAACTAATGCCGGGGTGACGAAGAATGGGCCAATTTGTTGATAGTCTCTTATGATTTATCTTTTTCAATTCATATTACTTGGTAATAGATTCTCTTATTGGAGCTACTTTTTTACAACAAAATATCCTTTAAAATGAAGTCACATGCCTAGGGTAAATAGAAATTACAAAATGTTCACAGCAAAAATGCCGAACGCTTGAAAATAAATTCTTTTGAACTATCATAACTTGGATAGCTTTCCCTAATTTAGCCTTTTCAATTAGAATAATTCATTTGTGAGTTATTGAAAATAGAGAAAAATGAAAACGTATGTAAAATTCTACCGGGAATTTCCGTTGCTGATTTGTGCCGCATGTGGAATGTGTAAAATATGCAAAATTTCATAGAGATTTCTATTTAATTTATATTTTAATTGCGTATTTCAAGTATGGATTAGTTGCATAATTGTTTTACACTATCTATAAAAGAGTTAGCTCAAGCACTCAATACTGTCAATAGTTAACTTTATGAGCTTGTTACTTTGAAATCCCATTATGACCATCATCACTTATCAAAACCGCTTCGATAATATCAGCCAGCAATATTCATTCAAGTCATTAATCAAACCGTATAAGCAAATCTTTACAGACTGTTTGTTATTTTTATTGCAACACTAAAAAATAAATCAGAATTAAGACACCATCGTAAACCTTCAATCAAATGAAGATACATCTAAATAATGGCTTAACATTACAAACATCAACATTTCAAAAACAAGCACATTTCATCTTTAGTATTTCAGAAATTGAATACACGTAGAAGAATACAGACAGACAGACGGACACATTATGACGTTTATATTGCGCGCGCGTCCGTTTGAACGTGGAGTGACTTTGGCTTGTCTCGTTTAAGATGCCGGCTACTTAATAACAAAACTGGAATGTTGCTTTAATAATTATAATGAGAGCGAGTATCTTATGGAGTAGTAATATTCAATGGCTGCGAATGTGCATATATAATACCCCGAACAAATGTGAACATACAGTACGAAAAGCTGCTGCGATATCTCTAAGCGTTGCATTAATTGTACGTACAACTTACAGGTAGTCCTTAAGAACTGATTGAATATTAATTAGGCTGACGTTATAGATAGGTGAAGGAAGAAAAAGACAACACAACTTAAAGTGAACAACTTTTCAACACCTGATTTTTCAATGCACTTTGCTTCTCTTTGCAAATTAGTTATGCGAAAGTTTTTGGGTCGTTTGCATTATTTTTTACTTCTTTATGCGATCAGATCACTGTTTTTGCTTCTTCTTCGATAAAATATCACTTCTGGGCAATTATTTCACCTTAAAAATATAGCAACGCGCGAAACATGGGGACTGGAAAACGTTTTGCATGTATGAAAATTGAAAAAGTCAACAATAATAACAGCAGTATCTCAGATGGTCTTTCCGTATACGATATTGAAATGAAACTGAAAGCACCTTTTCGAGTCGAGTTGAAAATGTCTTTGGTGTTTCAAGATTTAAGCTTTTAATATTAAGTGTGATGGATCGCAAAGTTGTAGGTATATATCTGGTATAATGGCATGGCTCTTGCTGATATTTGTATTTTTTACTTTTCGTTTCTTATGTTATTTTCCACATCTTTTGCCTCAAGAAGCACCTCGCCATGTTAAGAAATACACAAATAACAAACAATCCGTTCACACAGCATCGTTTCAAACATAAAAGAAAAAATATGACAAACCGCTTCGCGAAGAAGAATATTATTTACATAAAAGTGCATAAATGATGAACGGTTGATGGTTCGTTACATTTAGTAATTTTTTTATGGGATCCAAAGAGAGGCTACTGCTATTAGAAAATAAATACTTCGGAGCACCATAAACAAACACTCAAAACACTTTTGAATTTTTCGAAAATTTAGATACTACTTCAAATGAATCAAACTTTTACACGAAATACTAATTGAGTTAAGAGTAAGCTTGTCCATTTACATTTTTTTTCGCGCTGACTGGAATCCAACCGTTCAAAACGAACTGATCAAAAAGTGGTGGATGTATTTCAATGACCTAACCCGTTCGACATACACTCGTTATTTTTTTGCCATGAACCCAAACGATTATATTCAAAAATGAGCGACTAGTCGATACCGCGTCCAGAAACCAACTGAATGAATTTTGGTTGAGTTTTTTACCGGTTTTTTTCCAATAGTCACCAAAAGTTTTTGCTCAATCGGACCAAAACCCCTTCTCCATTCTTATTGTGATATTGATAATCAGATTGTTAAGATAAAATTAGGCTACGCACCCTGCGCTTGCAAGTCATTGTGGATCATGCACATTCTAGACTTGATTTTCAATGAGCGCCTTTCGGAAATCAGATACATATATTATATATCCGAAATTAATGACTTCGTCCTCTTTGATATTATCGCAGTTTATTTTTATCATTTGTATGTATGTTTTATAAATATAACGAATTTGATTTCTTGGATAGGCTCTTTACACTAAAATACTCATAAAGGAAGTCTGGATACGTGTGTCCTACCTAGTAACATCAATTTATACTTGTCAAATGTCTTGAGTACAATTCCTTTAGTATTTTTCTAATACATTCACAATATAGATACAGAAAGATGTATCTAAACGATACAAGTGGGATTGAACAGAAGAAACTATAAATCAATTCGAGGGTTTGGTGCAAAATAGGAAAAAGAAAGTATAAATGAGAGTTAATCATGGTAGCATTTCACCAATTTACATCTTATTAATAAATTTTATTAACTGTAAAAAAGGTTTGAAAAAGAAGCTAAATATTTACAGCTATTTGTGGTCTTTTTGATAGGAAATACAAGAAAGCTTTTAAATGAGTCTACAGTATCCGTTGCAAAAAAATATTTACTTGAAGACAAAGTACAAACCAACTAACTTATGATTGCCATTTCCGCCAAATCGAGATGTACATACACCACCGCTATCGGTTCGCCAAATTGTGCTTTCTCGAGATCTTGGCGATAGTCCTACACCCTCTTCTACTGTTCTAGGCTACCTATTTGTAGAGCGGTCAACTCGTCGGCCATCCTAGGATAGAGGATTCTATTGCATGGCAAAGCCGCCATGTAGGTTCGCCTGAACAGTCCACAGTTGACCGGTGGCTGGAACGTGGATAGGATGCGGCTGGCTAGACTCTTCATGCGGCGGTAATTGGATGAAAAACTATTCGGCCAATCGGTCAGATATATTTGTTTAGGCTCTCAGCGAGAATTTTACAGCCATCTTCATCGCTGGTAAACATTTTTTATAAATGCTCATGCAAAAAAAAAAATGCCTGATGTCGCTTGGCTTGCCGGTATGTGGATGGTGATTTCAGTTCAATTGGAGGCCGGGTTCACTGCGGGCCGTTGAACTGAACGTGGCTGGCAGCTTTAATATTGGCGGTCACTTTCACTATCGCTTGGAAAGCATTAATTGTGATAATGAAATTACTTCGAGGAGCACTCTAGATGCAGTCCCTGTTGATGCTGTTGAAAGTGTTCTTGAAGTCAAGGAAGACTATTCGAAGTAGAGATCTGAGTCCGCACAGTGTTCCATAATGACCCGCAAGTTATTGATGTCGTCAATGCATGAGAATCAACAGTCAAAACCGAAGTTTACAAGAAAAAGAACCAAAAAGTTGGCTGACAGTTTCGTCCAGGGCAGAGGCAACTCATCAGACGCTGTCTCACCTCTGCTCTGGGAGCAGCGTGACCGAAAGTAACGGCAGATGGCAATTGCTGTACTTAAATATAATCGCATAATTCGTACGCATTACGATGCGTACGAATTATATTCAAGTGAAATTCGTTATCAGTCCAGACCTAAACCATGCCGAAGTAAATATTTTTTGTTGAGGATGCTCCTGAGTCCGCACCAACTTGGAACAATTACCAATATCAAGGTAGATAATTAGTTGACTAGTATTTTCTTTTCTTATTTACCTATGGTTAAGGTTCTTTCAGAAAATTCGCTTCATATGATGAAAAAATTACAACTTAACATCTGGATTCGATCGGAAGGGTGAAAAAGATGTATAAATGTTTTCCACATCAATTGAATCAATTGACGGAGCGGCATAAGACACAACGATTAGAAGCTTACACTTCTCTCCTTCACTTCAGATCCTTGCTGATTTCTTGGCAGGATCGGAGCTCGACCTGGCGAGTCGATTAGAGTGAATGTCCTAGTATTTTTTCAAAGCTTCATTCAATGTGTTTTCTTGATCGTCCTGTTGTGAGACCTGTCGCTCGGGAAGATCAAATAGGATTTAGCATAGTGAAGTAACTCAAACTCGTATCTCTTTCCCTAACCTTAACATTTTATTTTTATTTTACTGAGGGTAGTACTAAGAATATTGTCCCAAATCCTTCTCCTCTTTCTGGACTTGGGGCCAGCATGTTAGCGCCCAATCCACATTTTAACAAGCTAAATACTCTTAAATTGGTAGTACAGTATCAGCCAGAAAATTAAATACAAGTCGAGAAACCGCAAGTCGGAGGCTCCAAGCATAAAAGGTTTTGTGTATTTATTATGTATTTAAGTGAATGTTTGCCTCATTTGTATCTAGACCGCATTATTCATTTAGTATGCCAGACTATTCACTTTAGCGTAATTCTAACTTTCACAGTGTTAGATCTTCACCGGAGCGACAAGTTTGACCTATTATAACTTTGTTAGTAATAGCGCGATTTCCACCAAACTTGGCAGTATCATACCTTATGTTACAGCACATATTACTGCAAAATTATAATTATAGGATGAACTTAAAGGGGTTTCCACTCAATTTTCTGAAAATATAGTAACATGCTATTTTATTAACTTTATTTGGGAAGATATCGGTTAGGAGGGTATTTCGAGTCCTAAGTACCGTGTAATGGCAACTTCGTTTTCAGAATTTTAAGCTGCGTAGTTTCTGAGAATGGTAGTTTTAAATAAACAAAACTACGATAAAAGCTAATACCGACTTTGGAAAGTACTAGGCGAGAGCTTCATTTGATACCCCACACTATATCCAGTGAAAAAATAATTTACATCGCCGTTTTGCATATATGGGAACCCCTCCCTCCTTAAACTGAACGTAGAACGATGTTACTAACTGCATGGGTGCTTAGTCCAGCTAAGCAAACTATTAGCAAAATTTGCTACCTCTGCATGGAATACCAGTATGTTCAATTCCTCATCCTAGGAATTACAGCTACTAGTCAATGAATTTTACTTTTAGTCAACAATGTTGTCATTCTACTCTTCGATCCGAGCGGCAGTACTTCCTAAAACAAGTCGGAATACCCTAAGCTGACGCTTCGGATAACAAGGTTTTGTGTTCATCATATGTGAGAAATTTTCTACATACATTTTTCCATTTGTATATGGCTAAAAACCCAAAATATTCCTTTATATTTTTTTCAGACTACAAGGTCTACGAACATATTACAGACGTAGATATTATGCTCACCCTAAATAAACAAACATTGGCTATTATCGGATGCAGTATTCTATATGCATCTATATAAATTGATTAAACACATATTTCCGATTTATTCGTTCATAAAAGTATACATATGTTCATCTAAAAAACGTATATTGAATACCACTTGTTTAATATACAAATATATCTAACTGAATTAGGCACTACCCCGAAGCTTCATCTGTATATCCATATAAATACATACATGGGTCTGTCTCGAGTAATTGATATTGATATATAAATGAATAAAAAACTAAAACGAAATGTTTTCCTACGACCTCCCCCGAATTGATGTTATGATGACGTCATACACGTTTTAGAATGCAGAAAATTCATGCAAAATGTACAAGTTTCACCTTCTATAACTTTGTTAATGATAGTTGGGTTCCCTTCTATCATTTCCAACGCTATGCCTTATGTGTTATCCTTTATGCAAGTACCAAATTTTGTAGTTCTAACATGGACTTAAGAAGGGTCTCCAACTAAATTTCTAAAATATACTAAAATACTATTATTAACTTTATTTGTGCAGATTTCGGAATGGAATCTATTTCGAGGCCTAGGTTTCGTTTAGATTCACCACTGTGATTATTTACTGTTACCTGTTACATTTTTTGGGAGTCATATTTTGAGCCTTCACTCCCCTACATTTCACTCGATGTAAAATAGTTTCCAAAATTACTAATAGAGCCCTTTCACCTGATACACTACATGTCCATATTCTGTGAAAAAAAATGTTGGACCCCTTTTCGCATATATGGGAAGCCCCATTAAACTCAGCAGAAAATGGTGCCGCAAGCAATATATGAAGGGATTCACAGACCAATCGGGTGTGCCAGATAGACAGACATCGAATTGTCTTTAATAAGGTTTTGTTTCACATAAAACCTTCAAAACCAAGACCCTCCATGTTTAACCTCGGACACGTCCTCTCTCCTTATGTGCGTCCTAACGTTTTCCTAAAGGTAGTCGAATATAACGAATCTCTTCTGTTGAAAAAAGCATGAATTTTAATTAGCCCAACATCTACTCCACCCCATCCGTTCTTAAACAAAAAATATCTTTACAAACTTTGCGCACGTTTTTTTCCGGCACCGTACATACATTGGTGGAAGGCGAAAATTACCGAATTGCATCTCCGCTAATTGGCGAGTTGGCATCCCCAATTGCAGGATACATCTAAAAGAAGACTCCGAAGCGTGATGAACAAAAGCAAAGCCCGCTACCGACAGGAACTAGTGCACGAGGTGGTTAGGGATCCATGGGGACTCGTTAAAAACTGATTTCACCTGAAAAGCCGAAGCTCTGCGAGAACCCTGTTTACTTAAAGGTGAGCAGATGGACTGAAATCCGTTCGGACACCGATGATTGCCCACTTTTTAGCACGACAGAACTGGAAGACGCAATTCTCTCTATGAAAATTAGCAAGGCGCCAGTCTATTAATACAACGGGTAAGCGGAAGTAGTCATCTTGATTAAAATGAAAATTCCGATCTTACTTCCCGTGCCGATCGGCAAGTTGATTATAGAGTCAAAACCAACGATTAAGAGCTCGGCTCGAAAATGAGCTTTTTCAAGGAAAACAAGGAAGGTGAGATGGCATTCGTCAGCAGCATTATGCAGATACAGGGGAGTTCTCATCGGACAACGTTTGTCGGAGAGGAATATAGGAATATAGAAAAAATGGAAATTCCCACGAATTCTAATTTTCGAGCGACTACTTTATTTAGTATCGAAAAATTCGAAAAAAACTCACAAGGTTCCAACTCGGGAAGAGTTCTCACTTTTCAGTCCGATTTGGGGAAGCTTCATTCATAATGGCTATGTATTAAAGAAATCCATTCACCAAGTGATGCTCCTTAAAACATCATTAGTTTGCATCTCTGGTTTCAACAAATCACAAGCATTTTTTAAAATAGGGTTAATACCTAGTGAATAGGTAAAAAAAAACTTCAATTAGTGGAGAAGGAAAGTTAAAACTAATAGGAATATATAGTATTATTTTCGCCATTATAAGTGTGGGTACTTCTTGTGATTGGATTTTTTTAAGGCATATTTGGCAAACATATTAAGCTTGTCGATGCAAATGGCGGTGATCTGTGTAGTTGCAGCAAATCAGGATTTCCTACTCTTAAACGATGCAAAATCTCTTCATATAATCAGGTGAAACACATCAATATGATGCCTTCCTGTTTCAATCAGCAAACAGAGAGGCTTCCGTCAAACACCTACTGCCATGTCCGATTCGAAAAAATACTTCTTGTCGTGGTCCATTTGAACAACTAAATCCGAAAAATATACGTTAGTCATATCAAAGCCAAAACTACATGCTATGTCGGCTACTAGACATTATGTACAGACTGCAACCTTTCGAAGCAACAGTTACAATATGTTGCTGTCTCGTCCAACTCCATTACACATTGATATTCATGTTTTTTGATCGGTTGGGCAAGATAATATCTCGTTTATTGTCTTATTTTCTTTTTATTTTGAAACAGAAAACCCAGAAAGAAAGACCAAATAATTTAAAAGTTCGGTAGCAGGAGTATCAGAAGAACATGCTTAAGGGAAAAAAAACAAAAGCATTTTTGCTATGGTAGTCTCTTTTTTGAATACAAATGACATCCATTGTGTATAGGAAATAGCGGGGTTCTGAACGCGAAAGAATGTTTACACTTAATTTATACATATCAATTCAAAAAAAGTGATACAGAATTAGATCTGCTCATTAAAGTCGATGATGAATAAAATTTCGGCGGTAAGTAATAAAAGGTCAGAAAGGATTAAATTTAAAGCATGACGTCAGCCCAAACTACAGTGAAAACTGTCTTATCGAACCATTTTCGAAGCCATTAATTTTAACACAATTAGCGCTAACCACAATTAGCACTAAAGAGTTAACATGGATATTTAAACATTACTGATCCCAGAAAATAAACAAATAATGTTTGCTAATGAATTGTGAAGAATGACTACTCTTTGATTATAGTACTCAGACGAATTGAAGGTACGAAATGATAACATTGCTCATATCCGTTGTATTTGAAACCAAACCTTCCGGGAAACCCTTCACCACCGGAAACCTAGCGCACTATTGGCAGACCTGTTTTATATAACACCTTCAAATATTCACAGCTTAGCAATATTATATCCAAATCAATAAGTCAGGTAATTTACCTAGAAACAAACCACACATTACTTAGCCTTATTTGTTTAGTGATAAGAGTATGTGCATAAAGCGGATTACTAATCGATCACTAATCAGTTCAAAAGTTTCACTTTTATGCGTCAAAGTAAAGACAAACGTTTTACTTACTTTTGCTTGCTTTGGTTGACACACAATTCTTTAAGTTTCCGTTGATCGTTTCGAGTTAGGAATGTAATTACTAGTATTTGTACGTTTGTAAGGTCACTGAGTTGTTTCTTGAGTATGAATGAAACCGATTTCAAAGAGCCTTCTAAAAATAATTTCCTGTTTTATTAATGCTGATATACATATGTATTTTAGAATTGGCGATTACAATACTATAGAAAACAACTTTATGATTATAAACTGCTTGTAAAACATTTTTTATCTTTCACTTATTTTCTTCAGTATTATACACGTTAAAAAATTAACGATCGCCGATTGCTGAATTGCTTCACATCATACGTACTTTTAGACGTGTACCATCAAAGGATTGCATACAAAAGTCAGGCAACTGACGTTTGCTCCACTTTCCTTAACAGCGTCGTTATTATAGGATGGGAAGAAAATGAAAAGAAACGATATGAAACATATTTCGTAACGAAACATTAGAAAGGGCCAACAAGGATAGCCAGGAAGACAAAAGCATGCATAAGAAGGCCATTCACGGTCAGGCAGGCCTGTCAATCACGCCTGAACAATCCGCAGTCTATCCGGCCGCCTGTTGGACTAAAAATACCATCTACGTACCGGAAACCCGGATGGCATTGTAGTCACCTAGATTCTAGAACGGGTTTCACTTACTTTAATCATCAAAATTTTGGAGATTCCGAGCTAAAGAAACAACTACTACCTTGAGGCAGAATACTCGCGTCAGGTCGGCGCGGCAGTTACGGCTAGACGGAATTCGCACATTTGATACGTCCCCTGTGGGATGCATGCCCCCGCGTCATTCCACCCCCAGCTGAAACGGTGTAGGTTCAGCGATGAAACGCGGCGACGTGGCTCCGAACTATTTGCGCTAGGTGAAAAGGACACGTTGTGGTGCCGTGTCCACCTGTTGCCCCGTAAGCGGCTTGAGTCTCGATAGGGGGACCCACTTGGGCCCACCGCAAAGGTCTAGTTTAAATGAGGTCCCCGAGCAGCATCCGCTCTGATGAAGACTTGCGAGCACGTCCCACGATCCCTGGGGGCGTTAACCGTAGGTAGAGGCGGTCGCAGTTTCAAAACTGCATCCCTAAGCAGGCGCAGCACACCAGTGTCGCTTAAACTCGACCTGGTGTCGAGCACCGGAGACCCTGGGCAGTTTTAAGTTCTCCCCCTAAACTATTTGCGCGGGACTATTCGCGAATTCTTCTCGCTGGGCTGTTCAGAGGCCGAGCAGGATGAAAAGCAAAGTCTATAATCAAGACGGATCATCACGAGCCATTAAAGTGGCCTTCAATGTCCAGTGCCATCGTCCAACATCCCATTGGACTGCGAGTGGTATGTAGTTTTCCTGTGGCGTTTCAAACCAAAGAATTTGCCTAACTCCGAGAAAAAAGCAAACTCATATTGCGTTCCTTGGTCTGCTATGACTGGTATACCAAAGCGCGAGATCCACTCTCGACAAAGGGCCTCAGCACATGATTATGCAGTAATATCTGTCAGGGATATTGCTTCAGGCCACCGCGTAAACTATGAAGTTGTGCATCTTCTTTCTGTGCCGACGATTGCCGTAAAATCGACCGTTGAGCTAGGTTCAAC